>NC_138357.1:9373221-10573221 GCF_046562875.1 Panthera onca | reverse complement strand
GAACCCCAAGCTATGAATGTCAGGATTAAACCATTTTGTCCTTGGCTTCCTCGTATCGTTTACGTAAGAGGAAACCCTGAATTCCTATGTGCTCCAGAGAAGACTGCCTCTCCTCTAGCTTCCAAATTTCCATTGAAAGGACTTACATAAAAATGTAGCTTCCTCCTGTATGCTGCTAGTAAGACACTCATCCCTCCCCTACTCTTCATCATTCTGCCTTTAGACAACCCAGGACTAATCTTACTATACTCTTCATTTATTTACGTCAGTTCTGGTAAGCAGCCAGATCTCTGAGGACATTCTCCATCCCCTGGATTCTAATCCTTCTACTTCTCAGGAAATCCCCAATTCTGACCCCATTAGTTCCCCCTTTGAACTCCTGAAGACAGACTACTGTGCCTCCTGGATCTCACGGTATATCATCTGTGCCTCCTGGATCTCACGGTATATCATCTGTGCCTCCTGGATCTCACGGTATATCATCAGCAAAAATCCCCCATGTCTTTAACCTCTTCTGTGTAAGTTTCCTTATGCTTCTTGTTCTACAGAAACACTGGCTGTCCCTCCTAATGACACCATGGCCCCTACAGCCTTCCTTCTGGTGACTGTATTCTCTCTCACACTTCTTATACTCTTAAGTCAGAAAGTGAGTTCTTCTTTGCCATTTTCACATCATTATTACTTCCACTCACTCCAAACCCCTGAACTTTTACCCCCAACTCATCAGACTATACCACGTCTGCCCTTCCTGTAACAGACACCTGCTACATTCGAGGTCGCTTTCTTCTATTCTTAGAAGAGTTTTGTTCTTGGCTCTTGGATGTTTTCTCTAACACTACTTGTGTCACAATTTTTGGTGATTTCAATATCCACATAGATGATAATCCTAATAAACTGTCTATAATTTCTTGACCTTCCCTCCTCATCCACTCAACTCTGTTTTAGCCATTTATCTCCATGGCTGCATTCTGGATACTGTCATTATCAATCAATAGGACTCCTCCGTAATACCAGTTTCAAGCACGCTGCTTTTCCACCATGACCTTCCAACTGTCGAGACTACGCTCCCTATTTTAGCTCCCTGACTTCAAGGATCCTTTGCCTCACCAGCATCTCCAACCCATCGATAGTAACACCTTTTCACCAACTTCATCCCTTTGACGTCTTCACTTCCTTCCTTACCCACCTTTGAATCCCATGGCCCATCACTATGATCACTTTCTTACATGGTCACACAGCTTTTTTCAGCCTTCTCTTCCCTCATTTAGTCTCATGGCAAATTCACAAGCCTGGTGAGCCAGATCACCACCTAAACATTTCCAGCCCACTGTGGCTGTGAAAAAACAAAGAACCACGCTGATTTGGCTCACTTTAAATTTGTCACTACTCACCTCAAAGGAGTCCTTACCACTGACTTCCAACCTTACCACATTTTCTACTCCACTCACTTCTCCATTCCCTTCAGTAATCCCTTTATACGTTCTTGTCTCTCTTTTTAAAATCCTAATGCCTACTCTTCTGACCTAATACTGAACTGATGACCTTGCTTACTTCTTTCCTGAGAAAATGTAGTCAGAAGAGGACTTCCACCATCCCGAATCGCGTCTCTCTGTGAAGCATCTCTGAGCACATGATTTTGCTTCCCCTTTTATTAATATGGGTGAGACGTTTGTGCTCATTTTTAAGCCAATCCCTCCATTTGTGCTCTAGATCTTATCATCTCATCTCTCACCTAAGTAAGGTGACTGTTCCAGTAAATCCCTCCCTTTCCCCTGCGTCATCAGTTTTCCCTACTTATCAGACTTCCCCATCAGAACACAAACGAGCTGTTATTTTTCACATCTTAGAAAGATATTTTTTCTCCACTCTCCTCCCTCCAGATATCCCCACATTTTTCTGGCTCTGTCACTACCTGTAATTCCTCTTTCCTCACGCTCTTTTTGGACCCATTCCAGTCAGGTTTGCATCTTCACCCTTCACTGAAAAAGCGCTTCACAAAATCATTAATGATGTTCGTGTTGCTAAACTCAGTGGGCAATTCTCCATTATCAACATACTAGACCCATCACCAGCATTTGTAAAAGTTGATAACTTCCCCCTCCTGAAAACTCTTTCCTACTGGGTTTTTTGGAGCCCATCCACTCTTGGTTTTCTTTCTACATCTCTAAGCATTCTACTTCTTCTTCTTCCTCCTCCTCCTTCCTCCTTTTTAATATAATTTGTCAAGCTAGCTAACATACAGTGTATCCAGTGTGCTCTTGGCTTCAGGAGTAGATTCCCATGATTCATCAGTTCTATACAACACCCAGTGCTCACCCCAACAGGTGCCCTCCTTAATGCCCATCACCCATTTTTCCCTCTCTCCCCCCCGCCCCCCCCCCACTCAATAGTTTGTTCTAGGAGTCCTTATGGTTTGCCTCCCTCTCTGTTTGAAACTATTTTTTCCCCTTCCCTTCCCCCATGGTTTTCTGTTAAATTTCTCAAATTCCACATATGAGTGAAAACATGTTATCTGTCCTTCTCTGACTGACTTACTTCACTTAGCATAATACCCTCCAGTTCCATCCACGTTGTTGCAAAAGGCCAGAGTTCATTCTTTCTCATTGCCAAGTGGTATTCCATCGTATATATAAACCACATCTCCTTTATCCGCTCATCAGTTGATGGACATTTGAACTCTTTCCATCATTTGGCTATTGTTGCTAGAACTGTTATAAACATTGGGGTATATGTACCCCTATGAATCAGCACTCCTGTAACCCTTTGGATAAATTCCTCGTAGTGCTATTGTCTAAGCACTCCATCTTAATCTCTACCTTCTTTCATCCTCATGCTCCTGTTCTCTTACTGTTGGAGCATCCCAAGGCTCAAGTCTTGAAATACTTTTAAGTACTTTAACTTCCTTGACGATTTCATAAAATTTCGTGACCATAATTAAACTTTGTACACTGGAAAAATCCAAATGTATGTTGACAACCCAGCCTCTAGCCAGCAACCTACACTCTTATATTCAACTACATACTTGTCATCCATACTGACAGTCACTGTAAACTTAGCATTCCTAAAGAAAGTTCCTGGTATTCACTCCAAACCTACTCCTGCAATTCTCTCCATGTCAGTTGATGGCAATTTCATCTTTACATTGGAACAAGCCAAATCCTTGGAGTCATCTCTTTCCCTCACATTCTTTATTCAACTTGAGGCAAATCTGTTGGTTTTACTTTAAAAATATATTCAGTTATTTGCAAATGACATATTGGATACAGGGCTAGTATCCAAAATCTATAAAGAACTCACCAAACTCCACACCCAAAAAACAAATAATCCAGGGAAGAAATGGGCAGAAGATATGAATAGACACTTTTGTAAAGAAGACATCCAGATGGCCAACAGGCACATGAAAAGATGCTCTACGTCGCTCCTCATCAGGGAAATACAAATCAAAACCACACTGAGATACCACCTCACGCCAGTCAGAGTGGCTAAAATGAACAAATCAGGAGACTATAGATGCTGGAAAGGATGTGGAGAAATGGGAACCCTCTTGCACTGTTGGTGGGAATGCAAACTGGTGCAGCCGCTCTGGAAAACAGTGTGGAGGTTCCTCAAAAAATGAAAAACAGATACACCTTATGACCCAGCAATAGCACTGCTAGGAATTTACCCAAGGGATACAGGAGTGCTGATGCATACGGGCACTTGTACCCCAATGTTTATAGCAGCACTGTCAACAATAGCCAAATTATGGAAAGAGCCTAAATGTCCATCAACTGATGAATGGATAAAGAAGATGTGGTTTATATATACAATGGAATACTACTTGGAAATGAGAAAGAATGAAATCTGGCCATTTTCAGCAACGTGGATGGAACCAGAGAGTATTATGCTAAGTGAAATAATTCAGGCAGAGAAAGACAGATACCATATGTTTTCACTCATATGTGGATCCTGAGAAACTTAACAGAAGACCAGCAGGGAGGGGAAGGTGGGGGAGGAAGTTACAGAGAGGGAAGGAGGCAAACCATAAGAGACTCTTAAATACTGAGAACAAACTGAGGGTTGCTGGGGGTCAGGGAGAGGGGAAAGAGGCTGATGGGCACTGAGGAGGGCACCTGTTGGGATGAGCACTGGATGTTGTATGGAAACCAATTTGACAATAATATATATATGTATATACATACATATATACATGTATATGTATATATATATGTATATACATATATATACATGTATATACATGTATATATGTATATATATATGTATATATATATACATGTATATATACATGTATATATATATATTCATAATTGAACCAGTTTTCAATATTTTCACCACCACCATCCTACTCCATACTGCTACAGACTCTTACTTTGATTTTTATGGTAGTTACCCAAATAGGGTTCAGTTCATCCTTGCCCCCATACGATATATTCTCAGCATATCGGCCATGGCTATCTTGTTATAAATATAAATCAGATCATGTCACCCCCCTGCTCTAACCCTTTGATGACTCCCCATCTCCTTTGGAATAAAAGCCAACTCTGTAAAATGGCCTCAAGACTCAACCTGATGACATCATCATCTACCAATTTTCTCCCTGCTCCTCGCACTGCTTACTTGCTTCCTATTTTTTTCTAAATGTGCATTTATTTTATTTTGAGAGAGAGAGAGCGAAGCGTGAGTGAGAGTGAGCATGTGCGAGTAAGGGAGAGGCAGAGAGAAAGGAAGAGAGAGAATCCCAAGCAGGTTCCGTGCTGCCAGCGCAGAACCCAGTGCAGAGCCCAACGCAGGGCTCCATCTAACAAACCACGAGGTCATGACCTGAGCCAAAATCAAGAGTTAGACGCTTCACCAACTGAGCCACCCAGATGCCCCACTCATTGTTTCTCAAACATCCCAGGCATGCTTCCACCACAAGGCCTTTGAACATGTTCTTGCCTCTTCCTGGAGTGGTCCTCTCCCAGGTACTCCCATCATGTTCTCCTTTACGGGCTCTATTAGGTCTTTGTTTAAATGTCACTTGTCTCTGAGGTCATTCTTTTTAAAAAAAAAATTTTTTTAATGTTTATTTATTTTTGAGAGAGAGAGAGAGAGAGACAAAGCATGAGCCGGGGAGGGACAGGGAGAGAGGGAGACACCGAATCCGAAGCAGGCTCCTGGGTCTGAGCTGTCAGCACAGAGCCCGATGCAGAGCTTGAACTCACGAACTGCGAGATCATGACCTGAGCCGAAGTCGGACACTTAACTGACTGAGTCACCCACGTGCCTCTGAGGCCTTTCTTGATTACCATTTTAATAACTGCAGTCTCCAATCTGGCATCGCTTATCCCTCTTTTACAATCCTGTTTTTCTTCACAGCACTTATCACCATTTTATACTAGCTAAATACTTTAATTACTGGTGCTTTCTATTGTCTCCCAACTACAACGCAACTGCCAACAGGATAGGGATTGTTTGTTTTATTCACTAATACAGCCCAGTATCTAGAACATTGCCTATCGTAGAGTAATTGCCCAATAAAAATTTCTCGGATGTACGAGTGCCTCCCGCTATAGGGGGCTGCCCTCCTTCCTTTAATGTCATAAAGTGTAGTAAAATTATGCTTTACTTTTCTTGTTATTTCCAAACATCTAAGCTGTACTTCTTTCTACCACTAGTGAGACGAGTTGATCGTCTTTCCATCATTTGAAAAAAAAAAAGTAAAATAATGATTTCACATTTCCTACTACCACCACTACTCTCCTCTCCACAGTGAAACTTCTCAAAGGATTTCTCCAGAAACATTTCCAATTCCTCACGTCTTACTCACTCCTCTAGTCACTTGATGTGGACTCTGTCACAAATAACCCACCAAAAACGCTCTCCCTCAGGTCACCAATGGCATTTCTGCCATTAAATCCAATGAACGCTTTTCAGTTATCCCTCTTGCCGATATTTCAGTGGCATCTGATACACAGTTTTAAAACTATTCATCTTGGGGGCACGTGGGTGGCTCAGTCTGTCAAGGGTCCGACTCTTGGTTTTGGCTCAGGTCATAATCTTGCGGTTTGTGGGTTTCAGCCCTGAGTCGGGCTCTGCGCTGACAGTGCAGAGCCTGCTTGGGATTCTCTCTTTCCCTCTCTCTCTAACCCTCCAACCTCCCCTCCTCACGCGTGCTCTCTCTGTCTCTCTCTCAAAATAAAAAAACATTAAAAAAAAACTATTCATTTTTTTTCTTGACTTTCACAGTGCTAAGATTCTTAATTTTATTCCTCCTCCTTTAGACACTCCTGCGTCTCATTTGAAGGTTCGTCCTTCTCCATCTGATCACTAACTGTTGAAGATTTCAAGTCTGAGGCTAAGGCCCTTTCTCTTTATTTATCTAATTACTCTTCCTGGGAATTTTGTACATAGGCATGGTCTCACTTACTACCTGCTTGTAGGCTACTTAAAAATGTATATATCCAGCTAGCTTCTTCTCTGAACTCCAAACTTGAACATTCAAATAAAGTTTACTTTTATTTATTTATTTTGAGAGAGAGAGAGAGAGCATGTGAGCAAGGGAGGGGCAGAGAGAGAGGGGAGAGATCCTAAGCAGACTCTGTAGTCAGTGCATATCACACCTACACTACTAAGAAAGGAGAAAAGTTGCATATTTACCTCATACCATTCACATAAAAGATTCCAGATAGATTAAAATAAAGTATCTAAAAAATATAGATAGAAGACTATATAGGTTTATTTTGATTATGCTGTAGGAAGGGATTTCCCAAGCAAGACATGATAACCTCAAAAATAATAAAGATACTGATAGATTTGATAAGGTAGGCTATAAATCTTGGTTTGAAAAAAATTTGTAAGCTATGATGAGGGAACAATAAATGAAAGAATCTATTTGAAACATATATAAAAATAGATTGAAAACCACAGTATATAAGGATCATCTATAAAATAATAAAGAAACAAGTCCCACAGTATGAACAAAAATTGACAGAATATATAAAACGCCTAGCAACCATTGGGAGGGTGGCTGAATACTGTTAATACTAAAATAGCTATAGATGTAATTTCTTAACGTTCAGATTTGCCACAAAAATATAGATTTCTACTATACGTTGGGTGGTAAGAGTGTAGGAAAAATGAACCCACATATACTTTTGATACTAATATACATTTGCACAGACTTTAGAGGATATTTTGGGAGTATTCATAAATATTTTCACTGTACATAGCAATTTTACTCTTAAATAGCTATACTTTAAAAATAATCACAAATTTGGGGTGCCAGGGCGGCTCGGTTGGTTGAGCGACCAACTCTTGATATTGGCTCAGGTCATGATCTCACGGTTCATGAGATGGAGCCCCCCCAGTGGGTCTTTGCTGCTGAGAGTGCAGAGCCTGCTTGGGATTCTCTCTCTCTCTCTCTCTCTCTGTCTGTCTCTTTCTCTGCCTCTAATCCCACTCACACATGCGTGTGTATGTGTCTGCCTGCACACTCTCTCTCTCACACAATATATAAACATTCAAAAAGTACTCACAAAATTATGCAAGATTATCTTGACAAGGATCATTGATTCTGATCATAAAAGTTAAAAACAGTCCAACTTCCAACCAAAAGGAAAATAATTAAGTAAAATATTAATCCACATGATAAGGACTATGAGTAAGGATTTGGTAATTCTACCTAGAAAGGTGTCCATAATGTTATTAAGATTTAAAAAAAAAGAAAAGAAAAGAGAAGAAAGGAAAAGAAAAAAAAAAAAAAAAAAAAAACAAGAGAAAAAAGAATGCATAGAAAGCTTTGCAGGAGTAGACCTTGCCATTAACCACAGTAACTTCCAATTACGAATTTTCAGTAGAACGAGATGAGATGGAAGGGAGGTGGGGGTTCTCGTTTAACATCATACCCTTTTGGATTTTCTCACAATGATATGTATCACTTTGGTAGTTTGTAAAAACAATAAATGTGAATGAGTAGAAGGGCAAGTAGTAAAATGATAAATTTGTTGCATGCTTTTACATGCCGTCTAAAGCCATACATATTCTAGCAAGTTTCCCAAATCATTTGACTTCGTACACCGAGAATAACATGTCAGCGTAAAAATATCGAATCTAAAAGTTTTGAGCACAAATATAAAAATCTGGGCCCTTCATTCAGTAATACCTATGTCCAACATTCTTCACAACTTCGCTGGTTTACGTGCATATTGCCTAGACTGTGAGTTGGTGACTTCAAGGTATAATGGTTAAGGAGCAAAGTCAAGCAGTAGGTTAATGTGGTCAATTCAATCATGTCAGTTCACAGGTTGGGAGATGGGAATGGAACTCCTCAAAATCCTCATATAGTCCCCCAAATACTCAGAGTAATTTGTATTAAGTCAAGGTGTTTTTCTTTAGCTTGTTGGATACTTCTTACACTGATGACTTAGCTCGAAGAATCTATTATACACCGTTATCATCAACTGGCCTCTTAATATTTCTTTGGTGTGGAAGAAATTATATAATTTAATAGACTAGACTTTTAACAGCTGAAAACATCCTAAATACAACTACTCCACCTCTTCTGAAATTTCAAGGTTTTAAATTCTAACCTACTACAGTAGTAGCCAACCACTAATCTTAGCATAGAGTCAATTAAAATACCTTCTTATCATGTAAAATGTAGAGATTTGGGGGGATTTTTTGCAGTTTGCTATAATTCTGCCGTATTTGCTCAGACACCAAATGCAAATCAACATTAACTAGAA
Organism: Panthera onca; assembly: GCF_046562875.1. Lineage (NCBI taxonomy): Eukaryota > Metazoa > Chordata > Mammalia > Carnivora > Felidae > Panthera > Panthera onca. The sequence continues at coordinate 10,564,495 of NC_138357.1, read as the reverse complement.
TGTTATATTTAGAGTTTCTAAACATAAATTACAACTTCAATTTGATTAAAACAGGAGTGCATGAAGTATTAAAATCTTCTCCCCATGGCATCTAGTGCCAATTTCTTTCTGTCCATAAAAATCACCTGATTTATTGTGGCCTATATGAAATATTTAGTTTTCCTTATTTATCCTTTGTTGTGTCTTCTGGGTGACACCTGAAGAGTAGAAAGGGGGCAGGGATGCAGACCTCTTGCTATGCTCTAAAGGTAGCTGTTGGGTGAAGGGTGAAGGTCCAGCACTATGCATGCTGGGATGACAATTTCTTCTTGGACTCTTCCTCTGCAGGTGGTAGGTGAAAAGCAGGTTAATGTTCTCAAACAGGTCCTGCTGACTGACACTAAGGTCCATTAGAGACATATCCTCAAAGGTGTATAAAAGGCAATGTACTCAGTGTTGGGCTACCTAAAAGACTTGAATTCTGGGCATCTGCCCTTACAACGGGCATGGAAGGAACAATGGTGATGTCTTAGAATTTTCCTAGCCTGTAGAGAGGAGAAAGTCCAGATCTGAGGTCGTTAGGCTGAGTTTGGTTTAAAGACACATTATAAAAAACAAGCAAACATACATCATTATAGCTTTTCAGTAACTGGCGTCAGTAGTAGTGGATGATTACGTATCATATGAGTGGAGGTGCCCCATTTCCTTTATGGGAGAACCATAACATTTCATACAGGTTAATGGATTTTTAGCAAGATAGGATCAGAGTAATACTGTTGGTTCTTAGTAATTACCCCAATCTTATCTCTCATTCTTCTCCTACAAATACCTTAGGTTCAAACCAATCTGGCTTTGTCCTGAATATGCCCTTAATAAGTCCTAAAATCACATCTTTGCTCATGATGAATCTCCCTAGAACCCACAACCACCCTCTATCCCCATCTATGCTGTTCAATAATATAGTCTTTCTTCATACCTTCTGTCAAATTATTCCAACTGTCGTTTATATTTAAGTTCTTGTTTTTAAATAGTTACTTGGTGCCTTCCTATGTGATAAAGATCCTCTTTCCTTTTTGTGCCCATATGAATCATGACTTTCTTCACGTAGCACACCCTAATTTAACAATAACTACTCAAGGGCAGGGACAAACTCTTATTGCTCTAACTAGTCACAATCTAAGGCAGGGTTTGGCACTAGACTATCTGTTCAATGAATATTTATTGATAGAATGGCATAAAAGGATGACTGTGAAAATCATACAGGTATTTTCATTGAGAAGATATAGTCACCCTGTACTTCCTGATTCTTAAAAGATGCTTTGTGAGGCTTCTAAAACAATGCATAACAGTGTATTTATATTATCTCCTATTTGTAACAGACTGATGAGTGAAAAAGAAGAAATCTGGGGAAAAAAAGTAAAATGGCAATGAAACTAGGAAGTAGCTACTCCCTCAAACATAAAATATGAAGGCTATCTTCCAAATCAAATGGAATTAGAAAGACTTCCAGTTTCCGGTTCCACATATAAGAAGCCTAGAAGTCATCACTCTGTCCTAACAAGTGAAAAGCTGAATGGACTGAAAAATCAATAGCTCTTCTAAGATCCAGAAGAGGAGAGAAGAGGACACAGGGCAAACACTGCTCCTGAGACTGGAGAGCAAGACAGGTGAAAACAGGGAGTCTTGGCTTAGCAGAACATAGAAACACGAGCAGAAACCTTCATGGTGAACAAGTACCTGGGCAAAACAACCTGAACTGTAACTGACAAATTATTGGAGGCTCAGTATGGAAACTCTGATAGGTACAGACTTGGGGGGGATCCAGTCATAAGGGGATCACCACAATTTTGTGGGATTTACCTCCAGGGACTTGACCAGCTTCCCGCAGTAAATATAAGGGGACTAATTATCGCAACCAGCTTCCCACAGTAAATGTAAGGAGAATAATTATCTCCTGCCTCCAGCAGGGACAGGGGAAAGGAACCATTTTGAAAAATACTTTTCAAAGCCAGCCCTTGGGGGGAACTACTAAACCAGAGTGTAACCTGCTGGGGTATTATCAGCAGGTATTATCCTAACCTAGCTGTGGGAAGGGAAGTATCCAACTCAAGCCTACTCTATCCACCCTCTAGCATCTTAGGAGGGAGAAAAAAAAAAAAAACAAACCCTAAGAAACAGATGAGAAGTTCACAGTCCAGAGGCAAATACACAATATGCAGGAGAGTAGAAGAAAGTAAATTTAGTAAAATGCACAATCTCGGGGCGCCTGGGTGGCTCAGTCGGTTGAGCGTCTGACTTCGGCTCAGGTCATGATCTCATGGTCCGTGAGTTCAATTCAAGTGCCGCATTGGGCTCGGTGCTGATGAGTCAGAGCCTGGAGCCTGCTTCGGATTCTGTGTCTCCCTCGCTCTCTGCCCCTCCCCGACTCGCGCTCTGTCTCTCTGCCTCTCAAAAATAAAGAAACGTAACAAAAAAAAATTTCAAAAATAAATAAACATTAAAAAATAAAAAACAGATACTGCCTTTTTGGTTTTTTGTTTTTTTTTTTAATTTTTTTAACGCTTTATTTTAGTTTTTGAGAGACAGAGTGCAAGCAGGGGAGGGGCAGAGAGAAAGGGAGACACAGAATCAGAAGCAGGCTCCAGGCTCTGAGCTGTCTGCACAGAGCCTGATGTGGGGCTCGAACCTGTGAACTGCAAGATCATGACCTGAGCCGAAGTCGGACGCCCAGCCGACTGAGCCACCCAGGCGCCCCCAGATACTGCCTTTTTGAAGGGCAGTGAGGAAATATCCACGAACACAGAAAATGTTCATACTCTTTAACCAAGCTATTCCAATTTTAGCAAATCTTGGGTCTCTCAAATGCAAAAGTATGTTAAATGCTAAATTGTTGGTAATAGAAAAAATGAGAAAGGCTAAATGTTTACCAGTAGGTCAGTGTTTAAAGAAGCATAATGGATCTATACCGTGGAGTATTCTGTATGTGCTGAAAAAGACTGAGCTAGATCTATGTGTATGAAAATAAGAAGATCTTCAAAATGAATTATAAAGATAATAAAGTACACTGTAGAAACTGTGTATGCTGTGATCACATTTAAGTTTTTTTTGAACATACAAAAAAAGTGTGTGTGTGTGTGTGTGTGTGTGTGTGTATACACACGTATATGTAAGAATATATTAACAGGGGACTTCAACGTTTTGCTCCATATTCTTTTATTTCCGCTCTTTAAAAACTACCTCTTAATAACTTGTCACTAGTATTTTTTTTAATATGAATTCCAAAAAGAAACAGAAGTCAGACACAGACTCAGATTCGCTGAATGTGAGTCTCTAGGGTTAGAGATTGAGCATGTGTATTTTGTAAAGCTCAAGAGGGCCTTCCGATGCAAAAGCGAGGCTGCGGAAAATCGTCTGGCGGGACTTCAAAGACATTCAAGATGGAATTACCATATGATCCAGCAATTCTACCTCCGGGTACATACCCCAAAGAATTGAAGGCAGGTACTCAAACAGATATATGTATACCCGTGTTCCTAACAGCCTTATACACAAGAGCCAAAAGGTAGAAGAAACCCAAGTGTCCATAGATGCAGGAATGAATAAACAAGATATGGTGTGTAGATACACTGAAATACTATTCAGCCTTAAACAGAATGCAATGCTGACATCTGCTACAGTGTAGATGAAACTCGAAGACGTTACACTACGGGAAATAAGCCAGGCACAGAAGGATAAGTAACGCATGCTTCCACTTAGAGGAAGTACCTGGAGTAGTCGAATTTAGAGGCAGAAAGTCGAATGGTAGTTGTCAGAGGCCAGGGAGGGGGAGAAATGGGAAGACATCGTTTAATAGGCACAAAGAAATGGGAAGACATCGTTTAATAGGTACAACGTTTCAGTCTGGGAAGATGAAGTTCTGAAGATGCGTGGGGGTAATGGTTGTGCGGGAGTGAGTGTGCTTAACGCCACTAAACTGTACGCCCAGGACTGTTAAAATGGTGAGTTTGATGGTTTACCCCAATAAAGATATTTTACTTATTTATTTTTAACGTTTATTTATTTATTTTGAGAGAGAGCGTGCGCACACGTGCGCGCACGCGCGCACAAACTGGGGGAGGGGCAGGGAGCCAGGAGGCAGAGAGGTGAGAGACAATCCCAAGCAACCTGCACTAATAGCGCGAGTGTGATGTGGGGCTCGACCCCTCGACTGTGCGATCATGACCTGAGCAGAAATCCAGAGCTGGATGCTCGACTGACCGAGCCACGCAGACACCTCTCAATAAAAAATATTTTAAATGGAATTAGACCAACTCAAAGAAGAAAACAAGGATGAATAAATACTATTACAATCTCTAGCTGGATAGGCAATTCTCTGAAAACGAGATAGCTTCTTGAAACTTCTAATCAACAATCCATCATTTAGAATTATGAGGCCCAGAGATACAGTCAGACCCTCCCCCTAAATGGAGACTCTTTAGCGAGTCTCCTTTTTAAAGCACACAGTGGAGGCAGAGAGAAAGTGAAATGAGAATCTGTACTGTAATTCTTGCTTTCTTTTTTGGCATCCTGTTCTCAAATCTGTAGAAAAGTCCTGGAGATAATACAGGGTGGAGGACATAGCGGAAGGTGAAATCAGATTGGTAACTGTTGACCAAGGTTAACTGAGCAGAAAAAAATGAACAGCAACTCTCCAGACAAAAAACCATGAGATACAGGGACAGCCACAATGACAATCACCCAGCTTGATTTGCTTATGTCAAAGAAACAAATAACAAACAAACAAACAAGAGAGATATGTCCCTGGAGAGGAGAAACATTTATAGACAAGGTGGTCTGAGAACACATGACCAAATTAAAGATACGTGCTACCCCAAGTCACTTTCCTTAGTTCTCCCCACAGGATTGAAGCAGCTAGAAGCTCAAGTAGAACTGACATCAATATAACAGGAATAACAGACAGTAAGGATCATTGCACCTATGAATAGATGCCTCCTCCAAAAGGAACAAATCCTGATCAAAGACGACAAAGAATAAACAAAAGGGGCCCCCAGGTGGCTCAGTCGGCTGAGTGTCCGACCTCGGCTCAGGTCGTGATCTTGGTTCGTGAGTTCAAGCCCCACATCAGGCTCTCTGCTGTCAGCGCGGAGCCTGCTTTGGATCCTCTGTCCCCCTCTCTTTGCCCCCCCCGCCCCGACCCACGTGCGCACAGGCATGTGCGCACTCTGTCTTTCTCAAAAATAAACATTAAAAACTTTTTTTTTAATCTATTCAAAAAAATTAAAAATCTTAAAAAAATAGAATAAACGACAGAGGGAAAAATACTCCCCTCTTAAGAAGAATGACTCCACAAACCACTTGAACTGTTGTACATATCTTGCCTTTTCTTAACTGCAAACTCCTAAAGAAATCGTCTAGATTCACTCGCACCGAACTCTCTGCTCCTATTCTCTCTTGAACCTGAACCAGTCAGGCTTGCCCCTACCATGCCTCAGAAACGACACTTACCAAGGTCAGCAAGGAAGTTTATGTTGCTAAATATAGTGATCAATTCTCATATTATTTGATCTATCAGAAACATTGGACGCAGTTGACTACCTCCCCCTCATTGACATTCATTTTTCACTTGGCTTGCAGCACACTCTATTTACCTGGCTGCAACTTGGCAGTCTAGCTGCTCTTTCCTCATTTCCTGGACTTCTAAAGGTCGCAGAACCCCAGGCCTTGATCTTGTTACCTATCCTCTTTGATATTTACACTCGCTACTTTGGCGATTCCATCCTTAAGATGATCTATACACTGATGACTCACAAATGTTTATCTCGAGTCCACCCTCTCTTTGGAAGTTTAGCTTCCTAAATCACATTTTTTAAACTTCATTTATTTTGAGAGACAGACAGACAGACAGACAGACACACTGCGAGCAGGGTAGTGGCAGAGAGAGAGGGAGAGAGAAGATCCCAAGCAGGCTCCGCGCTGTCGGCGCAGAGCCCGATATGAAACTTGAACTCACCAACGATGAGATCACGACCTGAGCCGAGATCAAGAGTCAGATGCTTAACCCACTGAGCCAGGCGCTCCTATCACATTTTCTACTAAACATTTTCATTCATCTGATTGACAGAAATACTAAACCAAACCAGTCCCAAACCGAGCTAGCAAACTTTCATTTTAAATCTGCATCTCAGATCGATGACATCTCCATCTCAGTTGATGACAACTCCTTTCAGTTACCCACACCAAATATCGGGCATCCCTCCTTGAGTCCTCTCTTTTTCATTCTCCACACCATCTATAAATCCTGTTAGCTATGCTTTCAAAATATATCCAGATATGGACCACTTCTCACGGTCGCTACCACAACCACCCTGGTCTTTGCCGTCACGTTCTCTTACTTGGATCACTGCAGGAGACTCATTTCTACTCATCGTGCCTTTACCTTGGCCTCCCATTAGTCCGTTTTCCACACAGCAGCCAGAATGATCCTACTAAATATAAGTTACATTGTGTCCCTTCTATCATAACATTAATCCAAATCACCAATATTTTAATCTTCCCCTTTGTATTCCAAAAGTCTTTACAATGATCTACACACCCACATAACCTGCTCCCTCCCCTTGCTTTCTGACACCTCTCACTGCTCTCACACACACACTCCACTCCTTAAGAGTAAGCTTTGTTTTCCAAACACACCAAGTAAACTTCCACCTAGAACCCTGCCATTGGCTCCACCCTCTGCCTAAGACTGTTTTGCCCCATTAGCAGTGTTCCATATTCTCTCACATTCCCCATGTCCTTATGTCCATATCAACACTTCGCGGGGCGCCTGGGTGGTTCAGTTAGTGAGGCATTGGACTTCAGCTCGTGTCATGATCTCACAGTTTATGAATTCAAGCCCCACAGTCGGGCTCTGTGCTGACAGCTCAGAGCCTGGAGCCTGCTTTGGATTCTGTATCTTCCTCTCTCTCTGCCCCTCCCCTTCTCACGGTCTCTCTCTCTCTCTCTCTCTCTCTCAAAAATGAACATTTAAACAATTTAAAACAAATATCAACACTTCAGTGACACATTCTCTTTTTTTAAAAAAATTTTTTTACATTTATTTATTTATTTTTGAGCGACAGAGAGAGACAGAGCACAAGTGGGATAGAAGGAGAGAGAGAGAGAGGGAGACACAGAATCCGAAGCAGGCTCCAGGCTCTGAGCTGTCAGCACAGAGCCCAGTGCGGGGCTCGAACTCACAAACTGTGAGATCATGACCTGAGCCACCAAAGTCGGAAGCTTAACCGACGGGGCCACCCAGGTGACCCATAGTGACACATTCTCTTAACCACTAATCTAAAACTGCAACTGTTGCCCACAATATTTTATATTTCACTCTACTTGCTCTATTTTCATATCTCACATTTTACATACTATGTGTTTTACTTATGTATCCTGTTTATTGTCTGACTCTTCCCATTGGCATAGAAGCTGTTGATTGACTCCTATGGCAATACCCTAACATCTAAGATAGTACCTGGTACATCATAAGTTCTCAACAAATATTCATTAAGTAAGGAATTGACTATGCAAGGAAAGAGAAGAACATTTTAAAATATTGATACTTTTCATTAAAGAAAAAAGTTCTGAAAAGTGAGCTAAAAGAACTGAAGAGACACATCTAAAGAATAGTGAAATTGTAACAGGAATTAAAAAAAACCCAGAAACTACAAGGGGTAGAAAAGACATTAGAAAAGCTATTGAGGCCAGGTTTGAGAAATTATTGCACAAACACAAAAACATGCACAAACACACACAGAATAAAGTGATAAGTGAGAAGAGAGTATGTGATGGATATAGATGACAAAGAAAAGTCAGCATTCAGGGAACTGGTGTTCCTTGAGAGATTGAAGAGAACAAAGGGATCAAAAGACAACATTCACAGTTCTAATACTAGAGGAATCTCTTGAAATAAAAGAAGACATAAACCTGAATGCCAAAGTGACACACAGTGTTGTGGGGGAAATATATGAAATAATCAATCCCACAACATATCCTGGGGAAGTCACTAAATGCTAATTATAGAGAACCCCACCGGTATCTAGGCAGAAAAGAAAGCAAATCACTTACATAAAAGGGAAAAATAAGTCTAGTATCAGAGGTTTCCACAGGAACGTTTAATAAAAGAAGCCAATGGAGCAAAGTATACAAAATTCCTTGGAAAGAAAAGCACAACTCTATGATTTTATAATTTGAAAATTCTCGACGTAAAAAAAGTGTTTGAAAGACACTCTCAAATGGAAATGAAATTCAAAGATTAGTACCTTGAACAAATCAAGCCAATTAAAACATTAACAACAATAAAGAGATCACTAAAAAAAGTATAGATATGAAAGGATAATGAGGGATAAATAATAATGGAAAATATACTACCAAAACATAATGCAATGACAAGTGCTAAAAATATCAGTAATTTAAAAAATAGGGGCGCCTGGGTGGCTCAGTCGGTTAAGCGTCCGACTTCGGCTCAGGTCATGATCTCACGGTCCTTGAGTTCGAGCCCCGTGTCAGGCTCTGTGCTGACAGCTCAGAGCCTGGAGCCTGCTTCGGATTCTGTGTCTCCCTCTCTCTCTGCCCCTTCCCCGCTCATGCGCTGTCTCTCTCTCTCTCAAAAATAAATAAACATTAAAAAAAAATTTTTTAAATAATGTTAAAATAGCAAAAACTAGAATACTAGTGGAGGAAGAGGAGAGGTGGAAATGTATTAACTATTTTTTAACTTTTATAGATGAGTCGGTTGGCTGTATAAAGCTCAATAAATACAAGAATAAGCATATTAGTAAAAGTTAAAAAGTAAATACTATGATAAATAAAATTAGCTAAACATGAATTATCTAAAGTACACAAAAGAATAAAATAATCAAATATCACACAGTCAAAACAAGTATTAAAAGCAAAATACAAGCGTGAGGAGGGAAGATGGCAGATGGTAGGAGGACCTTAGGCTTGTCACATCCTATGAACTCAGCTAGATAACTATCAAATTATTCTAAGTACCCCAGAAATTGACCTGAAGACTGACAGAACAAACTCCACAACCAAAGGGAGAGAAGAGACCACATGGAAGAAGGTAGGAAGTACAGAGATGTGGTTTAGGGGAGAAATGGATCCTGTGGAGGGGAAGGAACCATGGTTGCAGACAAGGGAGAAAGAGAGAGAGAGAGAGAGGGGAGAGAGAGAGAGAGAGGGAGAGAGAGAGGGGGAGAGAGGGAGAGAGGGAGAGAGAGAGAGAGAGAGAGAGAGAGAGAGAGAGAGAGAGAGAGAGAGGAGCACACAGGGGAATGCACAAAAGATTGTTTTCCCCAAGTCATTGGCTTGGAAAACAAGAGAGGCTGAATTTTGTGAGTTCTTGCAACTAGCAGAGATTAAATCCTGGGATAGAGTCTGGAGAACACTGCACTGCTCTTGGAGAAAAGACAGGCAAACAACAATGGGGGTGGGGGTGGGGTGGGAGGGTGGAGCAGATGGCACTGACACCGCTATCTGAACAATGCCTGGGGCACACAGTGGGGGAGATTATTTGCTCTTTTTGGAGCACTTCCCTGATTGAAACCTCTCTAGGAACAAAGGAACTGGCTGGAGCAGTGTCCCTCCACCCCTCAGCATAAACACACAGGTTTCTGCAGGAAGCAGCATAGGGCCAACAACGGCTGCCTAACTGGCTTACACCAAGCACCACCCTCCTGCACTCTGGCAGAACCGCCCTTCTCAGTCAATCTTGCCTCAATTCTAGCAAGGCAGGGCCCTTTCCCAGAAGAGGAGGACAAATCCCTTTCCATACCACATCTCTCAACCAAAGAGATCTGCAGGGCCTCAGTTCTGGTGGAGGTGGTGTCAGGTCTCATTTCACAAGCAGACCAGAGCATACCTAGCTAAAGCTCACCACATTCAGGCCAGGAACCAAGCACAGCCCACAGCATGACTGGCCTAAAGGATAGAGCAGTCAAAACACAACACCAGAGTGCACACAGCACATATTGAAGACACTCTCTGAAGGGCCAGGCCCTGGACATTATATGACCTCTTTGTCATAAGGCATTAACTTTCAGGAGCAGGAGACATAACTGGCTTTTCTAATACAGAGAAGAATGCAGAGAGACTCAGACAAAATACCAAGACAAAGGAATTAATCCCAAATGAAGAACAAGATAAGGCCACAGCCAGAGATCTAAGTGAAACAGATATAAGTAACAAGCCTGATGGAGAATTTAAAGCAACAATCATAAGGATACTCACTGGGTTTGAGGAAAGAATAAAAGACATCAGTGAGATACTTACCATAGAGATAAATGAGTTAAAAAAGCAAAGGGGGGGGGGGGGAAGAGAGACAAACCAAGAAACAGGTGCTTAACCATCAGAAAAAACTGACGGTTACCAGAGGGGAGATGGGTCAAATAGGTGATGGGGATTAATGAGTGCACTTGTCATGATAAGCACAGGGTATTGTATGGAAATGTTGAATCACTATATTGTACACTTGAAACTAATTATCACAGTGTACATTAATGAACTGGGATTTAAATAAAAACGTTTTAAAAAGGTAAAATTATGTAGCTATTAGTATTTACTACATAACTATTTTTTTTCTGTTAAGTGTTTATTTATTTTTGAGAGAGAAAGCCCCACTGGGGGAGGGGCAGGAAGAGAGGGGGACAAAGGGTCTGAAGTGGGCTACACGCTGACAGCACTGATGCAATGTGATGTGATGACAGCGAGCCCGTTGCAGGGCTCAAACTCATGAACTGTGAGGAGTCAGACCCTCAACTGACTGAGCCACCCGGGCACCCCTCTACATAACTATTTAGAATGTATTTTGCCTAGTGGTGTGGAGAACTTCAAAAAGGGCCCTGGCACAAGGCTAAATAAATAAATGAATATAGTAATAAGGAAAAAAAATCAAATAAAAGCAAAATACAACATAAAATAGACAAAAACAAAAATTTTTTGTTATGCCAATTATAAGGAAAAGATTACCCAATTTGATCAAAAAATAAAATTCTACCCTTGCTAAATACAAGGAAAGCAAATCAAATTCAGATAATTTAAGGGGCACCTGGGTGGCTCAGTCGGTTAAGCATCTGACTTTGGCTCAGGTTCATGGGTTTGAGCTTCCCCCACTCTCTCTCAAAAATAAATAAACGTTAAAAAATTAAAAAGAAATAAGGGTGTGTGTGTATCAAACAAATATAAACAAAAGAAAAAGCAAACAATGTCATTAGTATCAGTGAAATGTAAGAGAAAGAATTTAAATGAGATTTTAGGAGAGATTTTTATAAAAAATGGGGCACCTGGGTGGCTCAGTTGGTTAAGGGTCTGACTTCAGCTCAGGTCATGATCTCACAGTTTGTGAGTTCAAGCCCCGCATTGGGCTCTGTGCTGATAGCTCAGAGTCTGGAATTTGCTTGGGATTCTTTGTCTCCCTCTCTCTGCCCCTCCCCTGCTCACACTGTCTCTCTCCCAAAATTAAAATAAACATTAAAAAAATTTTTTAAAAATGGATATACTCCATAATGAAGAGCTTACTTGCCCTGAAACATCATACACAAATAATATAGCATCAAAATTCACAGACCAAACTCTCACAAATAATATGTGGAGAAGTGGAAATATAATTGTTATAGAGACTTTTACTCGTATGTTCATGATAAATCAAATAGGCAAAAAACAAATAAGAATGCAGAGTTATTTTAAATAGTTAACCAGGTTAAATTTATAGATACAAGTAACAATGTAGTGTGTAATTGGAGAATAAACTCTCTTTCAAACACCCACATACCCCCATATTAAGGTATAGATAAAGCTTTGACAAAGTCCCCAAAGTAGAAAATGTACAGGGCAGATTATCCAAGCACAGAGCTATAAAATAAGAAGGCTATAATAAAAATGATAACAAAGAGACGAAAAATACTGATAGGGAAATTAGAAGCAACAACAAATGCACAAATTCTTTGCTATGTAGTTCCTATGTCCTATGTGAAACTACAAACTGCAGCACATCTGGAAAATGGCGATAATGAAAAGAACATGCATGACATCATCATACAAAGTCACGCCATTAAATATGAAAGAATGAAAATAAATCAAATCGAATAAATTCACTAACTAAAAAAATGCAAAGTTAATCAAAGCAGAAAGAAATGATTAATAATGGGAAATTAGATAACAATGATTTTGAATGCTGAAAAATGGGAGAGCAATTAAATACTTCCAAGAGTGTATTTCAAGAAGATATTGGGGCGCCTGGGTGGCTCAGCTGGCTAAGTGTCTGACTCTTGATCTTGGCTAGTGTCATTATCTCATGGTTCGTGAGACTGAAAACCTGCATTGGGCTCTGTGCGGACAGTGCAGAGCCTGCTTGGGATTCTCTCTCTCCCTCTTTTTCTGCTCCCACCCCGCCAAGGCACATGTGCTCGCTCGCTCTCTCTCTAAAATAAATAAATAAACATAAAAAAGGAGATCTAGAAAGCACTAGTTATTATAATGTGTAAAAACTGAGATATCAAGGGGTACCTGGGTGGCTCAGTCGGTTGAGCAACCAACTCTTAATTTCGGCTCAGGTCATGAACCTAGGGTCATGGGATGGAGCCCCGAGTAGAGCTCTGCACTGAGTGTGCAGCCTGCTTAAGATTCTCTTTCTCTCTCCCTCTGCCCCTCTCCCCTGCTCACATGCACGCTCTCCCGCTCTAAAATAAAGAAAACAAACTGAGAAATCACAAATATAGAAAATTATGAATTACATGGAAGAAGTGATTTTACATACAAATAATGTTTTAAGTATAAAAGATTAATTTGCACAAATTTTGTGCAAATAAACATAAAATTTTGGGTTAAATGACTTTCTAGAAAAATTTAAATTACCAAAATTGATTCATGATAACAATACTTAAGCAACCTACTAACCAGTATCCATGGAAGAAACTGAAAATATTTTATAAAGAGAAAATCTTCTCCATCATTTCCCACCCATATAATTTCACAGAAGAGTTTTGTAAAACAGAGAAGACACAGATAATGCCAAGGCTATTTAATCAGGTACAGAATACAGAAAAAGAATTCAAGCTTCCAGTTTTTAATAAACTCAACATTATACAGACAGAAAAACTCAACAGACATAACACAACGAGAACTACAGAACAATCTAATTGGGTATTACTGATGCCAAAAGCTTAAATAGAGTGTTAGGTAGATCTTCCTGTAGCATATTAAGAAAGTAGTTATCAATCACTTTATACTTGTTTCCTCACCTAAAGAGTGGGAAAATTAAATGACCTCATAGGAATTTTGTGAGGGTCAGATAAGTCAATCCACATAAAGGGCTTAGAGAATAGCCTCTGGTTTATAGTAGATGGATGGATGGATGACGGATGGATGGATGTCTCCTATGTTCCTATATTTCAATCCCAAAGAGGTGTTACTATCAAAAGAACATATTATCTGCGGTGAAAAATTGATTTAATAAAAGCGAGTGTTTTATTTGCATGTCTTAAACACTAAGCTAAGGACAGAGTCCCCAGAAATACTTCTTCAAACCTTTTTCTTTCCTTCTCTTTTCCATTTCCTTCATATTTTAAAGCTCTTTCCATTACTATGTCCTCAGAAAACCCTGAGATGTGAGCAAAGCTCATCAGTCCTTAAATTTTCCCTTCTTACCACCATTCCATCTTCATATTTTAGTGCTAGCTTAATCGATTGCACTTAAACCCCCTTCCACCTCCTCAACCTTCTCAAACTAAATTTCTTTCTTCTCATTCTTTTTTTTTTTTTTTTTAACTTTTATTTATTTTGGAGAGAGAGACAGAGTGTGAGCAGGGGAGGAGCAGAGAGAGAGGGAGACACAGAATCTGAAGCAGGCTCCAGGCCCTGAGCTGTCAGCACAGAGCCAGACGTGGGGCTCGAACCCACGAACCGCGAGATCATGACCTGAGCCGAAGTCGGACGCTTAACCGACTGAGCCACCCAGGCGCCCCTCTTTCTTCTCATTCTCAAATTTAAGTCACAAAAGTCAGAAATGTCCCCTTGCTAGGTAGATCCTTTCTCATAGATCCAGTCTAATTTCTTAATTCAACAGAAGGAGAGCAATGCTGAGAATACTTAAGCACTAGTAACTTTTATCCTGTTGTATCTAAATGTATGTACTTGTAAGTGCACAGATGTTCACACACAAACACAAGCAACACATTCCTGTGTTTGTGCAATAGAGCTAGGCAACATTCCCTATCAGGTAAACAGAATTACTGTCTTCTTCTCAAGGGATATATAATATTTCATCATTTGACTTGAACATAGCTTATTTAATCGTTCTCTCACTAATAGATATTTAAGTTGTTTGGTGGGGGTTTTTTGTTTGCTTTGAATATATTCCAAATACCTCCGTGAATTTGTGAAAATATATGTGTGTGAGTGAATCTGTATGCGTGTATGTGTGGGTAGGTATACATAAAAATGTTTAAAATACATATTATAGGGGCGCCTAGGTGACTCAGTCAGTTAGGTGTCTGACTTTTGGTTTCAGTTCAGGTCATGATATCACGATTTGTGAGTTCAAGCCCTGCGTCAGGCTCCATGCTGACAGTGTGGAGCTTGCTTGGGATTCTCTCTCTCCCTCTCTCTCTCTCTCTGTCCCTCCCTTAATCATGCTCTCTCTCTCAAAATAAATACATAAATTTAAAAGAATACATATGTTTTATATTTTATTACTATACATTATATATATTTTAGTACTATATATAGCAATATGTTATTACATATATATGTAATACATTCAGGATGAAATATATATATTTATATACCTATATATTTTAATTTATATATATAATAATAAATATATATACACATAAATACATATAATACACATATATTATATATACACAAAAATACATAAAAATATATATAGCTTTGTCATAGGTGTGTCAATTGTTTCCAGTTTGCCATTTTCCTTTTGACTCTTTTGGCGAACATAAGCTTGAACATTTTGTAACATAATTGATTTTTAATGTCTTTTAATTTTTTTTATCATTCTGAGACGCTACCAACATGGAAATTATTTAAAAAATATTTTTTTTTAAGTAATCTCTACACCTAACATGGGGCTCGAACTCACACCAAGATCAGGAGTTGTGTGCTCTACCGACTGAGCCAGCCAGATGCCCCGAAATGATTTTTAAAACTCGTGATTTTATGAAATATTTCTCTTCTCATTGAAAATATTTTAGGCAATGTTTTCCTAGTTACCCAATTGTCCCAACAACACCTACGTAAGAAAAAAAATCCATCTTTCTCTACAGATTTGAAATGCCAAATTTATGATGTGCCCCATAGATATTTGGGTCTATTTCTTTTTTTCTTTCTTTGACATTACTACCTTTATTGTTATGTTTTAATATCAGCTTTTATTCAGCTTTGTTGCTGAAAACATAGAGATATAGCTTAGTCTGAGCACCAAATGGGTTTACCAAAACTGACATTTGGATCTATTTCTTGATCTTCTATTCTGTTGTTACTTCTTGCACTATGATAAACTTCTATTAATTACTAAAAATTTATAAGATGTACATCTAGACACTCATTAATCTTTTGCATAATTTTCTAGTTTTACCAACCTCCACTTTCTGTCCCTTCATTCTCTGCTTCCTCATAAAGTTCTCAACAAAACCTCGTTATTATCCTGCTTTCCTTTCCTTCAATGCATTCTTGAACCCAGTGGTTTCTAATAACTTTAAAATCCATTTCACAAGCCCAAATCTCTTTCCCGGTTCCACCTAATATATACAGCATGAGCCCATTTGTGTGTGCACATGCATGGGACAGGATACAAGTGATTAATGCATGAATACAGGGCCAACTATTGTTCCCTCCGTACCTAGCACTGGTATCTGTTTGCTTGTTTATGTATTCACTGTCTGTCTTACCTGCCATAATGCGAGATCCATAAGCCAAGGTTGTTTCGGGTCGCAACTTTGTTCCTGAAGGATACTGTCCCCGGGTATGGGATGGAGTTAGTTTTTAAGCTTAAAAAATCACTGGCTTCCAATGAACAGGAATGCTATCACCAGCTGGTAGAGAACCTGTCTTCTTGGTGCCAGCTCCAGCAGATCTAAACGTGACAGCTGCCCCCTTCGTTATGAACCTTTGGATCACTTTAGCTTAAGGAGGATTTCATACACGAAGACTAGGTTCTTTGGGGGGAAATTAGCTGATTTTGGCAAGTGTGACACCATTTCCCTAGAACACTGCTAGGGCTACTTGAGGGTGAGAAAAATTAGTATAGTCCCCAGGCCATCGTCAACCCCGTCCCCTACAGGGGACTCGGGTACTATTTTCTCACCTGACAGAATCTAACCCACTTTCCCAAAGCCACACCTGGTGGGTTAGTAAATCTCCTCCTGGGAATGTATATGCTTCGTTGAAATCCATTGGAGCCACTCATCAGAGGACTTAATTGCCTGTCCCTGAGAGGCTGTCAGCCATAAGAACCGTGTCACTGATTTTGAAGGCAAAAAGTGAGTGTCAGAATTCGTTCTACTCTTAATGGATGGGGTGGATATGTCATCAGTGACATTACTAAAAGTCATGCGTTATAGGGAGCATAAAGTGTCCTACTTACAAATATAGAACTTCATTAGAGCATCCACTCACTGCTCTCTCACTTTCCTTTGCAAAAGCTTTCTGCTATTTGTCATAATCAGGCCTATAGGTCTAACTGTGGCAAACCTAAGCTCTCTGCAGGGTAGATTAAGCTTCAGAAGAAAAAGTCAATCAAAACAACATCTTAGTTAAAAGACACCTTTAAGATCACCTACTCCACTTCCCACATTCTGCCGATAAAAAAGAATGAGAGTCTGGAAAGGCAGTGCATTCTCCCCGACACGCCACCACGTTTCCATGCTAATCTGAAGTAAGTGTACGTAGACGATAAACATAAAAGGAAGGCGTAACAGGTTTCAGCTGAGTGACACCAAAGAAGAAGCCTCCTTTTCGGATGTGTCACATGTAAAACATCAGGAGAATTTCTGATTGGAAATGGCATCTAAAATATAATCATTTCTGGAACTGGCAGAGTAAGGAATTCCAGACGTTTATTTTTCCGGGAAAGCAAGGGAAATACTAGCAAAAATCGTCAAAATCAACTCTTTGAGAATTACAGAAATTGACAAAAGGCCGGCAACAACCTAAGGAGTGTTTGTCAAAGAAAAATGGCCAATCAGCACAAAGAGTGAGCTCTCTGGGACTTCAGTCGTCCTATCCCCATCCCCTTCCCAAAGCTCCACCGGTAGACTTGAAAACTAACAGCCTCACAGCTGCAACGTTCTTAAAATCAGTCACCGTACGGGGCAGAATGTGTTTGGAACTCGCCGTATCTCCCAATTCCCAAATAACTGTTACTACTTGACCTGTTTGGCAGCTCTCTGGAACAGTCCCATTTACCGTGTCTTTATTTGATGTGATTCTGAGTTCTCTCAGGTGGAAAAGTCCTAATCCCCAGGGTGTTTGTCAAGAACAACCAGTAGCAACTGTTGAATACTGCAGCTGCATGAAGCGGTGATACCAGTTGGGACGAATAAGAGATTGGACAAAAGTTAAAACAAATACTTGGAAAACGAGATATCCCTAGAGGGCTTTGAAAAACTACGTATTTTTTTGAGGATCTAGAAGTCAATGCGCATGTGTAGAGTTGGATGAGCGGCCAGAGAATATCTGAAAACATTCAAAGCAGGGCGCCTGGGTGGCTCAGTTGGTTGAGCGTCCATCCGACTTTGGCTCAGGTTATGATCTCACAGGTCGTGAGTTCAAGCCCTGCATCTGTCTCTCTGCTGTCAGCGCAGAGCCTGCTTCAGATCCTCTCTCCCTCTCTCTCTCTCTCAAAAGTAAAAAAAAAAACCAAACACTTAAAAAAAAGAAAACACACAAAGCTTTCACCTCAGACTGATCTGAGGGTTCTACACAAGTAGGAAGTGAAAACTAAGACAGAATTGTCAACTGCTGGCCTAAGAGTTGAAGGCATGCCTAAGCATACATGCAGAAACCTTGAAAAAAGCAGGGATAAATATTGGTTCAATCATTTAAGTAAACCCCTCTTCAGTCAGTATCTTTCTACTTCATTTGCCTGGATTATCAGAAAACCAAACTATGAAGTCAAGGGAAAGATATGAAATCAGTATAGCAGATATGCACTCACCGAAAGATGCAGAGACCAGCAATGAGACTGAGATCTGTGTGTATGGGTCATATTTTGACATATGAAATTTCACTTTTAATAAAGGTGGCTTATATTGCTTACCGGAGGTAGTACTTCTCAGTCACCTGGATGGGTTACACAATGGCCAACACCAAGGGAGCTCTAAATGACCTTTCGCTGGCCTCAGAGTCTTTTAGAGTTCTATTTGCCACCGGAATCACCGTGGAAGCTAAGGTACTACCACCAAAATGAAAGCAGTAAGTTAGTCTTAGGCTTGGCCCAATTTGCTGCAACCGTAATTTTTTTGGTATTGTTGTTGAATCTCCATTCTCTACACATTTGCCTAACTCTATCTTAGCAGTTTTTAAGCATATCGGGAAAGAGGGGGGTTATATGACTTCATCAGCATGCAAAACCCAAGCATTTGTTCGGTTTAATTGGCCTTTCATACCTCTCCAGAGAACAGGGATAGGTACATAATTAAGGGCCTGGTGCTTTCAGTTTTCCAGAACAAAGGGAATTTCCCCCTGTTTTAACTCTTCTCTCCACGAGGGAAAATGAAACTACTAGAAACTTTTAGAAAACAGGTACCCACTATAAAACTTAAGAAAAAGAAATGAAGACAAGAAATCGCACCTATATGCATTTCATGAAGTTCCTTCACTCACAACAGCCTCACCTTTCTATCTCTCTCTCTGACACACATGTACACACACCTCACTAACCTTCAAGAACTGGGTAAGATGATTAGTAGAAAGTTAGTTTGTATGCCAGGACCCTTACTTTTCTTTTTTTAATGTTTATGTATTTATTTTGAGAGAGAGAGAGGTTCCATCCAGTCGGCGCAGAGACCGATGCGGGGCTCAAACCCATGAACCGTGAGCTCATGACCTAAGCCGAAATCAAGAGTGGGACGCTTAACCAACTGAGCCACCCAGGTGACCTGACCCTTACTTTTTCATATAGAAAATTCTTCCCCAAATCTCGTGCACCTCCATGTCAAACAGGAGATTCTAGTGAAATCTTCTGTTTTCATATCCCTCTCTTCTCAGTCATGGTTAATCGGTTTTGTGCTGCTGATCAAAGTGGGCCAAATATTAGTACCCTGACTCATAACTACACATCATTGATCCAGAGTTAGGAACGTGACTGAAGCCTAGCCAAACAGAATTCTAACTTGAGTTTTGTTTTTTTTTTTTTCTAACAGGCAACAGAGGAAAAGATACAGTCTGCTTCTGAGTGTGATGCAAAAATGTGAAGCATGAGAAATGCTGGTGTGGAAAAAAATCAGGTTGAGTGAATAAAACCAACACAGAAAGAGAAGGAGAGATGAGAGACAGAGAGAGAATCCAGGTGATATTGGAGCTCATTGCTCTCGTTATCCTGGAGGTCAGCTGAACCGCTGCCATTTCCATGGTTACGTAAGCCTTAGAATGACTTCTCCTGCTTGCTTCAGCTGGTTAGAATGAAGTTTCTGTCAGTAGTGACCAAAAAAGTCCTGACTAACATGGAAATAAATTTAACCGTAGCCAAGTTGGACAGAGAGCAAGGAAAGCATTAGGTAAAGAAAACTTCAGAAAAAAAGACAATAGGTTACCTGGACTCTGAAGATAAGTAGACCATCATCCACCAGAGAATAAAGAAAAATAATATTGTTGTCAGAATGACATCCATAGCCAAGATAGATGGGAGGGAGACCAGATTTGCTAAGCTCTGCGGGACGTACAGTTAGAGAAGTCCAGAATAAAATTTCAGTATATCTCAGGGGAGAAAACAGGCCTGCAGATATGACTCAAGTAGTTGAAACATCTAGTTGTTATTTGAAGCCATGAGAGAGAAGACATCACCCAAGGAGAGAGTGAAATATGAAAAAGAGGCTTCAGAGAGAGCACGGAGGAACACTGCATTTAATAGATGAAGAGACTGAACGGAGCTGGCACGGAAGTTAAGAAGAAAAAATCAAAAATGGTAGGACAACCAAAAGAGAACAGTACCTCAGAAACTGAGAGAGAGAGAGAGAGAGAGAGAGAGAGAGAGAGAGAGAGAGAGAGAGACGCCCTAAATATGCTACAGGACAGAGAATTCACATAAGAAACAAATGATGGGGGCAGGGAGATGTTGGAAGGCTATTGTCCTGATCTAGGCGAGAGTGAACAAGGACAGTGGCATGTATGTAGTGGACAGGAGACATTAGGTAAACATGTAGGTGTTTATATTTTCAACACTTGGCCATTATTTGGTCAGAAAGAAGAAGTCATGGATGTTGCCCAGATTTCTGGCTAGGGCTACCGGGTATATAATTAGTGCCATTCGCTGGGCCAAGAAATGTACGCTGAGGAGCTGTTTGGTAGGGACAATGATAAGTTCTCTTTGCATATGTTGATTTGTAAAGTGCCCATTCTATATTCAAGTATACATGTGAAGTAGAGAGTTGAATATACACTTTCGGAGCTCAAAGATCTGCAATAGGGATATAACATTATGAGTGATCTGCTTATATTTGAACTCAAGGAGTATACGGTTTTGCCTATGGCAGCTGTGAGACGTGAAAAGGGACAAGGAGACATCCCTGAGGAGCTCCACCATTTAAGGGCCAGCTAAGGGACATTGAGTCCTCGAAGGACGATTTTGAAAGAGCAACTAGAGAGGGAGGAGGAGGACCAGAAGTAGGTGGTTTCTCAGGATCCAAAGGAGTGCTCATGGGTAGTCAATACTGTCATACGTAATAGAGCTGTCTGGTGAAAGGAATATTGAAACTATTACCTGGACAAATATGGAGGCCATTGGTAACCATGGAGGAAGACATTTATGTGGAGACAGTAATGGTGGAGAAATACGAGAAGATTGGAATGGTTTAAAAAGCAAACGGATCAGAAGGTAACGAAGAGAGCAAATACAGGTGACTCTTGAGAAGTTTGCCTCTAAAAGGAAGGAGAAATAAAGAACTAGCTGAAGGAGGAAGGCACTGCATTTGTGCCATTGTGAAAGCTTATATGTCTATTTTTATTTTTATTTATTTTTTAAATGTTTATTTTTGAGAGAGAGAGAAAGAGAGCAAGCAGGGGAGGGGCAGAGAGAGGGGGGACAGAGGATCTGAAGCATGCTCTTTGCTGATAGCAGCAAGCCCAATGTGGGGCTCGAACCCACAAACCATGAGATCATGACCTGAGCTGAAGTCGATGGTCAACCAGCTGAGCCACCCAGGCGCCCCAAAATATATCTATTTAAAAAAAATTTTTAATGCTTATTTTTTTTATTTTTTTTATTTTTTGGGAGAGAGAGAGAGAGTGACAGAGTGCGAGCTGGGGAGGGAGACACAGAATCTGAAGCAGGCTCCAGGCTCTGAGCTGTCAGCCCGACGCGGGGCTCGAACTCACAAGCTATGAGATCGTGACTTGAGCCAAAGTAGGATGCCCAACCACCCAGGCGCCCCAACATATATCTATTTTTAAATAGACCTTCTTATTGGTACTGGTGTGAGGCCAGATCATGAAGTGTCTTAAGTGCCATCCTAAGGGGGTTGGAATTTTTTCTTATAGAAATGTGGGACCATTGGGAGAGATATAAACAGATCTCAATTTTAGTGAGAGCAAGAGGGTTTTTAAGGATAAGACTAACAAAAAGAGACAAATTAGGTGACTATTACAACAGTCCAGCAAAGAGATAATAAGTGTCTAAAACACGGCAGTTGTAGCATATTTAGGGATATTAATGAGACGCAATTAACAGGGTATGGGGGTAAAACTGACAAGAATACTAAGGATGACCCATAAATATTACCCCTGAGGGAATGGGTCAATAGTGGAGTCACATATAGAGCTAGGAACACAGGAGGGACGAGTCTATGGGTAAGGCAATGGTTGGATTTGAATGTACTGCACTTGTGAAACTCCCAAGTGGAAATGTGCACTAGATGTCTGGGAGATGGAAGATGGAAAGAGATGATTAGGTAAAAGAATAACTGCACTTAGGGTGTTTCGTTGCACAGAAGCGTGGTGTAAACTCTCAATTTCAAAATCAAGGAACATTTTTGGTTTGAAGCTATATTTATGTTTCCATTTTCCTAGATTGAGTATATATAATCATAAAATATACAGTTTCATTAGTTGAAAAGGTTTTCCATCTCTGGGAGACTGTGTATCAAGAGTTCTACCCAAGAGTTGTGTAATTCAATAAAATCCCAGAGGACACTTCAGGGGATAAATAACTACCAAAGAAACCAACACATTTGGACTGACAACTCTAAATGATATATTTTTGCTTTCACTGAAAAATAAACAGTTCTTTGGCTTGGTTTATTATTAATACCGTCTCTCTCATACATGCTTGAAAATTACCCACCAAGATATATAATCGTCTTAAATAGTAGCCTATGTCTAACTTGATGGGTTGAGGTTGGCTGCCTTTATGGAGCACTGAAACGTGCAAGCCTTTCACAGCAACTTCAGCTCATTTCCTTTGGAACAGTGATCTTGTTACACTTTAAATGAAACTTGGGGAAAATACTAGATCATATATTTTTTTTGCCGAGTCAGAGTGACATGTAAGTCGACATATGTATTTTATTCCTACCTGCCATCTCCAAAGTCAAGGGACCCTAACTGGGAAACCTTATTTTCTGTAGGCACTCTACCAAATTTTGACATCTGGCACAGACACGGTTTAATACATACCCATCTTTCTCACTCACGTGGTAGGTGGGGGACTCATCTCTGCTTACAAATAAGATACTCTTTCAAGTTTCTTAGTTATCTTCCTCTGAAGATATTTTCTCTTAAGTGTACGGTGTTACAGGAAGATTCCGCTGTGGTTGTGATTCATTAACTCTAGGCAATAATATATACGGTGTGAGAAGGACGGTAACATTTAATAGGGCAGATTGAAACTGACTGGAGCTGCAAGACGATGGATGCCAAACAGTCTCCATGCGTGACCCTGAGCAAGTTAGTGAACCTCTCCAAGCCATAAACTCTCTATACGATGCAAACACTGACTTATTCAGAGACATCCAGATAACTAACTCCATGCAGAAATTCCTACCTTGTGTCCCTGCTCTGGGTTAAGTTCTCCTTCTCCATCTTCCTGGAGTAGCCTCAGGAACTTGATCACTGGCCTTACTACATTATTTTTAAAGGTTCTGTGCACAGGCCTGTACCATGAGGATTTTTATCAGGTCCTACTCATCTGTTCATTATCCAAACAAAGCAAAGGGCGCAGAGCCACAGTAGGTGCTCAGTGAAGCTTTATGACACTGAATATTTCCCCATTTTCATTCCACTGATCTCACTGCTATAGGAATAACCACTGGTCTTTGCTGCTTCACTTACAGAGAAGGTGTATCGTTACATACCCATTTTAAACATCAATTCCTCTAAAAGCTCAGGAGAGTTCTCATGTTAATCAGAGTGTGTTGGTGAATCATAAAATGTGGAATTTAATTTGTACTAGAAGGACCGTATTATAATTATTCTTAATTCTGGCCGATTACATAGCTAAAGCCATACCATGCATAATGGATTTGGTTTGTGATAGAAAATCTACGAAGTATATAAGTGACGGGAAGGGAGGGTCAAGGCCTGCCAGCCTCATGACAATCAGAAATTCACTTCAACTTGATCTTAGCGTAGACAAACTAGCAATCGAAGGACGATTTTGAATAAAAATAAGTATAAATCTGTTTCCTTATTGATGTTGAAGGAAAAGTGGGAAAACCTCAAAAATAAATACACGCCCTAGAGCAGTTTTGCAGGAGTGAAAACAGACCACTGATATAGCACGTTGAAATGGAAAAAAGAGATCAATTATTCAAAGTAATTTCAAGTCAATAATTCAGCCAGAATATATTGTGGGTTCGGCAAAGTCATCGGCACTCTGGGCAATGCAAAGCTATAAAAGATTCAGTCCCTAACCTCACAAAGCTGGTTACCTAGGGAAATAAAGATACAAACTCAGGTCATTACAATACCCGACAGCCTGTAGAAGATGCTGGAGCAGAGGTTCAAAGTAATATAGAAACACAGACAAGGAGAAAAATTTCATTTGACCAAGGATTGAGGAGAGGACTGACAAAGAAAGTAACATTTATTTTTTAAAGTTTTTTAATTTATTTTTGAGAGAGAGAGAGAGAGAGAGAGAGAGAGAGAGAGACAGCACGAATGGGGGAGGGGCAGAGAAAGAGGGAGAGAGGGAGAATCCCAAGCAGGCTCCATGCTGTCAGCGCAGAGCCGGATGTGGGGCTCGAACTCATGAAACTGCGACATCATGACCTGAGCCGAAACCAAGAATCAGACGCTTGACCGACTAAGCCACCCGGGTGCCCCAAGTAAGTTAACATTTAAACTGGACATTCCCTCGAAGGCCAACTGATTCACAGAATACCCTTAGCCACAGTGATTAGTCAATGAGTGGACGTGGGACCTACGCGAGTCTCATTAGAGTGAATACCTTGGATTCCAACTGAAGTTACTGGGAAAAGACGTACTCCCTTTACTACTATACTTGAATTTGGGGAGATTCAGCAGGTCACCAGGTAAAGCCTGATAACGAAGACAACACTGGTGAGGGCAGAGCTGAGTGGAGATGATTAAATCAAGCCAGGATAACATTGTTTCACCTCCCAGTTCAAGTCTGACTCAGGATTTTTTTTTTTTTACGTAAGCTCACAAACTTTCCCAATTTCACAGCCTCTTTGTGTTAGGTTTTCTGTCACTTGCATCGAAGTGGTCTTGTCTGATAGTCACAGAACAAGAGAATAAATGAGAAATGTCCAGAAAATTAGGGTCCAACTTGCGTCAGCTATCTGCCACATCGGTTTCTTTGTTGCCCATCGCTCCCCACCAAAACACACAGGCTGCTTTCCTGAAGATTCAGACACTGCCGATGGGCTAGTAACGAAGGTGTAAAAGGTATGGACACAAGGCATCACTGGTCTTCCGGTGGGGCTCTGTACTTTTTCCATCTTTGCAGCAACTGGTTAACAAACAATCTTCTCCTGGATCCCGAGTGCCTCACTAATTTCTTTTGAAAACTAGCAGAGCTGGTGCCACAACCATCCAGACTTCTCTGCAGGATATGATTTGCAAGAACAGCTTTGAATATAATTCTCTATCTTAGAAAACTACCATTTTATAGGCATACATACAGAAGTATACTACCTTGCTAAAAATAGCTTGCCCTCCGTTATGTTCAAAAAATACATATAAAAGGTCTTAAAAAGAAAGGCGAGGTTGATGGAAATGATGAAAAGTTCCTTTGAGCGGAGGATGGTAAGAGCCTTTAAAATGTTAATAACAATAATCCTCGCTGATTTTATAACATTCTATTTATTACTTCTTAAAACATTCACTGAATGCCTACAGTGCTAGATGTTTTGCCGATATAGATGAATCTGTTGTTTCAGCCCTCAAGGAACTCAGAGTTCTAGCAGGATAGATAAGGCCATCTTCCCTTCCTTTATTCATTCAGCCAAAATGCCTGCCGCATGCCAAACACTGTTAGGTATTATGGATTGAACAAGAACAAATACTAAACGAAGAAATCGGGCCAGAATTGGGAAGCCTTTGCGTTGACAAAATGCCAGGGAACGGAGGAAAGTGACAGATTTATTGATATGTGGTAGCCAAAATGCAGGCAAATCAGATGATGTCAGTTCTAGAAGAAGCAGGCTTCCACACGGCTTGGTGTTGTCGCTCTTTAATGGACTATGACCCTGATATGGAGCTTTCCTTTTAACTTCTTATTTTGAGGGAACCCTCTTGCACTGCTGGTGGGAACGCAAACTGGTGTAGCTGTTCTGGAGAACACTCTGGAGGTTTCTCAAAATCTAAAAATAGAACTACTCTATGATCCAGCAATTGCACTATTAGGTATTTACCCAAAGGATACAAAAGTACAGATTCGAAGGGGTACGTGAAATAATTGTGAATTCACGGGAAGGTGTAATGATAGTACATACAGGTCTTCTGTATCCTTCACTCAGTTTCCCTCAATAGCTACATCTTATATATAATATAATACCAAAACCAGGGAACTGATATTGATATGGTGTGTGAGTATAGCTCTAGGTCACTTGATCACCACGACCTGGGCAGAGGTAGATGGAGAGAGAGAATCTTAAGTAAGCTCCATGCTCAGGACAGAGCTGGACGCACGCTTCGATCCCATGACCCAGGGAACACGACCTGAGCCGAAATCAAGAGTTGGACACTCAACTGACTGGGCCACCCAGGTGCCCCTTGAGTTTCAGTAGTTATCTCCATATCCACCATTAGTTAGTGTCCAAAGAGAGGTTGCTTAATCCTCAGAGTTGCCACCAGGTAAGAAAACATCTAGTGACAAAACCAGTGAACAGTAGACAAAAGTATGTAGAGATCTAGTAAAGAGTCTGAGAAGAGCAAATTTAACAGTTCAACTTATCTAAGGGGATAATATCTTTCCTATGGTGAAGCACCACTTTTGGGAACAATATCAACGGATCAAGGTATGTTCGTTTTTTACACAATGCTCTCCACGGTCAGGGACCTGAGTCGCACTGTGTGCATTATACATGCAGCTTCTTCACAGGGTTTTAGTAACTTAGAATAAAACTCTGGCCACCTCTCAAGGCAAAATGGTTTCATCTTCAGGATACAGTTCTCCTGCGGAAAACCATGGTCTTGGACATCTGCTGAGTAACTCACAGAATCATTTGTGTATGTGGAAAGTCAGGCTACAGAGAGGACATCTTTCTGTGCCCAAAAAAGCACATGCTAAACATAAAAGAGATCATTATGAACTGGATTCATAGATGTATAGAGAAAGAAATTGAGAATCTGCCATTGGTAAGATTTGGCAACAGGTGCAGGATATTCAGACCCTAATTTCTCATGAATGAGGAATGAACATCTGCTCAGAATAGCAATGGAAGAGGATATTCAGATCTCTACTAAATACACTTGCAACAACAGGAGCCACGGGACCATAACCAAGACATTTTTTCTGTATCCGTTTATGTGGTAGTTAATACTTCACTAACTCTGAATTGAGCAGTATTCTACAGCAAAAGTTACAATTCTGCCTGTGCATTCTGATCACCATGGGAATTTACTTAAAATGTTGATACCTGTTTCACATTTCAGGAGCACCGAATCAGAACATTCCAGAGTGATGTTCTAGAATAGGTATTGTTCCAAAGCTCATCCACTGATTCCATCATGCAGCCAAGTTTGGAAACCACTGCTCTAAATGTTGTTTGGTAGAATATGTCCAGAACTAAATTTACCATGGCCCTCCTTCATCCTCAGTCCACTAGCCATTCCTCCTTCGATATATATATTTCTTAAATCTGTTTCCTTCTCTCGGGCCTTCCTGCTACTGCCTTAGTTCTGGGCATATGAACTTGGACTGTAGCGGTAGTTAGTTTCAGTCTTGCATCCACAGTGTATTGACACGTTACATCGCAAACCTCCATCCATGGATGGGCCTCACAACAGCCTTGCTTGGAACGAGAACTCTACTACTGTAGAGATCCTAGAGAGGAGAGGAAACAGGAGTGATGAGATAGCAGTGAGAGAACATAGTGTGTTGTGGGACAAGGGGCACGAGTAAAGCAGAAATGTGGCAAATTGGGTATTTGATTTGATGTCTAATTTCCTCAAGAAATACTGATTTCTTGGCACAAAAACAGACACTCAGATCAATGGAACAGAATAGAGAACCCAGAAATGGACCCACAAACGTATGGCCATCTAATCTTTGACAAAGCAGGAAAGAATATCCAGTGGAATAAAGACAGTCTCTTCAGCAAGTGGTGCTGGGAAAACTGGACTGCGACACGCAGAAGAATGAACCTGGACCACTTTCTTACCCCATACACAAAAATAAACTCAAAATGGACGAAAGACTTAAAAGTAAGACAGGAAGCCATCAAAATCCTAGAGGAGAAAGCAGGAAAAAACTTCTTTGACCTTGGCCGCAGCAACTTCTTACTCGACACGTCTCCAGAGGCAAGGGAAACAAAAGCAAAAATGAACTATTGGGACCTCATCAAAATAAAAAGCTTCTGCACAGCGAAGGAAACAATTAGCAAAACGAAAAGGCAACCGATGGAATGGGAGAAGATATTTGCAAACGACATATCAGATAAAGGGTTAGTATCCAAAATCTCTAAAGAACTTACCAAACTCAACATCCAAAAAACAAATAATCCAGTGAAGAAATGGGCAAAAGACATGAATAGGCACTTCTCCAAAGAAGACATCCAGATGGCCAACCGACACATGAAAAAATGCTCCACATCACTCATCACCAGGGAAATACAAATCAAAACCACAATGAGATACCACCTTACACCTGTCAGAATGGCCAACATTAACAACTCAGGCAACAACAGATTTGGCGAGGATGCAAAGAAAGAGGATCTCTTTTGCACTGCTGGTGGGAATGCAAGCTGGTGCAGCCACTCTGGAAAACAGGATGGAGGTTCCTCAAAAAACTAAAAATGGAACTACCCTATGACCCAGCAATTGCACTACTAGGTATTTATCCAAGTGATACAGGTGTGCTGTTTTGAAGGGGCACATGTACCCCAATGTTTATAACAGCACTATCGACAATAGCCAAAGTATGGAAAGAGCCCAAATGTCCATCAACAGATGAATGGATAAAGAAGATGGGGTGTGTATATATATATACATACACACACACACACACACACACACACACACACACACACACACACACAATGGAGTATTACTCGGCAATCAAAAAGAATGAAATCTTGCCATTTGCAACTACGTGGATGGAACTGGAGGGTATTATGCTAAGCACAATTAGTCAGTCAGAGAAAGAGAAATATCATATGACTTCACTCATAGGAGGACTTTAAGACACAGAACAGATGAACATAAGGGAAGGGAAGCAAAAATAATATAAAACAGGGAGGGGGATAAAACGTAAGAGACTCTTAAATATGGAGAACAAACAGAGGGTTACTGGAGGGGTTGTGGGAGGGGGGATGGGCTAAATGGGTAAGGGGCATTAAGGAATCTATTCCTGAAATCATTGTGGCACTATATGCTAACTAACTTGGATGTAAATTAAAAAAATAAAAGAAAAAGAAAAATTGAAATTTAAAAAAAAAAGAAGAAATACTTATTTCCTTGCAATGCATGGGGATGTTAGAGTTGTATTTAAATATGACTTGTCGGGGCGCCTGGGTGGCTCAGTCGGTTGAGCGTCCGACTTCGGCTCAGGTCATGATCTCATGGCTCGTGAGTTCGAGCCCCGCGTCGGGCTCTGTGCTGACAGCTCAGAGCCTGGGGCCTGTTTCGGATTCTGTGTCTCCCTCTCTCTCTGACCCTCCCCCGTTCATCCTCTGTCTCTCTCTGTCTCAAAAGTAAATAAACGTTATAAATAAATAAATAAATAAATAAATAAATAAATAAATAAGACTTGTCATGTCCGTACTGAAAATGTTTCACTAACCCGATGCCGCACTGACCTTTTTATACATTCTAGATCTTTGCCTGATACTTTATGCGTTGTGTGATTTGCCCCTGACTGTCTCCCTTCCTTCATCTTCACCTGTTGGTATGCTTTTTGCTTCAGTAATATTGAACTTTTTAAAATTTCATCAATATACCATGTTGTTCTATACTCTCTGCCTTGGCACATACTGTTTCTTTTGCTTGAACCATTCCTCTTCTTCCTTCAAATTTTCAATTCAGAGGCCAGCTCCTCGGAGACACTACCCCCAAACAGCCTAACACCCGACAGATATAAATATTTCCTCTTTTGTTTCTCCTGTATTTTGTAGACACTTCTACTCTGACCATAATCATTAAACGAATCATTAGTTTATGTGCCTATATCCCTACTACATGATCAGTTCCTTGAAGCTGTGTTTTTTTTCTGCTTTATTTTCCATATCCTTAAATATTTTTGAAACATGAATTAAAATTTAATTGCTGCCAAATATTTCATATTTTATGACTATCCCCCGGTTTCTGGAATTTTAGGATTATTCCTATTTTCTTTTATAAATAATGCCACAAAATACATCTTTATAAATAAATATTTGACTCTTTCAGTGTATATTTCTTTTGGGAATATTTATAGAATTTGGATTGATACATCAATAAATACGGACTATAAGACCCTTTGATTCAGACTGTCAAAGAGCTCTAAAGAAAAACTGTACATTGTGAACTCCCATCAGGAGTGTGTTAGATCTTCCCACATTTAATAGAATTCACAGATCCTCTTCTATTTTCTATTGACACATTCATCCTTGCACAATCATGTAGTGCCATACCTCTAAATACAGTTTATTTAGAAATGTCTGTGTGTCCTATACAACTCCTGACTCATATATTCAATGGCCTATTTGACATCTCCACAGAATTCATCAGAAAGTAACTGAAATGTGAGGCAACTGGGTGGCTCAGTTGGTTAAGCTTCTGACTCTTGATTTCAGCTCAGGTCATGATCTCACAGTTCATGAGATCGAGTTCCATGTTTGGACTCTTCTCCATGCTGATAGCACAGAGAAAACAATGTACTCAGTACTCTGAAAACAATGGAACACTGATGAAAGAAATTGAGGAGGACACAAAGAAATGGAAAGACATTCCACGCTCATGGATTGGAAGACCAAATATTGTTACAATGTCTATACTACTGTAAGCAAGGTACACATTGAATGCAATCCCTATCAAAATACCAATAGCATTTGTCACAGAACTAGAACAAACAATCCATTTGTATGGAACCACAAAAGACCCCAAAGAGCTAAAGCAATCTTGAAAAAGGAAAGCAAAGCCGGAAGCATCACAATTCTGGACTTCAAGTTATATTACAAAGCTGTAGTGATCAAGGCAGTATGGCACTGGCCCCAAAGTAGAAACATAGGCCAATAGAACAGAACAGAAAACCCAGAAATAAACCCACAAGTATACGGTCAATTAATCTTCAACAAAGCAGGAAAGAATATCCAGTGGGAAAAAGACAGTCTCTTCAATAAATGGTGCCAGGAAAATTGGATAGCAACATCTAAAAGGATGACACTGGACCACTTTCTTACACTATATACACAAATTCAAAATAAATGAAAGACCTAAGTGTGAGACAGGAAACCATCAAAATCCTAGAACAGAACACAGGCAGTGACTTCTTTGACATTAGCTGTAGCAACTTCTTTTCTAGATATGTCTCCAGAGGCAAGGGAAACAAAAGCAAAAATAAACCATCGGAATTACATCAAAATAAACAGCTTCTGCACAGCGAAGGAAACAATCAACAAAACTAAAAGGCAATCTATGGAATGAGAGAAGATATCTGCAAATGACATACCGGATAAAGGGTTAGTATCCAAAATATGTAAAGAACTTATAAAACTCAACAGCCAAAAGACAAATAATCCAGTTAAGAAATGAGCAGAAGACATAAATAGACACTTTCCAAAGACATACAGATGGCCAACAGACACATGAAAAGATGCTCAACGTCACTTATTGTCAGGGAAATACAAATCAAAACTACAATGAGATATCACCTTACACCTGTCAGCATGGCTAAAATCAAAAACACAAGAGCGGCACCTGGATTGCTCAGTCGGGTAAGTGGCCAACTTCAGTTCAGCTCATGATTACACAGTTTGTGAGTTCGAGCCCTGCATCAGGATCTGTGCTGACAGCTCAGAGCCTGGAGCCTGCTTCGGATTCTGTGTCTCCCTCTGTCTCCTCCGCTCGCACCCTGTGTCTCTCTCTCTCTCTCAAAAATAATAAACATTAAAAAATAAAAAAAACACACACAAGAAACAACAGGTGTTGGCGAGGACGTGGAGAAAGGGGAAAACCCTTTTGCACTGTTGGTGGGAATGCAAACTGGTGTAGCCACCGTGGAAAACAGGGTGGAGGTTCCTCAAAAAGTTACAGATGGAACTTTCCTATGATCCAGTAATCACACAACTGGTTATTTGCCCCAAAGACTACAAAAACACTAATTCAAAGTGATATATGCATCCGTATGTTTATGGCAGCATTATTTATAATAGTGAAGATATAGAAGTAGTCCGTGTCCACCGACAGAGGAACGGATAAAGAAGAGGTGGTATATACACAATAGGATATTATTCAGCCATAAAAAAGAATGAGATCTTGCCATTTGCAACAACACGGATGGAGCTAGAGAGCATAATGCTGAGAAAAATAAAGCAGAGAAAGAGAAATACCATATGATTTCACTCATGTGTGGAATTTAAGAAACAGAACAAGTAAGCAAAGGCAAAAAATGAGAGGGAGAGAGTCAAAGCAAGAGACAGAATTTTAATTATAGAGAACAATCTGATGGCTACCCGAGGGGAGGAGGGCAGGGAGATGGGGTAAATAGGTGATGGGGATGAGGGAGGGCACTTGTGATGAGCACTGGGTGATGTAGGGAAGTGTGAATCATTATATTGTACACCTGAAACTAATACTATACTCTATGCTAACTGGAATTAAAATAAAAACTTAAAAAAATAAAATTCCAGAGCACAGATCAACAGTCACTAATAAGTCCTTTTAGCTTTAAATGGTTTGATTTTGTCCACTAAATTATTTGATCTGCCCGATTTTGTTATAAAGTACAAGAATTATCTATATGTCTGTTTTCAAATAGTTCATTTAATTAATTATTGAGTAGGCTCTAATTATCTATGATTTTCACATATTTCTCATAAACTGAATTCACGCGTGTGCGTGTGTGCGTGTGTGTGTGTGCGCACGCAGCAGTGGAGGTGGTGGTGGTGGTTATAGTAACGGTTGTAGTGGTAGTGATAGTGAGGTGCACAGACTCTGGAGTAGGTAAAGTGGATTGGATTATTAGGCCAACCATTTAATAGTCACGGGACTGTGGATATGTTCCCTAAATTCTTTGTGCCTTAGTTCCTTGCATATACGATGGGGATAACAATAGTCCTGGATCATAATGTTAGATGTGGATTAAAAGGGAGATAAGATGTATGGCAGAAGCTGCCAGCTGTCCTACCTTTATCCTTCCTGTTTTTCCAATGGATGGGACATTTAATGGTCTCTAGGGTGCTCCTGGGACAGGGAATGTGGGGCGTTTGGCAGAGCCCTGGCTAACGGAACCAACAGAGGTGGCCATCACCTAGGCAGGATGGCTGCCTCAGGGCCTGGCTGAGGACAGAGCACTGTCCTGGGAGAGGTCTGCTAGCTGGTACTGGATGGCTTCCCATCCAGCATGGGAGTCACCTTGCTCTGCTGGGACTCGATTTGGGGGGAGCGGCTGACCGAGGTGCCGTAGACTGGCAGGCTGCTCATGCTGGGGCTGGACCGGTGAGTCCAAGGGCGGCCGGAAGTCTGTAGGGCGGCCGCACAGCCTGCAGACGCCCTCCAGCTCAGGAGCAGTTTTCTTCCTGCTCAGCCGGAGTCACTGCTCTGGGGA
Source organism: Panthera onca (assembly GCF_046562875.1). Classification (NCBI taxonomy): domain Eukaryota; kingdom Metazoa; phylum Chordata; class Mammalia; order Carnivora; family Felidae; genus Panthera; species Panthera onca. The sequence continues at coordinate 10,530,879 of NC_138357.1, read as the reverse complement.
CTCATGGGCACGAGGGCGGGCCCGCTCTCCCCTTCTTTTTGTAAAATATGTATTTTTTTAAGTTTATTATTTATTTTGAAAGAGAGAGAGAGCATGAGCAGGAGACGGGCAGAGAGAGAGAGGCAGAGAGGGAGGGAGAGCGAGAATCCCAAGCAGGCTCCCCACTGTCAGCACAGAGCCCAGTGGGGGGCTTGCTCCCATGAACCTGACATCACGACCCGAGCCAAAAGCAAGAGCCGGATGCTCAACCTCAACCGACTGAGCCGCCTACGCACCCCCCCACCCCCACCCCTTCTGTAAGCCTACAATTAGGTTACTTTTTCCCAGCCCCTCCTCCAGTCAGGCACGGCCACGAGACAAACTTGTCTCCAGAGTAACGAGTGGAAGCGACATATGAAACTCCCACATGTGGCCCATCTAAACTTCCTCCATGCCCTTTGGCTGATGTGTGCTGTTTGATGACCCTGTCAATTCTTACACCATTATCACAACTTTTTTTTTTATAATATTTTGAATACCATAAACTATACTGTGTTCCTTATATATCTCATAGAGTGCCACTTTATTACTTTTCTATAAATATCTTGGGGGGTTTTCCAAATAGATTTTAGAATCATTTTGTCAAATGAAGAGAAATACAAAGGGGGCCCTGGGTGGCTCAGCTGGTTAAGCGTCTACCTTTGGTTCAGGTCATGATCTCGCGGTTCATGAGTTTGAGCCTGCGGTTGCTGCCTTTCGTCAGTGTGGAGCCCGCTTCGGATCTTCTGTCCTCTCTCTCTTTCTGTCCTCCTCCCCCCACCCCCCGACTCTCTCTCTTTCTCTCGAAAATAAACAAACATAAAAAAAATAAAAGGAACACGAAGCATTTTCAGTTGGGTTGTTATTAAACCACTGAATTAAATTGGTGATAATTAATATTTACTTTATTCATTTCCCCAATGTAATAAGTGGTTTATATCTACTTATATGCTTCTTTTAGAGAAATAAACGTGCTTTTATTAAGTTTATTTCTAATATTTTTGTAATTATTCTGAATAAGATTATTGTCTCATACTTAATGGTGTAAAAGATTATTACCCCCATAGAATTACCAATCTCTCATATATATATAATATTATATAATTACATGTGTAGCAGAAGCTGTTAGCTGTCCATCAAAATTCACCTTCCTCTTCTTCAAGCCCACAGTCAGATTACATTTTCCCAGTTAAGCATGACCAGAGAACTAAATTGCATCCAAAGGAATAGGAAAGATGTATGTATGTATGTACATGTGTATATATGTATGTGTGTGTGCCTATATTTATAGACATATTATTTAATCTGTATCTATATGTATTATCTCTAAGATATGCATATATCCAATATATATGTAAATATGTAGACATAGCCGTGTTATAGATATGTGTGTGTATGACATGACCACTTTATTGAGCTTTCGTCATTTGTTAATTTCTTAAAAATTTTTTAAGGTTTGTTTATTTTTGAGAGACAGAGAAAGAGAGCAAGACAGAAAGAGACAGAGCGTGAGCAGAGGAGGGGCAGAGCGCGAGGGAGACACAGAATCCGAAGCAGGCTCCAGGCTCTGAGCTGTCAGCACAGAGCTGATGCGGGGGTCCAACCCATGAAATGCGAGATCATGACCAGAGCTGAAGTTGGATGTTTAACCAACTGAGCCACCCAGGTGCCCCTCTGTTAATTTTTATAGTATTATAATTTTTAATTGGTTATCTTAGCTTCACTAGTTCTATGACTCTCAGTAATTTATCTCTTTCTATACTTCCATGTTCCAACTTTCCACGATGACTAAAATCTATGGAACAGTACTAAGCATTAGAACTGATAGGAGGGGCACCTGGGTGGCTCAGTCCGTTAAGCGTCCAACTTCAGCTCAGGTCATGATCTCACCGTGTGTGGGTTCGAGGCCCGCGTCGGGCTCTGTGCTGACAGCTTGGAGCCTGGAGCCTGCTTCCGATTCTGTGTGTCTCTCTCGTTCTCTGCCCCTCCCCCACTTGTGCGTATGTGCTCATGCACGCTCTCTCTCTCTCAAAAATAAATAAACATTAAAAATAAAGAACTGATAGGAGATATTGTTATATTGATCCTGATGCTAATGTAATATGAATACCTCTATGGTTTCAGTATGACGTTGGCTTTTTAAGAATCACATATTTTAAATCTTACTAGTAATAGATTTATATTTTCTGGTTTTCTATTTAGGATTCTACTTCAAGAGTGGTCTTTAGTTTTTTGTGCTTAAAGAGATTTGATATCAAGCTTGTATTATAATTTGAAAACCAATTGAGAAATTTTATGTACTCTTCCATGATTTCAAACATTTTATTTATTTATTTAAAAAAAATTTTTTTTAACGTTTCTTTATTTTTGAGACAGAGAGAGACAGAGCATGAACGGGGGAGGGTCAGAGAGAGGGAGACACAGAATCCAAAACAGGCTCCAGGCTCTGAGCTGTCAGCACAGAGCCCGACGCGGGGCTCAAACTCCCGGACCGCGAGATCGTGACCTGAGCCGAAGTCGGCCGCTTAACCGACTGAGCCACCCAGGCGCCCCATGATTTTAAACATTTTATAGAGTAAAGTACAAATGAATCACCCATAAAGCTGTCCATTCTAGAACTTTTTGGTTTCAGGTTTTTTTTAAACTTTCTTCCATAGTTATTGATGTATTAGTATTTTCTATCTTTTGAGAATTTTAGTCATTTATATATTCTGAGAAAATTACCCACTTCAGTTCGATTTTATGATTTGTAAGCCTACAAATGAACACAGAATTCTCTCCCTCCCCCCCTTTCTATTTTCATTTCTGTGGTCATGCCATAAAAACTAATTTCTACATATTGTAGGTCTTCTTTCTTCATCATTATACTTGGCAGAAATTCCGCTTACTTTATTGCCCCCCATCTCAAATTGTTTTGATTATTCATTCATTAAATTTTAAGTCTTTCTGCCTGTTTCTGAATGTTTTACTCACTTCCTCAAACGTTTTGAGGAAAAATTTGGGGAGGACTAGTTTCTTTTCTCCACCTCTCTAGCTTATAACAATTGGGCAACATTACACGAATGAAAATGTAGATGGAGTCACAATATAGCAACTCATACGCAGTTAAGGATGCATTACACAGTGCTTCAGAGTCTCCTATCCTTTTCCCGATATAAACTTGCACAGTCGGTTATGCAGACAGCCCAATGTGGGGCTCGAACTCATGAAGCGTGAGGTCATGACCTGAGCCGAAGTCGGACGCTTAACCTACTGAGCCACCCAGGCGCCCCAAAGTACATACTTTTAAAGGGCATCCATGTTTAAGGTAAGAGAGAAGGAGGGACAGACACGTCCTTGATGCTTGACTTCTCCTGTGACTCCGTCACTGCTTAACATGGCCCCACTGGGTATTGGGACCTCCTTGTCTTTCGCAGACACGTATCTTTTCCTCTGCTGGGGAGGCCTGGGCCATGGGCTTTAGAATGGGGCCAGAAAGGTCCACTCCAACACTTCGTCATTCTGGGAGGTGCCATGGGCTCTGGAATTGGACTACATGTGTGGTGTTGACGGCTGACAGGTTAGAGTTGAGTGCCTCCTGGTCATTCCTTTCAGTGGGAAGGAGCTTTTATTCCCAAGGTCACACTCACTCCCTGAGGGCAACCCAAATCCAAAGTTGGGCAGATGCAAGGGTATAAAGGTGTTCAGCTTCTGTGCCTCGATTTGAGACAACCACGGAGGGCCATCCCAGATCCAGACCTCCCTGTGGCCTGGACTGTGGCAGAGCAGCTACAGTTGAACTTCATCTACCTGATCCTCCTCCACCGTTTCATAGGTTGCGAGAGTACTTACCGATAAGCTTCCTATATGCAAATCTCTGTCCCAGAGTCTGTTCCTGGGGAACTCAACCCAAGCCAAACGTGCACTGGAAATACTGGACCCCGACCCCAGAGATTCCGATTTAATTGCTCTCCGATAAAGTTTAAGCATTTTAAAAACTCCCCAGATAATTCTAACGTGCAGCTAGGGATGCAAACCACTGTCTTAACCCGTTGAGCTTAGTAATGAAGCATATGGTGTGGCCATTCCCCTGGAGAGAGTAAGCCAGTCGTCTATCAGGGCAGTGCTGTTCCAACCGTGATGAGGTAGCCTCACCCCTGCATCTTTAGCATCAACGACTCCTATTTCATGCATCTTCCTGGGACCAGTGGTGAAGACAGTTCAAATGTGTGTCCTCAGAAGACTATAAAGTGGGTCAGAAGAAGACATTAACAAAATTAACTTCAAGGCTGCATTGTACCCTAGGCAGAATATTTTATCTTTATTCTATTTTCCATTTCAAATTATGCCTATCTGCATTGTTTAATAGAACTCACCAGAGATTACGCAATTAGCCCAAATAATTACAAGGCGAAGGATGCCCCAAATTTGAATACTCTGAACCCCCCCCCCAATTATTTCTTTCCCAGAGAGAAATTAAAGAACAAAAACGAAATCTCCTTGAATTAAAAGTTCAAAGAAATTAAACTTCAAAATGTTTGCACTTCCAAATTTCTTACTCCTCTAGATCACAGTCAGAGGGCTCTAGTGCAAGGGCATGTGTGGAGATGGGTTTCCTCCTTCAGCATCTGTAACGAATTTCCTCTGCAAACGTGTGCTGGAATACCACCTCCAAAGTTGGAATAATCCAACTTCCTGTCTCTCATGTGTTTCCCTTTTCCAAAGCATTTCAGTACCAGGCCCACATCAGGAGCATTTAGGAATCAGGAATATAAATCTAGCCACACGTAAGTTCCCCAGAGCAACATTATGTTTCTAGAACCTGGTGTTTTGTATGTTACCAGTGCCCACTTCTGTAACCGACCAGGCAAAAGGAGACGCCGTTAGTGTAAAAGAAGTAGACATAAGAAGCATAAGAGATGAAAAGGATAATGCAATTATTATTTTTGGGCTTTGTTATTTGATTACTATTGAAGATGAATATTTTCTCATAAGTTAATTAACTTATTATTATGTGACTGTCCACAACTTGAAGTACATAATTTACACATAGAGCGTACTTAAGTGCATTAGGGCGCTGAGAAAACCATAACAACTTTGTGAACTGGTTAGTTCAACGTTTTTTGTTTGTTTGTTTGTTTGTTTGTTTTTTTATTTATTTTTGGGACAGAGAGAGACAGAGCATGAACAGGGGAGGGGCAGAGAGAGAGGGAGACACAGAATCGGAAAGAGGCTCCAGGCTCTGAGCCATCAGCCCAGAGCCTGACGCGGGGCTCGAACTCACAGACCGCGAGATGGTGACCTGGCTGAAGTCGGACGCTTAACCGACTGCGCCACCCAGGCGCCCCTGTGAACTGGTTAGTTGTTGATTTATAAAACTGTACTCATCTCCAATATGAAATTAACCTGCTCTAAGAATGTTCTGCCTAAAAAACTGTATGGTGATATTGACTAGCCAGAAGCCTTGTTAACCATATACCGTAAAGGAAGTCGAACACGAACATGCTAAAATGAAACTGCATACAATGTTTCTAAAAAGCTGAAAACTCCCAAGTATAAATATGCTTTAAATGCGAAGAGTCAAGGCTTACTGTTGGAAGCTATTCACCAGTACCGAAGAAGCAGGTCATCAGTTCACTCTACTTCTTTGTATCTAGTTAAGTTTCTCCTGTGCTTTGCTCAACCTCAACCTACCCTCATATTATTTTAATCCGATTGTCTTAGGTGTCTTCCACACTCTTTTTTTTTTTTTTGAAGTTTATTTATTTATTTTGAGAGGCGAGGGGGAGAGAGAATCCCAAGCAGGCTCCACGCTAACAGTGCGGGGCTCTATCTCACAAACGGTGAGATCATGACCTGAGCTGAAATCAAGAGTTGGACATGTGACCGACAGAGCCACTCAGGCTCCCCTTCCTCAGACATTCTTACTTGCGGCTCTCCTGAAATCAATCTGTTCATATGGGAAACATTAGAAACCTACACCCAAGTAGCAGGCAGAATTTGAAATGTGTCTCACCATTATATGCCATCATCTAATATACCAAGAGGGAAACCCTCAACAATTCTGGATACACCTAGAAATAACTTGTACTTACCCTCACTTAGCTAATGTGGTGTCTATTTCTACCTTATCTTCTGACAGTCCAATTCCCCATGGGTTATGGAAACCCTGAACACCTTTTCCTCGAGGGACAGATTCTTGATTCCTGTGTGATAGCTGCTTACAACATCTGATGGGATTCCCATAGTTACTCCTAATAGTTTGGAACTCCTTGGATACAAGCACTTCCAAGGAACCACACTCGAACAAACAACATTCCTTCTGGCTGTCCCAACAGTGAGATTTCACGGTCTCAGTCCAGATTTTGGGTTTACTTGCTGCTACCGTAGAACACCTCTGCCCGCCTCCCAACACACACACACACACACACACACACACACACACACACACCAGTCTATCTCCATTTATATGCAGAAATGCTTTTGCTCTGTAAGTGGTAGAAGAGGGAGAAAGTTTTGATGAGAGATTTATGCGAGGAGGTATAACCACTATGGGTTTATTTCAGTGTTTTTAGTGACTAAACTATCCCCTTATTATGGTTGTACTGTAATTTATTTGATGGGCATTTACTTTGTTTTCAGGGTGTTTTTTTTTTGTGAACAATATTAAAATGAACACCCTATTACTTATGCTTTTATATACTAGTGGGATTGCTGAGTAAAAGGACATATATAAATATCAGGGTAAGTATATATAAGAGCAAATATAAACGCAAATGTGAATACAAATATAAATCACCAGATTGCTTTCTAAACTATTTGTAATGTTTCACATCTCTACTACCACTGGGTAATTTTTCTAATATTATCCACCGAATGGGTACAAAATGGCATTTGTTACTTTAATTTAGATTTCCTAACTACAAGTAAAATTTGATCATCTCTTCACGTATCTGTTAGCCATTGGGTCTGCTCTTTTGTGAAGTGTCTATTAATCGTTTTTTGCCCATCTTCCTTTTGTATTATCTTTTCCATACCACTTTATGGTAGCTCTCTGTACACTGTAGCATTTTATTTGTTTCTATAATCTGTCTATGAATTTTGTTTGTGGTGTTTCTGCAATCAAAATTTCTAATTGTATTGTCAAATATGTTTATCTTTGGTTTCATAGCCTTTTGGTTTCCAGCCTTGGTTTAAAAGCCTCCATGAATCCCAAATTACAGATTTAATTTCATTTGTTCTCTTACAAGATTTTATGGATTGATTACATATGAAACTGGAATTTATTTGGGGGTATAAGATAAAGACCCACTACCAATAGCTTCCAGGTGGATTGCCAAGTGTACTAGGACTGTTAAACAATTCTTTTCGGACAGAATCAAACAATGTACAACTGTTATGTATTAAAATCTCGTAGATACTAATATATATCTCTGTACTCTTAGTATGTTCTAGTGATAGGTTTTTCTGTTTCTTTACCAAAACCTATTTATTTCATTATAGAGACTCTATATCATGTTCTTACATGTATTAAGGAAATAGTTTTCACTTCTCTTTTTATTTTTATTGGCTATTTTGGAGCACATATAATCATAAAAATTTAAGATCATTTCATAAATTTCCCAAAATAAATCTGTTGGGATCTAATATTAATTGCATTAAATTTACACATTAACTTCAGAAATTAACATTTAATGGTTTTAAATCTTCTACAGGGAGACGGTGACATAAATGTTGTCCACACAGTTGCTTATAGTTAACAAGAATGAATTAGATCTATATATATTTATGTAGATGAAATTTATATGAAATTTATATATGAGTTTAACAAATATTTGGGAAAAGTTTGCAATTAGCAAGAATCGCGCCTCAGATAAACCTTATTGGCTACGATACTGCCACTGCACAAAGCTAGTTTAACAAATATTTGTAATGTATAGCAAAGCATTAACATCTGGCCAATATAGATGGTGGGTACACAGGTTATATTCATTTCTGCAATTTTCCACAAGTTTGAAGTACCTCATAATTTATTCATTACTTTTTAAGTGCATTTATTTTTGAAGTTCAGAAATCTCACTGGTATATGGCGAAGCGTTTGTTGTTTTTCTTTCACACTGCTGGCTCTTACTGTATTCTTTTGAGCTGAAAACTCAAGTTTTTTCTTTATTTTTTTAACGTTTATTTATTTTTGAGAGAGAGAGAGACAGAGTGGGAGTGGGAGAGGGGCCAAGAGAGAGGGAGACATAGAATCGGAAGCAGGCTCCGGCTCTGAGCAGTCAGCACAGAGCCTGACATGGGGCTCAAAACCACGGAACTTTGAGATCATGACCTGAGCCCAAGTCCGACGCTTAACCAACTGAGGCACCCAGGTGCCCCGGATCATTCAAGTTTTTATTCAGCTTGGGGATACTTTTCTTCTAAGTTTCTTCCTCCATTAGTTCTTCCTTCTCTCTATCACTTGTATCTATTAGACTATCTGGCTCTACTATTTATGTTTTCTTTACTCATTATTACCGTATTGACATTTTTCTACGTAAAAAAATTTTTCTAAGTTTATTTATTTATTTTGAGGGAGAGAGAACCAGTGGGGGACACGCAGAGAGAGAGGGGGGGCAGAGGATCTGAAGCAGGCTCTGTGCCGACAGCAGAGAGCCCCATGCGGGGCTCAAACTCACGAAACAGGAGATCACAACCTCAGACAAAGTCTAACACTTAACCGACCGAGCCACCCACGTGCCCCAACATTTTTACACTTTTCCTCTCTATTCCTCTTCTAGATTCACTATATTCATTCTTTTAATCTGATGCTAACTGAATGCTGCATTTCCGCAAGCATTTATCCAAGAAATCTTTATTTATACTTTTCTGATATCTCTTCAATTCTAATCTAGAATTTGCCTCAGTGTGTTTCATCTTTTCTCCACTAAACGTGTTTGGATTCTGTACCGAACGTTCAGTGTTATTCCCCCTACTTCAAGCTGCTAGTTTCCCCTTAAACGTGAAGCAATTATACTACCTGCTTCTTTGTGGGCCTAAAAAGTTCTCCCTGCTTATTAGTCAGCTAGAATGAGCTTCTTCGGCACCTCTGTGTGTCCATCTGCCAGAGTCTCATAGGCAATGCTGGGTCAGTAGCTAGTGAGGCACAGCGAGCAGCAGGGGAACATCTCTCTCATTTGTAATATAGCAGATTAGTACAAGTCAGCTGGAAGGCCCGAATACCAGCTCATGGCAACATAATTTCTAGGGCTGGAAGCAGACAGCAGTCAAGGTTAATTCCTACCTACCATCTATGTGTGTCGAACAGATACACTCTGGCCGTACGCAGATCTTCAGTTAGCAAATCCTCCCAGAGAGATAGGAGTCCTCCCAAGCAAAATATTCCTCATTCTTGTTCCATCCCTTCACTACGACAAATAGTGAAATAGAACCTTTCTTCCAATGCATCATATCGATAAGATATGAACAAGAAGCTCAGCAGGGAGACCAAACTTTGTTGACCTGCTTTAGTACATTTAAAAAGACAACATTTAGGGGCACCTGGGTGGCTCAGTCCATCAATCGTCCAACTTTGGCTCAGGTTATGATCTCACGGTTCCTGAGTTTGAGCCCCACAATGGGCTCTCTGCTGTCAGTGCACAGCCTACTTCAGATGCTCGGTCTCCTTCTCTCTCTGCACTTCCCCTGCACTCTCTCTATCTCTCTCAAAAATAAACATTTAAAAAAGAGCATGTGACATCCAGATACTTACGCCACCCTAAGCAATAAATATAAATTATTGCTATCAAGTAACAACTCAAGAGGTAATTTGTGGGAATCTGGGCACAAGTAGAGCTCCTCCAGGGACCAGGTCAAAACTCTATCTCAGTCTCTTAAACAAATGGTGTTGAGAACACTGGGCGGCTACATGCAAAAGAATGAAACTGGACCAGTTTCTTACATCATTCACAAAAATAAATTCAAGATGAGTTAAAGACCTAAATGTGAGACCTGAAACCATAAAAACCCTTCTCTTCGAAGACAGGCAGTAAGTTCTCTGATATTGGCCATAGCAACATTTTTCTAGATCTGTCTCTTGAGGTAAGGGAAATAAAAGCAAAAATAAACTATTGGGTCTATATAAAAATAAAAGGCTTCTGGGGTTCCCGGGTGCTCAGTCAGTTAAGCGTCTGACTCTTGATTTCAGCTCCGGTCGTGATCTCACCAATCTCTCTCTCCCTCTCTCTCTCTCTCAAAATAAATTAAACATTTTTATAAAATTAAAAAATAATGAAAAGCTTCTGCACAGTGAAGGAAACAATCAACAAAACTAAAAGGTAACCTACTAAATAGAAGATATTTGCAAATGACATATCTGATAAAGGGTTAGTATCCAAAATATATAAAGAACTGATACAACTCAATACCCTTAAACCAAATAATCCAATGAAAAAACGGGCAGAAGACATGAACAGAAATTTCTCCAAAGAAGATATCCAGATGGCCAATAGACACATGAAAAGATGTTCCACATCACTCATCATCAGGGAAATACAAATCAAAACTACAATGAGGTATCACCTCACCCACGTCGGAATGGCTAAATTCAACAACACAAGCGACAACAGGTGTTGGTGAGGAGGCAGACAAAGGGGAACCCTCTCGCACGGTTGGCGGGAATGCAAACTGGTTCAGCTACGCTGGAAAACAGTAGGGAGGTTCCTCAAAAAGTTAAAAATAGAACTACCCTGTGATCCAGTCATCGCGCCACTGGGTATTTACCTAAAGAATACAAAGAGACTAATTCAAAGGGGTATATGCGCCCTGATATTTATAGCAGTATTATCTGCAATAACCAAATCATGAAAATAGCCCATGTCTATCAACTGACGGATGGCTAAGGAAGAGGTGGTATAAAAATACAATGGAATATTAAGAAGCCATCAAAAAGAATGAAATCTTGCCATTTGCAATGACGTGAATGGAGCTAGAGAGTATAAGGCTAAGCTAAACAAGTCAGAGAAAGAGAAATACCGTATGATTTCACTGATATGTGGAATTTAAGAAACAAAACAAACAAGAAAAGGGGGGAAAAGAGAGACAGAGAGGCAAACCAAGAAACAGACTCTTAACCATAGAGGACAAACTGATGGTTACTAGAGGGGAGGTGGGGGATGGGTGAAATAGGCGATGGGATTAAGGAGGGCACTTGCTGTGATGAGCAGCGAGTGATGTGTGGGAGTGTTGAATCACTATACTGTACACCTGAAACTAATATAACTGTGTATGTTTACACCGGAATTAAAATAAAAAAACTTAATAAAAAATGTATCTCAGGGTTGATTTACCTTCACAGAGTACCCAGCATAGAAGCCAGGAATACATGGGCACCTTGTAGATTTCATTCTACGGGCGTCTCCTCAGATGACAACGCTTGATACGGACACAGACATGACCGTGGGAGGTACTGTCATCAGCGAATGTCTCTAGGAGGCTTCTCCAGCAGTGGATGTAAACGAGTAGGAAACAGAACAAGAAAGCAAGATCAAGGGGGATACTGTGCAGTGAACAGAGCTTCCAGACAGTCAGACTTGGTTGCGATTACACATGAGAAATCCTTCTTTGAGAACCTGCAGAAATAACTGAGGTACATTGTGGGCAAGAGGACCAATCATGTTGTTTGTATCTAGGCAATAGATATTTGGGTAGCTTGGTAATAATAACAAGCAACCCTTCTCACGTGATTTCTCTGTGCCAAGAAATGTGCCACATGACTTCTACTTGTATTAATTTATCTTATCCTCTCACTTACTCTCTGTGTTTGTTACTGCTGTCACGCCCTATTTTACAGGTGAGGAAACTGAGACTGAAGAGGTTAAATGACTAGTCTAATGTCACACATCTTCAAAATCTGTGTACTTTTACTCCCCACTTTCTGTATTATCATATATTTCCGGGTGAACTGGGAACTTCACGCAGGGTAAATACTGAGGCCTGTAACACTACCTGTCTGTAAATTAATAGGCACTGAAAAGAGTTTTAAAAGACACAGAAACATCCTCTGAAAGAGACAAGCCAGTTAACTAGGGGTTAAGTTGTCAACAAGTTAGTCAAAGGCTGTCACAAGGAAACCAATCACAGACCCTCTACAGGATCCGATTTGAGTGACATCTATTAAAAGATACTGCAAACACTGAAGACACATCCATCCATGTGAAGATTTACCAAAGGCTTTTTTTGGCTCAAGATGGTAAACTGACCATGAATTTAACCCAAGTTCAACAGGCAAGCACTGAATATGTGCCTTGGATTTCACCGGAAATAAACTGATGAATGCTCACAGGAAGTGTTGAATGACTGGATTAGAGCAAAGGTAAAATGGGCAAAATTTGCGAAACAATGTATTTCCAAAAATTTTTCATCGTGGGGATAAGAAAACTACAACTTCACAGGAAACGAAGCTAGCCTCTTGATAACTAACTTTGTAGAAAAGTTCCTAAGGAAAATTCAGAAATACTACTTTGAATGAGCTAAGCTACCCAAGTTCTAGGCTTCAGATCCTTGAATTGGCCTAAATCCTCTGAACCGTCAGAGCCAAATGACCAATTGCTCTTTGTGCTTATATGAGGTTCTTTACATATGTAAAGAAATCTCAGGGATCTCAACACAACCACCAACCTTATTAACTGCAATGTCCATCAAGCAGAATGAATGGGAATCAATTCATAAACTCTCTTTTAGAATTCAGAGTGGGTTATAGAAAGCAGACCCAGACAGTTTTTGTCACGATTAGAGATACAAGTAAGACGTTTCAGAAAAGTAACTTTGCACCAGAAAGAGAAACAAGGGAAATGGATACCTAACCTCAACTGCTCTTCCTTATAAGCAAGTTAGCAGTTAATAAGTGATAGTTCATAGAGTTGGGCACAAAATACCATTAACATATATTAGGTTGCTTTGTGATCAATCTTGAAGCCTTCTCTTATAGTCACACAATCACTACAGCTATACAAATAGGGATCTAATGTAGATTTCTTGTGTTTGCTTAATCACTAAAGACGTTAAACTATAATCCATCCATGTATTCATCCATTCAACCACTATTTATTGATCTCCCACTATGAAATGGGGGCAGAGCAACAAACAAAACAGACAAAAATCTCTTTTTCCTAACCAACACTGTAAGAGTTGTATTTGAAGAAAATAATTTCCCTTTTCCTTATTTAGTGATATTTCCACAGTGGCTTCCTGACAAAAGTGTTGTTATAAATACACACAGAGAAAATTTCATTAGTCTTGACCGGGGGTTAGAAAACTTTCTCTACAAATATACAGATAGTGAATATTCTCAGCACAAATACTTGACTTTGCTCTTGTAGCAACAAAGCAGCCACAGATGATATGTAAATGGATGAGTGACTGTGTTCCAATATAACTGTGTTTTACAAAATCGGACAGTAGGCTGGATTTGGCCTATGGGCTCTAGTTTTTTGACTCGTGGCATCATTCTCCGGTTAAAAGAAAAAACCGTAATTTATTAGAAATGGATTTTCAGATGAAGTGACTTACTTTTACAGTGAAATTATACATACATACACGGATGGCCTTAATAAATTAAGGCACAAGATTCTCTGAACTTGCAATCTATGCATTTATGAACCATAAATCGATTCAATTAATGACAAATAATTGATGGCAGAAAGCTGTTGAATTGTGCCGCCAGGAAAACCCAGGGAAAATCTGTCTTTAGATCAAGCTCATAGTGGAAGACATTTTTCTCACCGAAAAGATACAAAAATTCTTTCCGATTCCAAACATTCAAAAAACTCTGGTCACACAGAGAGCAGTGGAGCCACGGAAAGAGTGCAAATATGGTTCCGTAACATTCTGATTTGAAATACAGAGCTGCAGCATACCTCTAGAGATGGAGGTTTTATACACTTGAGAAAAACTCAAATTCTAAGAATTCCGTTCCCAGCCAGTGCATAAGCAAAAACATAAGACTTCACAATAACATCCCTGGAAACCCTCATTACTAAGTACGAGTAGGACGGGAGCAGTGGGACACACAGACTAGGTAGGGCCCATATGAGACCAGAACCCTTCCCTTAGTCATACGGATGAAGGCTATCAGCAATCCCTTACTGAGGAAGAACCACAGAATGAGAATTCCAGCCCCCTCCACATCTTGTTTCTTATTCCAGAACACAGCATTAGCCATTCTCAGCTGATACTTTTGTAATCTTCGTGGAACTCCTGAGTCAAAAAGCCTCTGTGAGTGCAATTAAATATTGATACCTGAATGTTTCAGGCCCTGCCTGATTATTAGAGTGTAGACTCTGCCCACAGAAGCCAACTCTAATGGGTTTCTACCGATCCGCGATGGGACAACGTGATGATCAACAAAGATAATAAGTGCGTTGAACTGATAAACATAAAGTACATAAACATCTTGGAGTTCATAATACTAAATAATAACTCACTGGACACTGTTGGAGATTGCAGACAACTCATTACTATGCAAATCGATAGAGGGGGAAAAGTAAACATTTACCTTACCTTTCTTATGCAGCCTCAGGGTATCCAAATAGTTGGAAAAAAAAAACACATTTATTTTTTATAATAGGATTCTAGCGAATAAAGGCAGAATGAAGGATGGTATTAGGAAAAACACTTTTGCAACCCTGAATATCGTAATGGAACAAAGCCATGATCATCATTGTTAAGACCATCAGATGAAATATTGATGAGAACTTTATGTTCTGAAGGCATTGATGAATCTTGAGATCACTAAAAATGGGACATCCCGATATTAATTGTCTCATGATTTCTTGCAAGAGAAAGTACACAAAACCATATACAAAGTACTCACGTAAAATACAACTTAACCTGAATCTGATCATGCTTCCAGATCTAACTCATAGTTTGCAGAAAATACAAGATAAACGTACCACAAAATATCAGCAAAAACCAGGATGGGAACCATTCGACAGGACAAAGGACCTATTTTCTCTAATAAATTCATTGCATGATAAAGAGGGATTTGGGGACTATTTCAGAATAAACTAGACAAGACAGATCAATCAAATGAAAACCAGCTGTCAAGAGACGTTTTAAGACAATCATGGCTATCAAAACATGAACGGAGTATTACATGATTTTAAGTATTATTAATTTTGGTAGATGTGATAGTGACATAACGGGTATGCCAAAAAATGTTCTTAGAAGTTGGCAATGCATACAGAAGTACTTACAAGTTAAATTATGTGATGTTTGGAATTCAATCTAAAATACTCCCCCTCAAAATGTGGGGGGACTAGATGATACAAGGTAAAATGTTGGTAATCACTGAAACTGGTTAATGGATACATGGGAATGCATTATAGTAACATTATTTATTCTAATTTTAAGTAGGTTTGCCAATTTGGGGGGATAAAGAGTTAAAAGATGCTGGTACCCAGACTGGCAAAACCAAGTAATTTACACTCAATATCGAAAGTTAACAAAATGAGACTTGTTTTGAATTGGATCAGCTTATATGTTATACTCACGTACAATCAAGGATGCTATTTTTTATTTGAAATTACTCAGTATTTTGGCTCAATTTTCTAGTCATTAATTACTAAATAGTCAATAAGCTAGATTTATACTTCATAAAGCCATTTCCCGCTTTCCCATTATAAAGATCTGTGTTTCATTCTCTGTGTGGACATTCATGTTAATCAAATTATCAATATCTGTTCAAATCTCAAAAACTGAACATCATATAAACACAAA
Source organism: Panthera onca (assembly GCF_046562875.1). Classification (NCBI taxonomy): domain Eukaryota; kingdom Metazoa; phylum Chordata; class Mammalia; order Carnivora; family Felidae; genus Panthera; species Panthera onca. The sequence continues at coordinate 10,515,126 of NC_138357.1, read as the reverse complement.
GAGCTGTTGATTATTAAGAAGTCAGAGACAGGTCAATGCACTGAGAATGTGTTTGTGCAGACAGAGAGTCAATCATGCTTTCATTACCAAAACTTCGGTATGTAAGAAACGTTAAATGGTATTTTTAAACACGGGCATAGCAAAGACAAAGCAGTGGTGACATGGAACCCAACATGAACACATTTCAAAAGACTATGACAAACGACACCAAATCCCAGGCGGAGTATCTCTTCATAGAGTAGCGCGTCTTTATAGGGAAACGAGAAGTACATTTTAATTTTCTTCTTTGATTTCTTTTGCATTTTAAAATTTCTCCAACAAAGATATATCACTTATGAAATCAAAGTTAATTTTGAGAAAATAAATGCAGACATACGTGGGAAGATGTCCGACATTCATCAGATGACATCCTGTGAATGTGAGTTTAGTCTATATGCACGAAATACAAAGAAAAGGCGTTCAGGATCGGAAAAAGGACAAGACTCTCAGGCTGGTAAAGGCTCTGTTCTCTAAAAATATTAACGGGGTGTCCGGGTGGCTCAGTCGGTTAAAAGTCCAGCTGCGGCTCAGGCCAGGATCTCACGGTTTGTGAGTTCATGAGTTCGTGAGTTCAAGCCCGGCAGTGGGCTCCCTGCTGCCAACACGCAACACGGAGCGCGCTTTGGATCCTCTGTCTCCCTCTCTCTCTGCCACTCCCCCACGCTCGCTCTCTCTCTCTCTCTCTCTCTCTCTCTCTCAAAAATAAACAAACATTTAAAAGAAATATTAAGAAATAAGATGATGTAGCTACAGGCAACCTTTCTAGAGAAGAACAGGAAAGTTTTGCTTGTTGAGGTTGTATTACGGACCAAGTCACTTGCAAAGACCACTTAGTCAGGAGCTTTTGCCTGTTTCTGTTGATTGCTTCATCCCTGGGACTTCGAGAGTGGCTGGTGCATAGTTGGCACTTACATATTGGTTGAAGGGAGGACTAAACGAGGGTATTTTCTCAGTCTCTGCAAATAATCCTTCGAAACAGGCGATGACGGAGGGATGGTAGAGAGGTAAGCAACTTGCGCCAAGGTCACAGAGGCAACGTAGACTGGAACCAAAAGTACCTGACCCCAAAAGTGGTGGTGCCGTCCACACAAACACACTGAAACTGAGTGTTTTGTAATATTATTTACATGTTACTAGTGAGATTCAGGAACACCAGTAGGTATCATTTGGAATCGGTCAAACTACAATGAATACTATAAAAGTCAGTCTTACTCTTGCAGACTGTAGCATGTGACGAGATGACACAGAAACGGAGAAGGTGCTGAAGAGAAATGGTCAACAAAAGACCTAGAAAATAAATCTATGTAACGTGACCCCGGAGGTGTGCTAAATTGTGCAATACCAAATTTAAGGCTTGCAAAACTTCAGGAAAGGGAAAGAAGATCCCATGATGTTGAAGGCACAGACATTTAAAGTCATAGCGAAGGCTATAAAAGGAATTTCAGGAGGGGGAACAAAGTGAGGAGGACTGAGAAAAGAGCACTCAGATCTACTCTATCATCTTACTGAATTCCTGTCCTCCTGTTATCTCACATCCAAACAAGTGGCTATATTAGTAAAGGAGACATTTATCTTTTTTTAATTGTAAAAAAAAAAATTAAATGTTTTTTTTTTTTTTAATTTTTGAGAGAGAGACAGAGTGCAAGTGGAGGAGGGGTAGAGAGAGAGGGAGACACAGAATCCGAAGCAGGTTCTAGGCTCTGAGCTGTCAGCACACAGCGCCACACAGGGCTCGAACTTGTGAACCACGAGATCACGACCCGAGCCGAAGTTGGATGCTCAACTGACTGAGCCACCCAGGCGCCCCGACACACACTTATCTGCTGAACCATGCCCCCAGTCTCTTGTTTTCCGAAAATGTTCCTTTCTTCCTGCCCCTCACCCCCCTCTCCAGCATACAAGGTTACAGAGAGAGGAGCTATCTTTTCACAGTATCACCCTATCTTCTTTTACCACAACTTTTGGTCCCAGAATTGGGTGTCTGAACCAAAAATGAGAACCCCTCCCCCACAAATTTGATAAAGGTGCTGCTTCACCGGAGGAGCCTCTGCTTCTGGAATAATACCCAGTATATACTAGCTGCTCAATAAAAACATTCTAATTAATGAGTGACTAAGTAAACACAATTCTGGCAGTCATACTCAGGATTAATCAGAAAAAGCAAACTGTATGTACTTACACAGAGAAAATGAAAACACAAATTCAAGAAGATATATGCATTCCTATGTTTACTGAAGCATTATTTACAATAGGCAAGATACTGAAGCAACCCAAGTGTCCAGTGATAGATGAATGGATAAAGAGGATGTGGTGTGTATATATACACAGACACTGGAGTATTATGCAGCCATAAAAAGGATGAGATCTTTCCATTAACAACAACACGGATGAACCTAGAGGGCAGTATGCTGAGATACATTGGGCAAACAAGAAAAATACCATATGATTTCACTTTTATGTGGAATCTAAAAAACGAAACGAACACACAAACCAAAAGCAGAATCCGACCTATAAATACACAGAACAAACGGATGGTTGCCAGAGGAGAGTATGGTGGGGGGTGGGCCAAATGGGTGCAGGGAGGGGGCGGTACGAACTTCCAATTATGGAATGAATAAGTCACGAGAATAAAAGGTACAGCATAAGGACATATAGTCAATGGCACTGTAATAGCGTTGTGTGGTGACCGATGGTAGCTACACTTGTGGTGAGCACAGCATAATGTATAGAGTTGTTGAATCGCTACATTGTACACCTGAAATTAATGTCACATTGTGTGTCAACCATACTCAAAAAAGAAAAGAAAAAGAAAAGTGTAAGATGGGGGTGTCAGATGAGAGACAGTACTTAGAACTGTGGCATAAGGATATTAACTTCTAGACCAGGATTATGGCAATGGAAACGGAGAGCAAGGTTTAACTGTGGGGCTACTTTTTATTAGCTTATTTTTTTCCTATAAAACAATAAGTATTTATTATAAAAACCTCACACAGCTCAGAAGGGCACCAAACGAAGAATAAAAGTCCCCCGTCCTCGTCTCCTGAATCCCGTGTTCTCGTATAGTCATTGCTAACAGTTTTGTTGCCCTTCAGAGCAAACATGTTTGTTTGTATACAAACATATATGTTTTCATGGCACACGTGAAGTTTTATAAGGTATCTCGTTTTGCCTCTACTTATCTATTTTCCATCCCCCTCCACCCTGCTCTTTTCCCAAGCAGACTGAAGTATACAGTATACAGATGTATACAGATGTATACAGATGACATCACCCAAGGCCTCTTGCCCTCTGGATTTCCAAAGGGTTTAGCCAGTGGGAGGCTCTGGGAGAAGATGAGAAGAAGGTGAGTTACACAGGAACTGTTATCTCTGGGCTCCCTCTTTGCAAGGGCGCTTTACCTTTGCTGCGTCCCTCTGCAGAAGAAACTACTCTTCGCGCTAATGCTATGACCCACCTGCATCTTGGTAATTAACTGCTTTATAAATAAACCCTCTTCACATTATCCTAATTTGGTGGATCATCAGTTTCCTGCTGGGATCTGACTGATACGGGTATCATGCTCTATATAGTGTAGTGTCCTTGATTTTTCCACTGGCATCATCTTACTGCTTCTGTGAAGCAAACTGTTCATCTTCCAACATCTCTGTAGTTGGGATGCATCTTACAATTAATATTACATCACGGCCTAACTCTCAGAGCTTTTACTTCCTTACTGGTATATAAAATAGTGGTGCCTCTTAGAATTGATGAAATACAATGAGATATCTTGGACCTCTATGCGTATCTGTACAAAAAGATACGGTACAGAACATGTGATGGGGAAAATTCGTTGTGGGGGCTTCTGGGAGATAAGGCAAGCCACGTATGCAAGCCCAGATACCTGAGAGAATAGCAGTGCCACCGACAAAATTAGGGCCCTGCGCAGGGGCAGCTGGTTTTCATAGAAGACAGTACTGAATTTTCAAAAGTCCACTGGGTACTTGGAGGTAAAAGCATTAAGGCTGAGATTAGAAAGCATCCCTGGGAATCATAATAAACTTCTGACAAGCCAGTGTCCTTGGTGTGTACTTGTCTTCGCTCAGGCTGCCATGACAAAATGCCATAGACTTAAAAAGCAGACATTTATTTTCTCACAGTGCTGAAGGCTGAAAGTTCAAGATCAAGGCGCCAGCATGATTTGGTTCAGGGGAGAGATGTCTTCCTGCCTTGCAGGCGGAAGCCTTCTAACTGTGTGCTCACATGGCCTTTCCTTGATACACAGACAGGGAGAGAGGGACAAGGAGACGGGAAGGCCGAGAGAAGCACTCTTTTCTCACAGAGCCACCAATCCTGCTGCATTAGGATCCCACCCTTATGATCTCATCTAAACCTAATCACTTCCCATAGGCCCCACCTCCAAATACCATCACACTGGGGGCTAGGGCTCCAACACATGAATTTGAGGGGACACAATTCAGTCCATAGCATTCTGTCCCTGGTACCCACAAATTCACATCCCTCTTACATGCCAAATGCATTCAATCCATCCCAGCAGCCCAACGACTCTTAACTTGTTCAAGCATCAACTATAAAAGTCCACAGTCTCATCTAAAGAAGATACGGGTGAGATTCGGGGTACAATTCATCCTGAGACAAAATCGCTCCCCAACTGTGACCCTGTGAAACCAGACAGGTGTTGAGCTTCTAAAGTACAATGGTAGGACAGGTACTGGGTAGACATCCCCATTACAAAAGGGAGCACTCAGAAGGAAGACGAGAGCGACAGTCCCAAGCAAGTCCAAAACCTATCAAAGCAAAGTTCATTAGAGCTTAAGTCTTGAGAATAAAACTTTCTGACTTGATGTCTTGCCTTCCAGACCTGCTGGAGTAGCAGCATTACCCCCATGGCTCTAGGCAGCGAGTTTGGTCCCAGTTCCTTTGTGTGAAAGTATTTGGGGACACCTGCCAAAACTCATAGCTTTCTCAATTACCAAATAGTCTGTAAACCAGACATTGTCAGCCAATTTCTAATTTTTACACTATTTCCTATCTCCACACTAGTGAGAAACAAGGATACACGGATGGTTGAAATCGAGTCAAGGAAATAGATGGAGCGACAGCTATGTATGAAGGTGAGTTCGGGATATCTGGTGACTTTTCCTAGTACTCGAGAGCTGATTTTCCACGTTGACCTTTGGTATCTTGCCAAAATGGTCACAACAAATTAGTACAATTCATTGCTGTCATTCAATCCTGGCTGACCACTTTATTCCCTCTTGGCCTAGCTGAAAACTTCTGTCATTCATTCAACTCGTTCAATCGTTAATTCGAGTATATTTTGATCACTTTCACGCCAAATAAAAGCCTGAGCTTTTTTTAATACAACGGGGAATACGACAGGTGCTAACCTTACTGAGCTTAGACACTAGCGGGGTTTACAGAGAAGTAAACAGAAAATTACCGCGCAATGTGATATGTGTGGACGGGCAGTGTTCTGGGTGCTGAGAGAACACAGAGGGGCATCTATCCAAGAATGAAAATGTGTTGGAATGGGAGATGTTAGGGTGGTTCAGTCGAGGAAGGAGTGGAGTGCTCTGGGCGGAAAGAATAGTGTGTGCACAGGTTTTGAGTTCACAAAAAGAATGTAGCATGCTTAAGGAAACTCAAGACATTTGACTCCTAAATCGCTCAATTAATTAATGGTAACCTTGGTCTGGAACGGTGATTACCAACCGGGAATGACTTTTACCTTCCGCCCAACCCCTAGGGACATTTGGCAACATCCAGAGACATTTTTGGTTATCACAACTGAGTGGGAGTTGCTATAGGCATCTGGCGAGTAGTGGCTAGGGATGCTGTTAAACATTCAGCAAGGCACAGGAATGCCACCCGCCCCCCCCCCCCCCCGCAATAAAGAATCATTTGGCCCCAAATAGTGCTAAGGTTGAGAAAACTTGGACTAGATCTCACCGTTCCCCAAGAGTCACTTGTTACAAATGTAAGTACGTTATTAACACTAAAATGATTTATTTAATGACTATTTCCTCTGCTCTACAGAGGCTCCATGACATCCAAGACTATGTTCTGTTCATCGCCATGTACATAATGTCTAGCGTATTTTTTAGCACACAGTAGGCATCCACTGATTTGCTTAAAGGGAGATTAATGATTGACCGGGGACAGGGGTGGGCAAAAGTTAAATGAATTGCAAGGAGGTGCCAGATCATGTAGGGTCATATCTCAGGGGACAGATACAAAGGGTGCTATAGAGTACTGAGGGGGGAGCCTTTTCCTTAATGTATTATTAGCCATCTTCCTAGTGTCTGATGTGGAAAGTTGACATTTTCTCAAAGTATTGCAAAATGCTATGCAAAAGCAATTTTGAAAGGAGTTCACTAACCCTTGATTCTGAGCACATTATCACCGTAACCCACTCCTTTAACCGCAAAAGCATTTGTTATTTGTGTGGAATTTCCGGAGGTGCCACTGCTGTTTCATGAAGGGGCTTAGACTTTCTCATGGAAAGAATGGGCAGTGACATGACTAGGCTGTCATTTTAGAATAGTAAGTCTTGCTGTGGTGTTCAAATGGCTTAAAGGAGGAAAGACTGAATGCAAAGAGAACAGTTAACAGACTGCCTTAATGCAACAAGAGATTGTGGGGGCTGAGACAAAAACAGAGGCAGTACAGTTGGAAAGCAGTGTGTGTAATTTTAGATCTATTTGAAAGGGTTACAAGTACGTAAAAGAAGAAGTCAAAAATGATCCTAGATTTCTACCCTGGTAAATTAGGTGGATGTGACAGGAAAGGAAATGGAAGAAGAACAGATTTCAAGGTGAAAATGATTTGTTTTAAATATGTTGAGATTAGGGCATATGAAAACCCTTTGCGTGGAGACAGCGCGCATCTTGTTGCTGACGTTACTCTGAAGTCCAGGGGCTGGTCTGGGCTGGAGATGTGGCTTTGTAATTCGACGGAACATTGCCAATATGAGCTCTGCCAGCGTCTCAAAGCACCCAGGCAGTAACAAGGAGGAGAGCATAGGAGGGATTTGGAAGTATGAAAGCAGAGGCAGAGATCACCAAAGAAGAGTTTGGAAGAATCTGCCACGTAGAAGGAAAACCACGAGAGTATTTGGTCACAGAATCTAAGGAAGGAGAGATTTTTTAGAAATAAGAAAGCAGTTAACTGTGTAAAGTAAGGGCAGATGAATGGGTTTTGAAATGGGTGGTCACTAAAGAAACTATCAAGAACATTTTCACGCAAATAATGAGTCCGAAAGGAGTGGGTTGAGATGTGAACAGGAAGGGAGGAAGTTCAAAAAGATGCTTAAACTTTAAGAAGTTTCACTCTAAAGGTGAGGAGGAAGACAGGACTAAGGTTGGAAGGAACCGGATATTGAAAAGAGGATTTTTTTTTTTTAAAGATGAGAGACACTTCAGTAGGTCTAAATGCTAATAAAAGAAGGGGCACCTGGGTGGCTCAGTAGGTTAAGCGCTCGACTCTTGGGTTCAGCTCGGGTCATGATCTCACGGTTCGTGGGATCGAGCCCCGGGTTGGGCTCTGCACGGATGGTGTGGAGCGTGCTTGGGATCCTATCCCTCACTCGCTCTCTGCTCCTCCCCTGCTCGTCCTCTCTCTCAAAATAAATAAATAAGACACCAGGAGAGATTCAGCAGAGCTGGACCACTCACCGGCAGCTAATGTAAATGGGACCCTTCGGACCAGCACTGGCCATTCCGAACATCCCCCCGGCCCTCCAAGCTCCTTCTTCATCACCCAACAGATGGTGTTCTTCTCCGCTTCACGGCAAAGAAAGGCATTTCTAAGCATGACACCTGAGCCAGAAACCAGAGAGGAACAGCTCTGGCTCCAGAATAATCCCACATGTCCGTGTCGAGGAGGTTGGTGGAGCAGGTAAGAGCCGAGCCTCAACGGCAGACAGATCCGATTTAGCACCATCTGTCTGCCACGTGCCGACTACCTGAGCTTGAACAAGTGGCATGACCTCTTTTGTCGTCTATCAAACTGTGTGTAATACCAGTGCTTCCTCACCCCTGGTGCTGTGCTAAGTTTTAACTGAGGTAACGAACGACCCCACACAGGGTCTGGCACGCAGTAAGCATGTCATCGGTGGCCGGCAAGAAGAGAGATAAATGGGACATAGAAACACGGGCAGAGGCCGAAAGAGAAGCTGCAAGGGCCAATGCATTCAGGAAAATTTGTTTCAAAGAAACGTTCGTGGAAATATCCGTGAGAATGTTTTCCTATGAGATTGAGAGAATTTCAAAAAAACAACGCTTAGAGCTGACAAGGGTATGGGCAAATACATATAGTACACGTTTGCTTTTCCTCGGAACAAAAATTGGTATCGCATATCCGAATTGATAGAAAACATCCGAAGGGAAAACTAGTATGATTCCAAAGCCTTTACCTGAAGCCCTTCAACCCACAAATTCCACTTTCAGGAATTTATCCTGAGAACAAAGTCATCTCTTAACCAGATAATTACATACGTACGTACGAAAAATGCTTTTTATCATAGTGTTGTTTATTATAGAGGAAAGAGCCACAATCTAATATCCTTTAACAGAGGATTGCTTAAATAAGCCGCGGTATATCCCTTCTATAGGATCCTGCGGAGCCGTCATAAGAGACGATGCAATGCATATGTGAAAGTGTATTTATGATATATTGAAATGTAAAAAAAAAAAAAAGCATGTTACTGAAGTGTTTGTGTATATCACGGGATGATTTTCTCTAAAATTAAAAGTACACTTGTGAGTGTATTCACATATTTTGCAAAAAGTCTGCAAAGACCAAAATATTAATAGTGGATGGCCCTAGGTGATAAGATTACAAATTATCTTTATTATACTTGTTTTTATGACTTTTCTGAATCTTCACAGAGAATATATTCATCTTATTATTGAAGAACAAGGTATTTCTAAAAGTGAACTATAGGGGCGCCTGGGTGGCTCAGTCAGTTAAGCGGCCGACTTCGGCTCAGGTCATGATCTCGCGGTCCTTGAGTTCGAGCCCCGCGTCGGGCTCTGTGCTGACAGCTCAGAGCCTGGAGCCCGTTTCAGATTCTGTGTCTCCCTCTCTCTGACCCTCCCCTGTTCATGCTCTGTCTCTCCGTGTCTCAAAAATGAATAAAACGTTAAAAAAAATTTTAAAGTGAACTATATTCTCATCTATCTGGGTATTCCATCTAGACAATGACAAAAAAACGGATTGAGTTTGTTTTTAATGGAGGTAACGTCTTTTTTTATTCTACCTATGGACTCAACTGTTGGAACAGCTTAGAATGCCAGGAACACATGCTTTTGAGAATTTAACTGTGTCTAGATTTTAATACCAATTGAAACCAGTTTTATAATACTAACTCAATTTCTCTCTCTTCACACACACACACACACACGCACGCAGGCACCTCTGAATCTCTGTAAAATAACACACACTCCATAGCAGAGATGTGGGGATGTCTTTAATGCATAAATAGTTGATTTTGAAGAATGGTGCTAAGCTACTTCCCAGATTTTACAATGTTTCTTTTCCTGAAATGCCTCTGTTGAATTGGAGTCTATGCACCCCTGCCTGCCTGGAGGTGACTAACATTGTTCTCAAAGGGCTTATATGCAATCGGTGAACTTCTTTATTTGCCTTTAACCAAGAAGTTCATCTGCAGTGTTCCACTGCAACTTACAAGAACAGGGCGACTTATAAGAACATCTTGAGGAAACGGGTTTTGTCTGCTTGGGCAGAACTAGGCCCGTTCTTCGTAGAGGCCTGTGCTATGGATGCCTACTTACTCTAGAGACCTGATTCTAGTTTGGTGTGTGACCCAGGGTAAGTTCTGTCCTTTCCTGGGGCTTCAGTTTCCTTATGTGCTAAGTCAAAGTGGTGAATTAGATGACCTCGGAGGTTTCTTATGTCCCTAACACACTCAGGTCTTTGATAAACTAATTTGCAGCAAAATGCAAATGTCTAGCGGTCTCCAGTGTCAAACTTGGGTAACAGGGAATTTCAAAGAAGTTACAATGTCTCCGGTAACCTATGTGAAGTGTCTGGAGAGGCCAGGGACCTCTTTTAAACTAACAAACATCTATGGTCTCTGATCTGCCAAGGGCTTTGTTATGATACACACTACTCGACTTGCATCGTCTGCTTTTTGAAATTAATGCTAATTAGTTGTGTCCTGAAGGTTAAACATTAAAGTCTGTGGATGTAGGTATTTCAATATTTGCACTAACCATCAATGGTTAAATCCACCTCCGTGTGTGTGTGTGTGTGTGTGTGTGTGTGTGTGTGTGTGCGCGCGCGCGCTTTAGGTAGCTTGGGAATTCACATGAAGTGGATCAGTAATATATCTGTTTATATACATATATATTTTTCCCTTTTGATGGAGTCTAAAAAGTGCATCACTTTACAAAAACTTATGATCTGAAAATCCAAACATCCAGAGCATACATACTAGCAAGTGACTGTAGGTTCATTTCCAACTTTTGCAAACATATAATCAAGCTTCTTGGTCGTATCAAGTCTATTGCATCCTTACAACAGTACAGACACCAGAGACGATGAGTTCGTCTCACACATATGATATGCACCTTCCTTTCCGCCACATATTTAGAGAAGCCTGTGTGCATGTGTGGGGGTGGATGTTTTTGCTGTTGTTTCTTATTTGTTTCCTGAGGTGATTTTGCCTTCCCAGAAGCCAGAAGAAACCTTAAAACACTTTGTCACCTATAAACTAGTTACAACTGATGTTCAAAAACAGAAACAAAATCAAACCCAAAAGCCAACGTAGTCGCACCATCCCGGCAGGACAAAGCTCAGCCTGCTAATTCTCTGAGTCCTCTAAAATACCTCGTTAACTCTACGCGCGGTGTCCACCTGACACACAGAAGCAACGTGACAGCTGTCACATCCCGGAAATGGGCTGTGGTCATTGCTCTTCCTTCCTCACCTGCAGAGCGGACTTCTTGCCAGTTCAAATCATGGAGCCCTAAGGCAGGTTCTTTATTCGATTCATCTACAAACGGGACTAGGATTAGTCCCGGAACCACTACTGTCCTATCTCCAATCCAGCAAAGTAAATGTGTTAGCTTTGTCCTTCAGCTAGGGACTCAAATTCTCCCGATGTCTCAGACATATGGAGAGAAATTAGTCATTGAGCTGTTATGCCACCACAAAATCTAAAAGGATCACCAGATATCCTTTCCGACTAATCAGACCTAATAACTGTAGCAAGCTCAATTGTATTTTTTCAGAAAGTGTTAGTTGAAACATAGTAATTATTCAACAGATAAATCTCGTTCCAATCTAATTAAGTCAAATATAAAAAAGCCATATATGATCATACTACTTTAATCCATTATCATTTTGAGAAATGTTTAATTATTTCATTAGTATTATCAAGACAGTAAGTTGAATTTCAATTAAACTAAAGTATCATTTGGTAAGCAATTAAAATATATTTAATCAACCCAGGAAAAATATTTTGTGTAATATTAAAAACCAAATCTCTTTCTAAAGTTTACATAGTAAAAAAAAATCTTTCTGAAATATTCAATTACAAGGGAAAGAAACAACACACAAGACATATACATACCAACATGGATAGATCTTTTTTTTTAATATTTATTTATTTTTGAGAGACAGAGTGCAAGTGGGGGAGGGGCAGAGAGACAGGAGATACAGATTTGGAAGCAGGCTCCTAGCTCTGAGCTGTGAACACAGAGCCTGGCACGGGGCTCGAACCCACAAGTCATGAGATCATGACCTGAGCCAAAGTCGGACGCTTAACCGACTGAGCCACTCAGGTGCCCCAACAACATGGATAGATCTTAAAAATACTGCTGAGAGGCGCTTATGTGGCTCAGTCGGTTAAGCGTCCCACTCAATTTCAGCTCGGGTCATGATCTCACAGTTTGTGAGATCGAGCCCTGTGTTGTGCTCTGTGCCGACAGCATGGAGCCTGCTTGGGATTCTCCCTCTCTCTCTCTCTCTGCCTCTCTCTCTCTCCCTCCCTCTCTCTCTCTTTCTCAAAATAAATAAACTTAAAACAAAATACTGCTGAGTGAAATAGTAAGAAACAATGATACATAGCAACAGATATATAAATTTTAAGATGCATGCCATAAACCACAATATGCGCTTTATGAACTCTCAGGCAAGGGAAAGGATATGCATAAAATTCATTAGGATGATTCAGAAAAGAGAAATGGGGCCCAGGAATGGAAATAAAGGACAACAGAGAAGTAAATACATAGCACAGAGACCTGGACAATTAACTCAAGGAATGCGATGAACTCAACCCTGTAAACTTAACATCGAACCCCTCTGCTACGACCCCAAGAACGAAAACAATTTGGAGGTAGTATTTAATATTAGAAATGCTGAGTCTGGGGGTGATGACAAAAACGGGACTGGCTGGCACTCGGTTTTACTCTTGTATTAGAATTCTCTGGAGATGATGCTCATCAGCACCGGCACCTTCCCGGCCACTGCTCTACCCTAAGTTTCTTAGTAAGAAAGTACCCTAAGTAGTGTTGGTAATTACGGCCTGAAAATACCACTATTTTAGTGTTTAGGGACGCTGTTGGTGGTTTTCAGTAGGACGAGTTTTTTGATCTAAGGGCCTTTCAGCACAGGATGATACACAACCACCACCACCATGAGCTACGCGGCCTGGAGGTGATTTACCTACCTTTTCGGGAGGTGTGCCATCACATCTCAACCCATCTGGACCAACATCCCCCCCTCACAACACAAGCACGAGTGCACGCTTGCGCGCGCGCACACACACGCACTCCCTCCAAGTCCTCTTTTTCCTGCCTGGGAATAGTGTTAGGGAGGAAACTGGCCTTCGGCGCTCAGTCTCCACCTCATCCTTATGCCCTGGTGTCCGGCTGACCGTGGACCTGGAGGTCTGGCTCCGGGCCCCACAGGACCCCACATCTCTCCCTTTAGATCTTCTTCCCTTGTCTCTCTCCTGACCGTCAGAGAACTCACAGAGATACATCTTCTCATAGCTTGTTGATGGTACTTTAATCCTTGCCGTCTGGGTACCACAGGATACCTACAGTCTCCAGGCCTCTCTATACACAGTGCGTTACCCGGATCGGCAGAGCTCCCCTGGGTCTCTTGGTTCTGCTCCGGCCGAAGCTGTGGTCTCTTATTTTGATTCACTCTCTTCATCAGCTGCTGTTAACAGACAAATGTTGCTGCTCTCGCTTCCCTCTTGTGCTTTGTTGGACAGGCAGCAGAGGTTTCCGAGGATCTTTCTGGCTGCACATGCTTACCGGGGCATCTCTACCCACCTGGCAGTCTTGTGCACCTGAAGGGCAACAGAGCAAGCATAGAGGGCACCCGCCTGGGGGAAGAAAATGGAGACTGGGTGGAAAGGGGGCTTCCTAAGAAGGGGCGCAAGCTGAGGAGGGATGTGTGTGAGGCAAGGGCACGGTAGAGGTCTCGGGTGGGCGACTGATGAGGGGGAGGCGGGGGAGCACGGGTAAGGCTACCTGAGCTTGGCTCTGTCGCTGCACTTGCGCTGGCACGGGGTCATCTTCTCCTGCCTTTCTTCTCTTGTGGTTGGTTGTTCCCCCCGTACGATTAGCTGTTCCATGCTTGCGGTTGGTTATTTCCTGCTTGTGTCTGGTTGTTCAAGATCTGTGCTAGGTTCTCATCCACGTTAAAGCCAAACAGTGGTCTACCTCAGGGCCCCTACCCTCCCAATATTTACCCCTCTCAAGTCAAATAGGAGCCACACCTTTACCCTTTGGTCGTCAAGGCACCGCTCTGGCCAACGGGAGCCCTTGGGTGGCTCAGACACCACAAAGCATCACTCCTGACACCTCCATGGTGAAAGGACTTGAGGTGTGGGAGAGGCCAAGATGTTCCAGTTGGAGGGAGGTATGTCTTCAGCACCCCTAAAGATGCATCCCAAAGTTACCTGCAATCTCCTCTTATCTCCCCTGGCTCAAATCGGGTGGCATGAATGGCAGAGAGGGGCTATGTCCTCCATGGCCACCCCCATTCAGTGGTTCATCGTGTTGTCTCCCACCCTTCACCATCACCTAGTGTTGTGGATGTCTGCCCTAAAGTCCCTCCAAGGCAAAGTGGTCATATTCAAATCTCTGTGGAGATGTGAGTCACCCCACTTCCCTTCTACAAGTCCCTCTTATGCATCTTGAAGACCTGCCAATTATTGGCTACCACCAGGGAATTTTCCATCCCACCTCCTTTTCCTACTGTCCACATAGCTCTTCTCAGTTTTCTATTTCCGGGCCGAAATCACTGTCTTCAGGCTGCCAAAGTTTCCGTGAATAAACCTGCTCTACTGGGGATCCTCATCTTGTTTCGAATTTAGGGGAGGGAGTTTATCTCAGTAGGTGTAATACTCAGATTTTACCGCCATAGGCGAGGAGGGCAAATGTGCACCTGCTGGCCGTTGAGGTAGGTGTTTTCCTGCAGAAAACTATAATTTCAGACTTAGGAGTACACTGAGGGAGGGGCCTGTCTTCAGCAAAGGCACGTAGGCCTTATGTGAAAAGCACTTGTCAACATGTGTCCTCAACCACCAGACACGTTCTCACCTTATGTTACTGCTGGCACTGTTAACATCCTACCTCCCTTCCTGCTCCTGTGGCCTCCCGGACAAATGGCGCTTATCTCACTCCCATGACGAGGGACACTAAAGGAATTCATATATCTGAAGGGCTATATAACAAGCTTCTAGCTTCTTGGAAGAGACACTTCGTGAACAGGTCCCACCCTGTCCATTTAGCTCAGTAATGTAAAGGGCCTCTCAGGATTTAGGCCGTGGGGAAGTGGGTGGTGAGATTAGCCAGAGATCATATGTTCCAAATTGTAATAGCAGGTCCGGCCAGCTTGTGGTCTGCACCTGATCGCATATCCTTTTTGGTTAGTGTCTCTTTTCTGGGTTTCCTATGGACCACTTTCTGGGAGTTACTGGTTGCTCACTAACCCAAGATGCACTGATACATTATATGACTTAAAATATTTTTTAAAGGCATAATGAAATATACCATAAGCTCAAAATCAGAGAAAGCTGACAAAACTGAAAGAATATTTGCAACACATATCACTGATAAAGGGCTAATATCATTAATATGTGAAGACTTTAAAAATAATGGGACAAAGGACCCAAATCTGATAGAAAAATGGGGAAAATACATGGACTGAAAAGTTAAAAGATCGAGAACTGACCCTTAATGATCTGAAATAATGTTTAACTCAAGAGAAGTCCAAATTCAAACAACCCTGAGATATGGAGATCGTCTCAGAACTAACACAAACATTTGAGTTCATAGCCAAAGACATTTAAAGCTACTGCAGCCACATTTTATATGTTCAAAACGTTAAGTACAAACATGGAAGATCCAAAAGGGTCATGTAGAACTTTGAGAGAAGAAAACTACCGTATTTGAGATGACAAATCCACTGGATGGGATTAATGTTGGATTAGACATCACATCCAGAAAGGTTTGTGTGTTTGAAGACATAACAAGTAAAGCCATCCAGAATAAGACAGAGAGAGCGAATTAACACATACAATGGATAATATACCATGACCAATTAGGGTTTCCTCAAGAAACGCAGGTCTGGTTAAACATTCAAATGTCATCAATGTAATAGATGATATTAACAAATTTTTAAAGAGCATAATTATATGTTCAGTCATATAATAAGTGCAGAAGATGCATTTGAATAAATCCAACACCCTTTCATGATAAAAGCACTCAGCAAACTAAGAATAGAAAGTAACTTTTTTTGACCTGATAAAGGGCATCTATGAAAAACCTGTAGCTAAAATTATAGTTAAAAGGAAAGACTGAATTCTTTCCCTCTAATATTAGTATAACAGGACAAGGATTTGTACTCTCCCCACTTCTATTCATGTCTAGCCAGTGCAAAAGGACAAGAAAAAGAAATAAGGGACATTTATTTTGGAAATGAAGAAATAAAACTATCTCTATTCACAGATGACACAATTATCTATGTAGGAAATCCAACAGAATCACCGAAAAGCTACCAAAACTAACAGGTGAGTTTAGCTGAGTTGTAGAATAAAACGTAAATATGTGAAAATCAGTTATATTTCTATATATCCATGAAGAATAATTGGAAACTGAATTTTAAAATACAATTCTACTTACCATAGCCTCAAAGTTATGAAAATGCCTAACAAGAAATCTAAGATGTGAAATCCTGGGGCACCTGTGTGGCTCAGTCAGTTAGGCGTCCAACTTCGGCTCAGGTCATGGTCTCACAGTTTTTGAGTTCAAGCCCCGCGTAGGGCTCTGTGCTGACAGCTCGGAGCCTGGAGCCTGCTTCGGATTCGGTGTCTCCCTCTCTCTCTCTCCCCCCCTCCCTGTGCTCATGCTTTGTCTCTGTCTCTCAAAAATAAATAAACATTAAAGATGTGAAATCTCGTACACTGACCTACATTGCTGGGATTTATTAAAGAAGCCCTTAACAAATTGAGAGACACCTAAACAAATGCATTGATGGGATGCCTCAATATTGTTAGCACGTGAATTATTCCCAAATTGATCTATAGATCCGATGCATTCCAGTTCCAGCAAGCTTCGTTGTAGAAATTAACAAGCTGATTCTATAATTTATATGGAAATGTAAAAGGGCCTAGAATAGACAAAACAACTTTGAAAAAGAGGAATAAAGTGGAAAGACTGCCATTATCTGGTTGCAGATAGTATAAAGGTACATGTTTCAAGACAGTGTAGTGCTAGTGTAACTATAGAAAAATAGATTAATGGAACAGAAGATAGTTTCCAGAAATAGACCCCCACATATATAGTCAGATGATTTCTGACAAAGGTGCAAAAGAAATTCAGCAGAGATACAAAGGACAGAATGGGCAGGAAAGACGGATTACAGAAGGACTAAAGGAAACTTTTGTAGGTAATAACTGTTCACTTTCTTGGTAGTGATCATTTTATATGTTTGTTCATATGTCATAACTTACAAAATTATACAATTGTGATACATGTGGTCTATTGTATGTCAATTATGCCTCAATGAAAGTTTCTGTTTTTAGAACATAGGATTAAAATCTTTCCTCAAATCTGGTCTTTGTCCCTTAACTATAAAAGCAGGACCCTGGGCAACTGAGTATCTCTAATCCTCTGTACCTTCACTTTCAAAATGGGGGTGATAACATTACCTACTCACAAAGCTCATGAAATTATTAATTAAAATAATATACATAAATCATACAATAAATGGCAAATCACTTTAGTGTCTACAACATCTTATTTAATGTTGTATAAAATCATTTGGAGATGTGTATAAAAATGCCTTTAACGCACCCTGATTATTAGCTTCAAATTCTTTAGTATTAAATAAAATACTGCAATGACTCATCCTTGCATATAATTTTTTGCACACATGCTCAATTATCCCCTTAAGATAAACATCTGCAAGTGAAATATTCAATCCAAAGAGTAAGCACATTTTAAAAGTTTTTTGATACGTGTTGCCAAATTTACTTCTGGAAAGTTTTGTATTAATTTGTATTCCCAGCAGCTCTGAATGTGTGTATTGCCTTTTTTTTCCTTTCCATATCCTAGTTGGCACTGAGTATTCCTTTTCTTCTTTACTTTAATCTCTCTTATCTGATAGATTTTTAAAAAGATACATTCTTTTTCACCTTTCACAAAGTCCTTTAAGCTTTTAAGAGAAGACTGAAGGGGCACCTGGGTGACTCAGTCAATTAAATGTCTGACTCTTGATTTTGGCTCAGGTCATGATCTCATGGTTGGTGAGTTCAAGCCCCACATCCGGCTCTGTGCTGACAGTGCAGAGTCTGCTTGGGATTCTCTGTCCCTCTCTCTGTGCCCCTTCCCTACTTGTGCGTACATTCTCTCTCTCTCTCTCTCTCTCTCTCTCTCTCTCTTTATCAAAATAAATAAACATTTAAAATTTTTTTAAATTAAGAAAGAAAAGAGAAGACTGAAGATATGATTAGGAAAATGTAGATGCTATTGTGAAGCTATGAAGAACACTTGATAAAAGGGTAGGGGCCTGTTAGCTTTAGATCATGGTAGAAACTGTTGACCATCTACCCTAATGTGTCCATTGCCCCTTCTTCCTTACTGGTGGAAGCTGACTTTGATTCAGCCAACCCCACTCACTGTGCTCCCACATGACTAAGGAAGGGAATGAGGACACATCAAAAGAAAACACAAATGTTTTCAAGAATCTTTCCACTCAGTTTAGGGAAGGTTCACACAAGCTCAATTTCACCTTCCACGGAAACATTCCAGAAAGTGAGATGAGTAAACAGAATCCTGAGAACTTTCACAACCTAGCCTCAATTCAGAGTGTGGATTATGGGGAGGATGCAGAAGCAAATCTGGACAAAGATGAAGACCGTTCCACTATTTAAAAAGCCCACCTATGAACCCCTCCTCCTGTAATCACAGTCCGGAAAAACTGCTACAAGCTGCTATGATTCTCTATTCCCCGCTGAGAGGAGAGTTGACGAGGAAAAGCAGAAGGATCATAGAAACTCAGAACTAATTATCACCATCAATAAAGAGAAATTTGGTCAAATAGAAGAGCAGAGGAGGGACAGTGGGAGAAGAGGGGGAGTGTAGAGGGAGTGGGGGATGGGGAAAATGACATCTGAAAACACTATCTCCTTCCAACGCAATGAGTCCTTAATCCAAGACCCTGTCCTACCTGGCCTTTCACTCTTCGGCTTAGAATGCTGGGAATAACCCTGGAAAGAAAAAAGGAAAAGGGGAAAATAAACATGGCTAACACTCTCTGACACAGGCTAAGGCCTAATGCTCCAGACTGAACAGCTTAAGCTATCTGACATGCTGAGTTCTCTCTCACTGGAAAGGTGCAGGACAAATGACAGGACATTTAACAAGATGTTAGAAGATGAGACGAAACCCGTCCGGCGACCATTTCTACTTACAGGCCCAGCTGATGCCTTCCTTCCGCTGTACTCATTCCTATAGTCTAGAGGAAACTCGGCTCTCAAATGATTCCCCAAAAGGATGGAATGGGAGTCAAGAAAAATCCATCCAAAATATATCAACAGAAATAAATGGACTGGTTAAAGCTGTTCATTTCTAGTAAAATCAAGATTAAAACATGGGTGCCCGGGTGGCTCAGTCAGTTGAGCGTGTGACTCTTGATCTCGACTCAGGTTAAGATCTCGAACTTTGTGAGACGGAGCCCCGCATTGGGCTCTGTGCTGACAGGGCGGAGCCTGCTTGGGATTCTCTCTCTCCCTCTCTCTCTGCCCCTCCCCTGCTCTCTTTCTCTCTCTCTCAAAATAAACAAATAAACATTAAAAAAGAGATCAAAAAATGTTAAGGCATCTATGTAAAGATTCTGTGGAAGAATGAAAAAAAAAATAGCAAGCAAAACGAAGATTTTGCCCAAAACTGAATAATCTATTCGGAAAATGTTTACCACTATATTGATTAAACAGGATGTTACTTGATACAGTAAGTGCTCCAAATGAGATGATAAAACATTAGAATGAAAGTTAATGTTCTCCTTGAAGCAGAATGTCCAACAAATGAAAATAGAAATGTAATCAAAACATTATTTGAAATCAGAATTTGTAGATCAAAATGTCAAACCACACTTTAAAAAAAATGGATACAAAAGTATCCGCATATAGTTAATTCTGGCTAGGTTATTTAATTCCAAAGACTAAAAGATAATTTTTATTCATCCTGGCAGAAAAAGTAAGGGAGTGGGGGATCAGAGAGGCCTCAGAGTTTTCCACAGCAATATTCATCTGACAAGAAAGCAAGGTCTACAAAACTTCTGGTCACAAAAATATAACTTAGAGGCACCTGGGCGGCTCAGTTGGTTAAGTGTCTGACTCTTGAAAAGTATGACGTCAAAATATTTAATTGACAGTGGCAAAGATTGCTAGCTTTTCATGCGCATTTATTCTTTCCTTCTTTCTTTCATTTCCTTTTTCTTTCTTTTTTTTTTTTTGAGACAGAGAGTGTGCAAGTAGGGAAGAGGAGGGCAGAAGGAGGGAGAGGGAGAGGGAGAGGGAGAGGGAGAGGGAGAGGGAGAGGGAGAGGGAGAGGGAGAGGGAGAGGGAGAGGGAGAGGGAGAGGGAGAATCTTAAGCAGGCTCCACGCTCAGTGCAGAGCCCAAAGTGAGGTTTGATCCCACGATCCTGGGATCATGGTCTGAGCCAAAATCAAGAGTTGGATGTTCAACTGACTGAGCCACCCTGGTACCCCTCTATTCTCTCTTTCTTACACAGTATCAGAAGTTCTAGTCACGCATATGAGCTTAAAGCTAGACTGTACCTTACTGATCTTCCCTCTTGCAATAGGGTGCGACTCTAAACTAAAATTAAGTACCGGCCAATGGGATGTGAGAAAAAATGTTAGGTTTCATTACAGATTATGCACTTTAAGGCATGGGACATGCCCTCTCATTTTACTTTTTCCCCTTTACACTGCTTCAAATGTGGTCATGACATTGGGATTCATTGTGCTTCTCTTAAAAGATATGTTCTTATTAGAAAACGTATGGGTAAATCTTAATGATCTTGGATTTGGCAATGGAGTCCTAGAAATGATACAAAACTCATGAGCAATATAAGAAAAAAAAAACAGATAAGCTGGATGTCATCAGAATGAAAAACTTGGGAAAACTGGACAGTGACATGCAAAAGAATGAAACTGGACCACTTTCTTACACCAGACGCATAAATAAAATCAAAATGGTGGAAAGACGTAAATGTGAGACCAGAAACCATCAAAATCCTAGAGGAGAACACAGGCAGCAACCTCTTTGACTTCTGCTGTAGCAAATTCTTACTAGATATGTCTCCAGAGGCACAGGAAACAAAAGCAAAAATGAACTATTGGGACCTCATCAAAATAAAAAGTTTCTGCACAGTGAAGGAAACAATCAACAAAACTAAAAGACAGCCTATGGAATGGGAGGAGATATTTGCAAATGACATGTCTGATAAAGGATTAGTATCCAAAATCTATAAAGAACTTATCAAACTCAACACCCAAAAAACAGGTAATCCAGTGAAGAAATGGAAAGAAGGCATGAATAGACACTTTTCCAAAGAAGACATCCAGATGGCTAACAGATACATGAAAAGATGCTCAACATTACTCATCATCGGGGATATGCAAATCGAAACCACAATGAGATACCACCTCACACCTGTCAGAATGGCTAAAATTAACAACACAAGAAATCACAGGTGTTGGTAAGATGAGGAGAAAGGGGAACCCTCTTGCACAGTTGGTGGAAATGCAAATTGGTGCAGTCACTGTGGAAAACAGTGTGGAGGTTCCTCAAAAAGTTAAAAATAGAACTACTCTACATTTGTACCACTAGGTATTTACTCAAAGGATACAAAAACACAGATTTGAAGGGGTACATGCACCCCGATGTTTATAGCAGCACTATCAACCGTAGCCACACTGTGGAAAGAACCCAAGTGTCCACTGACTGATGAATGGATCAAGATGATGTGGTATATACATATATAATGGAATATTCCTCAGCCATCAAAAAGAATGAAATCTTGCCATTTGCAACGACATGGATGGAGCTAGAGTGTATTATGCTGAGCGAAATAAGTCAGTCAGAGAAAGACAAATACCGTATGCCGTCACTCATACGTGGAATTTAAGACACAAAACAGATGAACATATGGGAGGGAGAAAAAAGGAAAAAGAGAGAGAGAGAAGCAAACCATGAGAGACTCTTAAAGGTAAAGAACAAACTAAGGGTTGCTAGAGGGGAGGTGGGTGGGGGTACTGGGCTAGATGGGTGGTGGGCACTAAGGAGGGCACTTGCTGTGATGAGCACTGGGTGTTGTATGTAAGTGATGAATCACTGAATTCTACTCCTGAAACCAATATTGCATTGTATGTTAACTGGAATTTAAATAAAAATTTGAAAACAAAGAAAAAAACATGTGCATCAAAGGACATTATCAAAAAAGTGAAAAAGCAGCCTACAGAATGAGAAAATATTCACAAATCATATATCTGATAAAGCTTCTAGTATCCATAATATAGAAAGAACTTATAGCACAATAGAAAGACAAAAAAACAAAACAAAACAAACAAAAAACAACCAACAACATTTTTTAAAAATGGGCAAAGGATTTAAACAGACATTTATCCATTGAAGACATGCACGTTGCCAAGAGATATATGAAAAGATGCTCGGCATCATTAGCCATCAGGGAACTATAAATCAAAATCACAACGAGGTACCAGTTCACATCCACTAGGATGACTGTGATTTAAAAATGAAACAAACAAAAACAAAACATAACAAGTATTGGCAAGGATGTGTAAAAGTTAGAACCTAGTTCACTGCTGGTGGGAACGTAAAATGGTTCAGCAGCTGTCAGAAACAACTTGACAATTCCTCAAGAAGTTAAACATAGAATATACCAGATGACCCTGAAAGCCACTCAAACGAACTGAAAACAGGAACTCAAACAAGTATATGTATACATATGTTCCTAGAGGCTCTATTCATAACAGCTAAGAGGTGCAAACAGCCTAAATGCTCATCAACAGCTGAAGAGATACATAAAAAGTAGTACAATGGATATTATTCAGCCACAAAAACGGATGTATTGATATACGCTGTAATGTAGATGCGCTTTAAAAACATCATGCTAAGCGAAAGAAACAAATGCAAATGATCACATGTTGTATGATTCCATTTATGTGAAATGTCTAGAACAGATCCATCCAAAGAGACAGAAAGCAGACTGGTGGTTGCCAGGACGGGGGCTAAGGGGGAGGTGAGAGAAACTGCTTAGTAGGTCTGGGGTTTCTGGGGCGCCTGGGTAGCTCAGTCAGTTAAGCCTCCAACTTCGGCTCAGGTCGTGATCTCGCAGTCTCTGAGTCGAAGCCCCGCGTTGGGCTCTGTGCTGACAGCTCAGAGCCTGGGGCCTGCGTCGGATTCTGTGGCTCCCTCTCTCTCTGCCCCTCCCCTGCTCGTACTCTGTCTCGCTCAAAAATAAGCAAACATTAAAAAAAAATGTTTAAAAAATAAAAAAAGAGACAAATTTGGATACAGGCCCAGGAGAAGGGCACGTTACAACCGAGGCAGAGACTTCAGTGGGTGCAGCTGAAGCCAAGGATGATAAGGATTGGTGATAACCACCAGAAGCTAGAAAGAGGCAAGCAGGGTTCTTCCCTAGAGCCTTCCAAGGGAACACGGCATCGCAGACAGCTTGATTTCAGGCTTCTAGCCTCTGGGACAGTGAGAAGGCAAATTTTTGTTGTTTAAGCCACCTAGTTTGTGGTAATTTATTTTATTAAAAAATTTTTTTAAGTTTATTTATTTATTTTGAGAGAAAAGGGGGGAGAGAGTGCAAGCAGCAGAGGGAGAGAGAGAGGGAGAGAGGGAGGATCCCAAGCAGGCTCCCCACTGTCGGTATGGAGCCCGACGTGGAGCTCGAACTCACGAACTGTGACATCATGACCTGAGCCAAAATCATGCATCAGATGCTTAACCGACTGGGACACCCAGGAGCCCCTGTGGTAATTCATCGTGGCAGCCCTGGGAGATGACTACCCACCTGGAATAGCAGCCATGACAGACAGAAGCCTCGTGTTGACAATGGCAGAATACTAAAATGATAAGAGGCCTGGGGATAGGCATTTACTATGCAAATGCCTATCCACATTGAAAGAAGATGGCTGCAGCCATCTTCAGAAACAAACCACTGTAAGAAATAGGACTGCTGTCCAGACAAGATGCACGTTGGAAAACTTGGTGAACTGGAAAACAGGACTGCAATTTAAACTCTTGTTTTTAAAAAAGATTTTAAGTAATCTCTACACCCAACGTGGGGCTCAAACCCACAACCCCGAGATCAAGAGTTGTACGCTCCACCGACTGAGCCAGCCAGGTGTCCCTAAAATTTTTAAATTATAACTAAAATAAATAATGCCACTGTGAAATGTTAAGTGAAGAACATTAAATCGCAGGCATCAAAACGTACAGATGGCAAGTTTACAAGGAGTGCCTATCAAGCAGAGCGGAAATTATGTGTCTTGAACAAAAATAAGCTGTCGAAAATTTCAGTTTCACCAGTAACACTGCTGCTCGGCAGCAGCTAAATACATGACTGCGAACTTATAGGAAAGGCATGGAAAACGTTAAATGTTATAAATAATTTATGTCTTCTATTTCCACACATAAATGTGTGTGGACATAAGGCTAATTTTTCTAAAATGTTTATTTATTTATTTTGAGAGAGTGTGTGCACGTGTGCAAGCAGAGAAGGGACACAGAGAGAGAATCCCAAGCAGGCTCCATGCTGTCAGTGAAGAACCCGATGCAGGGCTTGATCTCACGGACTGTGGGACCATGACGTAAGTTTAAATTTAAAAAATTCTCTAGTTTTAAACTTTATGAAAATGAATTTATATTGTTCAGTGTAATTTTTCAATTCATTCATTCATTCATTCATTCGGAGAGAGAGAGAGAGAGAGAGAGAGCAAGCATAAGCAGGGGAGGGGCAGAGAGAGAGGGAGAGAATCCCAAGCAGGCTCTGCACTGTCAGAGCCTAGCCCGACATGGGTTCGAACTCACAAACCACAAGATCATGACCTGATCTGAAACCAAGAGTTGGAACCTTAACCAACTGAGCCACCCAGGCACCCCTCAGTGTAATATTTTTAATTTACATTGATAGTAGAAATCAATAGATACACATAAAAGTTTGCGAAGTGCATTATAATACTCTTCTGGAAATCAGAAAGATGAAGGCAAGAATTCTACAACTATCTCAGGAATAGTAACTCAAAATATATAAAAAAAAAAAAAAAGCAAAGATTTTATCTGCAGTTGGAAAAACTTATGTCTGTACACGGAGGAGGTCAATGTCATCAAGGTGTCATGTGTCTGTCTTCCTGTGAGGAAGTTCACCCAGGCATCCACACCACCCTCGATGGGCTCCAAAGTCGCCTTCTTGCCCAGTTCTTCCTTCAGGTAACCTCAATGTCATGACTTCTGTTAGAGCAGGTGCTCTTACAGCATGTGTGTATAAACTTAGGAACAATTCCATCTTTGTTTTCACTAACTTTTAACGGAAATTCAGCCTTTCCTTCCATTATGAATGGAGGCCAACAATATTAGGAGTGGCTGTGACTTTGTCACTAACAGTAATAGATATTTAAGATCACAATACTGTTGTTAAAGATGGCTTTAAATGTTTAGATTTAGGGGCACCCGGGTGGCTCAGTCGGTTGAGCGTCCGACTTCGGCTCAGGTCATGATCTCGTGGTGGGTAAGTTCGAGCCCCATGTCAGGCTCTGTGCTGACAGCTTGGAGCTCAGAGCCTGGAGCCGGCTTCCGATTCTGTATCTCCCTTTCCCTTTCTCTCTGCCCCTACCCCACTCATTCTCCCCCCACTCCTTCCCTCCTTTCTTCCCTCCCTCCTTCTCAAAACAAATAAACATTAAAAAAATAAAAATAATAAATGTTCAGATTTAGACCAACTGCTAGATCTTGCTATGTAATTCATTGAAAAAAAAAACCCCGTAATAGTCTATCAAACATTTGTTTTCTCTGCTTAGATATTTCACAGCTGGTGACCCCATAGATTCCTCAGGAGCTATTTCACTCACCATGAAAATGAAACAAAAGAAAAGAAAACACATCCGTGTATATCTAAATAGCATTTTTCCATCTATCTCATAAAATTTCCCACTACCTCAAATATAGATTAGTATCAATAATCCGGTCATCGTTATATAAGGACAGTACAGAATAAAATAACTTTTCCAGTGAAAAATGACACTGTTGAAACAAATTTCCTTCACAGCTATTCAATCTGTAGAACTGGAATGTCTTGTAGGCTTGCTGTGATAATTAATAGGATAACATGCGCCCGGGATGGGATCTGGTATACAACACAAGTATTGCAGCTACTACTATTAAGAGTATTGTTATATCATGCATGTGTTGCAAATTAAATTAACAGTAATTCATGACTTCTCCAGATTTATATAACCATGTTTCTTTAAATTCACCAATCCAACAAGAATTTCTAACACGTGAGAGGCTATGGGTCTAATATTTCAACCGAGTTCATAATTAAAACTGCCAACATTTTGAAAGAAAAAGTACCATGAGGTTTTATAAGGACAATATTGGGAGAGAAAGATATTTTAGTTTGCAATAATTAAAATTCTGGGTCTCTAAAACTTGGATGTTGAATTACTCTCTAGTTGAAGAAGTGCCCATAGTCTCGTTTTGAAAGAAAACTTGTTCTGAGACCTTCAAGTACATTTACATTTTCAGAATTCCCACGGCAAGAAATTATAAGTGAGGGGCGGGGGTGGGGGGGGGTGGGTAAGAAATTATAAATGAAGCTGGAAAACTAAGATTTTGGTGATGCCAATTGTGAAAAATAAATTCTGGCTTCCAAAAGCAGTATTGGAAAGGAATTTATTTAATCTTTCCTAAGACCCAGCTCCCCATGGGCAAGGATCCAATTTATTCATCTCTGTATTCTCAGCATCTAGAAGGATATATGGCACAGAGTAGTTACTTAATAAATGTGCATTGAATAAACAGTGCTGATTGCTAGAAAAGAGGGAAAATTGTGAATTCCCTCCAGAAAATCATTTTCAATACACACCGATACGGGACGATGGGTAGAGAAGAATTTAGACACCCAGAGAGCTCACCAGAGGAAACTGTATATCGGTTCAGATCGATCAGCCCTTGTTGCAATCTCCAGTGGGCCTGGGAATGAAGAGGCAGAAAACTTAAGAGGAATCTCTGCTAGCTGGGAAGTGCACTGGGGTAGAGGAGTAAGAAAAAGCAAGCTAAGAATTTTGAGGTCCTTCTTCGCAAGAGGCACTACACTGTGGGTGCCGTCTTAAGGACTCTTCCAACAATTCCCCTTCCCCTAAGCTGTCACAAGAAAGGAAGGAGAGAGAGGGAGGGACGAAAGCTGGAGATGCCAAAATGGCACACTGGTTACTAGACCCAGGCAGAAATGGTGGGGGGGGGGGGGGCCGGTGGGCCACCGAAGCTCTGTGGTCCCTCCTTCCCATTTCCTGCCATCTCATAGTGCCCGATGCTCCTGCAACCAAGAAGGACAAGTCCCTATTCTAGTAAACGGAAGCAAATAGTTACCTTTAAGTCTACCACCCCCACTATTTCAATCGTCACAGGACTGTCTGAATCATTTTTTAAACGTTTTAACAGGCTTAAGTTTTAGAGCAGTTTTACGTTCACGGCCAAATTGATAAGGTACAGAAATTTCCCATATATTCTCCATCCCCACTCATTTTAGCCTCCCCCATTATCAACGTCTCACACCATAGTGGTAGATGTGTTACAACCCATGAACCTACATGGACACATAATCACCTAGTCTGTAGTTTACATTCAGGTTCATTCTCAGTGTTGCACATTCTATGGGTCTGGACAAATGTGTAAGGCCACGTGTCTACTATTATAGTATCATACAGAGTAGTTTCACAGCGAAACTGCCCTAAGTATCCTCTGTGCTCCACCTTTTCGTTTCTCCTTCCCTCCTAGCTCCAGGAAACCACTAAATATTTGACTGTTACATTGTTTTTTGGTCTTTTCCAGAAAGTCATATTGTTGGACTCATACAGTATAGAGCCTTTTCAGATTGGCTTCTTTCACTTTGTAATATGCATTAAAGTTCCTCCATGTCCCTCTGTGGCTTGATCGCTCGTTTCTTCTCTAGCACTGAATAACCTTCCATGGTCTGAGCGGACCATAGTTTACTCATCCATACGCCTACTGAGGGACATCTTGGTTGCTTCCGAGTTTGGGCAATTATGAATAAAGCTGCTATAAACATCCCCATGCAAGGGCTTCTGTGGATGTAAGCGCTCAACTCCTTTGGAGAGATACCAAGAAGCATGATTGCTGGATCCTATCATAAGAGAATGTTCTGTTTTGTAAACAAAATTCACTAAAATGTCTTTCAAATTAGCTGTACCATTTTGCATTTCCACCAGCAATGAATGAGAATTCCTACTGCTCCATATTTTTGCCAGTGTTTTGTATTGTCAGTGTTCTGGTTTTGGCCATTCTAATAGGTATCTCATTGTTTGAACTTGTATTTTCCTGATGACATGTGGAGCATCTTTTCATATGTTTATTTGCCATCTGTATATCTTCTTTGGTCTGTTAGGGTCTTTTGCCCATTTTTCATGGAATGGTTATTTCCTTTTTGTTGAGTTTTAAGAGTGTTTTGTATATTTTGGACAATAGTCCTTTATCAGATAGGTCTTTTGCAAATATTTTCTCCCAGTGTGTGGTTTGTCTTTTCATTTTCTCGACTGGATATTTCACAGAGATTAGAAGTTTTTAATTTAAATAAAGACCAGTTTATCATTCTTTCATGAATCGAGACTTTGCTGTTCGGTCTAAAAAGTCATTGCCAAACAGTCATCTACACTTTCTCTTAGGTTATTTATCGGGAGTTTTGTAGTTTTTGAGTTTCACATTTAGGTCTGTGATCCACTTTTTAAAAATGTATTTATTTTGAAAGAGAGAGAGAGAGAAAGAGAGAGAGAGAGAGAGGGTGAGAGAGAGAGGGAAGGAGAGAATCCCAAGCAGGTTCCCTGCCATCAGTGCAGATCCTAACGCTGGGCTTCAACCCATGAACTGTGAGATCATGACCTGAGCCGAAACCAAGAGTCAGACACTTAACCGACTGAGCCATCCAGGCATTCCAGGTCTGTGATCCATTTTGAGTTAGTTTTCATGAAGGGTGTGAGGTTTGTGCATAGATTTTCTTCTTTTTTGCATGTGGATGTCCAATTGGTCCAGCACCATTTGTTGAATGGACTATCTTTGCTCCATTGTATTTGTTTTGCTCCTTTGTCAAACATTAGTTGACCATTTAAGTTTGTCTACCCCTGGCCTCTCTCTCCTGTTCCATTGATCTATATGTCTATTCTTTTGCCAACACCATACTGTCTTACTATAAAGCTACAGTAATCGAACCTTGAAGTTTGGTAGTATTAGTTTTCTGACTATGTTTTTCTTCAATAGCTTGTTGGCTATTTGTGGGTTTTTGCCTTTCCATATAGACTTTACAGTAAGTTTGCCAGTATCTGCCAAATAACTTTCTGGGATTTTAATGGAGTTTGCACTGAATCTACACATCAAATTGGAACGAATGGTTGACAATATATTTTTTTAATTTAAATTTTAGTTAGCCAACATACAGTGCAATATTGGTTTCAGGAGTGGAATTTAGTGATTCATCACTTACATACAACACCCAGTGCTCATCACAACTACCCTCCTTAGTACCCATCACCCGTCTAATTCCTCTCCCTCCCACCTCCCTCCATCAACCCTCAGTTTGTTCTTTATCATTAAGAGTCTGATGGTTTGTTTCCCTCTCTTCTCTTTTTTCCTCTCCTTCCCATATGTTCATCTGTTTTGTTTCTTAAATTCCACATATGAGTGAAATCATATGGTATTTGTCTTTCTCTGTTTGACTTATCTCGCTTAGCATAATACCTTCTAGCTCCATCCGCATCATTACAAATGGTAAGATTTCATTCTTTTTGATGGCTGAGTAATATTCCACTGTATATACATATCATATCTTCTTTAGCCATTCATCAGTCAATGGACATTTGGGCTCTCTCCACAGTTCAGCTATTATTGATAATGCTTCTATAAACATTAGGGTGCGTGTATCCCTTCGAATCTGTATTTTTGTATCCTTTGGGTAAATACCTAATAGTGCAATTGCTGGATTGTAGGGAGCTCTATTTTTAAGTTTTTGACTGTTCTTACAACAATCTCAAAATAGTGAACCACAGAGTATGCTTTGAGTCCCCAAGCTGTGATAAAGAGCAGTGACTGGTATCATCTATACAACTCAACCTTTATGGCTTAATTATGTGGAGTCTGCTTAAACTGCTGACTTCTTGGTTAAAGTGACAGCTACATTTCTGTTTCCTTTTCATGTTTTGCCCCGCATGTACTGCCACTCCCTAGAAACCAGAAGGGATTCCCTCAGAAGTGACTGCTATCCTGAAACAGACCCATATATACGGAGAACAAACTGATGGCTGCCAAAGAGGAGGGGGTGGGAGAATGAGAAGAATGGGTGAAGGGGAGTAAAAAGCACAAAGTTCCAGTTATAAAATACATGAGTCACAGAGATGAAAAGTACAGCATCGAGTATATAGTCCATGGTATTGTAATGGCCTTGCTTGGTGACAGATGGAAGCATAGCGTAACATATAAAATCGTTCAATCACTGTGTGCACCTAAAATGAATGTAACATCGTGTGTTAACCAATGGAACATTATGTGTCAACTATACCTCAATTAAAGAGATACATAAAAAATTGTAACCATAAAAATTAAAAACAAAAAAAAAACCTTAAGTACCACTTTCCTGCCCATTATTCTAAATCTTCATGAATAAATCACTATACCTCCATGGGCGGGGGCTGGGGGGAAAGTTACTACCATCCTGCTTCTTCTATCTGTTGTGATAACTTTATGTGTCAACTTCAGTGGGCCACAGGATGCCCGAATGGTTAAGCATTATTTCTGGGTTCGTCTACGAGGGTGTTTTCTGGATGAGATTAACATTTGCATTGGTAGACTAAGTAAAGTAGATTGCCCTCTCTAATGTGGGTGGGCCTCATCCGGTCAGTGGCTGACCCTCCCCGGAGTAAGAGAATTCCTCCTGTCCCTCCGAACCAGGCCATCTCCTTTCTCCTGCCTTTGGACTAGAACTGAAACACTGGCTCCTCCTGCTTCTAGTCCAAAGAGTCTATCGGCTCTCCTGCTTCTCAGCTGTTTGGGCTTGGACTGGAGCTACGCTGTTGGCTCTCCTGGGTCTCCAACTTGCTGACTCGCTCTGCAGATCTCAGAAGTTGTTAGCCTCCGTAATTCATGTGAGCCCCGATAAACACCTCTCTCTCCGCTTGGTTCTGCTTCTCTGGAAAACTCCAACACACCTGTCTTCTCTACACTTTAATGTAAGAGTAGGTGCGCTGGCCTACAAATACTCTGGCCCTTCCCTCGGGTTATTAAGATCTCTACCCCATCCCTGCACACCTGCAATGCCAGGAACCTGACCTATTGTCTAAGTATAAATAGTAGCATTTCAGTGTAAATAAAGTCTGCATGCCCTTACTTATTTCAATAAGACTAGGTTTTTCCGTTTCTTTGTCACCACCCTTTTCTGCACAGGACCTGAAATGGTAGGAGTCACATGTTTATAAGAAAAATTAAAATTTAATGTCAAAGCATCAAATAAGCAAAGATATTAGTAAAAAGGTAAGTCATGACTCTTTATGTAGTTGGATGTGACTGCACCAAGATATGTAAGGTTAAATTATGTCAAGAATAGAAGGACAAATTGACAACAACCTAGCTTGTGTAAGATTTTTAACATTATCTAGTTCAGGCATTTCCAGACCAATCAAGCAAAAGAATAAAATTATGGAAAATACGAGTAATAACATTAATAGGGTTAATTTAACAGCTGCAAAAATAGATCAATACTGAGTTGGAAAAATACCTCACTTCAATAAATACCTAAATTCAGAAATTGTATGGGCCGTTTTATCTGACCACAGTGTAATATACATATAAATTAACAGATTCACAAAAAAAACAACAAAATAAAATGGCCTGGGTTTAAAAAATATCATTTTAAAAAATACATTATGCCCAAGAGTTAATGAAAGCTATAGTTATTTAATATTTAAAAATAATATGTAAAAGATTCTATATTAAAATGGATGGGATTTAATGCTTTTCTTATTAGCTAAGAGAAACTGTATGAAAATAAGCACTTAACTGAGGTTAGAAAAAAAGAGACTACATCTAAGACAAGAATGGGTAAATAATTAATAAGATAAAAAGCCAAAATTAGTGGCTATGAAAATAAAAAAATGATGAATAAATAAATGCAAAAGCTATCTATTGGAAACTGCAACAATACAGAATAATTTCTAGCCAGTCTAAACAGAAAAGGGGAGAAAGCAAAGACACCTGCTCTGAAATCTTACCTTTAGGAGTCATTTATATTGCTTTGCTTTAGTTTTAATGAGCTGTGTTTTCTAAATACACATAAACACACATACATACGGTGTCTTATAAAAAAAAGGTTACATTCTTCAAAAACTGCTGCATGTAAACTAAAAACATGTGTGTCTAAGCAAATTTCCCTTACGAAAGAACTGTAAAGGGTGTCATCATGTCCTTTTCAGAAAGCTAGCTGCTGCATGCTATTATGAATTTCTTCCTCTGATGTTCACAAAGGGAGCTGCTGAGGCCTGTCTTGCTCCGTTTCACTGGCGAAAAGGAGTAACTGTCATTTATCTGGTGGAGAAGAAACCAAACGCCCCTGCTTGTCAACCTTTCACCATGAAGAAAAGTCCATGAAAACCCACCTACATTGTAACGCAAAAGAAGAGTGGCCAAAGGAGATGCTGAAACAGGGAAGTTTAAATCTATCGTATTTAGGGTATTTGCTTTGTTACAATTACAAACATCCTGGGACTTCCCCCGACATCCTGAAAACCTGCTAAACACACAAAAGCTTTGCGTGGAAAGCACAGGGCTAAATTCCACATCTGGGATGTTCCGATGGACATCACAAGACAGCACAAGGAATATGGTGAGATGATCCTGAAGCAGAGCCAACTCAACAGGAAAGGACACCAAGTCAGAGGGAGCCATGTAAAAGGAAGCTACATAAATCTGGAGGAAACCATGGGTTTTTTACTAAGTATAGATTGTGGTTCAAGTCTGTTCCTGAGATGACTCTAAGGGGCAGGGGAGCCAACTAATCCTTGGGATGGTTATCTATCTATGTGTCTATCTATCCATCTATCTATCTATCATCCATTTATTTCCATCCCCCTATACCAAGTTGTATATCACAGAGAGGAGTATACCCAACGTGCTTCAGGAAAACTACCCTTAGTATTCCACTGAGTCACAGAACTTATATTGTGTAGACAATATCCCAGGTATTTTGCTTGTAAATTATTCATATTAGATGAAGACAGTGCCGTAGTTCTACTACAAATTAAGTCAGGGGTTTCCAAATTGTTCTGATCTATAAATTCAAATCCAAGCCTGCAGCTTCACTGAACTAGAAACGAGAGTATGTATTTCCCCTCTGTGCGATGTGGCTCATCATGCTGAGGCTATGACAACTATTTTGAACAATGTCAAGACTGATTGTACATTTGCATTTCCCACCAGCTTCTCCATCAGCTTTCTGTTAGGGCACTTTCATGACATTCAAATGCCAGGGATCGATCATTAATTCATTCATTCATTCTTTATTTATTTTAGGATTTGAAGATCCCAATCACAACTACCTTAATGTTTTCCAGTAGAATACTGACCTGCCTTCTTATGTAGCACTTTTCAGGTTACGTTAATTTTTCCCATTAAATGTATCCACCCAAAAATTGACAATGCAAGTTTCCTGTAAGTTCTGTCTTTCCTAAATCGTCACCACTATCTTACAGCCTAGGGTATGGGCATCACTATTGCGATATTGCTAGTGGCTTCAATTCTAAATCGTATTTAATTGCTTGACATACCTTTCATGATCTAAGGGCTATGGGCTTAAAATTATATTCTCCATCATTTTCAGTTTCTTAAAAAGAAAACTAGGTAGTTCTATACTTTTTGAACTTACATGGCTCACTTTGACAATAAAACATCACATGGAGACAAGCCATAAGAGATGAAAAAGAATAAATACTTGTTCTTTGGTCAGAGCTAGTTCAAAATTCATATTAGCATTAGCATACAAGATACATTTCAGTGAATTATGTAATAGCTTAAACATACTCAGCATTCGGTATTTCCATGACACATAGGTGGTGGTGATTTATCAAAATCTGTTGGATGATCAATTTGTAATAACTGAACAGGCTGTCTTTGCTTGCCTACTGCAGTGGTACTAAATTACTTCCCACAGGGAGTGGGGAGGCCACGTGAAATAAAGTGCACATAACCGTTTCCTTCCACACAAGTGTGAATTACCTGTATTTGCTGGCTCAAGGGTAATGGGCAAGGAAAGTGGTTTGCTGTTTGGACAGGCTTCTCAAAGCAATCCAATCGTCCTACCCAGCACTGTTAGATGTTTCAAAATCTTTTGATACAGGGTGCCACCTAAAAAGAGAAGACGAAGAAAGAAATATTGGAATTTGGTGACAAAATGAGGGGCAATCGCAACCAATGCATTATGTCAAGTCGACGTCACTATGTTAGTGCCACTTATATTCCAAACAAATTATGACAAGAGTACCGTGTCCTCACTCCTCAGCGTTTAGTATTTATTGGAAACTCAGAAAGCGAACGGATATGAATAGAAGAGACAAACTGCAGGAGCTGATTACAAAATGTTAAATACATAACTCTTCCTCGGAGATCCAGTTATTGGAATTGTTAATGTCACAAGGCAGATACTGAAGTGAGACAACACACAAAGCCTTATTTTCCACGAATATGATTAAAACAGAGCATTTTTGGCAAGGGGGAATTCAGAGTTCTAGTCTTAGCTTTGTGCCAACAGTGCTTGTGCACTCGCGCACTCGCGCACACACACACACACACAGAGCACGTGCGCACACGTGCACACACGCTTTTCTGGGTTGTTTGGTTATTGCTGAGGATGGAAACAATAGAGGCTCAGGGGGATTAAGTATGTTAGGTGAAGAGCGTATATATTTGCATTCCTTGTGAAGTGCTCTTTCCTTCTGCTGCCTTTAGGCAACCAAAGTTCCATGTAGACTTCCGAGCAGCGCCATTTTACCCTTGTTTATTACAGATACAGTAAATACCGACGGGTTTCAATAGCACAGAGTAGCCACCAAAAGAAAAAAATTCAGCGTACTCATAATTTTCTGAGGAAATCTGCATATTAATGAGAAGAAATGTCCCTTTGTGGGGGACAGATATTTTCCAAAACGAAAATCTTTACGGTCAAGTGACTCTCCTGCTTTGAACCCACTCAGGATTTTCCTTTTCCCCTAAGGAGGAAAGCAAAACTTAACATGGCTTCAAAAGCCCTCTGTGATCTAGTCCCTACCTGCCTCTCCACCTCATCTCCTCCTTCGCCCTCAACATGTATTCTGCACTTCAACGAAACCGATCCACGTGCCGTTCCACAGACGGGTCTTGTTCGTTTATGTCTCCGCACCTTTTGTTTATTTGTTTCCTCTGCCTGTTCTTCCTGCCGACCATGTATTGTCAGGAGAACGCTGCCAGACGAAACTGAAGCCTCTGCTTCTGTTACCGTGTCCTCATCTGTGAATGACACCACGATCCACTCGTCTCAAAAACCCGAAGTTGGTGGCTCATCCTAAACTTCTCCCACTTGCAAAAGGTTTCCGGATCTTGCACATTTGAACCACTTAGAATCTACCCTGCCTGCTCCCTTGCTTTCTTGTCCATTTCCTCTGCCCTAGTGCGAACACTCCTCAAATGTCACACCTGGATTCTAGCAACAGCCACTTGCCTGGTGCCATGAACTCCCCACTCCTTCCCGCGCTCCCCATATCCTACCGACAGGGACCTGTAGATTGCTTCCCAGTTCAAAGCAGCCTGGACCAGCTACAGAGCAGCTGGGATCAAAGCAGTTGTACTTCAAAGGTCTTACACTTCATCAGCTGCAATTGCAACTCAAGAACAAAACAGAAGCCTTTCTCGTGCCTTCCTGGTGGTGATTCTGCCCTCCCCGCTGCAGGTGGGTTGCAAATACACACATCTTGTTAGCATGGCGGTTTGACTGCTTCCTTTAGCAGCCGGAATTGCCACAAAAGAATAAGAGATGATCAAAGTATAACACATTCTTGTGAAACCAGAGAAAGCTTTCTTGAGGTGGGGTGGACTCGAGAAGGAGGACAGGGGGTTGAGAGGACGCAGGAAAATGTTCAACCTGCTAAGTGTGCGGAGGGTCAGAACAGAACCGTCACTGTCGCTGAGTTGCTCTTGCCGGCTCTGCCACTCACTAGCCACACGTCCTTGGGAGAGTAATTCAGCCGCTCTGAGCCTATTTCCTCATTCATAAAATGAGGACAACGCTAAAATCTATCTCCAAGGGTTTCTGTGCCTTGCACGAGGTAACACGAGGGGCACACTTAACTAGGCGTGTAGTCTGTGCTCCATAAAGGCTTCCTCGGCATTCGGAAGGCCCTTCCCGCAACTCTTCCCAGGTTTAATTCTCGTTTTGTTTCTTCTTGTCCAGCAAATTACAGTCAACAGTGAGAGATGACCAGGTCGTCAGACGCAATATGCTTCTCATTTGTGCTGTGCTGAAACAGTGGTAACGCATCCATCTATCAGCTGGAAAACTAGTTTAATTAATTGGCTTCCCCGAGCGGTACCTTCTGGAGTAGATCTGGAAATTTCTTAGGACACCAATATCCACGGGTAAGCAATCAGGCACTTTGTCCAAACAGAGCAGATAGCAGTTTCTGCTGTCGGGAGGGGACAGGCAAGCTCTAGTCGGGTGCTAGAGAGTTCCGGGAGCCCTCCAGGTTATCCTTCGAACCTCCCCACACGCCTGCCGATTGTTCACAAACGCCTGGTTTCCTCCACATCGTCCAGGGGATGGAAGCTCTGGTGCGATGATGTGCGGCGCGAAGAGCTCGGTGTCACGTTCGGCCTTCCCTGCGCCATATCCAGTGGCGGTGACGTTCCTCCCGGCCTGACTCGTAAGACGATTTCCATGATTAATGAGTGGTTAGGACAAGAGAGCCATGACCGGAAGTGGGGAAGCACAGAGAGAGCGCGACTGGAGTGGAAACTGCCAAGAGGTGTGTGGCGAGCAGTGGCAGATGCAGGGGACAGTGCTCTCTGACTGTGAACGGAGAATGAAGGGCCACTTTTCAAAACAGAAACACAAAGCCATCAGCCAGCGTTCCCATAGAGCTGCTCCTCTCCCATGAGTCAGAACAAATGTCAGAAGTGAAGAGGAGGCTCGCCACAGAATTTCTAAAATAAACAAAGATCCGTTTTTTCCCAGGATCCCATCGTGCACAAGACATAAGGTGTTTCAGGGCTCCCCGGGGAAACGCAACCAACAACTGATAAGATCTTATACTACATTTTATACTATATTGGTTATGTTTGCACTAAGGAATTGGCTCATGCATTTGTGGGTGCTGGCAAGTCCAGACTCTGTAGGGCAGGCTAGAAACTCATGTGAGACTTGATGTTGCAGTCTCGAGTCTGAATTCTATAGAATGGGCCAGGAGGATGGACACTGAGGCAGGATTTCTCCCCTGAAACCTCGGCCCAAGGCAGGATTTCTATGTTATAATCTTTTTTTTTTTCCAGAGAGAGAGAGAGAGAGAGAAGAGACCATGCGCAGAGGAGAGGGGCACAGGGAGAGAGAGAGAATCTCAAGCAGGCCCCATGCTCAGCGTGGAGCCTGATGTGGGTCTCGATCCCATGACCCTGGAATCATGACCTGTGCTGAAATCAAAAGTCAGATGCTCAACCGACTGAGCCACCCTGGTGCCCTCTATGCTATAGTCTTAAGATCGAATTTCAGGAAGCCTCAGTGTGTGCTCTTAAGGCCTTCAACTGATTAGATGAGGCCCACCGACATCATTGATGATAATCTCCTTCGCGTAAAGTCAGCTGACCGTAAATGTCACGTATGCCTCTAAACTATCTTCACAGTAATACCTAGACTAGTATTTGACCAACCAACTGGGCACCATAACCTAGTCAAGCTGACACATAAAATTTAACCATCACGCAAAGGAAACATTATCAAGAAATGTTTACAAAGCAGCTAACAGAAGGACAGGTTAATGAAGGCGATGGACATGTAGTTCAAGCTTTAAATGAAAGAAGGAAAGAAGGAAGGAAGGAAGGAAGGAAGGAAGGGCCCTTAGCATATATTAGAAGACAACAATAGCTGTGTTTTTAGCTAGTGCCTACACTATGCTGTATGCTTACATAAAATACCTCAGTTAATCCTCACAACTCAGTGAGATAGCTACAAAAAAATCCTCTTTTATAGAAGAGGAAATGAAGATCTGAAGCACTGGAGTGCTTTTCCCAATGGCACTCAATCCATAGGTGACAAGCCGTAGCCTAGAACTCTCTTCTGTCTGACCATGGAACTTTTAGTCACTGCAGACTCCCAGAGTGAGACTGGAAAGATTCACATGTCAGAGTTAAAAATCATAAATTCAGCTCTAAGGCCTATTAGTTCTTCTTTCAAACTTACTATATGCCAGGCACTGTTCAAAGAGCTTTACCTATATTAACTCCTTCGAGCCTAGCAATAACCTTACGACGGATGCACTGTTACGTCCATCTTGCAGATAAGGAAGCGGGCCTATGCCTTGCCTATGCAGCAAGGAGCAAGAATATTCGGAGCAAAATCATAAAATAGGAAAACGTTTCTTCTGTTGCCCAAGCACTCACATCTGTCCCTGATGCCCAGTGCTTTTACGAGTAGTGCTACCAGATGGAAAACCTCATCGCGGTCTGTCCTGGACGGCCCTAGCGGCGAGAGAACAAGACTGAACGTCCAAAGTCCTCAGCACTAGCCTCTGCTCCAGCACTAAATGACTTCTCTCTAGGCCCCGATTTCCCAATCCTTAAATCATAGGTATTGACTGCACGTTATCCTGGGTTCCAAGCACTTTGTCCCCGAGGAGCTGATGGTTAAGACGAAGGACGGGTTGGTAACTATTATAAATAAACAAGATGAAAAACAGTATCAGCAGAGGTTTCTCTCCAGAGACCTGGCCAGAAAATATGTGCCGAATACATTTCTGTGGGTTTCAATCCTAATATATCCGTTGGAATAGGGTTTAGCTGTGTGTACAGAAACCAGACCATAGTAACGTAAGCAAGCAGTGACTTTAAAAATGCAACCGAGGGGGCGCCTGGGTGGCTCAGTCGGTTGAGCGTCCGACTTCGGCTCAGGTCACGATCTCGCGGTATGTGAGTTCGAGCCGCAAGTCGGGCTCTGGGCTGATGGCTCAGAGCCTGGTGCCTGCTTCCGATTCTGTGTCTCCCTCTCTCTCTGCCCCTCCCCCATTCATGCTCTGTCTCTCTCTGTCTCAAAAATAAATACACGTTAAAAAAAAAATTTAAAAAAAAAAATGCAACCGAGTTGGGAAATTCACGGTCCAGGCTGGTACTGCTTTTCCACAAAGGCTCCTTCCAGCTCTGATCTCTGCTTTCCGCCATCTTCAGCCTGTGGCCTTTCCCTTTCTGACATCCAAGATGGTTTCAAAGGCGGCTGTTCCGCCACCAGGTATTACTTCCAGGGCTAAGCCTGAGGAACGATACGTGCAAGCGGAGTCTGGCCCTTTTTATCAGGTAACTAGCCTCACTGGAAACCCTACTTGGTATATTTCTGACTGCATCACATTGGACAGAACTGTGTCAAATACATAGG
This sequence comes from Panthera onca, assembly GCF_046562875.1. Taxonomy (NCBI): domain Eukaryota; kingdom Metazoa; phylum Chordata; class Mammalia; order Carnivora; family Felidae; genus Panthera; species Panthera onca. The sequence goes on along the minus strand of NC_138357.1, from coordinate 10,475,624 downwards.
AACCAAAGCTCCGAGGCACCTCGGAAAGTTGAACTTTTAGCTGGCCACATTTCTGCTCTGGGTAAAAATGATTCTTTAGTAAGTATGTGAAGGAGAGTATCTTTGGAGTGGGCGAGTAGCAGTGTCGGCCACACCCAGTTTCACTGCCAATAGCTCTGCAACCTTGACCAGGTTAGGTCACGTCTATGAACACAGGCGCGAAGTCAGCCAGCCCTGGCTCAACCGTGCCCGGTTTTGTGAACCTAGACAAACTGCTCATCTTGTCACGTATGATAATTTCAGGATAGAGGACCCACCGTCATCCTTATTTTACAGATAAGGAAACTGAGGCTCAGGGGAAGTAGGAAATTCGTTCAGGATCACACTGTTCATCAATAGTGCAGCCACAGTCCAAACCAAGGTGTTTCAAAGTCTTTGTGTGAAAGCACTGTCTGTGTTGTGCCAATCCCAGGTCAAACCACAAAGGAAGGGCACCCGAAGGCATAATGCCTCCTTTTCCCTGTTCACTGTAGCCTTTGCAAACTAAGGTTGACCAGTTGAACAGGTAAGGCAATGGGATCTCTCACACACACACACACACACACGATTTATCAACTGCACGGACACAAGCAGAGTCAGTGGGAGAAGGAATAGGTCTAAAGTATCCCTGAAGGTCCCACACATAGTTATACAACACCTTCTGGTCCTTTTTCTTTTGATTCCACCCAGGTCCCCAGGGCCGTTAGTTCTGCTCTCTGGACAGTCCCACGGTGCTGCTTCCTTGACAAATTAGGCTGGTACAGGTTCCCCCTTTTGTCATTAGGCTGTAACACTATGGGTTGTGGTTGGACATCCTAGAGCCACCTTGTTTAGGGGTCCTTCCTGAGAGATAACCCTCATGCTAGTTGCTTTTCTTCCAAGGGAGCTGCAACCCCAATTATGTTTCTGTGATCAGAACTATGCAAATGACCAGATGTTTGTTTCTCCTCATATCTCACAGATACCAGTTGGGATTAAATTGACTTATTTTTTCATCGCCATTGTATTCTTGGCTCTGAGTTTTGGTGCAAGTTTGTATTTTCTCGGATCGGTAATTATTTCAAAAGCACTATTTAACCTTGTATGCAATGATATATTTTATTATCGCTTTTTCCTATCATTGTTCTCTCCAACACAGGCAAGTAAAATGATTCACTCAAGCTCACACAGCTTATTCGTGGCAGAATGGAAACTGGAAACCTTTCCTCATACTCACAGTGTTGTTTTGCACAATGTTTCACTATATTCTTGGTGCAAAGTCCAATTTTCCAGTTAGTTTTTTGACCATTCACAAATATCTTTTTCTCATAAAATTTTTTAATGTTTATTTTTGAGAGAGAGAGATAGAGTGTGAGCGGGGGAGGGCGGAGAGGGGGAGGGGGGACACAGAATGGGAAGCAGGCTCCAGGCTCTGAGCTGTCAGCACAGAGCCTGACGCGGGGCTCAAACTCCGGAGCCATGAGATCATGACCTCAGCCGAACTGTGAGGCTTAACCGACTGAGCCACCCAGGCACCCGACCCTTCACAAATATCTGAATGTAAGTAATCTCTCTCATACCAACACCTTGGAAATTCTGCAGTGTCCTCTGTGTTTTAATGCCACCATATTAAACAATCAACAAGAAACCTCAAATATATTTAAGATTGCTAACATCACTTGCCTTGGACTGAAATCTTACACAAACAACATACTTCCGGTGTGTTTAGATAATAAGATGCTCAGAGGATGGAGAACTTGACCTTCTTGATTTGGTCTCATGTCTCCAACCTGGTAACTTGTCTCATTAGCATAAGAGGCTGACCAAAGGGGTTTTTTTTTTTTTTTCCTTTGGCAATAGATCCAAACGACTAGACAAATCACATAAGATTTCACTTTGGCATTAAGATGGGCACCATGGTGACAACTTTTGAATGCAACTGCGCTTGTTCAAAGTCTGCCCGTGTATATGTAATAGAGGGTGAATATTTTTCACTGCTAAGACTCAGTTGTGCTATTACTACACCCTAATTTACCTCTGGAGGGAATATTTTCAGCAATTTATGACTGAATTGAAAATGAAAATAAAATATTTCCTAGCGATGACAAGTGGAATTCAGTCAAATTCAAGTCCAGAAGAAAAATGACATTGCACCACAACCATAAACTCTTAGAGAAAGACAATTTCCAACAATGTGATTTATGCTCATAACATTCTAGAATCCTGTCTTTTCCAACAAACCTTTGCAATCATTTGAGAACGGCCGGCCTGGAATGCACATTATTCTCTAAACATGGCATTGTCCACTTGAATGCCACTGTAAATAAAGGAGCCACCGCAGTGCCTGACACATGGGGTGCCAGAGGGCAAGTTACCTCAAAATTAACTTCTGTCTAGTATGATTAGCAGTCGGTAGCTGCGGGTGACTCAATACCTCTGACGCTCCAGGAAGACCTAATTGCTTCTCTTCAAGAATAATATGCAGAGACTCTGAGCATGAAGTTGGTTTTTGGACTCCTAAGATTTCTGAATCTCTCCCTTCTTTTAAAGGAAAATAATTTAACAAACACAATCTCATTCCAAAAAATTGGCCATATTGGGGGGGGGGGGCGCGGAGATAGAATGTTAACTGGAAAAAAAACCATGATATTAAATAGCTAGGATATTTAGGATACACATGTAGATATGTGTAGGATATCTAGGTAGGATATCTAGGTAGCTAGGATAGCTAGGATACACATGTAGAAACCAAAGCGTTGAAGGTAATCCAAATGTTAGCCATAGCTCAGCTGTAGGCAGTGAAATTACAGGAAACTATAATTTTCTTCTTTGCACCTTTTTTCGGTTTTCAAATCTCTTTTTAGTTGTAGTATGGACTCGATTTTTAAGCAAAAAAAAATTTTTTTAAGCATTTAAAAATGATCAATTGGCAACATTTCTCCGTAACTGTTACCTTGTATTTCCAATGGCTGGTTACAGACTGAAGTTCTCATTTCTTTAGCCTAACTAAAAAAGAGAGAAATTTCCTTCTTTGTGTTTTCCTGATTTGAAGATGCCATGATGAACTCCTCTGTGAAGTTCTTCCTGCATTTGATGATTCTTTTTTTTTTGAAGTTTTTAAATTTATTTATTTTGAGAGACAGAGAGAGTGCCAGTGGGAGAGGGGCAGAGAGAGACAGAGAGAGAGAGAGAGAGAGAGAGAGAGAGAGAGAGAGAGAGAGAGAGAGAATTCGAAGCAGGATCCCTGCTGTCAGCGCAGAGCCTGACACAGGGCATAACGTGGGGCTCGATGTGGCCCTTATAGATTGATATTTCAGGCAGCTGCCTGGAGGGTCTGCCCACTTTAACCCGGTTCTGGACTGATAACGTGTTTTCTTTTTTTTTTTGTTTAAGTTTATTTATTTACTTTTGAGAGAGAGAAAGCTGGGGAAGGGCAGAGAGACAGGGAGAAAGAGAATCCCAAGCAGGCCCCACACTGTCAGCGCAGAGCTGGACTCAGCCGGGCACCCTTTATTATATTATTATTATGTATTTCAACTTGAGCCACAAAATCATGACCTGAGCCGAGATCAAGAGTCAAACGCTTAACCAAATGAACCACCCAGGCGCCCCTGCACTTGATGGTTCCGATGCCAGCCTACTTAAGAGAGAACTCCTGAAATGTGTTTATGTATTTTCTCTTAGATTAACTTGACCTCCAGATACTTTCATGATGAGAAATGCATTCAAAAATAATGGAAATGATTCCCTTCACCTTTGCTCTCTCACTTCTGTTTAGAGTTGCTTTTAGGACCAAAGAAGTACTCCCTGGAGCAAGTCGCAGGAACGAGAAGGCAACATTAAGAAGAGGGCGTTGGTCAGTCGTCCTGACACATACGTGTTATTATATTATGTGACGTTACATGTTATCACATGAGGTTGAATTTATTTGTTTACTATTTATTTATTTACTTTAGTAATCTCTACGCCCAGTGCGGGGCTTGAATTCATGGCCCCAAGATCTAGAGTCGCATGCTCTTGGGGTGCCTGGGTGGCTCAGTCAGTTAAGCATCCAACTCTTGCTTTTGGCTCGCGTCATGGTCCCACACATTTGAGCCCCACGTGAGGCTCCGTGCTGGCCGTGCGGAGTCTGTGTGGGATTCTGTCTCTCTGCTCCTCCCCCACTGTGTGCACACACAGGCACGCGTGCTCTCCTCTCGCAAAACAAAGTGAACTTTATAAAACTTAAACCAAAATGAAAAATAAGTAAAATTTTAAAAACAGAGGTGCATGCTCTCCCAACTGAGCCAGCCAGGCACCCCTTATTATATTATTATTATAGATCTCCTATGCAGTATGGTCCACAGAATCACCTGGGGTCCATCTCTGACTCAGAAACTCCAGAGATTAGGCCCAGGAATATGCAACTATGAACAAGTGTCCCAGGTCATTCCAATACGCACCAAAGTTGACAACTATTATAACAGCAATTCAAGAAATTGTAGCTGTTTGTACCACTGTAGCACCTTTGGGTGACATCTGCATTCAGGATCACAGCCATAGCTAGCAAGATACAAAGGCTTGCTCTGGAGTCATCACTTACTGCTCTCCCTTTTCTATATTTATGATCATGACTCATTGGGCCAAGTAATACAGAAGGGAGTTTATTCTCATTAGATCAGGGAAGATAAGTAGAGATCATTTTTCTTCCCCATACCCTACTTGGGTGGTTCTTGCTTCATAACGCTCTGATCATGAAGCAGTGTGCTATAATTTTCGTGTATTCGTGCAAGCAATTGCTAAGCACTTAGTATGTGCTCGCTTGGTACTTCGCTAGGCCTAAGAAATATAGCTGTGACTAAGAGGCTGTATGTACCTCTTTGAGTTTCTTATTACTTCAATTCCCACAAACTTAGGGAGCTTAAAACACAACTCTACCACTTTGCGGAACTAAGTCCGAAATGGGTCTCACTGGGTCAAAATCAACGTGTCCATTGGGCTGTGTTCCTTTGGGGTGGCTCTAAGGGAAAACCTGTATCCTTGCCTTTTCCACCTTCCAAAGGCAGCCTGCCTTTCATGGCTCATGGCCCACTTTATCCATCTTCAAGGCCAACAAAGTTGCAGCTTTCTGACTCTTCTACTGCTGTCATCCTGCCTCTCTCTGACCACAGCCAGGAAGGATTCTCCAAACTTAAGGACTCAAGCGAGTAGATTGGGCCTATCTGGAGAATCCAGGATAATTCCTCTACCTTAAGGTCTGTACCCTTAATCACATCTGCAAAGGCCCCTTTGCTATATAAGGTAACAGATTCATGGTTTCCGAGGATTACGACGCGAGCATCTTTTTGGGGGGCATTATTCTGCCTACCACACTATTCCAAGCAGTTCAGTTGTGGCAGAGAAAAACATAACAATTACAGAACAATGTGCTGCATCCCATAATCATGACATGTGCAAATGCCTGTGGCAGCAAAAAAGAAGGAGCAACAAATTTGTCTTTGGCTAGGGAGTAGTCTGGGTAGGTTTCCCAAAGAAGGTGATGCTTGAGCTGGATTTTGAAGGGTATTCAGGAGACAGAACATAACATGGAGGGAGACACAGTTAGATTTAAAACTCCAGCTCCAGCCCTCGTGAGCTGTATGATCATGGGCAAATTTCTTAACTGTTCTGAGCCCAGGGTCCTCAGTTGTGTGTACAGACTAAACAATTTACTTTTCATAAGTTTACTGTATATTTTAAATAAGTTAAAGGTGGTAAAAGTGCTACGCGAGCTGTGACGTCCAGGAAATGAAATGGGCTGCATTCGTTAATGTGGCTTCTAATAAGGTAGGGTTTCTAGGTATCGCAAATAAAAATATAAGGCGATCAATAAAATTTGAGTTTTTTTTTTCAAATTTTTTGATGTTTATTTATTTTTGAGACAGAGAGAGACACAGCATGAGTGGGGGAGGGGCAGAGACAGAGGGAGACAGAGGATCCTTAGCAGGCTCCAGGCTCTGAGCCGTCACACAGACCCCCACTTGGGGCTCAAACTCACGAACTGCGAGATCACGACCTTAGCCAAAGTCTGACCCCTAACTGACTGAGCCACCCAGGCACCTCAAAAAAATTTGAGTTTTACATAAACAATGACTTTTTTGGTAAAAGTATGTTCCGTGCAATATTTGGGACATATTACACTAAAAAGATATTTGTTGTTTACCCAAAATTCAAATTTAACTAGGCATCCCATATTTTATCCGGCAACTCTTTAAACGGGTTGTAATCACGTTGTGCTACTAAGAGGGCAGTTGCCAGATTCCCCTTGTTCTTGAAAAAATCTAGGAAAGCCTCCTTGTTATGCAAGAGGGAAGTCATTTAAATTGATGCAGTGGGAGAATTCAGAAGGAGCACTGGCTGTAAGAGTCAAAAGGTCACAGGCCCGTGAAATGCCAGCCAGGCAAGGTCTTTGGCTTCTCTGAGCTGGAGAGGGTACGGTGGAGAATGGATCGTGGGCCTTGAAACAAGACAGCCCTGGGTTTCAAACATAGTTTATCCCTTTAGAAACTTTGTGACCTTGGCTAATCTACTTAATTTCCGAGCCTTGATTTCCCCATCTATAAAATTGAGATAATCATCAAATCTACTTCAAGAGCAATTTTGAGGATTAAATGAAGCCATTCAGGTAAAGAGATTTAGCACCGTGTCTGAGCATAACAGTGCATAAAAATATCAATATAACAATAAGTCCTGGAAAGCTTTATATTCTTATGACAGAATCTGGACTGTAATTAACTTTCATTTTATCAACACTAATGTCCTTAATATATCAGTGAGACGTAAAGACCTCATTATTCTTCCGTTACATCAATACTCATTGGGCCAGGCATTTGGCTGGCTCCTGAGGTGAAATAATAGGGAAACAGAGTCCTCGCTCTCACAGAGCTCAGGACTTTGATGGGGTGCCAGATAACAGAACAGTTGTGGTGAATACTGGAACTTGGCACCATTTTCACCCCCTTCTCGACTCCTCCCTAGGTGGTAGGGACTAGAAGACTAGACACTACATTTCCCAAATCCCTTTGCCAGAAGGGTTCAAGGTACGGCTTAGGCTCTGCCCATGTGAACCAGAATTTGGCATCTGTAAGGCGAAAGAGAAGCAGAAGCCACACTACCCTTTCTCTGGAGCAGCAGGTCAACAGCCGGGCCTTAACAGACTCAAGATTTTGTAGCAGGCCGTAGGCGTGTCCTCAGGAGTAACCTATCTCAGTGTCGCATGGCAGTTGCGGCCACATTCACCAGTTCCTTGCTGTTTCCTGACCTGAGAGAAGGGGTAAAAGGGGTGGGGGGAGGCAAGCAAGAACTTCTGAATTCCTGGGGCGCCCGGGTGGCTCAGTCGGTTGAGCGTCCGACTTCGGCTCAGGTCGTGACCTCACGGTCCGTGGGTTCGAGCCCCGCGTCGGGCTCTGTGCTGCCAGCTCAGAGCCTGGAGCCTGCTTCAAGTTCTGTGTCTCCCTCTCTGTCTGCTCCTCCCCCATTCACGCTCTGTCTCCGTCTCTCAAAAGTAAATAAAAGTTAAAAAAAAAAAAAAAAAAAGGAACTGCTGAATTCCTGAAAGCTAGAGCTGGACCCAAATCTAGTGGTGGCCTCCTTGACCTTCTTTCGTCCAGCTCTCCCAGTTGATTCAGAAGCACCTAATTTCCTGTGGTGAATCTCTTCCTTGAAATGCTTGCGGTGGTGTCTTTCCCCTGACCAACGCTGACTGACATAACAAGCAATTGCAATACCACACCATAAGCACGAGGTGAACTGGGTACATGTAATACGGACACCGGATACAATCTTTAAGGCCCAGGGAAGTTTCCCTGGAAGCAAAATATAGCTTATAAAAGGAACGTTATGCACTCCAGTCTGGCTGAATTCAGAGATGGAGGACAAGAGTGGTGAGAGATAAGGCTAAAGAAAGAGGGGTGGGTAGACAGTGGCGAGACTGCAAAGGGTAAGGGTGAGATCGAAAAGTGGTAAGACTATGGGCCACTGGATGGCGGTAGGACAAGTGGGACTGAAGGACTTTAAGCAGAGGAATGACACGATCAGGTCTGAGAAAAAGCATCGCGCTGCTGCTGTATGGAGAAAGGTCTGTACGATCTAACAACAGAAGCAGGGAGCCAGTTAAGAAAGTACCGTGGCAGGGGGTGCCTGGGCAGACCGGTCGGTTGAGGATCTGACTTCGGCTCAGGTCACGATCTCACGGTTCGTGGGATCGAGGCCCGTGTGGGGCTCTGCGCTGACGGCTCAGAGTCTGGACCCTGCTTGGGATTCTGGGTCTCCCTCTCGCCCTGCTCCTCCCCGCTCATGCTCTGTCTCCATCTCTCTCTCAAAAATGAATAAACGTTAAAAATAACAACAACCAAGCACTGTGGCAGGATCAGGTAAGCAGACATAATGACCTGGACTACAGACATAGAAACAAAGATGAGCGAAGTAGATAATTTCCAGGTCTAGTTTTCGTCTGGAGTTGACAAGATTTACTGATAGATTAAACGGAGTTGGTGAGAGACATAAAGGATTCTGGCCTAACACCAGTTTCTGGCTTTAAGAACCAGATAGGGGCGTCATATACTGTAAGGGGCAAGTTTGAGGAAGTCCTCAGTTTAGGACGGAAAAACCAGACTTGAGTATTGAACATGATAAAGCAGAAGTGCTTTTGAAGCATCCAACTGAAGACAGCAAACCAGCAGTTGGAGATAGAGGCCTAGGATTCTAAGAGAGCCATCAAAGAAGGTGGGCATCTAAATTCAGGAGTCGTCAGGACTTAGATGGCAAGTGAAATGCACTGCATATATGAGATAGCCTAGAGAAGGTGTGCAAACTGAGGATCAAATGATAGCTCAGTACAGGTGTCTGAGGAACTTCAAATTTAGGGGTTTCAAAAAGAATATGATAAACTGAGTTTAAAGCTATAGAGACATCAAGTATCACAAAGTCTAAAAGAAATCCACTGGATTTATCAGCATGCTGGTCATCGATGATCTTCATACTGACTCTTGGCAAAGTTACAGAAGGAGAAGACAGACTGCAGTGAGCTGAAGAATATGGAGGAAGGGAGGGAACAGAGTCACCGAGGGCAGAAAACTCTGAAGAATTCTAGCTGGGAAGAATCATAGAAAGAGGACTACAGCTGGCGGGGGGAAGGGAGTGAAGGGGATCTTCTGCAGTTCTGATTTTAAATGCTAATGAGGGCAGCCAGGAGTGAGGTTGAAGATACAGAAGAGAGAGGGATGACTGGATAAATAAATATACCAAGAAGTGAAGAGGAAGTGGGATCTAAAATAGCGAACCAAGATTGGCCTCACACCGGATAAGGGCATGCATGGGGCACCTGGGTGGCTCAGTCGGTTAAGTGTCACGATCTCACGTCGCAGGTCATGATCTCGAAGTTTGTGGGATCGAGTCCCACGGTGAGCTCTGCGCTGCCAGTGCAGAGCCTGCTTGGGATTCTCTCTCTCTTTCTCTGCCCCTCCCCTGCTTTCTCCCTCGCTCTCAAAATAAATAAATGAACTTAAAAAACATAAAAGGATGCATGCAATTGTAGATGTCTCTTGACGAGGTGACAGGCTACTGAAGAAATGACTACGAGTAGCTTCTGTTTTTATTGAGAAGTAGCAGGCCACTGTATCCATTGAGAGTAAGGAGAGAGGCAGCAGAGTTTTGAGGAGAGTGAAGTTGGAAATGGCAACACTTTAGAATTTGTCTAAAGGGATAAATAAGTAGGAAAATAAAAGGACTGATGGGAAATGCTGAAGGCCCCACATGGGTAGCATGTAACAGTCCAGAAGCCAAATCCCAGAGATTCCTCTTATTCCCATGTGACCGCTAGCATGCTGGCCGACTTGCAGAAGTATCAGTTTCTTTATCTGTAAAACTGTTAACAAAATCCATTTCACAGGGCTGCCACAAATATGAAATTTAGATCGATAAATGATGTAATGGGTATCTGTGCTCGTACCTTCCCAACATCCCCCTTTTTCCTTCTTGTAACACAAAGAACCCTTCTTTCCTGTTGGGGGTGCATTTCACGAAGTCGGAGAGGAACTTCACCTTTCTACCTGCGAACACGTGGCCCGGGCCTGGCCAATAAGAACTTGACCTCCCTAACCGCAGTGATTGGCTAAGGTATCTATGGCTATGCTTATCTATAATCCAAGCAGAGCCAACTATTTGTTTTGAGATTCCTATTCATAAGGCACTCTGTAGAGGTATACATGTGATATTTCTGGTGGCCACCCTTGCCACCATATTTCCCAATAAGAGGGTCGACTTCCCCGGTATTGAAAGTAATAGAGTAGAAAACTTCCCTGTGAAGTGGAGAAAGACACAAATCTATTTCTTTCATCTGAACATGTAAGTGAAGCCACACCTATAGAAAAGATCAACTCGTGGGGTGCCTGGGTGGCTCAGTCGGTTAAGCATCTGACTTCGGCTCAGGTCATGATCTCACAGTCCGTGAGTTCAAGCCCCGCGTCGGGCTCTGTGCTGACAGCTCAGAGCCTGGAGCCTGCTTCACATCCTGTGTCTCCCTCCCTCTCTGCCCCTTCCCTGCTCATGCTCTGTCTCTGTCTCAAAAATAAATAAACGTTAAAAAAAAAATTAAAAAAAAAAAAGAAAAAGAAAAGATCAACTCGTGGGCTTCTCAACCCCATGAGCCAGGAAATTCTTTTCTTTTTTTTTTTTTTTTAACTTACTCTAACTACGGTTAGTTTTTTGTCACAAACCAAAGAACCCCAACTACACATCAAGTGCTTAGAAGCTGTGTCTGGCACATGGGCTGGATGAACAATAGGTATTATAATTTCTGTGGCGGTAATGGTAATATCAGTGTAAAAAGCACAAAATGTTGTTCTGTTTAAATCATACTGCCACAGAGAAAAGAGAAAAAGGTGCTAGACGCTTACTTGGGATAGCGGGACAACGCAAAAAAGGCACAGAGAAGGAGTTGAAGATGTCTCCGTGCTGTTCTAGCCAGATTTCAGTGACACAAGAAGATATGGATTGTTTTGCTAGTGGGAAGGATACAACGATACACGATTTATGGAGAAAGGACCCCCTTTCAGGCTGTAGTGATCCTTAAGGAACCAGTATAACAGACACACTAACAAATTAAAGAAAGAATGTAGTCATTTGAGATGATCAGACAAATGTCAAGGTTAAAAAGGGTAAGTCAGACAAAGTCCTATGAGTAAACATAAAACTCAAGCCATCCTGGTAAAGGTTGATTGGCACAATACGAATTATCCTAGAGGGAGACTAAATACAGTAGTAAAATGCAGCAGCAGGAGTGCAAGCTCTCTGAATAGAAAGGAAACAGGTCCGTCTGGAAGACAGTATCAAAGAGCAATGCCTGATGGAGCAGTGGGTCTATGTGCGCTCACTTTTTACCCGCATTGGTCTTGGCAGGATCCAGGCGCAAGCTGCGTCACATAATAAAAGTCTGATGGTTGTCCGAAGTTCACTCAAAACATTCTGTTTTGATCATACTGTTAGCTCCCTTCCGTCGGATGGTTGTCATTACAATGATTTCTATATAGCAGCGGTATAATGGAAACAAATAAAATTGGACAAATATAAGCAAGAAATATGGTAGTTAGTAAGAACAATGTGTGGTAAGGGTAAGTGCTTAAGGAATGTTTGCTATTATTATGATCGTATGTGTGAAGTGAAAGTTGCCATGTTGTTTTTCAATGTGAGCCTTAGGGAATATAGCGATTGACATGGGTTTTTGAAAAAAACGAGTACAAAGAAAAATAGGTATTTTCCAAATCTCCAAAGAAAAAAAGTCCAAAGAAACGTGGTCCATACGTGAAAAGCCTGACTAACAAAATGAAGAGAAGTATACAATCACAATGTCTAAAATCATATCATTCAAGTGGCAGTAATCAATGATGGTCCAATGGATGGTTTACGGCAGGTATCTTTAGCAGTTGTCCCTTAATCTTTTCTCCAAAGTCACCCCAAATTCATAACAACCACAACTACAACAGTAAAAACAATTATTGACTTGATTTCATCTAATTTCACATAAAGTGTCAACAAATATCTTTAGAAAGCTTTGACTTTTACTGATCTGTAAATAATTAAAAACTGTGTCTTAGTATGTAGATATGACTTCATGGTAAGTCTTCTTACCCGGATGGTACCTTTGTTGCTTAGAATCTACCTACACTGAAATTTGGGAACAATGAAATTACATCAAATTACATTAAATTACATTAAATTCAAAAACCCTCATATTTAGGTAAAATAAAGAATTCAACACTGTATCCTTAAAAGAAAAAAAAAAAAAGCCACCTAACCCCCAAGAAGACATTTTTGAAATTAAGGACTAGGCAAAAAGTTACCAGCAAATGAAAGATAAAAAGAGTAAGGATAACAATGTTAATTGAAAACTAAGTAAATTTCAAGTCGAAAGAGAACTAAGATGAAGAGGGTCATTTTTACCAATAAAAGAGAGGAACTCGCCTTTAAATGTAGCTTTCATTCATCCCATAGGCCTTGACAGGAAGGCTGAATGTACAATTAGTCTGTTGACACAAGAATTATTTAGGTGGGTGTCTTTACACATTGCCAAGTATTTTTGATACTGTTTAAATTTTTATCAATTCTTGTTTGATTGTTACTGCAGCTAGAAAACATCTTTGTCCATAGTCTGCATTTTTGAAATTACCAAATACCTTCCAAACAGATTAATCCAAGTAACCTCACATAGCTGCTTACATATTCCCTGTTTACTATGTAAGGTTACCTGTATTATCTGTACACAGTTTGATACATCTCCATTCCCTCAATACTATTACATAATTCAGATTTTCTATGGCTTTGACTATTTCATCAGTCAACGACTGAGAAAGGCATATTAAAGTTTCCCCCAAACTGGCAGATTTTCCTTTTGTTCCTAAGAGTCTCTTCATTGTTTGATTTCTGGCTGTGGTGTGGTTGGTTTGTTTCTTGTGACCGCGTAATTCTTCGATGTTATTTCTTCCTGGCACAAAGAACACGAGGTCTGGAAAAGTACTGAGAGGGGAGATGGGCCATGATCCATGCAGGCAGAGATCACCGGGAAGATCTGGAAAGAAGGACAACATGCAGCTGTCCAGAAAAATTTCTTTAAGGCACCTGCCAGCCACCGTTGGTAGAGAAGCTGCATGTCTGCAAAGAGCACACTTCGTACGTTCTGGCTGCAGGTAGAACGATGGGGTAGAAAGGACTGCTGAACGTACTTAAGGGGCCCTATGACACAGGAAATAGAGTTCCAGGGGGTGTGGGTATCATCATGTCTTTTCATTTACTTTAAAATACTTCACCATAAACAGTGACGTCCGTATTTGTTTTTTAAGTTACTCTGTGGGCGCAGTCGGTAATCCTAATTAAAAATTCATACCCCAGATATTTGCCAGCTGATGGTCTAATCGGAAAGTCCACGCTCCACAGGTAACTGCTACAGCACTTCTGGTATCTTTATCTACGAGCAGCACCAGAGGCTTGACTAATGAGCATAACAGAGATTAGAAATGGGCTCTCAGTACTGAAATTCCCTGTATTTAGCATTTGTGGATTGGATACGCTATTTTACAGACAAGGTGTACCTATACAAGAGAAGAATTTCAGAATTGAATGGGGTCGATGCCTTCTCCAGCAGTGACTCGTGACTCACTCTGGTCCTGACTCCGGGTCCCTCCCAGGGTTCCAGCCAACAGGTTATTCTATCTTCTGGGAACCAGTAACACCATCTCCTCTTCTATCCCTCCAGCCCAGGAGGTTAAAGATATTTTCCAAGAAAAGAAAGAAAGGAAGGAAGGAAGGAAGGAAGGAAGGAAGGAAGGAAGGAAGGAAAGAATAAAATAAAATAGAATAAAATAAAATAATAAAAAAGATATTTTCCTTTTACTAATTCTTGGATTGCTGCACTATCCTGTTTGGCATCTCAGCTATTCTATCAACCATGTGACTGAATTCCTGCACTAAAAATGCCTCAGTTGTGAACAATTACAATGGGCCCTAATTAGACCATTCCTCTACAAGAAAGCGGCATCTGCTTCCAGTGAACTCTTCCGGCAAGGTGTGGCCAGAGCATATGAAAGTGCAAGTAAGTGAGACTTCGCTAAGCTCACAAAACAGATCGTATGAACTGAAGTGCGCTTGCTTGCTGACAGATGTTTAACAGACATCGATGTATTGGCAGAATTTGGTCCAAAATAAACTTCCGTTGTAATCTGGACGTGAGGCGTTGAGGTGGTAGCTAAGCTTCACTTACTTTTAAATACAGCTGCCTATTGTTACTTACCAGAAAGAACCTAAGGGTTGTACATGAGCAAACAGGCTTGAATCAGTCTGAAAAAGGTACGGTGACAAGTTACAAAGACACTGACCTGGGACTCTGAATTTCTGCAGAACAGGAACAGATCCCGGGGTAAGAACAAGTCTGACAATGGGACCAAATACCTTCAGCTGTGGGGTGCAGAAGGAATCAGGCATGGACCAGGATGTCACGATATGTGCCAACTCAATCTAAGTCAACAGTGTGGTGCAGCTGCCACAAGACTGATAGGAACTTGTTCTCCAGAACAGGGAAGACAGTAGTCACACTTGACTGTGCCAGGTCGAGGTGGCTCACTTTGTGTGTATCATGCTCAGTTGCAGGCGCATGGACTGAGAAGAACACAGACCGAGTGGATTTACCGAAAACAGAACATCCGGACGATGGAGGGCCTTTGAAATCCTGTTGTATGCAAGGCTTCCTACATACCCTGTGGGGCCAGTGTGAAATAAAAGAGCAAAAATTAAGAACTTCGAGGTGGGACAGCAGAACATTAAGTCACGTATGAGGTCTTTCTCAATGTGGGTCCCTACACGCCCGGCTCACGCTACATGCCTATGAAGTCAGCCACGTTGTCGGAGGAACAAGAACTTGCCAGACGGTGGTGATGGGGGAAGGGTACAGGAAGTATATCAGATGGATTTTCAGCTATTTTGGAGGTGAAACTAACGCTGTTTTATGTGGCACAGAGCTGAAGTTGTGGTAAAGCACATCCTGCGCTAACATAAGAAAACACCATTCCTCAAATTCAAACTAAAGCCCATCAACGATGGATTACTTGTGAGAGCACCAGGAACTCTACCATATGTTCTTAGCACTGGCTCTGCATAACGAATACCACAAAAGATCTGTTTAAAAGAAAATACATTACCGCGGTGCCTGGATGGCTCAGTTGGTTAAGGGTTTGACTCTTGATTTCAGCTCAGGTCATTATCTCACGGTTCGTGGGTTCTAGCCCCAAGTTGGACTCTATGATGACAGCGTAGAGCCTGCTTGGGATTCCCTGTCTCTCTGCCCCTCCTTGGCTCTCTCTCTCTCTCTCAAAAGTAAATAAACTTAAAAAAAAAAAGAAAAGAAAACACATTATCGGTCCAGAACCAGATTAAAATGGGCAAGCCCGCCAGGCAGCTGCCTGAAATATCAATCTATAAGGGATACACTTAGGTATTAGGACATCACAGAGAACGTGAGCATATAGAGTTTTGCTTCCCGAAACTCTGAGACTACTTTGGTTGTTAAAAACACTTTGGCATTCCTCTTGTAATAGGTGGGTGGGTGAATTTGCAACAGACATCTTCAAATATCAATAGATGGCCACTCAAGCTTTCTATGGAGCAGAGGTCCAAATAGCTGCAGAACTTCCATTTACGATACATAATGTGGGATGATGACAGTCTTTCCTGGGATAATAGTCATCAGACATTCTTTACCCTCCCTCATGCTCCACTAACTAAATTCTGAAAACATACAATATCAGTTTTCAGTGGTAAAAAATCTATTAGCTCCCAAAGGGTCCCGCCTGTCTCTCTTTGGCTTTACCTAGGCTCCACCTTAAAAGATTGCTTCAGTGGGTCTGCAAAACTTGATAGGAACATACAAATTTTTAATGCTTATTTATTTTGAGGGTAAGAGCAGACAGAGGGGGAGGGAGAGAGAGAGAGAGAGAGAGAGAGAGAGAGAGAGAGAGAGAATCCAAAGCAGGCTCTGCTCTGTCAGTGCAGAGCCTGACGCACGGCTGGAACTCAGGAACCACGAGATCATGACCTGAGCCAAAATCGAGAGTTGGACACTTAACCAACTGAGCCACCCAGGCACCCCCTTTTCTTGAAATTTTAAAAATGTTTATTTACTTAGAGAGAGAGTGAGCAGGGGAGGGGCAGAGAGAGAGGGGGACAGAGGATCCGCAGGGGGCTCTGCAATGACAGCATCAAGCCCCAGGCAGGGCTCGAACTCATGCACCCGTGACATCATGACCTGAGCCAAAGTCAGATGCTTATTAACCAACTGAGATACCGAGACACTCCAGGAGTATATGATTTTAACAAGCTCGCCAAGGTTTATGATGGACAGCAGTATTGGAAATCATTACTATGGGTATTCATGCAGACTCTGGAGCCCCCCACTTCTTCTGGAACTTGGTATGACGGCTGTTACCTGGTGGTTGGAGTAGAGAAGGGTTTAACAATTCCTTCCAAATTGAACGTTCATTGATTTCACTAATTCATTATCAGTTAATTGAAAGAAAACACATGCTTCTGGTAGATTGCTGCTATTTCCCGGATATGTTGTGTGCATTTCTACCTCTGTGCTTTTTATCTGCCACTTCACCTTGCACTTTCCACCCCCATTCCTTTTCCTTGCACCCTCTATCAGGGCCAACAGCCACTTCCCCCTTGCCTTCCAAACCACCCAAGTTGTCACTGACTTCTGCCAAGGGATATATGTGGTCTTTATTATCTACAGAATGTGTAGAAATCTTAGCCTACATCAGTTCATACTATTACACCTTTATTTAGATCCATGGTTCATTATACCAACTTTTTGGTGACCGTCTTTGGGACAAGCGATGCTGTTGACATTGCCCCGGTCTGGTAAGTGCTTGATAAACAAAAAGTAAAGCTTTTTGTTGCTTATGTAGAGGTTGTTAGATCAGCGTCATTTGCCATACTGACTTTGACTGGAAGCCGTCTCTGTTCCTTCATCTGATAAGTGGAGATAACAATATTCACCTCATAGTTATCGTGGTACCGATATGAGAAAGTATATGTAAAAAAATAATGCTTCATACATAGTAGCTGATCAATAAATGGCAGGTCATTTCCTTCATTTCTTAAACACGTGGTTTCAATAGCTGCTCTCTTCTGAGTTTTGTTTTCGTTTTTGACAGCTCTTGGATGGCCATGTCAGAGCACTGATGGACAGACAGAAGTTACTCAATTTGACTGTAAACAGAGGTTCGTGGTTCATGTACAATTTGCTCAGGGTTGGTCTCTGGAAAAATGTGTAACCATAACTAAGGAGCCCGATTCCTGAAAGCATTTCATCATCTTTAACTTGCCTGGGGGAGGTCTCAAGAGTTACATAAGCTTCTTTTTGGAGCCACATCCATTGAAAACTCATTTCAAACCAATGTGAAACTGTTTTTTATGGCAAGCATCAACAGATTTCACCCATATTCCTTATCATGTGATAATTATTTTCTATTCTTTTCTGTGCCATACTCCAAAGAGGTTGGCAACACAATCAGGGGATCCACGATTATATTATTGGAGCATGTATCAGTCAGGATGGGCTAGGTTACGCAGCGGTAAAAAAGAGCCTATAAACCTCAGTGGCTAAAAGGACAAAGGCCTGTTTCTGGCTCACACTCCACACCCATCTGAAACGGGCCGGGGGTGGGATGTAGGGGGGGTGGGATGTGTTTTACATTATTCTCCCATGGCAACACAGGCTGAAAAAGGCTCCATGTCTTTCCTTCTACAATGAGAAAAGGAAATGTAGTGAAATATACAACAGCTCACAAGGATGCTGTACGGAAGCTTACATGTCACTGACTAAAGCAGGTCACTTAACTGTGCCCATCTTCAAAAGGGATGAGGAAGTACAGACCGGCCATGAGCCTAGAAGGAAGAGAAATGAAAGCTCTAAAAAGAGCTTTAATGACTATTATAGAGAGGAATTTTATTCTGCATGACCAATGTGTATATTCATTTCCAACTGGACTGATTTTTTTTAAGACCTGGCAATATATATATATATATATATATATATATATATATATATATATTATACACACACACACACACATATATATACACACATATATACGAATAATATATATATTTTAAGACCTGGCATATATAATACTGTCACAACTGCAGAGATCTCCCTCAACAGTCAAGCGAGCACTCAGTCTTTTTCCCCTTTGATTTGAAATAGGCTTCATATCCGTCATGCCAATATTCTCAGATGAGACGGGCCATGCAGTAAGAGCTATAAATGCAACTGAACCACTGATGAGTTTTGGATCTCATATTTTCTTGTAGATATACAAAAGCATATCTAATTAAAACCTTCGGATATTACATTCTTACTACGTGCCAAAAGGTACACTGGAAATAAAATTAGGACTGACATGTCTGACTGATGAATCCTTTAACACTAAGTCTTATAATGCAGCAACGTATTCATAAAATATTTGTAACATTCACGATAAGGTTTCCCTCTCATTTACAGATCAGGGTTTTACAACTGACTCAGATTCTCTGAGTTTGAAAATTCCTACTTAGAAAAAAACGATTCCATTGTCAGTATATGTCAATCTCTACCTTTTAAAACTTAACTGTCAGCATAATTTTATGTAGGTATGTATGGATACATTTATTTGTATATGCTTTCCTAGTAGATAATTGATACAGAACCTTGGAAGCAGAAAAGTGAATCTAGGGGCGCCTGGGTGGCTCAGTTGGTTGAGCGTCCAATTTCGGCTCAGGTCATGACCTCACGGTCCGTGAGTTCGAGCCCCGCATAGGGCTCTGGGCTGACAGCTCGGAGCCTGGAGCCTGCTTCAGATTCTGTGTCCCCCTCTCTCTCTGCCCCTCCCCCACTAATCCTCTGTCTCTCTCTGTCTCAGAAATAAACATTAAAAAAATTAAAAAAAAAAAAGAAAAGTGAATCTATACAATGCCATGGAGAATTAAAGAAAATACGTGGACTCCTCATTTTGTTCTTTTATGTGTTTGTGTTTGTAAATAGCTGCTCTTGAATCTTCAACTATGGAAAAGTGAAAGTTTCATGGGATGAAAAACAGCAATTTCTACATAGATGCCATGGTTATGGGCTATTCATTGGTGAGCTATTGGATCTAAAAACATCAAGAATCGAAATGCAAAGAGCTACTAGAAGGCTCAAGTAAGGACTGGGAGCACTGTTAAATATCATGGATAAAGCTGAGGAAATAATTTAATAATCACAGAACAACAGTTTTGGAAGGGAGCTTAAAGGTCCTACTAGAAGAGAATATACCCCAGGATGCTATATTTATCAGAATCTCTCTCTCTCTCTCTGAGAGCAGATGTTTTTTCTACAAACGTTTCTAGAGCAACAGCTGTGTACCAGTCACTTGCTAAAGGCTAGGAACATCATAGACCTTCCCCTCAAAAATTTCATCTTTTTGTCAAAAAGGCATAAAGAAAAAAAGACTGTAAATGGATTATACTCTAATGGAACTGGCTATAATGGGTTTGGGGGAAGTAGATATATGACTGACTGGCTGTCTGGGGGTGTGGGAAATGCTGCACGGAGGGTGCAGGGAACAGGGAAGCAAGCTTAAATGACAGAATCCCTAAAGAACATGCTAGAATAAGGAAATGGCAAGATGTTTGGTACAACTGGAGCAGAGTGATGGGGATGGGGGTGGGGGCAGAAAGAATGGTTCATATAAAAACTGGAGCCAGGTCTTAGGTGGAATTGCATTGGAGGCTCCAGTGTTTCAATGGCAGCTCACGCAGGATTATACACAGGAGAAGAATATGATGGGATTTGTATTTTACAAAGGACATTCTGTCAGAAGCCTTTGTATTAATCAGGTTACTAAAGGAAAAACATCACCCTCACCGTGATTTTTTCTAAAGTTGAAAATTTTTTTCCTAATCATTCCGAACAAGGAGATTACCCTCAATAATGTGGGCGTATCTCATTTCATCAGTTGAAGGTATTAAGAACAAAAACTGAGGTTTCCCAGAGAAGAAATTCTGCCTCAAGACTGCAGCATCAACTCCTACCCGAGTTTCCAGCCCATTGCCTGCCATTATGGATTTTAAAATTGCCAGGCGGTACCATCACGTGAACCAATTCCTTAACATAAAACCACACGTGCACGCACGCACGCACACACACACGACTAGGAGGGCACGGAGAAACTGAAGAAAGAGGCAGGCCGCTCCAGGTTGTAAGTGGCAGATTTAATAAGCAAAGGGAACTTCCAGATGAGGTCCTGCATGGGTGGCAGCAAGATGAATAGATCCCCCACCTGCCCAGCAAATCTTCACAGTTTATATAGAGAAAGGCCTTAACTGGGTTCAGTCAAGTATACCGTGCAGATGTTCTCAACACCACATCACTATGTCAAGGCCATGTCCTCGAAGCAGCTCTGGGAGCTGGAAAAGCAAGCAAAACCTATGTTCCAAGGAGAGGGGAAGGGACGAAGAGCCTCTGATCACCAGGGTCCACTCACAGTGACGTCTTCACGATGACCTTTCCCAACATTGACATGTTCTGGTTAGCAAACCGTTTTCTCACTATACAAGTTTGGAACTTTTTCTCGAATCGCTTTAGTTTTAGTACAATCGAAACCCAAACTGACCTTTTAGTACTTAATCCTCTTTTCTCTTATTCTATTAGAATTGGAGGGGCGCCTGGGTGGCTCAGTCGGTTAAGCTCGGACTCTTGATTTTGGCTCAGGTCATGACCTCATGGTTCGTGGGATCAAGCCCCGTGTGAGGTTCTGCTCTGGCAGCGTGGAGCCTGCTTGGGATTCTCTCTCTCCCTCTCTCTCTCTCTCTCTGACCCTCCCCCACTCATTCTCTTTCTCTCTGAAAAATAAATAAATAAATATTATGAGAGAAGTGGTAAGAGTGGACAGTGTTGTCTTGTTAGGGGAAAAGTTCTCAGATTTTCCCCATCAAGTATGGTGTTAGCTGTGGGTTTTTTGTATATGGCCTTTACTATTATGTTGAGGTATACTCCATCTCAACCTACTTTGTTGAGGGTTTTTATCATGAAGGGATGTTGTACTTTGTCAAACAATTGTTCCGCATCTATTGAAATGATCATATGGTTTTTATCCTTTGTCTTGTTCATGTATCACATTGACCTGTTTGCAAATACTGAACTATCCTTGCATCCCAGAATGAATCTGGCTTGACTGTGGTGAATGATTTTTTTTTTTTTTAATGTATTGTTGGATTCAGTTTGCCAATATTTTGTTGGGGATTTTTGCATTTTTGTTCATCAGAGTTACTGGCCTGCGGTTCTCTTTTTTTTGTAGTGTCTTTATCTGGTTTTGGTATCAGGGTGATGCTGGCTTCAGAAAATATTTGGTAGCTTTCCTTCCTCTTCTATTTTTGGGATAGTTTAAGAATAGGTATTGACTCGGGGCACCCGGGTGGCTCAGTCAGTTGAGTGTCCAACTCTTGGTTTCAGCTCAGGTCATGATCTCACGTTTTGCAGGTTCAAGCCCCATATCAGGCCTTAAGCTGACAGCACAGAGCCTGCTTGGGTTTCTCTCTCCCTCTCTCTCTGCCCCTCCCCCACTTGTGCTGTCTCTGTCTCTCTCAAAATAAGTAAATAATTTTTTAAAAAAATTAAAAAAAAAGAATAGGTGTTGACTCTTCTCTAAATGTTTGGTAAATTACCCTATGATGCCATCTGGTCCTGGACTTTTGTTTGTTGGGAGTTTTTTGATTACTGATTCAAATCCATTGCTGTAATCAGTCTGTTCAAATTTTCTGTATCTTCCTGAGTCAGTTTTGGAGGTTGTATGTTTTTAGGAATTTATCCATTTCTTCTAGGTTGTCTAATCATCCCTCTCCCATTATTGACGTGTTGTTATTATAAGGAGTATTTTCCTTGATTTATCAATCACCATAGACTACAATGTGATACAGTAACAAACAATTCAAAATCTTCTTGGCTTAACAGAAAATTAAAAATATATATATAGATCTTGGGTGGCTCAGTTGTTTAAGCATCCAACTTCAGCTCAGGTCATGATCTCACGGTTCGTGAGTTCAAGCCCCGCATTGGGCTCCATGCTGACAACTCAGAGCCTGGAGCCTGCTTTGGATTCTGTGCCTCTCTCTCTGCCCCTCCCCCACTTGTGCTCTGTTTCTCTCCCTCTCAAAAATAAACATTAAAAAAGATTTAAAAATATATCTATATTCTGTTCTTGCTGTCTGACCATTACAGGTTGGCAGGGGGTTCTCTTCATTGTAGTCATTCATGGAACCAGCCTGATAGAGCATTCAGCACCTCAAAAGTTACCAAATACCTTGCCAGAGGGAAAACAGGTTGGAGGGCCTGGCCCCAGCAATTAAATCCCTCAGCAACAGAGGCACATTTCCACCCAACCACATGGGGGCCAGGAAGTACAATCCCACCACGTACACCAAAGACAGAAAACTGGTGAATGGTACTAAGGCCGACCGGACATTGTAAAATATTCTTCTTCCCTCCAATCATCTTACCCAGGGCGGGCAGAGAATTGAGAGACCCTGAAGTAAAAACACGACGGTAGTTGTGTTTCACTGATGGTTCATCAGGTAAAGGTATTAACTTGAAAATCTGGTTTCTGGTCTGGATCATGCTTCTTCTTTTGAACCTTCCATACAACATGAAACAATCGATCCACCCGCATTCCACAACACATGATTCTAAAGTTCCGGGACTATTTCTGGTTTGAGACAGTTTATCCTCATAAACGGGCAGCTCATTATCTGTATTTGTGGCATTGGATTCCCTAAGTATTAGATCACTGGTTTGATTTGTTGCCCAATTTGGGTTGTTCTTTCTTCTTTTCAAAGCCCATTTCTATGGTCTTAAAAAACAATGTCTTTTATAGTGCCGAGGTACCAGACTAACTATTCTAATGTATAACAGGGCTGATGTGGAGCCCTTGCCCTGGAGTGTTGATTTCTCAGGATGGAATAGACATGGCTGTAGTGACCCGTAGTACTGAAGCTCCTAGGATTACTTACTTGTACATTTTGAGCATTTAGCTTGTGAGTCTGTTTAACTGTGACTACCATGAATGCCTATCCATCTAGGCTGTTACTTGGCTCTGGGATCTGGGTTGAGATTGCCCATGGCATTAAGCAGAATTGTTGACCGTGCAGTCTACTTTTCCAGTGGCATCCTTATCCACAGAGAAGCAGCACAGGGTAACCGACGGCATTTCTGTTGCACTTTTGACAGCAGCTGGAGACAGAGTAAGCCCTGGACGTGGACGTACACAGACTTTTTTCAAGCTTGGTGCCTACTCAGTGTCAGAACACAGTTCAACTGTTTCTCTATCCCAGTGCATCTCAAACTTTAACGTGTATATAAATATCCTGGGGATCTGGTTACAATACAGATTCTGACTCATTAAGTCTGGGGTGGGACCTAATAGTCTGCATTATTAATAAGCCCCCAGGTGATTCTGGTGCTATCGATCCATGGACCACATTTAGGGTTGCCAAAGTCTCACCCCTCCCCACTATCTTATTTTACAATGCTATGCCTGAACTCCACATAGGTTTCCAGATTTCCCAGGCAGATCAGGCTTTATAAGGGGTTCATTTCTCAACAAGTTGCCTTCTGAATAAAGGCTGTATGATGCCTAGTAGCCACCTTTAAATGTCTCATAAATGGCCACTTAAAAAAAAAAAAAAAAGAGTTCCTTTTATCGAACACCTACTTTGTGCCAGTGGTAAATGTGTTACGTACAATTTCTCATTTAATGTTTCACCATGCACTACTCTATGAGATAAACAGCTTCATTTTCTACGTTTTAAAAGACAGAAGAGTAAGTTCAGTCAGGGAGGTGAAATGACTTGCCTTTGGAGTCAACAATAAGCTACTGCACTGGGCTTAAAACTTCACCCCTGCATTAACCCAGAGCCTAGGCTCTTTCACCTGGGCCACACTGTCTCTGGGGCAATTTCAATTCTATTCTCAAAACCAACACTGCCCTGTATGTTGGCTAACTAAAATTCAAATTAAAAAATAAGTAAAATAAAATAAAATAAAGTAAGTGCTAAAGTGAGAGTTCAAGAAATAAGACCATTCAGAAAGGCGAATAGAAATTGATCATAAGTACGGTTAGTACCTTTTTCTTTCTCTGCCATTTTTGTTTCCTACCTTGCAGATGACAGTTTGCACAAGCAAGTTCAGTTATACTTTAGAAGTAAATATGTTAGTTAGTTATGGACTTTGGCAATAAAAGTTTTTCTTGTAAGAAAAAATGGGAATTTCGTTTTCCTATATGCAGAAAGCCGCTAACAAACTATCCTTTCAAGTGTGCAAAGTCACTATAGGAGAGAAGGAGGGATGTCAGTAGCCTATTAGAAAAGGTTACTCCTTACTCAAACAAAATATTCATGCTAAATAATGATAATAATATAAACTATTTTCTGCTCCACAGTCTCATTTTTTTTAAAGTTTTTATTTATTTATTTAGACAAACAGAAAGAACACATGCGCACGGGGGTGAGGCAGAAAGA
This sequence comes from Panthera onca, assembly GCF_046562875.1. Lineage (NCBI taxonomy): Eukaryota > Metazoa > Chordata > Mammalia > Carnivora > Felidae > Panthera > Panthera onca. Next base: position 10,451,033 of record NC_138357.1, on the reverse strand, counting down.
GAGAGAGAGAGAGAGAGAGAGAGAGAGAGAATGAATCCCAAGGAGGTTCCGCATTGCTAGTGCAGCACCTGACATGGAGCTCAAATTCCAGAACCGTGAGATCATGACCCCAGTGGAGGTCAAGAGTCAGACACTGAACCAACTGCGCCACCCAGGCGCCCCCAAAGTCTCATTTTTAATAGCAATGGTCACTAGTCATAATTTTGCCTCTTATGATCTCATAGACCTTAAGTCATTTTTAGTGAACTTAAATTTTGAGAGACTACCTTCTCTTCTGTCTATTAATATTGGCAAAGTTAAATATATCCAGAGGGGTTTAAGTGTTTGGAAATACACCTGGTAAATTACTGCTGCAAAAATGCTGTGATTAGTAGGAGCAACATTGGATTTTAGAAAACAACTTGAAGTTTTCATTTACTCTTACATCGATGTCCAATCAATATTCCATTCTCACTGTGTACAGCAGTCAATTTTAATTATAAATTTTTACACAGTTGCATAAGTTCAATCATCTTAATTCTTCAAATGATATATGGCATCTACAGCTCTGAAAGGGCTGTTATTCTCTTGTTATCATGAACCTCTTTTTTAAGATTATAATGTCATACCTAATATGGAAAAATAAATTGATTTTTAGATTTAATTTAGAATGTAGATAGGCCAGTTGTGAAATTTAGAACCCAATTAACCTTCTTCCTTCATTTTCTAGAATTTTCTACAATGGAGAAGTTGGTATTGATATCAAAAGACTGCAAATTCTTAGCATCAGTAATGTATTCCCATCAACATGATAAGCTACGCTTTCTTCAAGTAGCTTTTAAAACCCTGTGGTACATTCATGAAAATTATGTATTTAGATCTTTGGTTCCTGCATAGTTGTCCTTATAAGATTAACTTTTTAGAACATCATAACAAATTAGTACCGAATAAATAAATTTAAAACTAGATATTTTCAGGGCACCTGGGTGGCTCAGTTGGTTAAGCTTCTGACTCTTCATTTCAGCTCCTGAAATAGTTATGGGATCCAGCTCTGTGTCAGGCTCTGTGCTGGGCGCAGAGGCTGCATAAGATTCTTTCCTCCTCCCTCTGCCTTTCCCCCCACACACGGTAACATGACATGTCTCTCTCTGTGTCTCTCTATCTCAAAAAAAAAGTATAAAAAAATACAACTAGTTATTTTCAAAAGTATACTTTTGGCTTGTGATCTAAAATGTGTCTCACTATTAAAAGAATCAAAAACGTCAAAAAAGCACTGCACGTAGCCGCTAATTGAAGCTTTAGCAGCATGATAGTATCACCTTTATTTTCTCATTTGGCAATGAGAAATTGCCAAATTTGGCAATTTTTGGCAATTGGCAATTTTGGCAATTTGGCAAATTTGGCAAACTTTGGCAGTATTTGGCAAAGGCTTAAAATTTACGTGGCGTAAAAGTTTTTCAATGTGCTCCTACATTTCATTGCTAACAAGAAGTATGGTATAGTTTTTGGATATTTTAACAATCGGTGGTGTCAAAAGGAATTTGATGCATTATTCACTCCAAGCAAAAAGTGTATAACAGAATATAGAATGCTTTATAATCTAGATTTGTTTCCCAGGCATAATCTATTGCAACCCATTGTTTTCTGTACAAAATTGACAAGTCATTGTATCCCCAGCCCCTCAAATAGTGTTTGTCTAGATTTGGTCTTTGTAGCTAGTCCTACAACACGTACATTATCTTCACCAGCTATGTCACTCCCGGGACCAAAAAGAATTTCAAAAATATACGCATGAAAATATTTGCCATTGGGAAATCCCCAAATTTAACTAAAAAATATTATCTGCTCAATAGGAATTCACAATAATGTATTATACACAAAATAATTGAATACCTAACATTTATTACATTATTCAAAATTATTTCATTTATCTCATCTTCTACTACTTTTTACTATTTCACTTAAAATCTAAACTTCCAACTGATATATGATATCAAATGGTCTGTGCTCTGTGTAAGTATTTTGCTACAATATTATAAAATGTCACTATGGTTTCCTCCAAATGAAGAAAATTCACTACATCATGTGAGTATCCTCTGAATGCTAGACTTTGTCTTAACAGTTAAACCAGGAACCAACAACAAAAAGAAGCCTCTGAGTGTAAGGAGCATCAGTAGCTAGAACTGCTACAATATATTTCCTAAATATCCAGTTTTTGAAAACAAATTAAAAGACATGCAAAGAAATGGGTGTGATTCATACACACAGAAACAAAAGCAGACAACAGAAAATGTATTTCAGAGGGCCTAGATGTCAAATTGAGCAAATATTTAAAAGTAGTCATTATAATTACGTTTAAAGAACTAAAGGCAAATATGCCTAAAGAAGTGAAGGAAGGAGAGCGAAGGGTAACAGCGTCCTGGTGGTGTTCCTTGTTCCTCTTTTTGGTCCCTCTTAAACAATGAATTAGACATTCAGACAGGAACACAGGGGCCTTTGTGGGAGTTGTGGAATTCAGCAATATACGCCAAGGGACGCAGGTCGAGTCTCCCTCAACTGATGCATCCAGATACAGGTAGGCAGATACACCTCCACACGGGCCGGGCGACCGGCACAGCCAGCAAACCTGCCCCAACGGGCCTCACTTCAGCTGGGGAAAAGCCTGGGGTGTACTGAGCTGGGAAGATACTCACGAATAAGAGGGGATTTGCAGAAGCCTTTCTGTCTTGCAGTCTTTCCAAGAGAAAATACCAGCACGCCTCTGGAGCAAAAAAATATGAGTTTGGGTGCAACAGAGACAATAAGAGGAACGTTGTCAACACCACCCCTCCACCAACTCAACATGAGTATGAACTGTGTAGCAGCGGGGACGTCCCCCAGTGGGGAAAAGAAAAGCAGCGAGTGGGTGCCAGGGCTCTCCCAGCTCTGCGGGACAAGATTGGGGAAAACCATTTATCTCTAGCAACCCCCAGAGTCCTAAGGAGAAACCCCCATGACTGGGAGGAGGGAGATCAGGAAGGAGGCGGATAAGAATATCAAAGGGTATTAAAGGAACACGGTTCCTGCTGATTGTATTCAGGACTTCAGGAGGAAGTCCATCCACAAGCCACCGAGAGTACCTCATCAGAAATTCTCCCTACCAGTTCTATGGGAAACCCCAACACCCTCGGTGCTAAACTCACACCTCCCTCCACTCTGCAGTGTTATTCATAACAACCAAGATATGGAAACAACATTAAGTGCTGTCAACAGATGAACAGAAAAAAGTCGTGGTGTGTGTATATGCAATGGAATATTATTCAGCTGTGAGAAAGAAGGAAATCCTAACATTTGCAAGACTGTGGATGAACCTTGAGGGCATTATCCTAAGTGAGATTAAATCATACAGAGAAAGACAAATACTGTATGGTGTCACTTATACACAGAATCTAAAACAGCTGGGACTCATAAGCACAGAGAGTAGAATGGTGCTTCCCAAGGGCTCGGGGGTGGGGTATTTGGGGATATGCTGTTTAAGAGTCCACACTTGTAACCAGCAGATAAATTAATCCGGGGCTCTAATGCACAGCATAGTGATTTTAGACAACAATACTGTACTATAAACTTCAAAGCTGCTATTAAAATTGGTTTGTTATTGACTGCTTTGTTCTCCTTTGGATCTTTTCAATTAGATTAAGTATGTTATTGATTGAGTAAAACTGACTATAAAAACATGTTTGAAAAAGTAAAGGAAGTTACGATGATAATGTTTCATTCAGTAGCAAATATCAATAAAAAGACAGAAATGAAAAAGAGCCAAACGGATTCTGGATTTAAAAGGATTACAGGAACCGAAACTGAAAAATTCAGTAGAACGTTCAACGATAGACTTGATCTGGCAGAAGAAAGAATCAGCAAACTTATAGACTGATCAATTCAAAGTATGTAATTTGAATATCTTAAAGAAATAAAAAGAATTAAGATAATGTAATACAGTCCCAAAGAAATCTGGGACACTGTTAGGCAAAACAACTTACAAGGAATGGCAGGCAGTACCAGAAGAAAGGAGAGAAAATATGGAGCAGAAACAGACAGTTGAAAAAATAATAGCTGAAAGCTTCACAAATCTGGTAAAAAAGAATAATGCACATAAGAAGCTCAAGAAACTCCCATTGAGATAAACGCAGAGATCCACACATAGACACATCACAGTAAAAATGCTAAAATACCAAGAGAAACTCCTCAAAGCACCAAGAAAAAATTACTCGTGTACAAAGAACACCATTGTTAAGACTTCATATTAACAGCTAGCTTCTTATCAAAAACAGTGGAGGCCAGAAGACAATGAGGTGATGTTCAAAATGATGAATGAAAAAAATGGATGGACCCAGAATCTTATATCTGGGAACATGATCTTTCAAAAATGAAGATGAAATAAAGACATCCTTATGTTAAAAGAAAAAAAATAATTTGGTCCCAGCAGATCCACCTTACAAGAAATAATAAGGGAAGTTCCTCAAGCTGAAAACAAGTGACTTCAAATGGTAAATCAAATCCACATGAAAAAACAAAGGGCTATTAAATTAATTACATAAATATAAGACATATTATAAATGCATATTTCTCCTTTCCTCTTACCTGGTTTAAAAATTATATATATAATATATAATTGCATTGTTGGAAAAGTAGCATATAGATATGTAATATACTTGACAAAGCGGCACAAAAGAAAGACATTTTTGGGAGCAACGTTGGATTATGGTAAGGAAGCTACACCAGATAGTAACTTGAGTTCACAAAAACAAGTGAAGAGAATCAACAATGGTAAATAAGATTAATGTAACAAATTTGTATAAATATATTCTTGTACTCCTTTTTTTCAGCTTTTTACCAAATAAAAAATATATATATAATTGTATAATAACTATAACAATGTATTGCTAGGTTTGTAACATACATGAATGTACAGTGAATAGAGCTATAAAGGAATGTTTATACATGTCACAGGAGTTAATGTAAATTGGAAATAGATTAAGATTTATATCGTAAGACCTAGCGTGACCACTAAGAAAATAACTAAAAGTGAAAAAAAGATTGAAAACATTAAAATACTACACTAGAAAATATTCACTTAGTCTAAAAGAAAGTAGGAAAGTGGAATACAGGGGAAAATGTTTGAGACCTATACAAAACACAAAAGTAGAATGATAGACTTATAGCCGAGCATATCAATAAAAATATTAATGTGAATTGATTAAACAACCCAACAAAAGGCAGACATTGTCAGGCAGGACCAAACCAAAACCAACAAAATAGATGCCACTATGCGCTATCCACAGGGAATGTATTTTATTTTATTTTATTTTATTTTATTTTATTTTATTTTTTTATTTTTTTTCCACATGTATTTTAGTTTCAAAGATACAAACAGTCTGAAGTCAAAAGGATAATAAAAATATATATCATGCAAAAAGCAACCTCAAGAAAGCTGAAGTGACTATATTAATATCAGATGAGACAAACTAATAATTTGCTACTGGAGGTAAGAGGAACATTTTATAATGATGACAGTATAAATCTCTCAGTGATATATAACAATTTTAAACATATGAGCACCTAACAACAGAGCCCCAAATAGATCAAGCAAAAACCGACAGAATTAAAGGAGAAATAGACATTTCACCAATTACAGCTGAAGTGTTTATCTGAAATTCAATAATGGATAGAATTAGGCAGCAAATTGACCAGGAAGTAGAAGTCTTAAACAACAAGACCATAAAACAACTCAAGTTAGCACACATTAGGGAACATGCTACCCAAGAAAAAACAGCAGAATACGAACTTTTCCAGTGCTCCCGGATCATTCTCCTGGGCTAGACTATGCTAGCCCAGAAAACAACCATTAATAAATCTAAAAGGATTCAAACTGTCCAAAGTATATTCCTCACTGAGAATGGTGGTCAAAAGGTACAGACTTCCAGTATAAAATAAATGAGTCCTGGGGATGTAATGTACATGCTAACTATAGTTAGTAATACTAGATTGTACATTTGAAAGGCACTAAGAGAGTAGGTCTTAAAAGTTCTTATCACAAGAAGAAAAACATTTTGTAAGTGTGTGTGATGGATGTTAACTAGACTTATTGTGGTGATCATTTCACAATACTCACATATGTCAAATCATTATGTTGCACACCTGAAACTCATATAATGTTATAGGTTGACTATATCTCAAAAAATATTATGGAAGAAATGGAGTTCTGATCTTAAGAGATTTATAATCAAGTGAAAAATCTTCCTCATTTTAGGAAACACGATACTTAAAATGATGCTTCTTTTATCCTCTTGCTGTTACATTTTCAATTGTTTCTTAATCTTTAAGTTTTGTAGGCAGCAAAATATGTCTATCCTCCATTGTCAAGTGTGTGCACACTAAAGTCATCCTATTCAGATGGAAAAAAAGAAAAATACACCATATTAACAGAATAAAGAACAAAAAAATAATTGATCATCTCAGCAGACACAGAAAAACCACTTGGCAAAATTCACAAAACTTGGAAGAAAATAGAAAATTTCCTCAAACTGATCAAAAAGCATATACAAAAAGCCCACTGCAAACAGCATACCTTTCCCGCTCAGTTTAGGAAGAAGACAGAATGCCCGCTTTTGCTAATTCTATTCAATATTCTACTGGAGGTTCTAGATAGGGCGAATTAATCAAGAAAAAAAATAAAACTCTCTTTATTTGCAGATGACCCGGTACTATATACAGAAAATCCTAAGGAACACAAATACACACACACATATACAACAACACACACACACACACAATTAGAGGTAATAAATGACTCAGCAAGGCTACAAGATACATGATCGATATACAAAAATCAATTGTATGTTTTTGGAGTAGCAATGAACGCTCTAAAAAATGAAATAAACAATTCTATGCTTAAAGCATCAAAAAGAACAGAATATTCAGGAAACAAATTTAAGAGTATGAGACTTAAACACTGAAAATCCCAAAATACCACTGAAGAAACTTGAAGAAGATCTAAGTTAATGGAAAAACATCCCATGTTCATAAATTGGAAGACAATATTGTTAATATGGCAATACTCCTCAAATTGACCTACAATTTCAATGCAGTTCTTACCAAAGTCATAGTTGCCTTTATGGCAGAAATTGACAAGTGGCTATGTAGATTTATACAGATCAACAAAGAAATCAAAACAGCCCAAATAATATTGAAAAAAATGACCAAAGTTTGAGGACTGACACTACCTTATTTTAAAACTTACTATAAAGTTACATCAATCAAGAGTGTGGTACTGGCCTAAGGACAGACATATAGATTAATGGAATAGAACTGAGAGGCCAGAAATAAATCTATACACTTCTAGAAAGTAGATTTTCAATAAAGGTGCCAAGACCATGAAACGGGGAAACGGTTTCCTCAATAAATGGTGCTGTGACAACTGGGTATTCACATTCAAAAGAATGAACTTGGATTCCTCATACTATATACAAAAGTTAACTCCAAGTGGGTCAAATACCTACATTTAAGTGCTAAAAGTATTAAATTCCTAAATAAAAACATAGGTATAAATCTTTGTGACTTCAGATTAAGCAATTAGTTTTACTTTGGCAGAAAAGCATAATAAGGGAAATAAAAACAGATAAATTTGTCAGCAATAACTTTCGTGTTTCAAAGGACACCACCACACAAAGTAAAAACACTGCACACAGACTGGGAGAAATATTTTCTGAAATATATATCTTATAAGAGATTTGCATCTAGAAAATATAAAGAACCCATATAACTCAATAACCGAAGACAAATAACTCCCCATATAATTCAATAAGCAAAGACAAATAACTCAATGAAAATATAGGCAACGGATCTGAATTGACGTTTCTTTAAATACGCACAAATGGCCAACATCACATTAAAAGAGTCTCAATATCATTATCAATGCAAATTAAAACCATAATGAGATACCATTTCACACACACCAGGATGACTGCAGTTAAAAAGCCACACAATAACAATCGTTGGTGAGGATATGGAGAATTTGGAACTCCCATATATTGGTGATGAGAATGCACCATGGTGCTAACACTGTGGAAAGCAGTCTGCTTATTCCTCAAGTAGTAAATTATAGAGTTACCATACGATGGGGCAATTCCTCTGCTAGGTATACCCAAAAGAAACGAAAACAAACGTCCACACACACACAAATGTACCTGAATACTCATAAATGCATTATTCATAATAGCCACGATGTTGAAACAACCAAATGCAAGTGATGAATGTATAGATAAAATGTGATATCTCCACACAATGTAACATTCAGCAATGAAAACTATGAGATACTAATACATAGTACAAATCTGGACGAAGCTGGAAAACATGCTAAGTGTAAGAAGCTAGTCACAAAAGACCATATATTGCATAATTCCATTCATATATTCAGAATAGACAAATCCATAGAGACAAAATGTAAATTAATGGTTGTTATGGTTTCAATATTTATGTTCCTCCAAAGTTCATATGTTAAAGCCAACACACCCAGCATGACTATACTTGGAGAAGGGGCCTCTGAAGGAGGCCAAATGGGGCCATAAGGGTGTGACCTTGGTATGTTAGACTATGTATCTTTTAAGTTAATTATTTATTTTGAGAGAGAGAGAGAGAGAGAGAGAGCGAGCGAGCGAGCGAGCACACTGCGAGCAGGGCAGGGGCAGAGAGAGAATCCCAAGCAGGCTCCGCCCTGTCAGCACACAGAGCCTGATGGTGGGGCTCCATCTCCTGAACAGTGAGATCCTGACCTGAGCCGAAATCAAAAGTCACAGTGACATCATGACCTGAGCTGAAATCAAGAGTTGGACGCTTAACCGACGGAGCCACTCAGGTGCCCCAGGGGACTTATCTATTTATATTCTACTGCAAACTGCAGTTCTGAACTAATTAATCCAGGTGCTCCTAGAATATGTATCTTAATCAGGGACATCAGAGCACTCTCTTTCTCTGCACTTTTACACCAAGGACAAGGGAGGACACAGTGAAAAGGTGACAACTGATAGACAGGAGGAGAGTCATCACTGGAAACCAAATTGTCTGGAACCTTGGACTTGTGGTCTGCAGAACTGTGAGAAAGTAAATTTCTATTGTTTCAGCCACTCCGTCTATGGTATTTAGTTATGGCATCTCAAGAAGACTAATAAAGATTTTGGTAACTGAGAATGGGATGCTACTGTAAGAAATACTTAAAAATGTGCAAGTAGCTTTAGGACAGTAACGCATAGAGGCTGTAGGAATTTGGAAGCATGTACTAGAAAAGTCAAGATTGCCATGAAATATAGATGGTATTTATTGTTGGTAGAAATATAGATATTACAGGCAATTCTGGTGAAATCTCAGAAAGAAAAGAGAACACACGTATCTTCATGGAATCATATTGGGAGAAATGATGCAAAAGACCATTCCGATGAGGTCTCAGACACAAATGAGGAACAGCTTACTAGAAACTGGAGGAAAGATGATCCTTATTAGAAAGTGACAACGAACTTAGCCAAATTGTGTTCTAGGGTTTTATGAAAGGTATAACTTGTGACAGATGAAATTGGTTCTTTAGCTGAGGAGGTTTCTGAGCAAAATGTTAAAGGCATGATTGGTTTTTCCTTACCACTTATAGTAAACCACCAGAAGAGAGATCAGTTGAAGAAACTGTTAAGCAAAAAGAAACCAGAACTTAAAGATTTGGAAAATGTGCAGTCAGTCCATCCTGAAAAGAAAAGAAAAGAAAAGAAAAGAAAAGAAAAGAAAAGAAAAGAAAAGAAAAGAAAAGAAAAGAAAAGAAAAGAAAAGGAAAGGAAAGGAAAAGAGAGGAACCATGTTTTCAAGGAACACTAAGGGTGTGGCTGGACAACTATTTGACAAGGAGATGAATATAGGTGTGAACTACACACTTAATCAGCCATCTCAGCAGAAGCCCGGGATGGAGATGAGATCCATCTGGAGACGGGGCCTTCCTTCGGGAAGGAATTATGGTTAAATGAGGTCATAACGGTGGAGCCCTTATCTGTTAGAATTAGGATCCTTAGAAGAAGGGATATCAGGGTTCTTTGTCTCCGGCTCTCTCTTTTCCCCCCTGCTCTCACATCAAGGAAAAACCTCATGAAGATACAGCAAGGAGGAAGATGTCTGCAAGACAGGAAGAGAATGGTCACCCAGAGCCTTGACTTCTACCCTCCAAATGTGAGAAAATAAGTTTCTATTGTTTAAGTCACCTAGTTTACAGCATTTTGTTATGGGATCCCCAAGCCGGCCAATATAGTTGTGTATGTCTGCGGGGAAATTGTGCTATTGCAGGGTAGTGTGGGAAATAGTGGGTGACTGCTAATGAGTACGGAATTCTTTTGGGGGGTGATAAACATGTTCCCTCTTTTTTTGTTAATTTTTCTTATGTTTATTTATTTAAAAAAATTTTTTTAATCTTTATTTTTGAGAGAGAGAGACAGAGACAGAGTGTGAGTGGGGGAAAGACAGAGAGAGAGAGGGAGACAGAATCGGAAGCAGGCTCCAGGCTCTGAGCTGTCAGCACCAGAGCCCGACGAGGGGCTCGAACTCACGAACTGCGAGATCACGACCTGAGCCGAAGTCGGACGCTTCACCGACTGAGCCACCTAGGCGCCCCCAAAATGTTCTAAAATTGATTGTACGATGGGTGGCATACTATGACTAGACCAAAGAACACTTACAATACTTTTAAATGGGTGAGTTTGTGGTATGTGACTTATATTTCAACAAAGCTGTCAGGAAAAAAAAGGTTAACTCTTATTCTCAAAGTATGCTGAGTTTTCCTCACAAGTTGTCTCTGTTCCACAGCCAGCTTCAATTTCGAATACTAAAGCCCACTATTGATGTGCAGTTTATTTTGTTCACATTTTCTAAAAATATGCACCCAATTATCTTCAACTGATTTTTTCAATCCACAGAGTGTGAAATAGAGAAAAAAAAAATGAAATCCTTCAAAGTAGAATAAATTAACTAGGACCTACGGATGTCTTGCCCTGTATCATTTGGAAGAATTCACATAAATATGTTTCTGGAAACGTCCTACCCTTTTCAAAGTTAAATTTTCTATCTGAGGTGGATAATTTTCCACAAGAGTGTCCCATCATTTAATAATCAGATTAAATAGCCAAGTTCCTGAATTGGCAGAAACTGCATTTTTAAAAAATGAATTACTGGGGTTTATCTTGTCCATTTTTTTCTTAAAATTCAACAGGTATTATGCTGTGTATGTAGCAGATATCTTACTATACTACTCCACCAGGGACTTATTTATTCTTTTTTTTTTTTAATTTTTTTTAACGTTTTATTTATTTTTGAGACAGGGAGAGACAGAGCATGAACAGGGGAGGGTCAGAGAGAGGGAGACACAGAATCTGAAACAGGCTCCAGGCTCTGAGCTGTCAGCACAGAGCCCGACGCGGGGCTCGAACTCATGGACCGTGAGATCGTGACCTGAGCCGAAGTTGGACGCTTAACTGACTGAGCCACCCAGGCGCCCCTATTCTTTTCTTTTTAATGTTTACTTATTTATTTGAGAGAGACAGTGACCTTAGCTGAAATCAAGAGTCGGATGCTTAACTGACTAAGCCACCCAGGTGCCCCAAGGGACTTATCTATTCAGTTGTATTTCTGAGTTAATTTCCTATTTATTTCTCTGGCATTTTATCTATTTTCCCCAATGTCTTATTCAATGCTCCAAATAATTTTCTTTTATATCTTTCTCAATGCCTTTTTGATTGCTGCTTTCTGATGCTGACACATACTTTAAAAAATTTCTCTATTGGGGCACCTGGGTGGCTCAGTCAGTTGAGTGTCCGACTTTGGCTTAGGTCATGATCTCACGGTCCGTGGGTTCCAGCCCTGCACCGGGCTCTGTGCTGACAGCTTGGAGCCTGGAAGCCTGCTTTGGATTCTGTGTCTCCCTCTCTCTCTGTCCCTCCCTGCTCTCTCTCTCTCTCAAAAATAAACATTAAAAAAATTTCTAACTTATTTAATTTCAACAAATAAAATGTCCACAATACAGTTACTGGATTATTAAAAAGAATCTCTAGCTTATGTCTGTTGAGTACAATTTATTAACAGGAATGCATGTTATTTATTAAATCGCAATGCATGTCATTATGTAGGTACTTTTTAATTTAAATCGGGGGCACAGAAATATCATCTGATACAGTAAGCTGGTTGATGATACGAACTGGAATATAAGCCAAATTCTGATTAAATATGAGTGAAGCCCAGGAATTTGTATTTTTACAACTTTGCAGTCCATTCTTATATGGAGCCAGAGTTAAGTACCACTCAACTAGGTTGTGATGCTAAACTGTCCTACCTGTCCTGGATCTATGGGGCTTCTCAATTGACACTCTGTGGTAGTCTGTGAAGCTCTCAGTTTCAAGGGCACACACACCAGGCATTTTATTTTAGCCCCCAAACACTATCTTTATATTTTAGAGATACATACTTTCGTTCTCTCGCTCGTGACATGGTTCAATGGTTAACAGTGGACCGTGGGAGACCACAAGGGCTGGCCCGAAAAACCAGGAAATCCAGCTATCGGTGCTGGGAATGAGGGGGAGGGCTTTAGCGGAGTCAAAGACATACCATCTGCTATGTGCCAGACACTAGATATTTACACGAAATGCACCGGGCGTGGAATTAGAAGTATTGTGTTCAAATCCAACCTCCTATACTGACTCGCTATGAAACAAAGTGTGTAATCATGTGATCATTAAAAGAGCAGGACGCAGTGACAAGGAAGGAGCTAGAGAGTATTATGCTAAAGCAAAATATGTCAGCCACAGAAAGACAAATACCATATGATGTCACTTTGTGGAAGTTAAGAAATAAGAGAAATGAGCAAAAGGGGGGAAAAAGAGAGACAGAGAAATCAAGAAACAGACTCTCAAGTATAGAGAAATGATGGTTACCAGAAGGGAGGTGGGTGGGGGATGAATGAAATAAGGGTGGGGATTAAGGAGGGCACTTGTGATGAGTGCACCGGGTGTTGTATGTAAGTGGTAAATCACTAAATTCCACACCTGAAACTGACATTACAATATATGTGAACTAACTGGGATTTAAATAAAATCCTGGAGAAGAAGAAAAAAAATTTTTTTTTTAAAAAGAGAGAAGCGGGAACAGACTACTCAAAGTTCAAGTGCTGGCTCTAGAAATTACTACTTTAACAAGGTGCATAATTGCTATGCACTTCACCTGCCCCACCTGTAAAAACAGATCTGATGGTAGCAATTGTATACAATAGGTCCTATTACAAGTATTTAATAACAATGCTTCGTACCCTCTGCTCAGAGCCAGCTGCATTTATTATTATCATGTATTTAAAGTGAAAATAAGATCTTCCCCAGTCCTAGGTTTTTAGTATTAAATGATATCTATGCATTCATTTGTCAGCATCCATTACGTACGTGCTCTTTGGTGGGCATCATTGAAGACCACAGTATTTCCATGCTCAAGATGATACAGAAACACCCTTAAGAAGCCTGTCATCTGGCAGGGGAGATCAAACGAGTACATAATATAAATTGGTCGCATGCACAGGAGAAAGCAACCGAGTGCTAAAACGGGTACAGATGACACACTTCAAGAGTTCTGGGAAAGAAAGGATCCCTTTCCACTGCAGCTATCAATAGGGGCTTGATAGATGTGCTACCGTTTCCTTCAGGGCCTAAAGCGTTTGGAGATGAAAAATCAGGAGGGAAGGACAAAGCCATTCCTGGTGGTCAGGCAGGATGAGGAAAGCCCGAAGGCGGTTAAATACTAACCATGTCCATAAAACGATCATAAACTGTAAAGTGCTCCTCACTGCATTTTAAGTCTTGAGCCTTCTAGCGCTCACACAAGAACGTTCATAAACACGATTGCTTTCTAAGACAAATAGGAAACCAGGGTACCGCGCGATGATTTTCGCAAGAGAGCTTCGGCTCGTTGTTCACGAAGCATACTCAAATAGTAGCACTGTGTCGTCAACCCAGACCTAACCCAGTTTGCCTTTGTTAACTGGGCCAATTCCCCCAGTAGAGAGCAGGCTGAGAATCTGCTGACCTGCGTGCTGCCCGTCGCCCACTCAGGCACATTACAGGATGGGCATCACGGCCGGCATTCCTGGCTGAGCTGCAGCTCACATTAGAGGGGAGAGAAATCTGCAGCCACTGTATTTCTTAGCAAGCTGCTTGAATAAAAATAGAGATCTGCTGACTACGTATTCACTATATCCGCAGACACTTCCCAGCTGGAGAAGTAGACTCTTTCCCCCCTAATTTTCCCTCTTTTCAATGTTTACTTAAATTAGCCCCGCCACCATCCCTCCTTCGTAAAAAGAAAAAAAAAAAAAAAGATCATTCTGTTGAATTAGTATTTTTAAAATACATTCATACTTATATTTTAAAAATTCTATATTCATTCCAATTGTTCTTAACTGTTAATCATAAAATACCTGCTTTTCTTTTGGAGATAAAACAAGGCCTCCGATGCATTAGTCTCTGAATCTACTCAGCAAATCAGTTTTTATTAGATAGAATCTGAGCCCATGACATCATTAATCAATAATAAATAAATAATGATTAATAAATGCATTCTGGAAACACTGAAGATTTAGAACTATCTAGGGAGATTTTACAGAGCAGGTATGCTATTTTATTCATTCAAAAAACACTCTTAGGCCCTGTTCTAAACATTCTGCATATATTAAGTTCCATAATCATTAAAGTAGCCCTATGTTGGCCCTAGTATTATTCTCATTTTGGAGTTGAGGAAATTGAGGCACAGAGAGATTTCACAACTTGTCCAGGATCTTTCAGCCAGAATATAAACCAGAGGTGGGATTCACACCCAAGAAACGTGTGTCCAGAGGCCACGCTCTTAAACTCCATACTACGCTACTTCTATGTATAAATAATTTTTAAGAAATGATATATTTTCACAGCTGAAAAAAAAAATCCAATTCCAAATGGGACTATAATCTCCGGTTTTCCTTTTCTTTTTTTTTTTTTTTTTTTTGTCCTGTCCTAATTCATGACCACTGACCTTTCTGCCTAGTGATAATATCATGCTCCAAAGGAGAGATGAAATGTTGTTACCTGCATGTCACAGTACTATTAACACACTCTAGGATGACATCAGCCCCCGAACTAACAATAATATCGTAGCTAAGGATGGAGTTGTTGCACAGATTCAACGAGATAGCACGAGTGGAAGTTCTTGTCATGAAGAAGACAATTAATTTACATTAGCTAAATTGAAAGGGACGGCAATGCATGGTTTTTACGGTCTCTTCTACCAAAAATATGCTCTAGTTGTAAAACAAACAAACAAACCCACACACCTTCATGTACCCAAACATTTGTACTTGGATGAAAAATGTTTAAGGTCCTTTTTGATTAGAAGGACAGATCTTGGATATATCAAGCTTATAAAATTATAGATATTTCATTTTGTTGATCAGTGAGAATTTTTATGACTATGGCATAAAAAAGTATAATGTAGTACTTAAGAGCATGAACTCTAGAATTCAGTGCCCTGGGTTCAAATCCAATTGTACACACTGACTGTGTGATCTAACATGAGTTACCTAACTGTACCTCAGTTGCCTTGTCTGTAAAATGGGGTTGATAACAGCACCTAGTTCATTGGTGCGTCACAAGGATTAAGTGTACTGATTCATGTGGAATGCTTAGATCATTTCCTGGTACATAGTAACTGCAAACTCCAGTGAAATCTGACATGCACACAAAATTGAGTGCGTGCGCGCATGCGTGTGTGTGTGTTTCATTTTGAAGAAATCACAGAAAGGGCCCAATCCCACATCTAGAATGATTTGTCATGGAATGGGGACAATGCGCATACGCCAATGAAGCAATTCCTGGCTTGCATTAATTCAGTAGAAACAAGATATCAAAGCCACAGTTGACCGAGAAAGGTCCCATGAGTTTGTAGAAATAGCCGGAGGGTATTTTGGACTTTCCACAGTCAGGGGAAGTGTATTCTACTCACTCCTCCAACAACCCTTGGTGTCGATTAGTTTTATTTTATAGACAAAGATGCACATACAAAGAGAGGAGTTAAATAATGTGCCCAATTTTATCCAGTTTCCCATGAAAACTCCTCATTTTATACTTGAGGAAGATGAGAGCCAGAGAAATTAAAAGAGCTAGTGTATGTTAGTTGAGTCAGTAAGCTACAAGTTAGTCTGACTTTTAATTCCAAACATTTGCCACTGCACCATATTTCGTCCTCCTGAACAAAACACTTGTGATTACCGACTCTCCCAAACCAAAAGTTTGGAGGGGATCAATATTGAACACTGTGAAATGCATGAGACTGGTAGTGAACTGCTTAACAAGAGCAGAGTCAGCTAAACTACAGAGAAGTTCAAAAAGATGTAAAGTATACATTTATTTCTTCACTTTGTCAGGAACAGAGCTCCATACAACCAAAAGTGTCCAAAATAACCAGCCAGCCAGGCAACATTGTACTTTTATTTTTATTTACTTATTTTTGGCTAGACAGAAGACACAGACAGACAGACAGAGACACAGACACACACACACACACACACACACACACACACACACACACACACACGTGATTTTTCATTAAAAATCAAGCAAGGGCTCTGTTGTTGGATATAACAAAATCAAAAATTGATTGTTGGGTTTGCATGTGAGAATTTATGCCTCGTTAGCTCACCTCAGAGACTCATGTTTCTTGGGGTATTAGAGCAATAAAGCCATTGCTTACAGATGAATTATACAGCGTGGACTGGTCAATTTCCTCTTCCGCAACATTCTTTAATGCAGATATTAGGTCAGAAAGACTGAGATTCTTGACTGTACATAGTAGGCCCTGACTGTAGTTTTATTGCCTGACTGAATGAATGAGCCAATGAATCTTACACATCTTGCATACAGATTCTTGAAGGAAATATTGTCAATTATTTTAGACACATATATAAAATATTTAGAGACCTTGATTCAGAAATATGACTCAAGAACTAACATGAATATGAACTCTGCGGTAGCTTCAAGCAACATTTGGCAGTTTTCCATCATAAGCACATCTTATCTTCAGTTTATATCTTGAGAATTAAAAATATTTCCAAGTAGTTTATGAAGTCCAACAGTCTTAGGAAATGATATGCAATAAAGCAATGAAGCTGGAACTCATTTTACCAACTCATCACTTTGGGGCTATCTATCATTAAATCACTCCACACTGATAAAGAGCAGCAAATTACTTAGATCAGGTCAGAGAGTCAAAACTTAGCAGAAGATTGAAATGGTAGTTTATGAATTTGACTAGAATAGCCAACCAATTTAGATAAGTCTAGAGCCAAATGTGGCTTTTACTCTGAATTTATGAAAGTAGGCTAGGTCAATACAAACTCCAAAGTCATCAATTCATTGAATAATAAATCAGGCAAACAGGATGTTTTGTTGAAATACTAAAATATGCCAAAAGATGAGTTCTGTGGAGACATAGGCCACTGCGACTGAAGGCAGGCAAATAGGAGGTAAGATTATGGTTCCACTGCCTACTGGCTGCTTGTCCTCAGGTTAAACCTCTTCTCCCATAGGATGAGGTTTCTCTCATAGGAAAAACTGGGACTGTTCCACAAATACATCCCAGGGGTTCTTACCATGCCTCTATCATGCTCTGCTTTACCATGTGACAATGTGAACAAAACAGTAAGTAGTACTTGAATTTGGAACCTTTCAGAAATGGGTTTTGTACCCCCGATTCAAGGTACGATGAGTCTATCATTGCAAAGAATGTGGACAACATGCAAATACTATTTGAGAAAGGGTCACTGGATCACTATAGACAATGAGCCTTCAACATGTATGAATATTTTTCATCAAAAAAAATCTATTATTTTTTCCCTCTTCCACACAGAAGCAACAAAACAATTTTGATTTTACCCGTATGACTTACATATGAGGCATCCAGCACAGTGTCAACTGATCTCATTAACATCGAATGAAAGGCGGGTATTAGCCAAGGTTTACTGTAGCCATATCAGCCAAACAGTTTAAACACTAAAGAAACTGCTGAAATGTTTATTTAGAAATATAATTTATAGGGGTGCCTGGGTGGCTCGCTCAGTTAAAGTGTCTGACTTCGGCTCAAGTCACGATCTCACGGTCCGTGAGTTTGAGCCCCGCGTCGGGCTCTGTGCTGACAGCTCGGAACCTGGAGCCTGCTTCGGATTCTGTGTCTCCCTCTCTCTCTGCCCCTCCCCTGCTTGTGCCGTCTCTCTCTCTCTCTCTCAAAAATAAACATGAAAGGTTGTTTGCGAGTCTTGGTACAAGGAAGATGGTAGCGTAGGAGGATGCTAGGCTCACCACGTCCTGCTGACCACTTAGATTCCACCCACATCGGCCTAAATAACCCACAAAACCACCTGAAGACTAGCAGAACGCCTCTCCGGAGCCAAGCGTAGACGAGAGGCCCACGGAAGAGGGTAGGAAGGGCGGAGAGGCGGTGCGCGCTACACGGACTGGCGGGAGGGAGCCGGGGCGGTGGAGGTGCAGTCTGCCCGGCAAGACAGAGCCCCCGAAGTCTGGCTTTCAAAAGCGGAGGGGCCGGATGGAGTTCTGACAGCCAGCAGGACTTAACATCTGGAAGGTTAGAAGTCAACAGCTCTGCTCGGAGAATGGGAGGGCTAGAAGACAATAGGAGGGAGAGTTGTTGAGCCCTGGAAGACAGAGCTCAGCCCAGCAGGGAACAAGGGTGCTGGCCAGCGCCATCTCCCTCGCCCATCCCCCAGCCGAAATCCCAAAGGGAACTGGTTCCCATCACCGAACTTGCTTGCACCGCACAAACGCCCACCAAAGCTGTGCTCCCGTGGATCCATCCCTCCAACGGGTCTGCCTGCCTCCCTCCTGGTGCTGCAGGGCCCCTCCCGCAGGGGATCATCGACGGCAAAGCGAGCCAAGCCTGCCCCTCCCGCCCCTGGGCACCTTGTGGATCCACCCCGGCTAATACGCCAGATCCCATAGAAGCAGCAACACAAGCCTGGCAGCGTGCAAGTAGCCCCGACAGGAGCCACACCACTCCACAGTGAGTCCTGCCTCTGGGAGAGGGGAAGATAAGGTACACACCACTCTGACTGTGGCCCCAGCGGTGGGCTGGGGGCAGACATCAGGTCTGACTGCGGCCCCTCCCACCAACAGAGGTTACTCCAGAAAGAACAGGGGAAGAGCCCTGCATTTCTGCGCCACTCCAGGGACTATCCAAAATGACGAAACGGAAGAATTCTCCTCAAAAGAAACGCCAGGAAGTAGTGACAGCTAACAAACTGATCAAAAACGATTTAAGCAATATAGCAGAAAATGAATTTAAAATAATAGTCATAAAATTAATCGCTGGGCTTGAAAAAAGTATAGAGGACAGCAGAGAATCTATTGCTACAGAAATCAAGAGACAAGGAAATAGTCATGAGGAGCTAAAAAATGCTATAAATGAGGTGCAAAATAAAATGGAGACGACCACAGCTCAGATTGAAGAGGCAGAGGAGAGAATACGTGAATTAGAAGATAAAATTATGGCAAAAAAGGAACTTGAGAAAAAAAGAGATAAAAAAATCCAGGAGTGTGAGGGGAGAATTAGAGAACTAAGTGATGCAATGAAACGCAACAATATCCGTATAATAGGGATTCCAGAGGAGGGAGAGAGAGAGAAAGGGGCTGAAGGTGTACTTGAACAAATCATAGCTGAGAACTTCCCTGACCTGGGGAAGGAAAAAGGCATTGAAATCCAAGAGGCAAAGAGAACTCCCTTCAGACGTAACTTGAATCGATCTGCACGACATATCATAGTGAAACTGGCAAAATACAAGGATAAAGAGAAAATTCTGAAAGCAGCTAGGGATAAACACGCTCTAACATATAAAGGGAGACCGATAAGACTAGTGACGGATCTATCTACTGAAACTTGGCAGGCCAGAAAGGAATGGCAGGAAATCTTCAATGTGATGAACAGAAAAAAATATGCAGCTGAGAATCCTTTATCCGGCAAGACTGTCATTCAGAATAGAAGAAGAGATAAAGGTCTTCCCAAACAAACAAAAACTGAAGGAATTCAGCAAACCAGCCCTATAAGAGATCCTAAGAGATCTGTGAGTGAAATGTTGCAAGGACCACAAAGTACCAGAGACATCACTACAAGCATAAACCTACAGACATCACAATGACTCTAAACCCGTATCTTTCTATAATAACACTGAATGTAAATGGACTAAATGCGCCAACCAAAAGACATAGGGTATCAGAATGGATAAAAATACAAGACCCATCTATTTGCTGTCTACAAGAGACTCATTTTAGACCTGAGGACACCTTCAGATTGAAAGTGAGGGGATGGAGAACTATCTATCATGCTACTGGAACTCAAAAGAAAGCTGGAGTAGCCATGCTTGTATCAGACAAACTAGACTTTAAATTAAAGGCTGTAACAAGAGATGAAGAAGGGCATTATATAATAATTACAGGGTCTATCCATCAGGAAGAGCTAACAATTATAAATGTCTATGTGCCGAATACGGGAGCCCCCAAATATATAAAACAATTAATCACAAACATAAGCAACCTCATTGGTAAGAATGTGGTAATTGCAGGGGACTTTAATACCCCACTTACAACAATGGATAGATCATCTAGACACACGGTCAATAAAGAAAAAAGGGTCCTGAATGATACATTGGATCAGATGGGACTTGACAGATATATTCAGAACTCTGCATCCCAAAGCAACAGAATATACTCTCTTTTCGAGTGCACATGGAACATTCTCCAAGATAGATCACATACTGGGTCACAAAACAGCCCTTCATAAGTATATAAGAATTGAGATCATACCATGCATACTTTCAGACCACAATGCTATGAAGCTTGAAATCAACCACAGGAAAAAGTCTGGAAAACCTCCAAAAGCATGGAGGTTAAAGAACACCCTACTAAAGAATGAGTGGGTCAACCAGGCAATTAGAGAAGAAATTAAAAAATATATGGAAACAAACGAAAATGAAAATACAACAATCCAAACGCTTTGGGATGCAGCGAAGGCAGTCCTGAGAGGAAAATACATTGCAATCCAGGCCTATCTCAAGAAACAAGAAAAATCCCAAATACAAAATCTAACAGGACACCTGAAGGAAATAGAAGAAGAACAGCAAAGACACCCCAAACCCAGCAGCAGAAGAGAAATAATAAAGATCAGAGCAGAAATAAACAATATACAATCTAAAAAACCTGTAGAGCAGATCAATGAAACCAAGAGTTGGTGTTTTGAAAAAATAAACAAAATTGATAAACCTCTAGCCAGGCTTCTCAAAAAGAAAAGGGAGAGGACACAAATAGGTAAAACCATGAATGAAAATGGAATTATTACAACCAATCCCTCAGAAATATAAGCAATTATCAGGGAATACTATGAAAAATTATATGCCAACAAACTGGACAACCTGGAAGAAATGGACAAATTCCTAAGCACCCACACACTTCCGAAACTCAAACAGGAAGAAATAGAAAACTTGAACAGACCCATAACCAGCAAAGAAACTGAATCAGTTATCAAAAATCTCCCAAGAAATAAGAGTCCAGGACCAGATGGCTTCCCAGGGGAATTCTACCAGACATTTAAAGCAGAGATAATACCTATCCTTCTGAAGCTATTCCAAAAAATAGAAAGGGAAGGAAAACTTCCAGACTCATTCTAGGAAGCCAGCATTACTTTGATTCCTAAACCAGACAGAGACCCAGCAAAAAAAGAGAACTACAGGCCAATATCCCTGATGAATATGGATACAAAAATTCTCAATAATATACTAGCAAATCGAATTCAACAGCATATAAAAAGAATTATACACCATGATCAAGTGAGATTCATTCCTGGGCTGCAGGGCTGGTTCAACATTAGCAAATCAATCAATGTGATACATCACATTAATAAAAGAAAAGAACCATATGATCCTGTCAATCGATGCAGAAAAAACATTTGACAAAATTAAGCATCCTTTCTTAATAAAAACCCTCGAGAAAGTTGGGATAGAAGGAACATACTTAAATATCATAAAAGCCATTTATAAGAAGCCCATAGCTAACATCATCCTCAATGGGGAAAAACTCAGAGCTTTTTCCCTTTGATCAGGAACACGACAGGGATGTCCACTCTCACCGTTGTTGTTTAACATAGTGTTGGAAGTTCTAGCATCAGCAATCAGACAACAAAAGGAAATCAAAGGCATCAAAATTGGCAAAGATGAAGTCAAGCTTTCACTTTTTGCAGATGACATGATATTATAGGTGGAAAACCCGACAGACTCCACCAAAAGTCTGCTAGAACTGATACATGAATTCAGCAAAGTTGCAGGATACAAAACCAATGTACAGAAATCAGTTGCGTTCTTATACACTAATAATGAAGCAACAGAAAAACAAATAAAGAAACTGATCCCATTCACAGTTGCACCAAGAAGCATAAAATACCTAGGAATAAACCTAACCAAAGATATAAAAGATCTGTATGCTGAAAACTATAGAAAGCTTATGAAGGAAATTGAAGAAGATATAAAGAAATGGAAAAACATTCCGTGCTCATGGGTTGGAAGAATAAATACTGTTAAAATGTCAATACTACCCAAAACTATCTACACATTCAACGCAATCCCAATCAAAATTGCACCAGCATTCTTCTCGAAGCTAGAACAAGCAATCCTAAAATTCATATGGAACCACAAAAGGGCCTGAATAGCCAAAGTAATTTGAAGAAGACCAAAGCAGAGGCATCACAATCTCAGACTTTAGCCTTTACTACAAAGCTGTAATCATCAAGACAGCATGGTATTGGCATAAAAACAGACACATGGACCAATGGAATAGAATAGAAACCCCAGAATTAGACCCACAAAAGTATGACCAACTAACCTTTGACAAAGCAGGAAAGAATATCCAATGGAAACAAGACAGTCTCTTTAACAAATGGTGCTGGGAGAACTGGACAGCAACATGCAGAAGGATGAAACTGGACCACTTTCTTACACCATTCACAAAAATAAACTCATAATGGATAAAGGACCTGAATGTGAGACAGGAAACCATCAAAATCCTAGAGGAGAAGGCAGGGAAAAACCTCTCTGACCTCAGCGCAGCAATTTCTTACTTAACACATCCCAAAGGCAAGGGAATGAAAAGCAACAATGAACTATTGGGACCACATGAAGATAAAAAGCTTCTGCACTGCAAAGAAGGGGCGCCTGGGTGGCTCGGTTGGTTAAGCATCTGACTTCAGCTCCGGTCACAATCTTGAGTTTCATGAGTTCGAGCCCCGCGTCGGGCTCTGTGCTGACCGCTCAGAGCCTGGAGCCTGCCTCGGATCCTGTGTCTGCCCCTCCCCTGCTTGTGCTCTCTCTCTGTCTCTCAAAAAATGAATACTGTTTAAAAAAAAAAGCTTCTGCACTGCAAAGGCAACAATCAACAAAACTAAAAGGCAACCAACGGAATGGGAAAAGATATTTGCAAATGACACATCGGACAAAGGGCTAGTATCCAAAATCTATAAAGAGCTCACCAA
The DNA here is from genome assembly GCF_046562875.1 of Panthera onca. Classification (NCBI taxonomy): domain Eukaryota; kingdom Metazoa; phylum Chordata; class Mammalia; order Carnivora; family Felidae; genus Panthera; species Panthera onca. The sequence goes on along the minus strand of NC_138357.1, from coordinate 10,427,411 downwards.
ACTCCACACCCGCAAAACAAATAATCCAGTGAAGAAATAGGCAGAAAACATGAATAGACACTTCTCTAAAGAAGACATCCAGATGGCCAACAGGCACATGAAAAGATGCTCAACGTCGCTCCTCATCAGGGAAATACAAATCAAAACCACACTCAGATACCAACTCACGCCAGTCAGAGTGGCCAAAATGAACAAATCAGGAGACTCTAGATGCTGGCGAGGATGTGGAGAAACGGGAACCCTCTTGCACTGTTGGTGGGAGTGCAGACTGGTGCAGCCGCTCTGGAAAAGAGTGTGGAGGTTCCTCAAAAAATTAAAGATAGATCTACCCTATGACCCAGCAATAGCACTGCTAGGAATCTACCCCAGGGATAGAGGAGTGCTGATGCAGAGGGGCACTTGTACCCCAATGTGTATAGCAGCACTTTCAACAATAGCCAAATTATGGGAAGAGCCTAAATGTCCATCAACTGATGAATGGATAAAGAAATTGTGGTTTATATACACAATGGAATACTACGTGGCAATGAGAAAGAATGAAATATGGCCTTTTGTAAAAACGTGGATGGAACTGGAGAGTGTGATGCTAAGTGAAATAAGTCATACAGAGAAAGACAGATACCATGTTTTCCCTCTTATGTGGATCCTGAGAAACTTAACAGAAGACCATGGGAGAGGGGAAGGAAAAAAAAAAGAGGTTAGAGAGGGAGGGAACCAAAACATAAGAGACTCTTAAAAACTGAGAACAAACTGAGGGTTGATGGGGGGTGGGAGGGAGGGGAGGGTGGGTGATGGGCTTTGAGGAGGGCACCTTTTGGGACGAGCACTGGGTATTGTATGGAAACCAATTTGACAATAAATTTCATATTAAAAAAAATAAACATGGAAAAATTTAATTTTTAAAAAAAATAAAATAAAAAAAGAAATATAATTTAAAGTACATCATTTTCTAAACTCTGCCTTGTTCATCTCCTTTTCAAGTTTTGTTTTGTTTTTCCAATTAAATAGCCAAAACCAGTTCCTATATGCTACAGTTGGAAATAAGTATAAATCAGCCCCAGGAACTGCATAAAAATTAGATTTCTTATATATTCATTGCTCTCGTTCAGTTTAAACTTTTGGTGTCACCATGCAAAATGCGTTTAGTGTTGGTAGTTTTGATGATTTTTCTATTCACATGCCAATTAATCAGACACCACAATACCAAATGATACAATAATTATGTAATTAGGTAGCATATAAGTTGTGGACCTTATATGTGGATGTATCTAATTTAAGGCCTCTGGTTTCTAACAAGGACACCAGATGCTCTGTCTCTTGGCCATCTGGCTCTCTAAGGAAATCCTCTTTTTCTCCACTTCTTCTCTCAGAGTATAACTCTTATTATATATGAAACTACAAAGACTAGATACCTCACAGCTTTGCTAATGTATACAAGATACCACTGTGGCAAGATTATCAACTAAAAATGCTAATGAAATATTTTTATATACACTGAGGAATAGTGTACAGAATATACCCAGATTCCTTCTTTTAGTGACGATTCTATTATAATTCACATTGAAAGGCTGTCCATACTTAAGCATTCAATTACAATGACAGCAGAGAAGGAGAGACCCAGGGAGATCTATTTCAACCCCTTCATTTTATTAGTCAATAAACTATGGCCTGGAGGTACAACTGGTCTTTTATTTTTTAGTGCACTTTCCATTGCTTTTCGCCACCATGCATTATAGAGGAAAATGCTCAACAAAGAATTGGCAATAGTAAGAGTTTTCCAAAGAAATATTATTAAACTTTCAAATATAAGAAGAAAGGAACACTCGCTAACACGAAACATTCTCTCCACTTTTACAAATCACTGTTTGAGGCCCTCCTCCTTATGCCCTGCCGCGTCCCATCAAGAATGGTGGTTCGGAGAAGCAAGCAGGAAGAGCTGGGAACAAATTAGTTCTTCCAGTGAAACTCACGAAACAGTGCGAGAGAGATGTAGACTGTGAAAACATTTCAGAGATGTGATATCCAGAAAGTCAAATCCATGCTGTTCTGAAAAGAGTAGGCAACCATCCCCCTACAGCTTTCTGTCCCAAGTCAGACAGCCTCAGATGCAGTCATACAAACTCCACACCGGTGTCCAAAATCACCAGTTGTATAACGAGAGAAAAGCTGTGGCTGACTGCGGGTCAGCGTAAACAGTCAAGTGAGGCATGAACACAGACGATTTTACAGACAGGAAAAGTGAGAGGTGAGGGGAAATTCCACGGAGGGAATATCCGGTCTAAAACTAATTGTTCAGCCCTAAGTTGTTGGCAGCACTCTTGAGTTCTGTTAACTTCCGTAAATTTTATCTGCCTTTGGCATAATCGCCGCTGCTACCCTGCTGATGATTATAGTTGCTGTGAGTGATGTTAGCCCATCGCCGCCATAACAGCAGCTAAGCTGCCTGATATTGACAACAGATCTTTCATTACAAAGCAAGGAAGAGACCATATAGATTTTGCTCTATTCAGCTTAGTAGTTAGAAAGACTATCATCCCCCAGGATGCTGAGAACAGAATAGCCAGGACAAAGGCAACTGTCGTCTCTCTGCACAGAAATATTACAATCCATGTGAAGCAGGAGAATGACGGTCCACCAAGCTTGAGACGTACTCATAACGCGTAAAGAAAATGTATGGCCAATTTGGGTGAGGAAGTATAACTGTTGATCTCACTTGGGAGTTTGGAATTCATGGATAGCAAGAAACTAGCGGCATGGATCAATGCAAGGCACTGTAGTTTTTTTGTTTCTTTAGGGTTTTTTTTTTAAAGTTTATTTATTTTGAGAAAGAGAGAGAGCACGAGCAGGGGACATGAAAGAGAGGGAGAGAGAGGATCCCAAGCAAATAAACCCCTGTTTATTTGGTTTTTATTTTACCCTTGAGGACACTGTGATCTTGTAAAAAAAAAAAAAATAATAATAATAATAATAAATACTGAAAAGTAACAGAAGTTAAATTTCCAGGGGCACCTGGGTGGCTCAGTCAGTTGATTCCCTGACTCTTGATTTCGGCTCAGGTCATGATCCCAGGGTTGTGGGATTGAGCCCTGCGTCAGCCCACTCTGAGCATGGAGCGTGCTTGGGATTCTCTCTCTCTCTCTCTCTCTCTCTCTCTCTCCCTCTCTCTCTCTCTCTCTCTCTCCCTCTCTCTCTCTCTCTCTCTCTCTCTCTCCCCCCCCCCCACCCTCCCCTCTAACCCACTGCCCCTCTAACCCACTCTTGTGTGCTCACTTTAACTCTCTCTCTCAAAATAAATAAACAAACATTTTTTAAAAAGGTTAAATGTCCGGTGCCAGAAACAAGAGAACAGTTTCTAAAGGTCAGGTTAGTCAGGGAAAAATCTCCTAGGGGACGCGCTGCTTCAAGCACAGGTGGGATTTCCACAGTGAAGGCTTCAAGGCGGGAAAAGTACCACCAGCAGCGGCGGTGAAGATGAAGGGATATTGGGCGTCTGCAGTACGGTGAACAGGCCTGCTCATCAGGAGCGGATGATTCGTGGAGGGAAGCAGTGCAAGTTGGGTGGGAGCAGGAACTTTGCGCTGGATCATGGAAGGCCGGGCCTGCCAGGCCTCGTCTGGATTAACGAACTGTCCAAACAGGTATCTTAAATCTAGGGGATCTGTGAGCCTAGGACGTGTTTAGGTCAACCTGGCTTGAAAAACAGATTAGTATAGTATTCTAATCATGGTCATGATACTTCGAATTATAAACGTGTGTGTTTGTACTTATCTCTATATAAATATATGTGTGCTTGTTATATTGGATAGGGCTCTGACATATGGATATATATTTATATAAATATATAAGCACAAATTCTTAAGTCTAAAATGTAAATATAAACTATGTGCACTTGCAAATTAACACGCTCACTTTTTTCCTTCAAATGCCTTGATGACACATCGCTGAACTTCAGAAACGAACTGAAACATAAACACTGAAGGGAAAGTTCATATGCTTTGGCTAGTATTCTAATTTCTTTTCATGTTTATTTTTGATAGAGAGAGACAGAGCACGAGCAGGGGAGGGGCAGAGAGAGAGGGACACACAGAATCCAAAGCAGGCTCCGGGCTCTGAGCTGTCAGCACAGAGCCTGACGCGGGGCCCGAACCCACACACTGCGAGATCATGACCTGAGCTGAAGTCCGACGCTTAATTTTGGTTAGTATTCTAAGTAAAAGCACCCTAGAATTTCTTTAGATGGGCCTGCCTAATAACAAAACAAGCACAAAGTGGAAAGTTGGGCATTTAACTAATGGCTTGGGAAACTATTTGGCAAAATGGAAATGTTTGGGATATTTCTATGAAAATACAGCATAAAAATGATACATATACACCTATGTTAAATATTGATAGATGAGCAAGTGCTAGCAAGCAACATGCACATCTAGAAGAGAGGGTTAGGAGATTATGAAAGATTATGTGTTTAAAAGTATAGGCCATTACTTGTAATTCTTGCTATAATTTCAAATGATAAATCAAGACAAACATGATAATAGTTTCAATCCTCGTGTTGGAAAATGGACTAAGGACCTAGACTGGCTCATGAGCTAGGCACTGGATTTAGAAAACAGAGTTGACATGGAAGTTATCTAGCCCGTTTACCACCACTCTTCCGCCTGTGCCCATGACGGACATCACTAATCAAACTGGGCCTTCTTTCCTTATCTGCACAGAATTCCCAGAAGCCGCTATCAATAACTCAGAATCTTCTCGCCAGATGAAACCTCTGTGCCGTCCACAACTGATAAACAGCGTTCTCCAGCAGGTACTCAATGGAGAAAATCTTCCACAAAAAAACTGAAACCAACAGACAAAATTCCCTTTCCCTCTGAACCCACAGCTTCATCTTCTTTAGGCCAACATGCGTCCGAAACAGATTTCATCAAATTCCTATCTGGGCACAATTAAGCTGAGCAAGATTTTGGCAAGCACGGTCTACTTTCATTTTGAGCATTTTGGAGAAAATTTAAAGACAATATGGAAAACACAGTAAGGACGTGATAAATTCTATACTTCGTTTGCTTTGTCTACAGAGCTTCTACTACTTTGGTCAATCCATTTAGATAAAAGATGCGTTTGCAGCTACCGTTGGCAGGGTATTTAAGGAGCATTTCAAAATTGCTTCCAACGTGGCAATGTCTGCTAATGGACTTGCCCTTAATGTTGAGCTTGAGAAAACTTCTCTTCTGTTGTTGTTTTAACCTTAAAAACTGCCATAGTACACTGAACGTTTTCTTTACGTCTCTCGAGTCAGTCTGCTGTCCTTGGGCTGAAAACCTCATCTAGGATGACAAGAGGGCAAAATCTGTGTCAAAGTCAGGACACGGCTTTGAGAAAAACACCTGGATTCAGCCCTGATTAGATCACCTCCACTCCCACTCATAACCCCACTGCTCAGACACTGTCCTCCCTGCCCGCGTTCTAGCCACGTATCTAGAGGTTCTAGCCAACAATAACAAACACAAAGGCAAGGTCGAAAACCAAATACAGCCAGGGGCACCTGGGTGGCTCAGTCAGTTAAGTGTCCGACTTCAGCTTAGGTCATGATCTCGAGGTTCGTGAGTTTGAGCCCCGGGTTGGGCTCTGGGCAGACAACTCAGAGCCCGAAGCCTGCTTTGGATTCTGTGTCTCCCTTGCTCTCTCTTTCCTCCTCCGCTAACTCTCTGTCTCTGTCTCTCAAAAATAAATAAACATTAAAAAAAACCAAAAGCAAATATAGCCAGCACCGAACAGCAGCCACTCTTTAAAACATAATCCTGCCTTCACGCCTGTAGATATGCTCCTCACCAGGCCTGAGTCAACGGGCCACTCCGGGTGCGGGATCAACACCTTAAGTGTCGTTCATGACTCGGCATACTTCCTGCCTCCTCTATACTACCTTACAAGATAGCAGTTCGTTTTTGTCTCTCTTAAGCTCTCCACCTCTTGATGTTCATGTCTGGCACAGAACTTTCTCAATTCACTGATCACTAGTATTTAAATTCCTTGAAGGTAGGGAGTATGTTTCAGTAATCGTTATAATCCCAGCAGAGTGCACAGTGCTGTGCACATGGCAGACACAGTCTTGCACACTAAGGAATTTTAGGTCTGGGTCATATACAAAAGTTGGACGGGTCCTCTAATGGGATACAGGACCCCAGATACATCATGCAGTGTTCTTACAGATGTTTCTACTCAGGTGAAATCACAACTATGGAAGGCTATCAAAGGCCACTTGGGTAGCACATGACTTTTTTTTTTTTCTTTTCTTTTTAAGAAGTGTTCAAATAAACATTCGGCCCGCTGAAGGTGTGGGAAAGAGAAGGGAACAGCATCTGTGACACGCGGAGATCATCACAATTACACAAAGTGAACTACCGCCTTTCTCGCCACGTGCTGCCTCTCTAATCACCTGGTTCCTATAAACCGTGTGTGCGCGTGTGTGCACAAGTGCTTGTAAGATTGAGGACAGACAGAGAACTTAGGTATCAGCCTAAGGAATTCAGACTTAATTTCACAGGCAATGAAGAAGTTGTGAAAATTTTTGAGCTGGAGAATAATAAGCCCAGACTGTCATATTTTCTTAATGAGGGATGATTTTGCCCCCCTCACTCCAGGGACATCTGTCAACGTCTGGAGACATTATTTTTGTCACAGAGGCAAGGTCAAAAACCAAATACAGCCAGCGGTGAACAAAAGAGGGCCGGTGCTACTCTGATCTAGTAGGTAGAGGCCAACAGGCTGTTAAACCTCCTACAATGAGCAGGATGGGTCCTTGCCATAAAGAATTATCTGGCTCAAAAGGTCTTTTCATGCCATGGTTGAGAAACCCTACTTTAGAGCAATGTTTCACAGAAACTTTCATAAACACTGCTTCCCTGAGATGTAACTTGATAAAATGTTTGTTATTTTTCCATAAAAATGGAAAATACTATTTATAACATACCTTTTATTCTTTTATTCAAATTATATATATCGAGTACTTGTTATTTAATGGCGTCATGCGACTATTCTGGAACTATACCAATGAGAACAGCAAACGAATCCTTGCCCCCGTGGGACTACATGCTATATTGAAGATTTGTTATGTAAATTAACATGCTAAAGGCTTTGAAAAGTGCTGTCATAAACATTTTACTTTAATCCAGCATTTCCTAATAACATTTGACAACTCCCCTTTCAAAAGCAACATACTCCCTGTTAACATTCCTCAAGATTATCATTATTTGAAACAGTTTGAGAAACATAGCTTTTAGCTGATGAAGTAAATGCCAGTGGACAGGATTATCAGACACCCTGAAGTCCAGATTCAGAGAGGCCAGCTAGATTATTGTTAATAGTCATCAAATAATAATGGCAATAGCCTGAAATACAGAATTGCTGGTGGAAACGGAAAGAAGATGGATAGAAAAGATATTTCAGAGGTAAAAGCAACAGAATCGAACAGGGTGGGTGGCAAGGTAGGGGGATGAATACAAGATGACTCTGACACTTTTAGCCTAGAAAGATGGAATTCTGTTTTCAACATTTTGAGATCAAAAATATGCAGGCAGTGAAAAATATAGGCTTGGATATTGCGACTGGAGATTTGGAAAATATAGCACAAGCCCTGGCTTTAAATTTGACTTTCAAGTGTGGTCAGGGACAGGGTCAGAGACCAGGGAAGCGTGCTCAGGACTTTGCGAGGCAGCACCGTTGAGGGAGTGGGTGAATAAAAAGAGAGATCACGAAGGAGGTGAACAAATCGCGACAAAGGAAGAGATCCAGGAATGCTCAGCTATAGGAGTCCAACGAGCCCGCCAATGGATTCTGGACCCTTGACAAAGATGACATAATGGGAATAAGGCCCACATCTCTGATATTGTCAATGATACAAAGCGGATCCTTCCTAGGGCCTGTCCTCACGGAGTGGATGACTCAGTCCTCCACAGTTCTTCACCAAGGTGTCTGTCTAGGTCTTGATCTTTGGACCCCAGCATGTGCTCCCCGAGTCTTTAGTAGGCCTAGAATGAATACACGTCCAGGCAATCCCAGCAGTCTTCCCCACTGGAGTCCCCTTTTCTTTGCCATTCTTGTTCCACTCTGGTGGTCTTCGTTGTCTGCCCTTTGAAACCTTCAGTTTTTCCCTAGTCAGCTCCCCTCGAAAGGGACTCTCTCTGGTTTATCAACTTAATGCTTCTTCTATCTTCCTGGCCTAAGCCTCGGGGGAAAATATTAAGCACAACTGTTAGCTCTGGCATCCCTCAAAAAGGTTATAATTATCTAGGCCTTGCTGAGACTCTCAAAGCTGCTGATTTGATTTTTTTTTTTTTTTTTAAAGTCTTGGTAATTCTCTTCACCACTTAGGTCCCGAGTCACACCTACTCTTCTCTTAAATTATGATGTTGTTCCTGCCACTGCTTTTTAAAGTATCAAATCTAAATTTATATTTGACAATCTAGGAACTCCAGTCATCTCGTCTGTAAAATGGAGATTGGGGTTTGATGCTAGTACCTACTGCTGAGGGTTGCGGAGAGGATCAAATGAAAGAACATATGAGAGAGTGCCTTCCCAACGTTATCATCATTCTCCTCTTATCTTTACTGGGATCGATTTCATACTGTTTACAGTCACGCAAGTTTGCAACGGGAAGGACTTCAGAAAGTGCACCAAGCACTTAGTACAACAGACCCATCATCCAGCAACCTTGATTCCTGGGTTCACTCCCACTTTACCGCATTTGCTCCAATATGTCTGTATTTAAAAACAAAGATCACTGCGGTAGGTACTGACTGGTTCCTCAACAGCCAGGAGCTTCTAGGTATCTGCAAACCAGTCCTGGATTCACTGGAAACTTAGAAAGGATATTTTCCTTCCTCTCGATCTGTGCTCTTCTCAAATGCAAAGGTAGCTTGCTTGCTCATTTGTACCAGAGCATGGTGACAATACCTACCTCACTGGGTCACTGGGAAGATCAGAAAGATTCTCTCACAAGCATCTAGCACAGTTTCTGCCCTGTATAGACAGTTTGTATTTTGTAATATCAATGATTATCATTATTTTAAAAAATACATTCGACCACAGACCCTCCTCAGTTATCTGCTCAAACATGATACAAAAATGTAATTTCATTTTTATTTCTGACACATTACCTTTTCCCTTATTCCTACAAAGCAGCAATTCCTCCCAAACTCAGTCCCTGCCATTATACACCAGACTTGAGTTTCTACATAGAGATGCATAATTAGCTCACGCCTGGCCAAAGCATGTCTCCCCATCTTGTTATAAGTGTGGCACAGGTCTTGGGTAATGGGAGTCTGAACATTCTGGTCGTTAAGATGTAACTTTTCCAGATATCTTCCTTCTGGTTAAAATTTATTTCTCTTCTCTGTACTTTCAGCAATGTACTGGTGCCCATCATGGAAAGGGCATGTTTTACAAAATGACATATGCCAAAGGCAACTTCAATATTGAAACGAGGACCTATATTTGCCCACTAATTTTATAAATATCAGCACATGAGACCAGTTACTAACACTTTTATTTAGGAACTGTCACTGTCAGAACTAGAAACACATTTTATACCTTCAGAAAGATTAGCCACTGGAAACTGCAGGGGGTGTCTTCAAGAGAAGAATGTCCATGTGTTGTAAATGCTCTCTTGTGGTTTGAGAAAGATTCCTCTTGGATTTAGTTTTTATACAAAGGGACCAAAGACCTTGAATGTACCTTACGGAAAAGCCAAATGGTACATTTAAAAAAAGGAAGTAACAATGGGTAAAATACTGAAACATGTCATTGCAAGGTAGTCAACCATGCAATTCTGATGTGGTTTTCCAAAATAAGAAAAAGGACTTAAGACTATAAAATATCATTTCTGTATTCTACAGGTGTCCTCTGAATTATGGTAAGCTCAGTACTAAAATCAAGTTTATTTCTCTATTTAATGAGTAAGTCACCTGTTATATATTGATGCCATTTTATAACTCAGGGATAATGGTTTTTATGATTTGCATATTTGAATGGTTAGACAAGCCATGATAAAATACAACGGATGACTGCCTATTTTAAAGGATATGAAGGTGGGAAGTAGACTGCAATAAAATAGCATCCAGTTATGGACGAAAAATATACAAGTACTAAATACATGGTCCAAAATATATCCACATTACTAAGGACTGGAAGAGGATATGGGAAATGTTTTGCGTTTGACTTTTGTAATTCTTTTTATAGACCACTGCTTAACTGCACAATTTACAGGTGAAAAACAATTTGCAATCATTGCATAAAATTGAAAAACATAAGACGTTTTAAAGGAAGCTTCGAGGTCAGCTCGTCAAATATTCCCTTATCTACCTCAAGTCATTGTCCATCAGCTTTAATTCCTTAAATGGCACAGGTGATCATTGCACTTAAGCAATGAGACGCACACACACTATACGGAAAAGATCATTCAGGCCCCGTAACAGGAGAAACAAACTTGATATGCTGCTCTCAGGTGAAAATAGATACAGGTCCATAGGAGGAAAAATACAGAAAAAAAGAATCCATGGTCTAAAACCATGGACACTGAGTGGCTATAGGAATTTATTTAAGAGAAAAGATCAAAGAAGAGATAGATAATAGGTCCATTTGCCTAAATAATGACTAAGGACTTGCTGTCTACAGGTGTTTAAAAACCTTAATAAAAGATGGAAATTGTAGAGATGAGTTGAAGGGTATAATTAAAAATAACGGGATTAAATCGAGAAAGGGAAAAAGTACCTAGAAGAGAAAAAGCACCCAATTTCCAACGGGCGAAATCGATTAGACTGAGGAGCACTCTACTAAGGGAGGCAGCGAAATCTTTCGATGCTCAGCACACGGTGGCATCATACAGGTCAAAGCCCCGCCAACAGAAGCAGTGCCCAGGTCCAAGGCTGGACAAAATGGTGTGGAACATGTTTGCTCTCCCTTTTCTCGGATTCTCTCTTGAGTAATTTCATTTGCCCACAGGGATGATGGCTATCTTTTTTTATCGTTTTTTTTTTCTCTAGCTGTAATTTATTTTCAAGTTAGCTAACAACATACAGTATGTACGGTGTGCTCTTGGTTTCGGGGGCAGATTCCCATGATTCATCGTTTGCATACAACACCCAGAGCTCATCCCAACAAGTGCCCTCCTCAGTGCCCATCACCCATTTTCCCCTCCTTCCCACTCCCCCCCCCCCCCCATCAACCCTCAGTTTGTTCTCTGTACTTAAGAGTTTCTTCGGGTGCCTGGGTGGCTCAGTCAGTTAAGCATCTGACTTCAGCCCAGGTCATGATCTCACGGTTTGTGGGTTCGAGCCCTGCATCAGGCTCTGTGCTGACAGCTTGTAGCCTAGAGTCTGCTTCAGATTCTGTCTCCTTCTCTCTCTGCCCCTCCCCCGCTCATGCTCTGTCTCTCAAAAATAAATAAATGTTAAAAAGAAATTAAGAGTCTCTTATGGTTTGCCTCCCTCTCTGTTTGAAACTATGTTTTTCCCTTCCCTTCCCCCATGGTCTTGTTAAATTTCTCAAATTCCACATATGAGTGAAAACATATGATATCTGTCTTTCTCTGACTGATTTCACTTAGCATAATACCCTCCCACGTTGTTGCAAATGGCAGGATTTCATTCTTTCTCATTGCCGAGTAGTATTCTACTGTGTATATAAACTACATCTTCTTGATCCATTCATCAGTTGATGGCCATCTGGCTCTTTCCATGATTTAGTTATTGTTGATAGTGCTGCTAGAAACATTAAGGTACATGTGCCCCTATGAATCAGCACTCCTGTATCCTTTGGATAAATTCCTAGTAGTGCTATTTCTGGGTTGCAGGTAATTCTATTTCTAATTTTTTGAGGAACCTCCACACTGTTTTCCAGAGTGGCTGCACCAGTGTGCATTCCTACCAACAGTGATGATGGCTATCTTTTTATGTTGGCTTTCATTTCTCAGTCTGGCAAGGGCTAACACACTTCTGTGAACAAAAAAGAGAAAACAGGAGTAAGAAGCCATAGAAATCAAAAGGTAATTTAACTAAAGCTTTTGGTTTTCCCTAAACCTGATTGATATTTACCGTGCTTTGGGGTCATTTTTTCCCCCATGCCATCTAAAAAAAAGGACAGGTCTTTGCCATATAAACTACATTTACATATCACTATTATTACATTATTAATAGAACACGTGGAAATAATCCAACAAGTCCAGAAAGGTACAAAATTAAAGGTATGGTTCTTCCAACTCCTCCCTTTCCTCAGAGGCAAATACATTTGTACCATTTATAGTTTTAGATCGTCTGTGGTTGACTCCATAACTCTAAAAACCTTCTTCTAGGGGCACCAGGGTGGTTCAGTCAGTTAAGCGTCTGACTCTGGATTTGGCCTCAGATCATGATCTCACGGCTCGTGAGAGATCAGGCTCTGCGCTAATAGCGTGGGGCCTGCTTGGGATTCTCGCACTGTCTTTCTGCCTCTCCTCTGTTCAGGAGCACAGGCACACTCTCTCAAATAAACTTAAAAAAAAATAAATAATTTGCTTATACCTATATTTATTTGTAGAAATTCAACAGAAGAGCAATGCCTACTAACTACGCCCCAAATCCATTCTCCTCTTCTACAGTAAAAGCATTTTTTAGCTAGGTACATATCTGTCCCGCTAAAGGCTAGATATTCCAGTTTTTCTTACAGATGGGTGTGGTGGTCATGTGACTAGCTCTGTGACTAACAGTATGTGAGGAGAAAGGATGTAAATATTTCCACGCCATACCCTTAAAATGAAGACGTTACTTTTCCCCCTCTGGTCTTCCTTAATTCAAGACCTGGAACGAAGTTCTGAGACTGAGCTAAAGCACCCACATGGACAGCAAGATGAAGGCCGTGTGTTGAGGATAGCATAACAACGTAGTGAGAAGAAACCAGATCCCAGATCCTGTCAAACCAACATACCAGCCAGGACCAACTACCTAAACTACTACATGAAAGATGGGAAAACATTATGTTGGCATTTCTCTGCTCTGCATAGTTTGTATTCTGAACAATAAAAAGTACCTTTTTTGTATCTGATGTGAAAGGGGGGAGATTTAACTCACTCCCACTACTACCTTACCTTCTTCCTCTTCTAATTTTTGTAAATTATATATTTTGAGCTGTTCTCCTTCCTGACACTACAACAAATACATATTTAATAAATGTTTCTCGATCCTTCAACTCTAGATAGTATCTCTTGACTCCCCACTGCATAAGATGTGTTAACACCTGTACACTTTTGTTTCCTACCCTCCTATTGTGGTCCTATTATATTTACAGTCTTTTTCAATTATAATTAAGTCTTCTGTGCTTTGTTTATAGATTTATTCTAAAAACTGAAAACCAAGAAAACTACAGACCAATAGCTCTCATGAACATAGATGCAAATATCCTCAAAACGATACTGAATCCAACAGAGTATGACAAGATTATACAACACAATTGGGATCTATCCAAAATGGTCAAGGCTGGTTCAATATTCAAATATCAAACAATGTAACCCATCATATCAACAGGCTAAAAAAAATCACATGATTATGTCAATAAATGATAACAAAGCATCTGACACATTCTAACACCCATCCATGATAAAAAAATTTTTAAAATCCCCTCGGTAACTAGGAATAGAGGGGGAACTTCTTCAACTTGATAAAGACAACACTCCTTTTCAACATCCTAATGAGTCCTAGATAATACAAAAAGGAAAAAAGGTACCCAGATTCATGGATTTGAGCCCGGCATCAGGTTCCGGCATCAGGCTCTTCTCCCTCTCTTCCTCTGTCTGCCCTCCCCTACTCTCTCTCTTTCCCTTTCACTCAAAATAAATAAATAAACATAAAAAAAAGAATTAACTGTAAATAATGGAATTTAGGTGACTGTCATGTGCCAATGGTGACATATGTACCACTTTGGTAGAAGATGTGGATAATGAGGAGGCTATACATGTGTGGGGGCAGGGAGTACCTTGCCTTCAATTTTGCTGCGAACTGAAACTGCTCTAAAAAATTAAGTCCTAAAGAAACCCTGAAAATCAATATATAATAAGATCATGTAAATATTATTAGCTGTACAATCAGCCTCAGACCCACAGAAAGACAGATGGCATTCTCCATCACTAAAACACCCAAAATTATGACACAGTTTCAAGTTATTTCACTATGTTTTGTTTGTTGGCCATGACTCTCTTGTATATAATTTTATTCTTCCTGAAATTGCTAGAGGTCTTTCTATCTCTTATTTATAAAATGAATATATACCTTCTTTACCATGCAATATCATTGAGTATCATAGTCATACCATTTGTTGAATGTAATAAAATGCTTTCAGGTCATTTCAGAGATTGCCAGCTACATATCCCAAAATTCATCCTCCCCCTGGTTGTAACTGAAAACAATCTCCCTCGCAACTCGGTTTGACCAATGGCATTTCAGTAAAAGTTGTTGGGTGGGGCTTCCAAGAACCGACTTAATTGTGAGGTACTTTTTTTTTTCCTCCTGTCCCCTACTTCCTTGGGTTAGCCCAGAATCTCAGTGTGATGGCTAGAAGTACAACAGTCATTTGGGAACTGTGAATCTGCACTGCCGATACAATGCCAGCAACCAATTACCACAGCATTACCATAATATGAGAAAACACACATTTCTGTGTTTTAATCACTACACTCAGGACTGTCACCAACAGCCAAACACAATTTCCAACCACTATACGAGGACGACTACAGGGTTATCATCCTGGGAATTATTTCTATTGTACTCCTTAGTTTCATACATCTTTGATCCTGTTTATTCTCTTTTCATTTTACTGGTGCAGAACCACAAGGACTTTTTAATCTTTTTTAAGGCAAAGAATTCAGGACTAAAACTCTGTAGTTTTTTTTAAATGTTGTTCTCACTCTTGTTAAGTTGGCTGTATAGTGACTTCTAAATCCAAAATCATCAGCCCTCAGAACTTGAAGGGATTGTCCAGTGTCTACTCCAGAATCTTATGTCAGCACCTACGCCTATCTATATCTGTATCTAGATCTCTATCTCTATCTATCTCTATATCTGTATCTAGATCTATATCTCTATCTCTATATCTGTATCTATATCTATATCTCTATCTCTATATCTGTATCTATCTATATCTATATCTATATCTATATCTATATCTATATCTATAGTCTACGCCTATCTTTTTATCATTCCTTTATAGATAATCTACTGTGTCTTGTCTCTTTTCAAGATACCTTTAGATCTTCTCTTAATAACAACATCTTGTGAGAATTTGTGTAGGTATGTATTCCATTTCATCCATCATGCTCGGCACTGCATGGGACCTTTCTATCTGTAGAGCTTCATCTTTCTCCAACACTAGGAAATTTCCTTTTATTTCTTTGCTACTTCCCCCCACCTTCTTTGTTCTTTCTGGAACTCCTAAGCAGATGGTTGGTTGTTTTTGGAGATTGGTCCTTGATGTCTTCTAACTTTCCTATCATACATTTTACTTCATCTTTTTCTTCTCTGTGTTCTGAAAGCATTTGTCAAAACTTTTTTCCCTTATATTGAATTTCTTATTTTGATAATCTTACTTTTAGCTTTCCCAAACTCTTCCTTGTCTCTGATTGTTCTTTTAACCTAGAAGACTGTTCTTATTTTACAGATGCATGTCTTATCAGAGCTCTCTGAAAGAACAGGTTAGCTTTGATTTTTTAAATTTCTCTTCCCTAGAAAATACATGCTTCTTCTGGAATCAGATGTTTGCTCACCTTGGTCCCTCTCTTCTGTTAGTTCTCCTACAATTTGGGGGGATTCTTGGTGTTCTGTTCCTAATTTTTTAAATACTACCTGACTAAATTAGATAGTTGATAATTCCTCCACCATTATGAACAATAGTCCCTATTATGACTGACTAGACCAAATTACAAGTCTTTCTACAAGGAGTTCTTTAATCAAAATCCTTGATTTATATTCCTTTTGGCATTTATACTCTCTATACCTGCTGATTATGGAGAACTGCACTGGGAAGGTGAGTCCTCTCCTCTACTGGAACCTTCTTTTGTGAGTGCTCTGCACTTTGGCTCACTCTGCTCAGGATCATCTGTTGATCTGATTCCCTGGCCTTTCCATTCTCCCCAATTCAAGGCAGTCTTTGTCCACTAATTCCTCACAGCCATCTAAGTATCTATCATCTTTCCATTGCTTTTTTTCTCTTCCATTCTTTTGCTTTTAAAATGTCATCTCAGGGGTGCCTGGGTGGCCCAGTGGGTTAAGCGTCTGACGTCAGCTCAGGTCATGATCTCGCGGTCCGTGAGTTCGAGCCCCGCGTCGGGCTCTGCGCCGACCGCTCGGAGCCTGGAGCCTGCTTCGGGTCCTGTGTCTCCCTCTCTCTCTGCCCCTCCCCTCCTCACACCCTGTCTCTCAAATATGAATAAATATTTAAAAAATAAAAGAAAATGTCATTTCAATAGGTTTGAGGGAGGGAGACAGGGGATAAAAGTCGTCCATCTCAGATCAGAAACCACAGATCTGGGCGTTTAGGAAGTTTTCTTAGTATATCATATTGTCATATCCAGTTACATAATCTATTATCTTCAAATATATGAGAAAGCATATTTGAAGGATAAACTTATTTGAAGAAAAATCAATTGTCATCTGAAGCTCTTTCATTCCTAAGATGACAATAATAAACATTGATATCTTTGTATCACACAATATATTTTTCACGTTTTATACTCTATCATTTAAATATTTCATTCTCACATCGATGTTTTGAAATAGCTTTCTGAGAGAAAACAACAAATTCTCTACATAGCAGCCCACACAAAATCTCCAAACCAGCAGCACAAGCTAAAAATCAGACCAAAAAGTAAAATTGACAGAGGCATTTTCCCTAACATTTACCTCATTAACTCTCAACTTCATTGAGGAATAAATCAATCTGGAAGCCTCAGTGTATAGCTATTAAAGCTGCTTCTCTAGACACACTAATTGGTCAGGTTAGACCTCTGAACTGAAATGTCAAGTAGAAAAAAGGAATTTTAAAAATGTACCTACCCTATATTTGGTGAAGGAGGGGACAGGCAATCTGTTTTCTGTGTTTCCTGGACTTCAGTGAGACAAAGGAGTAAAACTAGCCCATTCTTCCACACTTGAAATAAAGAATTCCCTCAAACGACAGGTGATTTTTTTAAACCCCTGGTTAAATTCAGTGAAATGCCCATGTGTGCTTTTATGATGCCATGTATAACCACCTTTACCTTGAGTGATGATTATAATACCTTGTATAGGTTAAGATTCGTTCCTGGCCTAAAAGCCAATTATCTGGAGAATGATGTTTTAATAACGTGCCTATTAAGAAGGAAGCAAGACATCAAATCCCATAAATCACCCAAAATTACCAAAATATGACTTCTACTTGAAAGTGTTTAGTGGAGGACGGAAGATGGATCCTTGAAAATGTCATAGTTCACGTGAATATAGTTAAATTCCAAGAACAGTAAGAGTGATACTGAAGCACTTGGAAAGTACAGGGAAAAAGCTGAAATATGAACATCTCAAAGAGTAATTTTAAGGACTTCTTGGGTGCGCTACAAGCATCCCATTCTTCTCTAACAAAGTGGGAGGGAGCCTAAAAATTAGCCTCATTACCCTTTGCTGCAAGCAACCTTAATTGCTTTGATTTGTATCTCATTGTGGTATTTCCTGGCTCTGGGTGATGGTTTTAAAATCTTAACATATTGGTATACCTACAGGAAGAGGATACTGTGTTTAGTCATCTTCTTTCTCATGAATGTGTAGCAATTACCAGTAAAGTGAATCAATTCATCACACTCTTACATTTAATTAATTAGACACTATAGAAAGACTACAGATTCATTTCCCTTATTGAAAGAAAATCTAATTTTATCTGATAGATTCCAATCATACTCTCTTTGGGGGTCTACTAAGTAATGCCTAGTGAGACAGCAATTATCCTTAATGTTAACAGCCAAAACACTTCCAATGGCCACTCAAGGTAGCAATGCATCAACATACATGGTATGCAGAAAATTTCTTGCTAAAGATTATTATAGCTTCATTAATCACCCACTATGTAAATAAGGTTGATGAGAAAAAGCAAAGGGGGACGTATTTAGCCTAGGCAAACGGCTCTGTGAGAAGGCAACGAGTATTAAATATCAGCTCTCAGGTAGACGAAAGGATTCCCATTGCAGAATCACATTCTCCTTTCATTGCACGTGAAAAAAAAGTAATGTTTGGAGACCTAAGAAGTTTAGGTGAGATGTAATTCAATTCCACTGGTATTTAGTAAGGTCTACGTAGGATAGAGAAGATAACACTATCATCGAGGTGCTAGAAAAGAACAAAACACCATCGACACAGTTAACACAGTTAAGTAACAAAAGAAGGGTGTGTGTGTGTGTGTGTGTATCTATGTCTATTTACCAAGGAGTTGTCAGAAAAAGACAACACTTAGCTGGGCATACTGAATGAACAGAATTTATACTAGTGAAGAGGAAGAAAATAAACAATCCAGGAAGAATGAACATAACTAAGAGGAAAGGTAGAGATGTACGATTGATACCAACCTAAGTGGGGATAGTTCTTGGGGTGTGATGGAAAACATGAGATCTGTAATAAATCTCCCCATAAGTACTAAGGATCTTTATCATATATGGAAAAATGAGATCACATATATGAATATGTTATCTTATTACTAGAATTCTTGTGCCTACTTGGTAGATGAGGAAAAGGCATTTCAGAAACGAGAAATTGCGTGGCTAAGGCCTCCTGGTTAGAAGTGGAAAACTGAGACTCAAACTCATTTTTCTCTAATAGGATATGACCTTATTATGGAAGCTTTGAAAGCTGGGGAGAGGAATGTGACCTTACGATCATGGATGTCTTGCCACAAATAGATGATTAGGTAGGAAAATGAAACGCTTACCGGTAACAGTAATCGCATCTCCTCTCCTTGTCTGAAAACACTTAAGCATTAGCCAGCTGCCTTAATTGGCTTAACTTTTGGAAGTCAGTTTACTGAAACCTACTCCTTTTGGGAATTGAACTGGTCATCTTTTCTCTAAAATCTTCCTTGATTTAACTCAATCCGATCAAATCCATAATACCACCACCTTGTCGATCACTCAGATAGCCAGGGTCACTCTTCTATTCCCTTTTCTTTGCCCAGCTCTCACCATCCACCACATCGTAGTTCACACATACCGTTCTATCTTCAGACCTGTAGCTTTGACAGTAGTAAAGGCTCTTACAAATGTGTGTTGGGACTATTCCACCGGTTCTTAGTTCTTTTTTACTTCGTCTATCTTCTCCTCTGCTGTTATACAGATCATGGGAAGGAAAGCTTCCTTATAAAACAATT
Source organism: Panthera onca (assembly GCF_046562875.1). NCBI lineage: Eukaryota > Metazoa > Chordata > Mammalia > Carnivora > Felidae > Panthera > Panthera onca. Next base: position 10,408,016 of record NC_138357.1, on the reverse strand, counting down.
AAATCCTCTAATTGCTGCTGTGCTGCATTAAATAATAGTGATGATGATAATAATAGAATCCTAGAACTCACCACTACTTTTAAGTTTCCAATGGAGACGCAGTTTATTACGGTGGTTAACAGCATGGTCCTAGAGTCAAAATATCTGTGATGAAGTCTTGCTATGTCATTTACCAGGTATATAATCTTGGGAAAGTTACTTGAGCCTTCTGAAACACATCTTCATCATTAGCAAAATTAAAGTATTAATATTTTACATGCTGGACTGCTGAGTGGATTAACTGAGGTAATGAAGGTAGACCACCTACCCTAATGTTATTGTATTAAACCTTCAAAGGACACCCAGAATTGAATCTGATCCTCACAAAACTATGAAATACGCTGCTTATTATTGCCATATAAGCTTGACAGATGAAGAGCACGAAAGGAGGAGATGCTTAGTCTCGCCAAAAGCCATTTTGAAAGCCTTTGGTAATGAGATAGGACTAAAAAGTCGTCTTTTGCGTAAAAGCCCTAAGACGTCTGAACGGGGAACAAGAGCTGCACACAGGAAGGATGTACCATTGTTTTGAGGGTGGCAATCCTCACTGAACACTCAGTGTATGCCCGGTACTGTTTCAAGTGATTGAGAAGCATGTATCATTCAATCCTCTCAACAACTCGAGGTGTGGGACTTAGTCTCCCCATTCAATGGATGAGAAACCGAAGTTCGGAAACGCTGAGCAATTTTGGCCAATGGCACACAACTCTTACGTGGCAGAGGGGAGACTTGAACCCAGGGCGGTCTTAGCTATTAACCACTAACACACACCAAAGAAGGAAGTATTTTTCACACTCTGCGTTGCCACATGCTTGGAACATAAATCTCACGTACAGAATTGTTTTTTCAAAGGTGCCTCAACTTGGTGAGACAAATAACCCAAGACAAGAATATACTAATAAACTGTAGCTACAAACATTTATGAAGATGCTCCTGGAAGTTGTTTATATCCAAAGTACTCTCCTGTAAGAAGGCAAAGACCCACAGATCAAAAATTCTTCATCCCTCATTTGTTCCTGAACACATGGACAAAAGACAAATTAATAAGATGTTGGCCACATGCCACTATTACACATTTATACAATTTCAAATAGATAATCATTTGTTCAAATGATGTTGTTTCACCCGAAGGCAAAAGCATTAAGGGGTCATTTGCTCTTCTCCAAAATTCCCTTAACATGTGAACAAAGATCTCTCCAGATATAGTGTTCCCCCCGCCCCATGGTACTGTGATAATCTTAGAAACCCACATAAAGAGGTACAGTCTTCATAGTCCTGAAGTACCCTTATTAGGACAAAGAACCTTAATTAAAATGGTACCCAATTTAATTGTCCCTTCACACTTGGAAAGGGAACACGGGATAAGTAGTTGATTCCTTAAATATCCGTGCTTGTATGACTTTATAATAGTTGTTTCTGTACTAACAGTTTCTACAATTCTTGGACAGAACATTGCAAAATAAGGTATTACTCACTACTGAAAGTCCCCAGTGACTTGGATAAATAACCCCCCAGGTGGTGTTTGTCTCCCCACAACGTCACCATGAAGAGTTACGAACAAGAGGCAGGGGGGCAATTTATCACCAAACTGTGCCTATACACATACTAGGACTTGGTTTCCTCAGTGAGGACTTACATGCCCTCAGACTCTTTGTATAACTTGGTAAAACCACCACAAATGAACCCCAGATTGCCCTCATGTTAGCTCAATCCTTGGAAAACCACTTATGTGGCCATAGTCTCCCACAAACAACACCAAGTAAGGCCACATTTGCCCCCAGAGCATCCTTGTTCAAATGGAAAGACACTCTAAATAAGGATATATGTATCCAATATCACTAAACCCTCAGCTAATTAATCCCACACAAGGACTTCTCTGTTCACAATCAGTATCCACCTACACGGACAAGTATTTAAAAATAAAGAAATGTTTGTCCTCAAAATAGGACCATATGTATGGCCAGGGAACCGTGTATGAGAAAATATTTTATTTCTTAAATTTGCCTGCAAATTCAGGCAAAGAAGCTTAGGAGTTACTGGCTTCTAGCTTATCAGTGAATGCTGGGTCAGCAAAGCCCCAATTTGGACTTACTCATTCTTAAATTGTCCCTGAACACACGGAAAAATATTAACTAGTGAGACTTTTCTTGAAAGGAGGAGGTGTTCAAACTACCCCTGTATTCTTAGGCAATGAGTCCTAAGTAAAAAGCTATCTGTCTCCCTAAAAGCCCTGTATTTAGTCAACTGCCAAAGAGTTCATTTTTCACAAAAGACGACAATAAGGTCCAAAGTAAAACGCACGTAGCTACATGTATCCAAACTAACCTTGTGCTGATTGACAAACATCTACACATTTGTTTTCCCCGTCAATATGAAAATTTGTTTTTCTTTTGGGCCAAAATGCCACTCCCCCCCCCCCCCCCCCACCCCAACAGTTGCAAGGCATCTATAGAGCCTGATTCAATCCTTTGAGGTCAGATGTTTGCTCCTAAAGCCAGCACACAGGATCAAGATCCTCCCCCAAAACGTTTAAGATAAAATCTGCCTTGGGGCACCTGGGTGGCTCAGTGGGTTAAACGCTGGACTCTTGACTTCAGCTCAGATCATGATCTCACAGTCTGTGAGACTGAGCCCCATGTCTGCTTGGGATTCCCTCTCTCCCTCTCTCTGTCCCTCCCAGCTCATGTGAGTGTCCATGTGTGTGTGCCCCCACCCTCTCTAAAAATAAACAAATATTTGTAAAAATCTGCCTTCAGTAGATTACCATTAGTAAAACATCTTCATTCGACTGATCTAATTTGAGCCTCTTGAGAAACCAGACTGTACCGTTCTTGCTCCCCCAAAATAATGTTATACAATGTAGCCACATAATGTGCAATGATGAAGAAGGCCATCTCCTTAAACCCGAATGAGAAGCCATCCAGATTAATAGAAGGTCTGATATCAGCGAATTTAAATTGCCTCCCTCCAACAGTCCCACTCCAATGAGCAAAACAAAACCGGAAGACGAGAAGTATGCATCATTGCTGCAAAATTTTGTCTAGGTGCAACTAGGCTGCTTTATGTCCAAAGCAACCACCTGCCAGGGAATAAGTGGAAGAAAACTGTAGGAAAGGCCTGCCAACACCTCCAAATTCTGACTCGCAAGCACTGCAGCCGCACGTAAGATGAGGGACCCTGGTGCAGGGTAAACCTTCAATCTAGAAGCATCTCAGGATGTGTGTGTGAACTGGTGTTGAGAGAAGCCAGCCACGAAGCTCACATCTTGGAATCCATGTGAGGGTGCCGTAGCTAAAGCCGGGGACACTGTCACGGTTGGCTTCTAAATAGGACAACGTTGCAAGGATCGAAGGGAGTGGAAAGAACTGAAAGCAAATTAAACGAAAAGGAGACTCTGTCATCACCTCTCTTTCCCGCCCCAATATCTCATTTTCATTCCCACGGAAGGGAAGAGAAGAATGTGCGGTACAATGAGGAGTCAGGACTGTGGAACGCACTCGTTTTAAATTCCTGTGTGACAAATGACCACAAACTTAGAGGTGTGAAAGAACATGGATTTATCACCTCGCAGTCTCCATGGGTCTTGAGCCCAGAATTCAACAGCTGGATTCTTTGCACGGGGTTTCAGAAGTCCGAACTCGGGTGTTGGCCATGCGCGTCCTCCTCCGGAGGCTCGACCGGGGAGAGGTCTGTTTCCAAACTCCCTAAACTGTTGACAGAATTCCTTTCTAGCACGGCTGTAAGACGGAGGTCCTGGCGTTCTGCTGGCTGTAAGGTGGGACCTGCCCTCGGCAACTGGGACACGCTCAGGTCCTCCTCCCATGGCACCCTCCGTGGGCCCTCTCACACTTCAAGTCTCCCTCACCAGAAAATGCCCAGAACCTCTTCAGGAGTCTTGTGATTAGATCAGACTCACCTGGACAATCTTTTTATTCTAAGTGGTGCCTTACGACTTAACTTACATCTGCAAATCCCCCTTCCAGCAGCACCTGTCTGGTAGGTGGGAGGAGGTGTGTTTACCACAGGAGGAGTGAGACAGTTGGAGGTCATCTCCGAACTCTTATGACCATACTGAAGTCAGAGAAAACCACGTTGAGTGGCTCAAACTAAGGCACCTCTCCTTTCTTTCTTCTTTCTGCTTACTTAAAAAGGATCCAACAACGCTGGAGAAAAATTTTAAATATTGATTCCTTAAAAAAGGTAATGCATGTTCACTGGAGAAATCTTAGAATACAAGAGATGATTAAAACCACCTAATAATCCCACCACCTAGAATTACTCATTCTTGATATTTTGTACTATCACATTCCTATCTGTTATCTATCTATATGTATGTAATAAAGATGGGATCACCCTGTGTACAGGGAAGGCATCTCTCTTTTCATTGGTGGTTGGGCTCTCCTCTTTTCATCCGTACTATGCATTCTCAATAGAGGCCATCTTGTCCCCAAAGGGGTGAAAACTGATTTGGATACGGTGGAGAAATCTTAGATATTACAATGGTTTGGGGACCTCTAAAGCTCTACCTGACAAAATTTTATTCATTAGTATTTAATTTCTCTCATTAGGGAAAAATTAAATTAAATTAAAATTAATTCATTCATTGGATTAATTAATGAACTAAATTGATTGATTTATATTGCATTTAAATTTAATTTATTTTTTTTTCCTTAGGGGGCCAATAATGAAAGAAAGGTTGAGTAACTCAGCTCTTAAGGATCCTCCTGGGCCCACATCTTAGACAGCTCTCCATTCTGATTTCTGAAATTATCACAGTTGCCTCTGTAGCTTTTCATCTTTTACAGTGGGAGAAAATTCACTTGCTGCTAACAGTATAAAGAGTAGGTGTCATGCTAACTTAAAGTCACTTAAATGTTGGTCAGTTAGCTTTCTCATTACCTAAAATTTTCAATTACATGCTCAGTAGAAGAGTCCAAGAATGCATATCAATATCTCTAGGCCAGAGATCCTAAAATTTAGGTGTCCTCTACATACATGTCCTGAGATTTAAAATTGGTCAGATTTTTGACCCAGAAATTTATGTTCTAGGAATCTGTTCTAAGGAAAATCTGGAGATATGGACAAAAATTGATATAGAAGTATCTTTATTTCAATATTGTTTACAATAGTAAAATATAGATGGATAGTGAAATGGTTTGATAAATTACACTGTATCATAGAATGCTATATTGATCTAACATTTAAAATGATTTTTACAAAGATATACAAAGATGCTTAGGATATAATGCTAAGAGCACAATGAGGATGTAAATATGTAAGTACTGTTTTCATGTTTTCTATGGATATACATAGAAATAAAGACAGGGGCACCTGGGTGGCTCAGTCGGTTGAGCGCCCAGCTTTGGCTCAGGTCATGATCTCACGGTTTGTGGGTTCAAGACCCACATCAGGCTCACTGCTATCACCACAGAGTGCACTTCAGATCCTCTGTCCCTCTCTCTCCGCCCGTCCCCCACTTGCGCTCCCTCAAAAATAAATAAAAAGCATTAAAAAAAAGATAAAGACAGAAATGACAACAGCAATGGGATTATAGGTATTTTTATTTTATTTCTTATGTATATTTGTATTTCCCAAGTTTTCTATAATGAAAATGTACTGCTTTCATTCTTTTTGATCACAGAGTAATATTCATATATATATATGTGTGTGTGTGTGTGTGTGCATATATATATATATATATATATATGCCATTTCTTCTTTATCCATTCGTCAGTCAATGGATATTTGGGTTCTTGCCATAATTTGGCTGTTGTTGATAGTGCTGCTATAAATATTGGGGTGCATGTGACCCTTCAAAACTGATGAACAAAGGGGAAGGGAAGGAAGAAATAAGATAAAAACAGAGAGGGGGGCAAACCGTGAGAGACTTTTAAATACAGAGAACAAGCTGAGACCTGCTGGAGGGGAGGTGGGTGAGGGAATGGGCTAAATGGGTGATGGGTATTAAGAAAGACACTTGTTGGGATGAGCACTGGGTGTCATATGTAAGGGATGAATCACTAAATTCTACTTCCGAAACCATTGTTACACTATATGTTAACTAACTTGGATTTAAATAAAATTTAAAAAAAGAAAAAAAAAAGAAAAAAGAAAATGTACTGCTTTTATAGTTATCAAAAGGAAACCTCAAAAAGCTAGGGTCCTACATTGACAAACAGTATGATTTCAGCATGCTCATTGAGTACAGAGACTCACGGTATCCAGTGAAATACCTTGTGCTCCTCATCGTGGGCATCCACCCACTCCTACTCGTTCATGGAAACTGTGGAGCTCCTGGATCGCGGTCTTCCTCCTCCCTCCAACACTTGTTAGCACTTCAGTGACATTCAACATCCGAGACGACGACCCACGCAAGACCTTGGACTCGGGTCTTTTACCTCCTCAGTTCCAACTACCTTTACTCCCAACCGACCACAGACACCCAGTCCGAGGATCACATTCTGGGTCTTGTCATCTGCAGGGTCTATCGCTCCCCCTTTGTGGCCTCCAACACTGTCAGCACACTCATTCTAGTAGCCCATCCTGACAACACTTTCACCTACTGAAACCTCCACATTACTGACACCCATGCGCTTTTGCTCACACCCTACTCATGGGCATACAAATGGCTAACAAGTACATGGAAAGGTGCTCAACATCACTAATCTCTAGGGAAATGTAAATGAAAACCACAATGGGATACCACCTCGTAACTGTCAGGATGGCTATTGTCAAAAAAAAAAAAAAGAAAGAAAGAAAGAAAAGAAAAACAGACAAGTGTTAGCAAGGATGTGGAAAGAAGGGGATCCTTACTACCTACTAGTGGGAATGTAAATCGCTAAAGCCATTATGAAAAATAGTATGGAGGTGCCTAGAAAAACTAAAAATAGAACCATCAGATCCAGTGATCATATATAGTCTATACTATATACTCCACTTCTGAGTATATAGTCAAAGGAAATGAAATTAGTATCGCCAAGAGATATCTACGTTCCTATGTTCATTGCAACATTATTCACAATAGCCAAGATAGGGAATTAACCTAAGTGTCCAATGACAGGTGCGTGAATAAAGACAATATTGTATTTTCCATTCCACATATTCTAAAATATTACATGTACACACAAGGGAATATATAATATTTTGGAATATATGGAACACACACACACAATGGAATACAATTCAGCCTTAAAAAAAGAGAGAGTGGGGTGCCTGGGTGGCTCAGTTGGTTAAGCGTCCAACTCTTGATTTCAGCTTAGCTCACGATCTCACCATTTGTGAGTTTGAGCCCTGTGTCAGGCTCCACGCTCACAGTGGAGCCTGGAACGTGGATGAACGTGGAGGGCATTATGCTAAGCGTAATAAGCTAGGAACAGAAAGACAAATACTGCGTCATTTGGCTTCTATGTGGAATCTAAACAAAATCAATTCACAGAGGGAGACGGTAAAATGGTGGTCTCCAGGGGCTGGAGGGTAAGGAAAGTGGAGAGATGTTGGCCAAAGAGTAGTTAGTTTCAGTCACGCAAGACAAAGAAGTCCCGGAGACCTGATGTACAGCATGGAAACTGTAGCTAATAATACTGCGTTGGATACTTCAAGTTTGCTAAGAGAGTAGATCTTACATGATCTTGCAGCCACCACAAAAATACCTATGCAAGTTAATGAATATGTTAATTTGCTTCATTGTGATAATCATTTTATAATATATATGCATATCAAAACACTGCATACACTAACTATATAAAATTGTTATTTGTCAATTATATCTTAATAAAGCTGGACCAGAAAAAAAAAAGGTCAGTGGGGCCTTTGATAATTTTTAAGTGTGTAAAGCAGTCTGGAAACCAAAGAGTTTGAGAACTACTGACGTAGATTAATAAACACGGGAGCACTTGACAAAAATAAATCAAAGCTGGAGCCCTGTTGGCTAGGAGGAAGGGGAAGAACGGCTGTTGAATAAGCAACCAACAGTGTCTGAATCTCCTAGGCCTTTCCAGGAGCCTCCAATAACCATTCTCCCCATGTCCACTCTTCTTTAGGCTCTATTCCCACCTCTATGCTATGTGGGCACATAACAACTGGAAACGCATCTTTAATATTTTTTTTTAAAGTTTATTTATTTTTGAGACAGAGAGAGACAGAGCATGAACGGGGGAGGGTCAGAGAGAGAGGGAGACACAGAATCTGAAACAGGCTCCGGGCTCTGAGCCATCAGCACAGAGCCCGACGCGGGGCTCGAACTCGCGGACCGCGAGATCATGACCTGAGCCGAAGTCGGCCGCTTAACCGACCCAGGCGCCCCTGGAAACGCATCTTTAAAACATAGCTTAGATTGTGTTTCATTTATAATCCGCTTCAAACCCTTTTTAGCAGCCCACAAAACCCTGTACCACGTGACCATTGCCTATGAAGTCATACTGTGTTCTGGTTTAGAGCACATGCTCCAAAGTCAACTACATAGATTTGATTCCCACTGACACTCTTCATCATCTGTGTAAACTTTGGCAAGTTCAACTCTCCATGTAGTCTTTTCCTCGTCAGTAAAATGGAGCTAATAATAATAATAATAATACCCCCTAATAATACCAAATTCATAGGCTTGCTATGAATACTGATGGAGATAATCCATATAAAGTTCTCGGAAGAGTTCCTGGCCCCAGTATACTCTTAGACAACGTGAGCTGCTGCCTATTTCTTCACCCTCATCTTATGACACTCTCCCCTTCCTCGCCGGTCCCTAACCTCACTTAAGCATTCCAAGTTCTTTCCTTTCACAGAAGCTCTTCGCATGCTTTTCCCCCTGACTATAATATACTATCTTCCCCACTCTTCTACACATACGTGGCTTCTTCTGCTTTGGCATGAGGCTTACCTGTCAGTCCTTAGGGAGGCTTTCATTGACCACGATTTCTACATAAGGTTGTTTTCTCATCCCCGCCCCATGTCTGATTGCTACTCTATATCACAACAACCTGTCTCTCCCTGGCACTCACCACGATTTTAAACATGGATTGTTCACTTATTTTCTGTCTCCACCAATGAACTGTAAGCTCCACGATAGGAAGGAATGTACCTGTTTTCAGCCTATGTCCTCATGCCTTGATGAAAGTACTCAATAAATATTTCTCGGATGAATACGTGAATGAATAGATGGCCATGAGATGCAGGTCACAGCCATGACTAGCTGAACTTGCTGCTTTCAAGGGTCCAATAAATCAAGGGGAAATCTAATCAATGCGCAACCAACAAAAATTACATATAAAGTCTAAATGCCAGTTAGTGCCCATGATATGAAATAATGAAAGAAAACCCCATAAACTATGTCGGTTTTTATCTTTTCCAGTGAAATCAGATGTCCTCTTTATATTAGTACCTAACAGTGTTGACCCTTTCTGCCCCTTGTTGAATGGCAAGGCACACCACATTCAAATGTCTTGAAAATCTAAAATCTAAAATCCTAGAATCTTAGATCTGGATGGAACTCTTAAACTCATCCAGCCCAATACCTTCACTTTGCAGGAAAGACAGTATTAAGTCCTACGGCAGTAAAGTGACCTGTCCAAAATAACACAACTGGAATCAGAACCCAGTCCTCATGAATCCTGATCCAGTTTCAGAAAATTTCTCATCATCATCCCTGGGTCAATGCAAAGTAAGTTTCCCTTGTATAATGCTCATTAAAAACCATTATCAAGGAGACACATTTATTTGAATAAACACATTTTGGACTAGACGCTGAAATGGAAACACAATTCATGGAAGTTGAGCTTTTGTACACTTTCCTAAAATATCTTAATTCCAGATTGATGGAAAGCTAAGGATTAGCCCGGTGGTATGAAATCTGAGCACTGGTTAGAAGTAAAACTCTACGGAGCAAATGGGTTTTAAGTTGTGAGTTCTTTTCGAAGGCAAATAATCTGGCAATAACTTAAGTCTAAAGTCTTTTAGAAATAAAATGCAACATTAGCTTTGTATGAGAATTTGTACACCCAATCGATAGATATTTTGTAGATAAACAGAGTCTTCAGGATAACTGCATGAATCTTAGAAGAAGGAAAAAGAAGTTGTGCCTTCTTTCTTAGTATGTCAGCATCTCAATTAAAGGCTGCACCAGCACTGATTGTTGAAAATGAGAGAAGATTAACATCCTGTGAACCTGTGAGCTCATCTGTTAGTGAAACACGCTTCTCTGTATCTACGTAAGTTGACTTCATATATTTCAGTCTGGTGCCAGTTCTTGGTTCTGTGATGTGTCTATAGATCTTCACTCCTTTATCTTTGAGATTAATTACAATCTTATAATTGTGATGAAGAAAGCATGTGCATAAAAATTATATTAAGAACACTGGACCTTAAAGTTCAGGAAGCACTACGGCATTACTAGAACTGTGAATGCCAATGCTTTTAATTCTTGTCTACTTTCTTATTCCTTGATTCTAGTCTGTTTTATGCCATATTTTTGTCCTTTGTGGAAAAGCCCACGGTTGTTAAATCACCATCCTGTACCGTGGGCAGTACGGAATTGACTTTTGAAATCGTTTCCTCTGAAACACGAGCTAATGATGATCTAGCTTGCACTCCAGAGGGCTTTTACAAAGATTTGGAGAGAGGATACACATAAAGCATCCAATGGGCGGCATGTAGAAAGCATCCAATAAACGTTCACTGTTCCCACTGCCGGTAGTGGTAGTCGTCGTCGTAGTGGTGGTGGTGGTAATGGCGGTGGGGGTAGCGGACCACTGTCAGCTGTCTAGTCACTGTGCACCTCTTCTTCCCCGCGTGGGCTGAGCACAGCTTTGTGTATCCAGGTACATGAAGGTAGGCAAAGACAACTTGTCTGCGCTCTGTTCGTTGAGCGGGGATGTAGAAGGCAGAAGATAATCAGATTTTGACTGCTCCCAGACACGGGGAAGCCAAAGCTTTTTCTTTATAACGAGTCAATAGAACCAAAATTCATTAAAAAGTTAATGTGATAAAAGGGTACCGGCTTCTCCTACTACCTCATTTTCACTTTATCTTTCATCTGGAAGGTTGATGCTAAAATTATTTTGTGGGTTTAGTATCTGGGCAAAGGTAATGTTGAGTGGGCACAATGTCTGGTCCTTTGCCAGATTTCCAGGGTAGGTATCAAATGGGGAGAAGCACCTCCCTTCTGTGACCAATGCAACATTATTTTTAAAAGTATGAAGGTGAGAAATTCTCAAAGCTCCTGCTGTGTCTCAAGTTTTGGAGGCTGAGAGCCCTGAATTAATACAGTAAGACACAGGATATGGACGGCTTTATCAAGCACATCCTATTGAGCTAAATGTCTACATAGTACTAAATCAAACTTGAAGTCTTTTTTCAAGTAGCAAAGTATTAGGTGTACGCAAAATCTAGTGAAGATTCCAGCTACAAGCCCCAGGTGGCAGGGAAGGGACAGAAAGTGGGCTTATGGACTGTGTTGAGGACATACAAGGGAAAGGTTCCAATTGGACAGCCAGGGTGGGAGTGAGTGGCCGGGAAAGGGGAAGCGGATGAGAAGCCTAAGAGAACTATCTTTCTCCCTTCCGGGATAGAAAAATACAGGGGGGGAATGTCACTTAATAGCTCTTCCTACAAAAATACAACATTTTATCCAATCTATTAGTTTACCCACTCCAATAAGAGGCAAATTGGGGGAGGGGAAGGATGGGTACTGCTGAGGGGGTTCTGGTGGGCCAGCAATTTTGCTTTTCTACTATGCTTCATTCTGGAAAAGGTCATCTGATAGCCTGGGTCCTGCTAAGATAGGGATGCATGCGTCTCCGGAGGACCACTGAAAGATTTTCGTTTTCTAAAGAAAATCAGTCCAATCTGCATCTTGACACCGTATTAGACTCCAAAAACCTATTTGCTTTCCCAAATTACTCTACTGAAAATTAAGTCAACCGGTTTGTAGGAAGGTAAACCTTATTCCGAGAGAGGTCTGTATCGACTCCACTATAAATATTGTAAATATGTAGACTAACAAGAGGAAAAAAAGAGCGCATCTTCTGTGGTGTTATGTTTCTTTCAGTGATTTTCCATGTGATTCATTAAAGATATTTTTAACTTTTTTCCCTCAGATGAAAAATTACATCTATAAATCCTGCCTCTGGAATTGCACAAGCATGCACAGCTGCCGGTTTAAGCTCATAAAAACGCCAAACAAAACAAAACACAAGTTGGCACAGAGCCATCGTTAAACCTCTCGTAACTGAGTTTGAGGGGAATGCAGGTAGAAATCCATTTCACGCGGAAGAAATCATTTAATTCTAGTTATACAGAAAGGACTCTATAATAATCTAAATTATTTTCCATGTCATCCTGAGAGAGCACATTATTCTCAACCTCTTACAACAAGAAGGAAGCTTGACACATTTTTGAGAGCACTTGGACTTGATGTAGGTATTTACTACTCGTAAGAAATCACAGTCATGACATTGTTTAGTGATCATTTGGGAGGCCCTTTTCTGTTTTGTATTGTGGGACAGCTCCACAGTCATTTCTATTAATTGACTTTTTGTTAGTTTCTGTAATAACTGGGAAATAGCCTGTCCTCTCCTAAAAGGCCTACAGGCTAGGTTGAACTCTGGAAAGAGAAAGAAAACAGTCTGCCTACGGTTCTAGAAGGAGAGAAGTGGGAACATCAAGTTTCTGAATTATAGCTTGGTAATAGGCGACAGCATTTCGTATTCATTCATCACGAGGGAGGCATCGACATTCAGTTTTCAGATAGATTAGCTCAAGCAATCCAGCTCTTTGCACCCATCTATCAAGTTGCAGGGTCTATAACCCACAGTGTCCTAAACATATCTGAATAAAGGGTACTGGTATTTGCTTTTGTGTAGACTGGGGGTGGACAGAGGGAGGATCAGGGAGAGAAAACGGACAGGAAAAAAATCGCCTGGTATGGTCACGTGCAGATTCTCCTGCATGTACTGCAGACCTCTTCATAATAAGGCAGCCACCTTTTTCAAAAGTCTAGCAGGTGCTGTCCAGTCACAGAAAGAAAAAATACATTAGAAGATGTGAAGGTTAAAGCCTCCTAGCTACTTCCAAACCCTTAGCCAAAGAAAGGGGGAGGGAGGTTGGGGGTTGGGAATTCCCCCAAATACACTTGCATCTGAAATAACAAAGGCAAATACATGTAGCAAGACGGAAGCTTGTTAAGCTACCAATAATTATTAGATTCGGCGATGGAATCTCGCTTCAGTTACTGACAGTAGTCTCGCGTCACTTATCTAAAAAGACCAAGTGCCAGGGGCGCCCGGGTGGCTCGGTCAGTTAAGCATCATGACTCCTAACTTCAGCTCAGCCATGATCTCGTGGTTCGTCAGTTTGAGCCCTGTATGGGGCCGTGCGCTGACGGCACGGAGCCTGCTTGGGATTCTCCCTCTCTGCCCACCCCCCAGTTGTGCTCGCTTTCTCGGTCTTTGTCAAAGTAAAGTTAAAAAAAGAAAACCACCATATGCCACTCACTCTTCCCAGGCACTTTGACAACTACATATCCCCACACGTTCCTCTCTTTTCTTCTCTTTTTTTTTTTAAGTGTATTTATTTACTTTTGAGACACAGAGAGACAGACAGAGAGAATCCCAAACAGGCTGCGCACTGTCAGCTCAGAGCCCAACCTGGGTCTCGAACTCACAAACCATGAGATCATGATCTGAGCTGAAATCAAGAGTCCATCATTTAACTGACTGAGCCACCCAGGCACCCCTCTAGTCTAGGTCTTAGTATCCACGTAAAATGTGACCCTATTCCTCTATCGTCCATTAAACACCCTGAATCTGGTTGACGGTGACCCACCAGCACCCCCACCGCCCGTGCACTCTTCCGTTTCCCACTGGTCTGGCCCTTGGTCCGTGCCGCTGTGTGGTGGTGTTCTGTGCGAGTGAATGTTGTCACTACCCTCTGGAATATCCTTGCCTGACATCTTCTGCCTTCCAAACCCTTCCTTGTCCTCAGCCTCCTTCTTCAGGAAGCTTCTCCTGACTGTAAGCCCGTGACAGGGCCCCTGCTTTCTCACGGCACCGTGTGCACCTCCGTCTGGGCACCACTCACGGTGTGATATGCCCGCCTGGCTCAGTAACTCTGCCCCCCGCTCCACACGGAACTCCCAGAGGATAGGTTTCAGTTTAATTTGCTTTTCCGTTTTGATCTCAACACTTGTCACAGACGCTGCTGCTATATCAGCTCTGTAATCTGCCATTTGGTTGGCCTCGTATGGCGCCAGAACTCACGTGTTTTCGGCTTTGCAAATACACCGAGGATCCTTTTGCCTATGTTAAAAGGATGATTCTGATGCCTAAATATAAGATAAAATGGCTTCATCCCCCAATAGAAAGTTTTGGTGGAGGGGCAGAAGGTTGTAACGTGTCGAATAAAACTAATGTTTCAAGCTCCTCTAACATGAACTAAGTATTACTACTTTTACACATTGTTGCAACACACACACACACACACACACACACACACACACACACACAACAACCGAAACAAAAAATGCAAAATTTATCTTATTAATCCTTATTAAAAGAGAGAGAGAGATTTTAATGTACTGGCCCACACAACCGCAGAGGCTGACAACTCTGGAATTTGCAGGGCAGACTAGCAATGTAGACAATCAGCGAACATTTGATGTTGCAACTCAAGTGCAGAAGCGGTCTGCAGACAGAGGGACCTTGGTCTTTTTCTCTTAAGGCCTTCAACTGATTGGATGAGGCTCACCCACTTTATGGGGGTAATTTGCTTTAATGATTTAAATGTGTGTGTGTGTGTGTGTGTGTGTGTGTGTGTGTGTATTCTCAAGTTAGCTAATATACAGTGTAATCTTGGTTTTTGGGAGTAGATTCCAGTGATTCATCACTTACATACAACACCCAGTGCTCATCCCAACAAATGCCCTCCTCAATGTCCATCATGCATTTTCCCCACCCCCAGCCCCCCACCCCCATCAACGCCCAATTTGTCCGCTGTATTTAAGAGTCTCTTATGGCTTGCCTCCCTCTCTGTTTTTATAACGATTTAAATGTTAACCACATCTAAAAAATGCCTTCACAACAACATCTAGACTGGTGTCTGAGCAAATACGTGAGTAATGTGGCCTCGCCAAGTTGACACATAAAATTAACTATCACACTAGGTAACACCAAAGAGTAAATCCTAGCACACTCATTTTTTATAGGACCTCTTCTAGGCACCTCTTTTATCTTTTGACCTTAAAAAAAAGGTTTTGGGGCACCTGGGTGGCTCAGTAGGTTAAAAGTATCCAACTTCGGCTCAGGCCATGATCTCGCTGTTCATGAGTCTGAGTCCTGCATCAGGCTCTGTGCTGACAGCTCAGAGCCTGGAGCCTGCTTCGGATTCTGTGTCTCCTTCTCTCTGCCCCTCCCCCACTCACACTCTGTGTGTGTGTGTGTGTGTGTGTGTGTGTGTGTGTGTGTGTGTCTCTCTCAAAAATAAACATTAAAAAAATAAATTAAAAAAACTAAAAAAAAAAAAAAAAAGGTTTTGTGATATGAGCCTACAAATTCTGAATCTCTACCTGGGCCGAGATAGGGAGTGTCTCACTATCAGGCAAGGGAGCGGGAGAGAGACATGAGATGGGCCCTCTGTGGGGGGGGGAGCAGGACAAAGAATGGGAGAAACCCTCCCCACACCCTCATGAATTCCTAGAAATTCCCCCTTTCTGAACCTCCTCCTCTTCCACTCCCTGTCCTTGCCCAAGACTCATGTGAAATTCAGCGGCCCATTAGGATAGGTTTTGAATGCATCTAACACCCTGTGTGATTTGCCTAATAGCCACATAATCTCTCCTAGTTACGCCCCAACCTTTAAAACTATGGAAACTTTTTCTTCTCCCAATCAGAATCCGTGTTCTTCCTTTGCTCCTTCCAGAATATATGCTAAGAGAAAGCAAGAATGTTCCTACAGAACATAAAGAGACCCCTACTTGCCCTTTATCCCTCCAGTATAAACAATGGGCCTGATAATACGTGCTACGGTTGCCAATTGTGTAGCTCCTTCACATTCATCATCGTACATGACCCTCAAAAATTAGATAAACAGGATAACGGCTACTGTCATTTCAGACTTCATATATAAAGCTCTAAATAGCAAGTAAGTTGAATATATTATATATTATGAAGGAGAAAAGAAATAATCTAATTTTCTTTTGTGGCCCAGAATTATTCATGAATATTGTTACTCTCTGAATCACAGGCCTACAGTAGACACAAACTTGGATGACTTCCCAGGTCACAGAAATTTCCCCCGAGGTCTATGCCATTGCTGCACCCATGCTCTTCTTTGAAGGAACCACTTCTCCCCCTTTGCCCCAACTTGTAGTCACCCAAATGGGAACTACTTGACCCTATCTCCAGAACCTCCAGGGCTAATACATTGGGCATCTTACCACCCTCCCCCAACCCAGTGATTAGCCCAAGGGAGGGACAGAAGCCTCAACGTGTAGTAACTGAGAATTTTCAAAGTGAAGATTAGAGAAGGAAGCGTGGTTTCACCTCTGGCATAGGTAGGTAAGACTGCAAACCCAGAAGCTAATATGAACAAGATTTCCACCCTAAAATGATAGACGGCCTGAATGAACAAAGCTATTACTAGAGACCGGCAAAGGCATGAGGTGGCAAGAGAGGCTGAGGAAATCACGAAAGTGAGAGAATCCCTGTTCTAGCTCCGTCTCCTCCTCCTGCTTAGTTTATTGAGCCTCGGTTACTTGGTTACTTTGCACCTAAACCAGGAACCAAAGGAGGGAGTTCTTTGAGAAGAACAAAAAGTTTCTTATCGATTATCTACACACTCTTCTAAGCAACTGAAGATAAATCCCTGAAAGTTTTGTTAGCTGATTAAAATTACACATACATCGCCAGACGGTTTGCCTCCTGAAATTGTTTTAGTGGAGCTATATTATTTTACCCCTTCCCATCCAATATGCAGAAGTGTCCATAACAATGTCAATTTCTTTGTAGGAAATGTTTTAACCATATGGGCAATTTCTTAATAAAAACTAAGTTGATTTTATAAAGCACCAAAGTATTTAGTTAATGTAATATTAAACAGCTAATTCTGAAGGGAAGCATCTAAATGGTAGTGTGACATTGGAGACTTAACAAATAATGTTTATTTTTTCTTTGAATAAATTTCTTTGGCATTATTAATGCAATACTTGTGTGTAACAACAGAAAGCCAAAGTTGTTGGAGGACTAGTGATTGGAGAAAAAGACTAATGGTGTGACACCGAAATAACTACTGTTGGGGTGCCTGGGTGGCTCAGTCGGTTAAGCAGCCGACTTCGGCTCAGGTCATGATCTCAGGGTTCACGAGTTTGAGCCCCGCATCGGGCTCTGTGCTGTCAGCTCAGAACCTGCAGCCTGCTTCGGATTCTGTGTCTCCCTTTCTCTCTGCCCCTCCCCTGCTTGCGCTCTGTCTCTCTCTCTCTCTTTCAAAATTAATGAATACATTTAAAAGAGTAAAAAGAAACAAATACCCATTGATGACCGATGTAAAAAAATGGAGATTTTCCAGGTAGGTTTCTAACTGCGCATTTGTTTTCATTCTAACAAAATGTCATCAAAAGCAGCAACACCTTCTGCCACCACCACTACCATTATGTTACTGAGCTGAGACAGAAAATACAAACAGGAATAGAGAAAGAAGCCCTGTGGGATGTTTCACAGAAACTGCACTGCGGAAGAGTACACCCCCTTGTGTGATAGCATTTCATATATGTTAGAAGTCAGAGCTAAACCTATAGAAATATGGGCGAACAACTGAATAAAGAGAAGAAGAATCTTCTGCAAAATCAGCTCTGATATATGGACATCCAGAACAATGCCAACCAGCACGGGGCGCGCAGAACAGCGTGCGACCCAGAGGCGCGTCAACAGACAACACAAACGTGGGTCAACTCTATACGCTATATGTAATTCTCATTGCAAAATCATCCTCTTGGGACGCCTTTGTGGTTGGTATAAAGTTCCAATTTAAAGAAGTCCTCCAGGTAATATTGAAGACAGGGGCATGGATTGGTAGACCAACTAAAAAGAGTGAAGATGTTAATGTCTAGGGAGAGCACAGCAGGTACAGGCCTCTATTCGCCACGGCCCCATATGTAGGTTCGGCGTGCCACCATGCATAATGTAGTAGAAACAATGCTTTCTTTTAAGGTTGAAATGAAATCTTTACCTAATAAATTAATTGTTTTCACCTATTTTCCAATCAGTTCCAAGTTACTAGCTATTTATAAGGCCTTCCCCCATAGCATAGGGCCTATACAAAATGTACTTTTTATTGTTTTGCTAGGCTGATGGGAAGTACAGAAAATACCGAAATAGCCAGGAAGAGTAAATAACAACCACAAGAAAATGTGAGCTGAAACCTAATCAGAGAGCAGTGAGCAGACACAAAAGATCTGGGGTGATCAGCAAAGGAAGTGGAGAAGGTTAAATGAACCTGAGGCTCCTTGACTAAACTGGGGAGCTTAGCAGGGGCCTAGAGTGGTGCCAGGTTTGTAGCTGCCTCTGGTGATGGCAGACACAATGCAAATCGTGTCTGGAGGAAATCTTCCTCAACAGTGATGGAAGAAAACAAAGATCTCAGTAAATGGAAAGACATACCCCATTCACAGTACTAAAGCACTCACAGTATTCATAGTAATACTCAGTATTGGAGACTCCAAATTGTGAAGACACTGACTGTCCTAAAATTGACACACAGGTTCAACTATATTCCTTTTGATATCCCAGCAAGATTTGTAGAATGTAGACAAATTTATTTTATAATTTCTACAGAAAATCAAAGGAACTAGAATAGTACAATTTTGAAAAAGAAGAATAAAGTATAAAGGGTGTAGAACCAGCCTATTCAATTTCAAAACAATACATACGTAGCTACAATCATCAAGAGTGGGTGGAATTGGCAGAGGAATAGATATATAGAACCATGAACTTATTTGACAACTCAGAAATACACACATACAAATATGCCTGATTGGATTTTGACAACGAAATCCAATAAATCCATTTTTACCAAGCAGTGTGGCAGCAATTACATGTAATAAGCAAAAACAAAACAAAACAAAAAAACCCCTACATGGCTTAGGTATCACACTTGCACAAATATTAATGCATAATAAAATGCAAAAAGTAAAACTGTAATACTTTAGGAAAAAATAAAAACTTCAAGACCTAGGGCTAGGTAAAAAAAAATTCTTAAATTGGAAACCAAAAGCACAATTCATAAAAGAAAAGGAAAATAAATTAGACTTCCTCAATATTAAAAGAAAACAACTTTCCTCTGCAAAAGATCATGTTAAGAGATTACAAAGACAAGCTAGGGACTTTCAGTTCCAGCTTGGACATGTAAAGACCTTGGAAGTCATCACTCCCATGAAAAATGTTGAACAAACTGAAAATCAACAACTCTTCTTAGATCCATCAAAGAATTAAGGCCACAGAATAAATTGTTACCCCCAAATCAGAAGAGATAGATGAAGACAGAGAATTACAGCTTACCAGGGTACAGAAGCTTCTGTAGGCAGTAACAGAGTAGGAATACCTAAACAAGTTATTTGAAAATTGTTCGAGGTTGAATGGTGCCTATCTTGAGGGTTAAAAACTCCTGGGGACCCAGTCTTAGAGGTGCCCCACATTTTCAATAGCTTTACCTCTAGGAACCCCACCACATTCTCATGGTGAAGACTGGAGCAAAATTCCCTCATGACTCCATCAGGGGAAAGGAAAAGTAACTGTTTTGAAATCTGACCAGGGCATTCCGTTCTCAGTCACAAAGGCTCACTCTCAAGGGAAGCCACATTACCAGAGATTGATCTGATGTGGGATAAGGTCAATTAGACAAGGAGACCTGCCTCTAGCTTTCCTATCGTACATAAAGGGAGAGAAAAAAAGCTAAGAGACTCTTTTCAAGGTCACAGTCCAGAAAAACAGTCCTACTAAAAAATCTCTGAGATTCAACCTTATGATTCATAGAGAAACTCTCTTCTACAATACTTCACCTCCACATCAGCAGGGCTCCATTATAATAATAGTGAATTAAAACCAAGAGAGCTATAAGACACAGACTTTGAGAAGTAGTTTCTAGGGAAAGCCAAAGAAAATAAGACAGAGAAAAAAAGATACTAGAGGAAACCGAAGACTTTGACAACAAAGCTATAGCAAGCTTTAAGCACAGCCTAAGATTTAGCTAAATAAACATAAAGCCTCATACTAAAGACTTATTTATTTTAATTCCTATGACTCCATACATTGTTATGGGATTTCAACAAAAAAAATCACAAGACATGTTAAAATGCAAGAAAAACTACAACCTGAAGAGATAAAGGATCAGAAACAGAAGTAGATATAGCAGAGATTTTTAATGCTCAGATTAGGAATTAAAAAAACCAATTAATATGCTAAGGACTGTAATGGAAAAAGTAGACCAATGCAAGAAAAGATAAACAATATAAGCAGAGAGAAATTCTATAAAAGGCACTAAAAGAAATGTAGAAATCAAAAACACTGGAAGAGAAACAAACAATGACTTTGGCGCACTCATCAGTGAAACAGACTCGGCTGAGGAAACCACACTGAGATTGATGATACATTAATATAAATTTCAGCAACTGAAAAGCAAGGAGAAAATAAATGCAAAAAAAAAAGAGAACAGAATATCTAAGAACTGTGAGGCAATTTTAAAGCATGCAACATATGTATAATTAGAATATCAAAAGGAGGAGAGAGGGGTGCTGGGGTGGTTCAGTCAGTTAAGTGTCTGACTCTTGATCTCACCTTAGGTCCTCAGCTCAGGTCCTAATCTCAGGGTTGTGAGTTCAAGCCCTGCATTAGGCTTTTTGCTGGGCATGGAACCTACTTTAACAAAAAAAGGAGGAGAGATAAGAGAAAATAAATATCTGAAGTGATAATGGCTGATTTTTTTTTAAAGTTAATGACAGACACAATACCACAAATCTAGGAAGTTCACATCCAGGAACACCAAGCAGGGTAAATACCAAACAACCTGGATATATTCAACCTGGAGAATATAATGATATTCAACCTGGAGAATATAAAAAACAAAAGAGAAAATGTGGACAGAAGCTGGAGTGGTGGGGAGGGGGCAGATACCACACCTGTAGAGAAACAAGGGTAAGAATTATACATAACTTCTTTTCAAAACCATGCAATCAAACAGAGAGTGGCATGAAACATTTAATGTGTTAAAGGAAAAAGCTACCAACCTAAAATTCTATATCCAGTGAAATTATCAATCAGAAGTGAAGAAGAAATAAAAACCTCTCATACAAACAAAAGCTGAAGGAATCTGTCACCAGTAGACTTACTTGCCTTACAAGAAACGTTAAAAAAAGTTCTTCAGGGGCACCTGGGTGGCTCGGTCAATTGAGCGCCCAACTTCGGCTCACAGCATGATCTTATGGTTTGTAAGTTAGAGCCTTGCCTTGGGCTCGCTGCTGTCAGTGTGGAAAAGGACATGAGGGAGGCACTGGGAATA
The DNA here is from genome assembly GCF_046562875.1 of Panthera onca. NCBI lineage: Eukaryota > Metazoa > Chordata > Mammalia > Carnivora > Felidae > Panthera > Panthera onca. The sequence continues at coordinate 10,386,446 of NC_138357.1, read as the reverse complement.
TTCTGTCATAAAACAGCTGTATTTCTCATGAAGAGATACAGTGCTATCTGATTGTGGACTTAGATTAGTTGACATGTTTACTGAAAACTCTATAAATAATGTTTAAGTACAGCTGATAGACTAATAGAGAAGAGAAAGCAGAATCCTATAAAATGCTCCATTAAAACCAGATAAGACAGAGAAATAAGGGGGGGTTGGGTGGAAATAAAGAACAAGCACAAAACAAACAGAAAACTGTTATGAGTACAGTAGATAAAAATCCAAAATTACCAATAACCACTTTCAATATAGGCTAAATATACAATTTTTAAAAAGAAAGACTAACAGTGAATTAAAAATAAGACCTATAAATAAGAACTATATGTTATCTACAAGCAACTCATTTTAATGACAGAGATCAATTAAACATAAAGAGATGGGGAAATATATACTATGTTAACACTATTCAAAAGAAACTTGGAGTATCTGTATTAATTCCAGGCAAAGCATACTTCAGTACGAGGAATATTATGGGGGATAAAGAGGAATATTACCTAACGATAATATCGTCAATTCTCCAAAAAGACCAGACAATTTTTAACGTGTATGCATGTAACAACAGAGCATGAAAATATGCGGGGCAAAACCCAACAGAAGTGCAAGGAGAAACAGACAAACCCAGTACTTTAATTGGGGACTTTGACACCCCTCTATCAGTAAGTCACAGATGAAGCAAGCATAAAATCAGCAAGGGCATAGTGAAGCAGAACAGTGCTATCAATCAAAAGTGTCTAATTGACATTTATAGACTACTTCACACAACAACAGCAGGACACACATTTTTCTCAAACTCCCATGGAACATTCACCCAGATATATACTGCGTTCTAGGCCATAAAACACATTCTGACAAATTTAAAAGAACAGAAGAGCATATGCTGTCAGACCACAGTGTAATTAAACTAAAAGCAAATAACCAGAAAGACCGAAAATAAAGAATACTTGGAGGCGAAACAATCCACTTCGAAATAATCCATGAGTCGAAAAACGTCTCAAGAGAAATTTAAAAACGTGCAAAACTAAAGAAAAAGAGTATCTAACGCTGTGGGATGCAGAACAGCAGTGCTTAGAGGGAAATTCAGAGGGCAATGGATGGCACTGAATTCATATATTAGGAAATAAGAAATATCTAAAATCATTAACCTAAACTCCCAGCACAGGAAACTAGGGAAATAAGAGCAAATGTAAACCAACTACAGATGAAAGAAAAAAAATAACCATCAGAGCGAAAATAATCAATGAAATTGAAAACAGGAAAACGGGAGAGAAAACACACCAAAACAAAAGATGATTCTTTGAAAAGATCATGACATTGATAAAATCTCCAGCCAGGGTTACCAAGTGAAAAAGAGAGAAGACACGAACTCCTAATATCAGAATGGAAAGGACGCATCACCACCACTGATCCCATGGACACTAAAAAGAGTAAGGAAAAAAATATCATAAATAACTCTCTGCCCACAAATTTGATAAAGCAGATGAAATAGACCAATTCCTTGAAAGACATAATCTAACAAAACTCATAAAAGGAGAAATAATCTGAATAAGCCTATATCTATAAAATAAATTGAATTAATAACTAATTGTCTTCCAAAAAAGGAATGGTGAATTCTACTAAACATTTAAGCAAGAAACGATGTCAATTCTCTACAATCTCTTCCAGAAAATAGAAGCAAAAGGAAGTTGCTGTAACTTATCCTTTTTTTAAACTTTTTTTTTTGAGAGAGAGAGAGAGAGAGAGAGACAGAACGTGAGCGGGGGAGGGGCAGAGAGAGAGAGGGAGCTAACAGAATCTGAAGCAGGCTCCAATCTCCGAGCTGTCAGCACAGAGCCTGACGCAGGGCTCGAACTCGTGAACCGCAAGATCATGACCTGATCTGAAGCTGGATGTTTAACCAACCGAGCCCCCCAGGAGCCTCTGTTCTAACTTATTCTATGAAGCCCACATTACAGTTATACCTTCTGGTACAAAAACATTATAGGAAGGAGAACTGCAGACCAATTTTGCACAAATGGAAAAATCCTCAAAAAATATTAGCAAATCGAATCCAACAATGTGTAAGAAGAATTATTCAACATGACTAATTGGGTTTGTTCCCCCTAGGTATGCAAACCTAGTTTAACATTCAAACATCAATTCATGAAATTCATCACACTAACAGGTGAAAGAAGAAAATTCTTATGATCCTATCAATAGTTCCAGAAAAAGAATTTGACGAAATTCAGCATCCATTCTTGATTAAAATCTCTGCATAAACTAGGAATGAGGAGAACATGATTAACTTGAGAAAGAACATCTACAAAAATCCTACAGCTAACAGCAAACTTCATGGTGAGACACCACACACTGTCTCCTGAAGTTCAGAAACAAGGCAAAATATGTCAACCCTCATGACTCTTATTCAATACTGTACTGCAAGTCTTAGCCAATGAATAAGACAAGAAAAGGAAATTAAATGTACACAGATTGTGAAGGAAGAAATAAAACTGTTTTTGTTTGTAGATGACATGATTGTTTATATAAGAAAATCACAAATAGAAAATAAAAAACCTCCTGGAACAAACAATTATAGCAAGGCTGCAGGTTACAAAGTTAATACATAAAAAAAAAATTACTTTCTTATATACCAGAAGTGAAAAATTGGAATTTTACATTATAAACTCAACACCATTTATATTGGCATCAAAAATAAAAGAAATACTGGCCACCTGGGTGGCTCAGTCAGTTAAGCGTCCCACTTCGGCTCAGGCCATGATCTCGCGGCTCGAGCCCCGCAACGGGCTCACTGCTGTCAGCGCAAAGCCCTCTTTGGATCCTCTGTCTCCCTCTCTCTGTACCTCCCTTGCTCACGCACACACACTTCTCTCTCTCTAAGATAAATATTTATAAAAATAACATAACTTAGATATAATAAAATATGCATAATTTCCATATGAAAAAAATCTACGAAGTATAAAAAAACCAAAGATCTAAATAGAGACAGAGTCCACGTTAATGGACAGGAAGACTTATTGTTAAGATGTCAGCTTTTCCCAACCTGATCTATGGATTCAATACAATTTCATTCAAAATCCCAACAAATCATTTTGTGGCTATTAACAGACTAATTCTGAAGTACATATCAAAGGCAAAAGACTCAGAATAGCCAACGCAATACTGAGGAAGAATAACATCAGTATGCTTGTACTACCCAACTTCAAGGCTTGCTACAAAGCCTAGTAATTAAGACAATATGGCATCAGCAAAAGAATCCACACACAGATAAATGCGCGTATCATACAAAAAAGGGAACCCCAGAATAGATCCACACAAATATAGTCCACAGACCTTTAACAAAGAAGCAAAGGTAATTCAACGGAGAAAGGATAAACTTTTCAGTAAATGGTACTAGAACTGGATATCTACATCCAAAAAAGTTAGTGAATCTAAATAGGGATTTTATACCGTTCACAAAAAATAGCTCAAAATGGACCACAGACCTACATAGAAATACCTAACTATCAAAATTCCAAAAAAATTTAATGGGAAAAATCCAGGTATCCTTGTGTGTGGTGATGACTTTTTAGAGGCAACACCAAAAGCATCATCCACAGACTGAACAAGTGATAACTCAGATTACATTAAAATTTTAAAAATCTGCTCTACAAAAGATACTGTTAAGAGAATGAAAACACAAGTTGCTGACTGGGAGAAAATATTTGCAAAACACATATCTGATAAAGGACTTGTATCCAAAAATATACAGAGTACTCTTAAAACTCCAAAATAAATGAAAGAACAAACCAATTTTAGAAGTTTAACTAAACTGTGTATAATTGTCAAGTTCAAAATATAAGGAGACTGGTGGAACAGCAGATTAGATGCAGCCCACGACTGAATTACTGTTCTGGAAATACAGCTGAAGAAATTATGGAGAATGAAGCATAGAAAGAGAAGTAGATGAAAACAACAATAAAGAAGAGGTAATACATAAAACAATTATAAAGACTAAAATATGTCTATACATCCTTACTGGGAAAACAATGGATGCTAATGGAGACACATGAAAAGAAACCCACAGACTTTGAAACGTGGTAGTAAAATTTCCAAAATTAAAAAAAAAAAAAAAGAAAAAAACAAGGCAGGGAGAAGGGTTTAAAAGCTGCTGAGAGTAAAAAGAGGGAGGCTGTGGGACTGAACATGGAAGGAGCTCATGGGCGGTTGCAACAACATGGCTAATGATCCAGTTGTGAGCTGGACAGGGATTTCATGGTTATGCTTCATAATTTTTATATGTGATCAGCACTCTGTACTATCAAAAAGTACATAGTAAAAATCATTTTAAACTCTTTCCCACACATTATTTGTTTACTATACCCCTCTGAGGCAAGATTTCCCCACTTTATGGTAGGGAAATTGAGACATGTTGACACTTCCAAATGTTACAGATCAGGTAAATAGGGAAGCGAACCCACAACCAAGTATCCAGACTTCTTGTGCAGTTAAACTTCTTGTCAATTAAACTGCATTGCCTCCCAGAGAGAGATCATAAGAGATAATTCTTTGCCTTCTACCTCCATATTCAAATCTCCAATAAACATACATTGATAAAACTGACTGAAAGGAAAAACAGTCATTCCGGCTACAACCTGACACTCAAATTCTCCATCCTATTAAAGTAAATTATGTTCACTGTGCTGACACAGCCATAACTGTAGCAACGATATCTCTGCTTTGAACGGTATTCCACTTTGACTAAGAATTAATGGGCTGTGGAGAATGAATTACAATCTAAAACGTGCACCGTTGGAAAACCTGAAGAAAAAAATGTAGAATCATTATTATAAACAACAAAGCAAAAGAATTCAGCTTACAAAGAACTTAATATCCATTTTTATTCACTTTTTTCATTCTTAATTCACTGAAGTATTTACCTACACATCTTCCTTTTGTAATCACACATCTAGGGAATGGCAGAGTTAGATTCAAGGTAACACTATGGAATGTTGGCAGTGTGGCTCCTACTTAGGTAACTTTCTTTTGTGCTTCTCTAAGGATATATATATATATATATATATATATATATATATATATATATATATATTTTTTTTTTTTTACTAGTGGTGGTGTTTAGTAGTGATTTTTCATTATAATTAGCTTTGAAAACAACACTCCTACTCCCCTACCAGATAAAAGCAAAAGCATTTCGAGAAGTTTTGTCCTTCTCACATTTGTGAAAATTCTTAATTCTCCTCCAGAATCCTGGTTTTGAAAGGAGCTGTGGTTATATCTATCAACACAAAACAAGGCTGACTTTAAAAATAAAGCAACTCAAATTATAATTCTAAAAACAATTCATTGAACTGCATCAACCAATTGATAGCCATTTGTTCAAGAAGCCCATATTTTACTTAAAACTAATTAGTGAGTGTAGACACAGATAAGTAAATTTGACATTATTAATTATCCCTTGTACTTTATCTCAGAAGAGAAAATGTAGTGAACACTGAGGTACTCAACAGGCTGAATGATTCCATGCAACACACACACACACACACACACACGCTGAAACAGGAGACTGTATCTTTTTTAAATAGCCTAATGTGATAAGGAAAAATATGCTTCAATTTTCAAAAGATTAAAATCGCAATTAAGTTCATGTTGAGGCTTAAACATTTCAAACTTATCATTTAAGGGATCGTCAGTTGGTTCAAATTAGAAAAACGTTTAGTCCTTTAGGTACTTGTGTTCTATTCTCAGGCTTAAAAACAAGCCAAGGTAGAAAGAGTTTATAAATTAAAGGATGACCCTGAGACAACACTAATCCAGAAACCATGCTACCTCATAATTTTACCTTATAGAAATTCCTAAATAAAAAGCAAAAGATTCACCCATAAGTTAATTTTGTATTCCAATGAGTTACACATTTGCAATTCAATATATACAGATTAAACTGAGTTTTTGGAGCTGTGCTTTATTTAAGGTATTATGTTAGATTTTTAGAATCGGCTTTTGGAGGTATTGTTAATATGGCATTATGGCATCACTTTACTAACACAGTATCAATCACAAACAGCAGACATTCGCCACTAACATTTCTTAACCAGCATATCTGTTGCACTTTGCATTTGACTTAATGAAGGTGGATAAAGTGGAGATATGGAAAGAGCAAGTCAGAGGGCTTATATTCAAGCTCTGAATGTGTTTCTTACTTTTCAGGGCTTGGGAAAGTCCTATATCTGTATCTCCATTTCCCCATCAGTGAAATTGGACTCATCACTAGCTACCCTTGCAGTCACCAAAGCTGACACATAAAGTCACGAATGTGAAAATACGTCAATAAAAGAAAAATTATATTCAAATACATCACAATCATCAGTTGCAGTATCTGATTGTCCTACCTTTACTTCGGGGGGAAAGTATTTATGGGATTTGGAAAAATATGAAGAACCTCAAACGCCATATGCGTTTGGGAAAAAATTGGCACTATTACCACTTGCCTGGAACCATGTCCCTTCAATGTGACTTTCCAGCACTTCTTATCAAGGGATGAAATCTGATTTCTCCATTTCTTGAAGCCAGGCTGGCCTTGTAACTGGCTTTGGCTAAGAGACAGCGGTATGCTGATAAATGGTCAATAATCCACTCTGCTAGGGAAAAGAAGTCTTCATTTGTACCATTTGCTGGTTTCTGAAGTATAAATATTCCCCTATGACCGATTCCAAGGTATCCACATATCCTTAGTGCTTCCGCAGCAATTGATATGATCATATGATTTTTTTCTTTAGCTTGTTAATATAGTAGATTACATATCCACTCTCAGGATTTGGTATAAATTGGCTCCAGTATGCCAGTGCAAATGGAACATGGTGGAAACGATAGTGTTCCACTCTGACCCTAAGCCTAAAGAGGTCTTATTGCCTATTACTGCTCAAGTTTTTTGGATCCTGCCCCACTGTCATGGTAATAAGCGGGGAAAACCTTCTACAGGAAGAGAGACAGCTGACCCAATTTCTCTCATTGCCCCAGCCAATAGCTCACCCATCTCCAAAGCAGACACCTAGCTGACTTACAGCTGACTGCAGATTTATGAAGGAACTCAGAGTAGAATAGGAGAACCACTGAGCTGAGACAATCCCCAAACACCATGAACCCACAGGCAACTATTCCAAAGAAACATTTGTTGTCTTAAGCCACTAAATTTTGGTGTGGCTTGTTACACGTCGATAGACCCACACTATTATTGAATATTACTCCACGGCATTGAGGATCAGCTTCCTGTACTCTTCAATTATGCAGATAACCTAAAATATGTACGTGTATAACTTGAGCTAATAGCACATTCAATAGTGATATATACACTTAAGCCAGAAGCCCATCTTTCAGTCAGGACACATGGATACTAGAGTATTTGCCATTACTTCTTTCTGTTGACTATTCTGCAATAAAATATAAATGACTGTAAAACACTACAGAGAAAATAAAATATGGTAGCCAAGGGTGTCAGAGGGTAGCTCTCCTAATTTTCTGTATACTCTCTCCAACTCTAAGAGTTGACAACTAGCTGTGAGAACCACTCAGCTCAAAGATATAAATGATCACATGGAATTTATTCAAAGAATGAATAAATGAAAATGAACTCTATAACCAAACAAAGCATATGTTTCCATAAAGTTTTCCAATAGCAAATGCTTAGAAAATATTCACTTTCTGCCAACAATATGGTAAAGAATGGATAAAAGTCCACTTTTGCTTTTTTATCCCTGGGAATACATAATACACAAAAATTCTTAGAAAGCTTTTTAAATTGAGTTGGCAAGCCAGCTTCAGAAATTCAGTTTGGTGGACCTTTGTTCCAAAAGAGAAAAAACTAGTATGCAATTTTAATATCTATTGATATGTTTTTCATCTGTAATATAGAGACCTTTTGAGTGAAGATTTTCTTTGAAAATTACCAGGATACTTTTCTTCCCATATACTAGAAATGTTAAAAGATATTGCCACTTAAAACAACCGGTTCAACATGATCAAAGTGGACATTTTTGCCTTGTGGCCAGTCTTAGAGGAAAAGTCACCAGTAAGTACAATGGTAGCTGGCTGTGTTTTTTGTAGACAATTTTTTAACAAGTCCAGGAAGTTCTCTCTATTCCTATTTTTATGAGAGTTTTTATCATGAATGAGTACATTTTGTCAAATGCTTCTGATTGGTTGATATGATCATAGGATTGTTCTTCTGTACCTTGTTAATATGGTGGGTTACACTGAATGACTTTTGAGTGTTGAACCAGCCTTGCATCTCCAGACGAAACTTCAGTTGGTCATAGTGTATAATTCTTTTAATGCATCACTCAATCCTATTTGCTAATATTTTGTTAAGAATGATCATGTCTAGGGGTGTCTGACTGGCTCAGTCAGTTAAGCAGCCAGCTTTTGACTTCAGCTCACGTCATGATCTCATAGTCATTGAGATCGAGCCTCACGTCAGGCTCCATACTGGCTGTGGAGCCTGCTTAAGATGCTGTCTCTCCCTCTCCCCCTACCCCTCCCCCACCCAGGTCTCGCTCTTTCTCTCTCTCTCAAAAAATAAAATGAAAGTAAAAAAGAATGTTTATGTCTAATTCATGAGAGCTATTCACCAAGCTCACAACTTTGCTTGTTTTGGTACTGCCTTTGTCTGGTTTTGGTGTCACTGTAATATAAGCTTCATAAAATAAATTGGGAAATATTTTCTCTTTTTTCTAGAAGAGATTGTGTAGAATTGATGTTAATTCCTCAAGTATCTGGTAGAATTCTCCAGGGAACTCATCTGGGTCTGGAGATTTCTCTTTTTTTAATTAAAAATTCAATTTCTTGGGGCGTCTGGGTGGCTCAGTCAGTTAAGCGTCCGACTTTGGCTCAGGTCACGATCTCGCGGTATGTGAGTTCGAGCCCCGCGTCGGGCTCTGTGCTGACCGCTCAGAGCCTGGAGCCTGTTTCAGATTCTGTGTCTCCCTCTCTCTCTGACCCTCCCCCGTTCATGCTCTGTCTCTCTCTGTCTCAAAAATAAATAATTGTTAAAAAAAATTTAAAAAAAAATTCAATTTCTTTTCTATTTATAAGGATATGCAAACTATGTATTTCATATTGGATGAGTTGTGGTAGCATGTGCTTTTTGGGGAATTGATTCATTCACCAAAGAAGATATACAGATGGCAAATAAGCACATGAAAAGATGTTCAACATCATCAGCCATCAGTGAAATGCAAATTAAAACCACGATGAGGTTATCACTTCACACCTATCAGAATGACTAAAATTTAAAAAAGCAATGACAAAACCAAATGCTGGTGAGGATGCAGAGAAACTGGATCATTCATGCCTTCCTGGTAGGAATGTAAAGTGGTACTGCCACTCCGGAAAACAATCTCTCAGATTCTTAAAAACCAAAACACGCAACTTCCATATAACGTAGCAATTGTATTCCTGGGCATTTATCTCAGAGGTATGGGCAAACAAAAACCTGAACGCATATATTTACAGCAGCTTTATTCATAACTGTCCCAAACTGGAAGCAACCCAGTGATACTTCCATGAGTGACTGGTTAAACAAACTGGTACATTCACATCACAGAATACTTCCCATCGATACAAAGGAAATAACTAGTGGTACATGCAACAACTTGGATGAACCTCTAGAGAATTATGATGAGTGAAAAAAAGCCAATCCCAAAAGATTAGACAAGTATGATTCTATTTATATACATTCCTAAAAAGACAAAATTGTAGAACACATTTTGGGCTTATCAGAGCTTAAGGAAGGGGTGGGGGCAGGAGGGAATTTGGTGTAGATATGAAAGGGCAACATGAGGGATCGTTGTGATGATAAAAATGTTCCATGTCTTGAATGTACCGATGTCAAAATCCTAATTATGATATTATACTATAATTTTGCAAGATTACCACTGGGTAAGGGTACAAAATATCTCTCTGTATTATTTCTCACAACTTTATGTAAATCTATAATCACATTAAAATAATAAACATTTTCTAAAACAATAAAACTGGTTCAATTTTGGCATCAAAATTGGCAAAGATGAAGTCAAGCTGTCACTCTTTGCAGATGACATGATACTCTACACAGAAAACCCGACAGACTCCACCAAAAGTCTGCTAGAACTGATACATGAGTTCAGCAAAGTCACAGGATACAAAATTAATGTACAGAAATCAGTTTCATTTTTATACACCAATAATGAAACAATAGAAAGAGAAATAAAGAAACTGATCCCATTCACAATTGTACCAAGAATCATAAAATACCTAGGAATAAACCTAACCAAAGATGTAAAAGATCTGTATGCTGAAAACTATAGAAAGCTTATGAAGGAAATTGAAGAAGACACAAAAAAATGGAAAAACATTCCATGCTCATGGATTGGAAGAATAAATATTGTTAAAATGTCAATACTACCCAAAGCAACCTACACATTCAATGCAATCCCAATCAAAATTGCATCAGCATTCTTCTCGAAGCTAGTACAAGCAATCCTAAAATTTGTATGGAACCACAAAAGACCCCGAATAGCCAAAGTAATATTGAAGAAGACCAAAGTGGGAGGCATCACAATCCCAGACTTTAGCCTCAACTACAAAGCTGTCATCATCAAGACAGCATGGTATTGGCACAAAAAAGACACACAGACCAATGGAATAGAATAGAGACCCCAGAATTAGACCCACAAAAGTATGACCAACTCATCTTTGCCAAAGCAGGAAAGAATGTCCAATGGAAAAAAGACAGTCTCTTTAACAAATGGTGCTGGGAGAACTGGACAGCAATATTCAGAAGAATGAAACTAGACCACTTTCTTACACATTCACGAAAATAAACTCAAAATGGATGAGGGACCTGAATGTGAGACAGGAAACCACCAAAACCCTAGAGGAGAAAGCAGGAAAAAAAACCTCTCTGACTTCAGCTGCAGCAATTTCTTCCTCGACACATCTCCAAAGGCAAGGGAATTAAAAGCAAAAATGAACTATTGGGACCTCATGAAGATAAAAAGCTTCTGCGCTGCAAAGGAAACAATCAACAAAACTAAAAGACAACCGAAGGAATGGGAAAAGATATTTGAAAATGACATATTGGACAAAGGGCTAGAATCCAAAATCTATAAAGAACTCACCAAACTCCACACCCGAAAAACAAATAATTCAGTGAAGAAATGGACAGAAGACATGAATAGACACTATTCTAAAGAAGACATCCAGATGGCCAACAGGCACATGAAAAGATGCTCAACGTCGCTCCTCATCAGGGAAATACAAATCAAAACCACACTCAGATACCAACTCACGCCAGTCAGAGTGGCCAAAATGAACAAATCAGGAGACTCTAGATGCTGGCGAGGATGTGGAGAAACGGGAACCCTCTTGCACTGTTGGTGGGAATGCAGACTGGTGCAGCCGCTCTGGAAAACAGTGTGGAGGTTCCTCAAAAAATTAAAAATAGAACTACCCTATGACCCAGAAATAGCACTGCTAGCAATTGACCCAAGGGATCCAGGAGTGCTGATGCAGAGGGGCACTTGTACCCCAATGTGTATAGCAGCACTTTCAACAATAGCCAAAGTATGGAAAGAGCCTAAATGTCCATCAACTGGCAAATGGATAAAGCAGATGTGGTTTATATATACAATGGAATTCTACTTGGCAATGAGAAAGAATGAAATCTGGCCATTTGTAGCAATGTGGATGAAACTGAGAGTATTATGCTAAGTGAAATAAGTCAGGCAGAGAAAGACAGATACCATATATTTTCATTCATACGTGGATCCTAAGAAACTTGATAGAAGTCCATGGGGGAGGGGAAGGGGGGAAAAAAAGTTACAGAGAGGGAAGAAGGCAAACCATAAGAGACTCTTAAATACTGAGAACAAACTGAGGGTTGATGGGGGGCTGGGGGAGAGGGGAAAGTGGGTGATGGGCATTGAGGAGGGCACCTGTTGGGATGAGCACTGGGTGTTGTATGGAAACCAATTTGACAATAAATTATATTTAATATAAAAAATAAAACTGGTTCAAACAAAATACATTTTTTTAATGTTTATTTACTTACTTTGAGAGAGAGAGAGAGAGAGCGAGCGAGCGAGCATGTGTAGGGAGGGGCAGAGACAGTAGAGGGAGAGACAGAATTCCCAGCAGGCTCCATGCTGTCAGTGCAGAGCCTGACCCAGGGCTCAATCTCATGAATCATGAGATTGTGACCTGAGCCAAAGTCAAGCGTCGCACACTTAATGGACTGAGCCACCCAAGCATCCCCAAAATAAATTTTTTATACACACCCAGCAAATTGTTGGCTACTCTGATAGAGACATGTGAAATGAATAGTCCAACAAAGGCAAGACCTCGGCCCTGAATAAACTATTTAGGGTTAAATTGTTTATCACCTACTCATTCAATCATAAAACCTTACATTAACTGAGTGACAAACGAGTAGTTACTGTAATTACTGTAGTTACTGTAGTTACTGTAAGTAATTCATTGTAATGAAATATGTAATGATATTATGACTTAAATTAGTGATATTAGATATCGTTTATCATTTGTAATACTGGATAAGTTCATCTGACATTAAAGGAACTTATGATACGCAAGTACTACTTTACTAATCTGTTCACAGATAAATGAAATGCTTCCTCTAACATATTTCAATATGGCTTCCCATGTGCCAGGGAAGTTCAAATACTAGGTACCAAGGGCTCACAGAGGACGGTTTTAATGAGCTATGGTAAAGATAAATGGGATAATCAGAGATGTCTAGAACCAACTAGACTAATTTTCAAATGAATTCTGAGTTAAGTAACATTTTTGAGTACCTACTATGTGTCAGGAATTGTACAAAGTGTCTTCACATATTCAATTTCATGGCAGTGTATTATGTTACAGGTGAGCGAACTGGGGTTCAAAGAGTCAGGTGTCCCCTAGCTTAACAGAACACTTATAGATCTCAGAATGTGGCCTGATTTCTTGCAGCCTTCCCCCCCCCCAATTTAATGACCTTTGGGGGATCCTAATGAAAATAAACATATATATATACCAGTAATTTTCAGCCTAGAAAACAATAATTGCTTAGCAAATAATACAGAAAATCTTTCTTCTACAGAAACCTATGACTCTCCCACAATTATTTATATATCTAAACTACATATACTCCCCTATTCCATTTTTTCACCATTAGGAAGCCACTGAAGCAGAGGAAAAATGTGACTGACATTGATAGGTGCCTGCAGAACAGGTTTTTCTGGAAAATTATAATGTCTCTTTCTTTTTGAAGAAAGCATCTGGGAATTATGAAAGATTGATAGCCTTGATGGCTAAAATTTTTAGCATATTCACCAAAAATGCAAGAGGGGTTATATATTTCTTGGAGCTCTCCTTAAAAGCAGTTTATTTTGTTCTTCTGTCATCAGGTTTCATTAAGAGGTTGACTGATGATTCAATAAGCACGGCATTAATACCACCAATTGTTCCCGAGGCCAGATCTATGTGTTCAAAACAACCAGAAGAATATGATGAAGGCAAGCGAAAGACTCCTCCCATCAGAGGCATAGGTGGGCATCCCTGCTGGGCTAATATGACAATAGATATCGACACGATTATGAGAAGAAGTGCAAAAGTTTCATAGATCTGCCTGGGGGGCTACATGTATGCTATGTCTGTGATACCAAATTCTAAATAAAAGTCAAAAACTTTGAAAGGTATTCAGATGCTCTGTCTACACAGCATAAGCATCTCAAACTTCAGAAAACTTTTTATTGCTTATATTATCAGTCACCTTCATTCAGTGACCCATAGTAATACAATGGAAACTCAGCATCCCAACTTGGTTGTTCGGAGCCACTGAAGCACACTAAGTACCCTATCGCTAATACACATAGGATCCCTCTAGGGGAACTAGTAGTTAGATAATACCTGGTGAGGAAAGGCAGGTATTTATTTCTCTCTAATCTTTTTTAATGTTTATTTATTTCTGAGAGAGAGGGAGAGAGAGTGAGCACAAGTGGAGCGGGGGCAGAGAGAGAGGGAGACACAGAATCCGAAGCAGGCTCTCCGGGCTGTCAGCACAGAACCTGGGGCTGTCAGCACAGAACCCGACGCGAGGCTCTAACTCATGAACCGTGAGATCATGGCCTGAGCCGAAGTCAGACACCCAACCGACTGAGTCACCCAGGTACCCCTTTATTTATCTCTATATGGGTGCCAACAAATGATGAATGAGGAGAAGAGTCTGTATTTCTCCCAGATGGAAAGAAAGCCTACTTGCATAGTAAACATAAGATTGTTTTAGCCAGGGGCCTTACTTCTGAGCTCCATGCCTCTACCACGGAGGTTCCACCTCAGATGCCAGTGGAAATAAATTGCCTAGGAACACAGAATTTGGAGATGCTGTCAGAAACAGAAGGCAGCAAGGCAGCCCATTCCTCAGGTTTGTTTGTTTTTTCCAGTAAGTCATCTGATACACTTAGGAATAATTTCACTGATTCTGAATGGATCTCACTGTATTACAGCTGACTTGATCTGACAAAAAAAATAGCTGGGTCCACTTCAGTTAGGTGTAGTCAGGAACCTAGAAATGTCTACTTGAACCATTCAGGTGACTCCCTTCTTAAGAGTAGAATGAATGACACCTGATAGATATATATCGGAGAAAGAAAACACACGTGAGCAGGGAAGAGGGGCAGAAGGAGATAGAATCTCAAGCGGGCTCCATGCTCAGTGTGGAGCCCAACGCAGGGCTCAATCCCACAACTCTGGGATCATGACCTGAGCCAGAATCAGGAGTCGGAAGCTCACCTGAGCTGTTGGCACCCCAAAAGCCAATATTTTAATGGTGAACTATTCTCACAAATATCTGACTTGCCATTGCTCTCATAAAAATCCAAACTCTTTACCATGACTTAGGGGCCCTAGATGGCCTAGCTTTTCCCTGCCTCTTCAGCTTCATTTTCTGTCATTCCTCCTGCCGTTCTTTCCACTCACATCCACAGAGAAGGTCTTCTTAGAGTCCCCAGAATCCTGCCTCATAAACTCACCTATATGATTTTTTTAAGTTTATTTATTTAAAGAGAGTGCATTCACATGCAGGGATAGGCAGAGAGAGAGAGAGAATCCCAAGCAGGCTCCACGCTACCAGTGCAGAGCCCGATGTGGGGCTCAATCACATGTGTCATAGACTCTGGGTCTGGAATTCTCTCTTGTCCAGCAAGAAAGTGGGACGCAGGATTAAAAATGCAAGAGAGGCTAATGTCCGGGAGGAGACAAGAGCCTCCAGTAAGGGTCTTTGCTCCATTTTTATTAGGATGAGAAGGCTTACAAACGTGGTGATGGGCATGCACAAAGAGACAATGAAACCGTGAACATTAACTCATGGGCATGAGGGAAAGGGGGGTTGAAGATATGCGGCATTAGGGGTTTGGGTCAATACAAAACAGGATCCTGGAGCCAGGCAGAAGGTTGTTTACAGCAGATGTGAAGCCCCACCTCTGTTCACCAAAACTGGCCTAGGGGACACGAAAGACAGAGCCTGCTCCCTCAGGGTCAACAAGGCACCTTTCTTTTGTTAATCAGCTTCCCTCTGGACAACTTGCCCTGCTGTGGTCTATAGCCCTATTTACCTGTTTACCTAATATGGTCCTTCCTTCCTGTGAAAGCAGCTTTCTGCTACTGTCCTATGACTTTGTCCTATACCGGGGGCCTTTGCCCCACTTGTCCTACCCTGGGGGCCTTTGCCCGTTTACCTAATCTTGTTTACCCAAACTTGGGTGTGTACATCCTGTGGCTTTCTAATTATTTATGCCTTTTTAACCCGTGGGTGCAAGCTCAGGGAATGCCCAAGCTTATTCCCCACACCCATCAAGAGTCGGGTACTTAACCAACTGAGCCACCCAGGCTCCCCTCACCTGCATGACTTTAATATTCCCCTTTGGTAATGTTACCACATTTGTTTAATGTCCACCCCCTCCACTAGATTATAACTTCCTTAAGGCCAGAAACGATATCTTAATTCCCACTGTCTCTTTAGCAGCCAGTGCAGAGACTGGCACATAATAGCTCTTTGGTAAATACTTCCTGAAATTGTAAATGAGTGAATCCATGAAGAAGTGAGTAAAATTGAGTTCTGCTTTATTTTAAGAGCAAACAAGAATATAGGGTGACAAACCATCCTGGTTTGCCTGAAATTGAGGGGGATCCTAGAAAATGGATCTTTCAGTTTTCAAATGGGAACAAACAGTTCCAGGTAATTTGGGATGAGTTGGTTACCGCAGACATGACCCTTGATTTGTGAGGGTAGAAATGTTGAACAGACACTCAGATTGTTGTATATACATTCTTCACAGATGTTCCCGATTGTTTGCCCACACAAAACCTAAGTGAACCAACTAAACAACCAAAAAAAAAAAGAACCAAAGAAACAAAAACAAACAAAAAACCTGGTTTTTCCTTAATAGCGGTTACTTTGAGGTCTTCGTTTCCAAAGTAATTACAAATTAAGCAATCAGTCATTCTTCATCTCTCCTGGATAACAGTAAAGATTTGTGACTATCTACTTCATAATTCTTTCAGCTTTATGCTCGGATTCTGTGGAAATCTGGGGTTGGAGACCCGTTCTCATTTTGTCTCCACACTGACCTAGCTTCTATGGTATTGGAAATCACAAAAGTCATCTTCTGTCAAATGTGTTAAAAAGTGACTGGCCTTTTTTTGGTCTTAGAAAAAATAAGCTATATGGATCGATAATACAAAATCACTTCCTTAAACCATCTTTCTGGCAAAAAGAAGGCAAAATAAATGGCAATTTTGATTTCAAGGACTCTAACTCTACAAGTTCTCAGACAACAACAATATATTTTCTGAAATTAGCTAAAATATTCTTGACCCATAATTTTAATTCATTTTAAAACACCCCTGTTTTACTAGTAAAATTATTTGCTGCTATTCTATAGATTTTAAATTTCCTCCAGTAAATCGTGTATGATAGGTTTCAGTAGTCAACTTGGTTTAGGTTGAAGAATTAGATTAGTTACATTACTTAAAGTAAAGTAATTCTGGAACATTTTAAAAATCTCACATGTAGAGAAGCAAGAGGAACATTCTTAGCCATCAATTAAGCGATCAAGCATAAATTACAATATGCTTCATTTTACATAGTAATTCTAAAAAATCGTAATTTGTAATTGGAAAAAACCAATGGTAATATGATCGAATAAACTTCTAAGGAGAGTTATATTTATACTCTCCTTATTTACTACTTAAAACTCCAAACTTCATGAGGCAAATATCTGTAGTCTTTTAGTTGTCTTTTTCTGGGCCGTAATTCCAACAGATTTAAAGCTTCAAGGGTAAGATTAAATACTATATCAGGAGACTTTAAAAAACTGAAAATATGAAAACCTGCAGGTAATAAAGCATGTTCTTCAAATAAAAGACAGAAAGCATATCATTCTTTTTTTAGAGTACATCTTAGAAAGAAATGCAAACAGGTGCTAATTATCCAGCAGTTAATCCCAATATTTGCTACAAAGCAGAATTATGTGGAGAACATGTTGAAAATACACATGCATGGGTTCACCCTAGAACCCCTGAGTCAAAATCCTTGGAGCCCCTGGTTAAGCAATACTGCTCAATACTGCAAAGCCCTGGCCTCTGTGAGGAAGGAAAAAAAAAAACCCAAAACACTGAAAAGACAAAAGAAAACAAACAAATCAAAAAAGCAGGTTAGTAATGCATTTAAACAACCAAGTTACTAGCCCATTCTTCTCTGCTCAGTGGTCTTCGTTGATCATCCTAAGCAAAGGAGTGTAGGATGATGAGAACTGAGAAACCTCTGTTAGATACATAATTAAGAAGCCTTCTGCCACCTTGAAGGAAGCAGCTTTAGAAATTGATGAGGGCTGACTTCCAATTGCAGAGGACAAGAGATTTAACGGGAAGGGAAGAGGTAGGAGGCAGCGAGAATAAACCTCTAAGAAAGACAGAAAACAAAGAAATAAGCTCAGAAAGGTTTCAGGGCTGAGAGAGTTGCTTTTTTAGAATCATGGAAACCAAACTCAAATCTGTTTGTCAGAATAAGGAAGGAAAAGAAAGGCAGGCAGGCAGGCAGGAAAAGGGTTCTGAATGTTGGAAATGCGCTCTGGAGTCAGGCCCTATCACCAGTAGCATCAGCTATATGGCTTTCAATAAATTACTCTCTGAGCCTCAGTTTCCTCACTTATAAAATGGGATTTAAGGCAGCATATGTCACGTGATGTTGATATGAAGATGAAATAAGGTCATTAATGTAAAATTCTTAGTGTAGCGCCTGGCACATAGACATCACTCCATAAATGTTCGCTACTCTTATAATTGTTATTGATGTCGCTCTTGTTCTGGTCTCGGTGAGTATTAGCACAGATCCTTAGCTATCTCTGAAGAGATATGAGTTGAATAAGTAAGTGTGAACAACCAGCCCCATCAGAGTGACTTCTTACCGCTTTGAAACAAAAGGATAAGAGCCCCTTAACTTAAAGAAATGCGGTGAGAATGGGTAAGACGATTTTTGTAAAGCCCTCAGCATAGTTCACAGATGTAAGTGTCCACTAAATATTATATACCATTACTATTATAAACCCAATCTTTTCCACATTACTCTGAAAAGACTGTTTAAAGAGCTGCTCAGAAACCTATTAGTAGCTATATTTGGTCTGCTCCTTTCCACAGCAACACTAATATATTCAATGATACTAATATACTGATAAAGTTATTAGAGTAATATGTGAGTATTCACACATGTATACCCACACATAGAACTCTACATAGAGGTGAATAAATGAATATATACATACATTTCTCAGGCTGATGGTTCTCAAACACACATAGGAACGATCTAAAGAATTTATTAAAGTATAGAAAGTCTGAAACACGTTTTGCAAAACTAAAATTCCAAAGAATACTGGGGAATGCAATGTTTAGTTGATTGAATCTTAACTTAAAATACTTATCCCCTCGGGGCATCTGGGTGGCTCAGTCAGTTGAGCCTCTGACTTCAGCTCAGGTCATGATCTCACAGTTCAGTTGGCGAGTTTGAGCCCCACATCAGGCTCGCTGCTGTCAGCGTAGAGCCCGCTTTGGAGCCTCTTTTGTCTCTGCTCTCCCCCTTCCACTCTCTCTCTCTCTCTCTCGCTCTGTCAAAAAAAAAAAAAAAAAATTAAAAAAATACTTATTGTCTCAGTTTACTCCAATTCCTTTTTTCTGTTTTTCTGTTTTGTTTCTGAAGGAAAGTTAGGTTTGCTAACTTTCGCTAGACGCTAGACATGCTGCGTGTCCAGGATATTACTATTATTACGTGAGCTGATTCCAAGGATTGCAAATAACCTAGAAAATGTTTGAAAACATTGCCAGACTACTCCCTGCTGAATATGTTATCAGAGGCTCTAAAAACAAAACTGGGCCATGCAGACATTTAAGACTCCGTATGGCCCTCGGTTTGTTTACGGAGGTGCTCTGCTATGACAGTTAATTCATAATTTGAATGTTAATGAATTTTGGCATAAATTCCTGAACTTGGAGAATAGATGTCATGTTTCCTTATTTCTATATTCACATGAAAATGCATTCTTGCTTCTTCTGCTCAGATCGTGATGGGAAATGTGCCTTGAAGCACTCCAAACTACATCGGAACTGAACTCAATTGACAGTTGAATATTAAATAATAAGGAACCCAATGTTTCACAAAATGGCCTCATTGGTGGCTACTGTTTATCCCTACAAACTGTATTTTGGTGCATCTGTTCAGCTACCTTGGTTGCCCCCAAAGACATCTCATTTAGACCAATTTCTCTTTTTGCAATGGACCCCCTCAAAAACGAATGAAATATAAAAACGATTTTGAAATGTAAGTGTTCTTAATATCTTGTATCCTTCAGTATTTCCTGCTACCCTCTGAGGTGTCTCCTCCACCTCTGTGACCCATAAGTTTGGGCAACTTGAACTAAGAAGAGTGCTTCCTGGGACGCCTGGGTGGCTCAGTCGGTTAAGCGTCTGACTTTTGATTTCAGCTCAGGTCGTGATCTCACAGTTAGTGGGTTTGAGCCCCACATCGGGCTCTGTGCTGACAGCATGGAGCCTGCGTGGGATTCTGTCAATCCCTTTCTCTGTCTCTCCCCTACTTGCGCTCTTGCTCTCTCTCTCTCTCTCTCTCTCTTTCTCAAAAATAAATAAATAAACTTTTAAAAAATTAAAAAAAAAAAGAGTGCTTCCTTCAGGACAGAAGGAACAAAGAAGTCAGTTTCAGAGTTTCAAAAGCAAGACAATGACCTAAATAAGATTTGGGAAGACATGCTTTGGTATGTCCGCCCACCTGCCCACCTGCCCACCTGCCCACCTAGGGAGTGAGTCAGTGGTAAAGTTCAAAGAAAGCTTAGACGAGAAATCAGTAGGTGAATAGGAAAGTCTCAAGGCCTAGAGAAGCAGCAGGACTCAAGTGGTCATGAAGTCAAGATACAGAAGCACAGAAGATGGGGCGCCTGGGTGGCTCAGTCATTGAAGCATCTGACTCTTGATTTCGGCTCAGGTCATGATCTCATGGTTTGGCAGCTTGAGCGCTGACAGCACGGAGCCTGCTTGGGATTCTCTATCTCCCTCTCTCACTGCCCCTGCCCCCCACCAAAATAAATTTTTTTTTTTTTAAAGGAGGACGGAAGCAGGGATGAGGATGTGTCAGTACGTGCCAGTGTTTAGAGGGCAAAATGCAGAGCTGTGCACACCTCAGCCTCGCTCTCTTGGCACAACATAAACTCTCTGCCACTTAGATGAGGAAATGGGGGAAACCCCAAGTACACTTTTCTGACTCTGCTGAATAGGGGCTCACAGTAGAGAGTGAAAGAAGATTAAAAAAAGCTCCCCTTATTTTGTGGAATTGAGACTATCATCTGTTAAAATCAAATGGGGGAAGTCTTTTCTCAAGTCTTAGAACAAAAAAAGCACATAAGAATAGTGCCCAAGAGTTTCCAAGTCCTCTCCGGTGGCAGATTTTAAGAATGATTTTACGTAAGTGTATTCTTTAAATTGCAAATTTTAAAAAGAAGATGTAAAAAAGGCCAGTCTCCATGATATTTCATGTCCCTTTTGAACTTGAATTAATGACTTAGCCATTTGTAAATAACTTGGCAGCCTGGTGTTGTAAAGAACAAATGCTTATATTAGCTATAAAGTGGTGTGAGTCGACCACAGAATTGTTAACTCCAGTTTTAAAATCTGTTCTGCAAGTTTGTGCAACAGAAGCTTAGACTTCTAGAGGATATGATGCTTCTGATTCCAAAATCCTTTATTCCCAGTCTTTCTGCTTTCCCAGTCATATCCATTACATGCACTTTTTTTTTTTTTTTATTACATGCCAGGGGATGGTTTGTGACTAACAAATTATTCTGCAGTAAATATCACATTTAAATGATAGTTAACATAAACCTGGGTCAGATGCAAATAATTAAATTCTCTTCCTTGTCCTCATCAGTTCCATAAGTCACCTTCCCTGTCCACTGCCTTAATGGGGCTTAGTGGAGCCCCTGGGGCTGTACAGAACACATCTTAAAAAAAATAGTGCTCTAAATTTCACTTTTAAAAAAAGAGAACAATATTTTCAGGGGCATACCATAACTCAAATTAGGAAAACAAAATGTTGCTCTGTACAAGTCCCTTGGTGAATATATAAAGCTTTATGTAATATATTCTTTAGGCAGATGACTTCATGTAAAAAGCTACTTGGAGAGTGGCCAAGGATACTGGAAACGATCTAGTCACTTCAACAGTTTCAACACTATCCCTCTTCCAGAATTTCTAGGCTAATCTTTTCTTCTTAAACTCAGTCCAAACATTTTCCAAAAGGACTGCTGTGATTTTATAATCCAAAGAGGCAGCTTTCTGCTTTTGCGTCTAGAGAACGACTTGTATTTAGAACTGGGCTCCACTAGTGGGGTGCCAAGTGGCTCAGTTGGTTAAGCATCTGATTTTTGATTTCGGCTCAGGTCGTGATCTCACGGTTCATGGGTTTGGGCCCCACGTCGGCCTC
The DNA here is from genome assembly GCF_046562875.1 of Panthera onca. Taxonomy (NCBI): domain Eukaryota; kingdom Metazoa; phylum Chordata; class Mammalia; order Carnivora; family Felidae; genus Panthera; species Panthera onca. The sequence goes on along the minus strand of NC_138357.1, from coordinate 10,364,344 downwards.
TGAGCTGACTGTGCAAAGCCTGCTTGGAACTCCCTCTTTTTGCCTCTCTCCATGCTGGCTCTCTTCTTTCTCTCTCTCAAGATTAATAAACATTAAAAAAAAAAAAAGAACTAGGCTACATTAGCAACTGTACTTAATACAGCTTGAGTTGTCACTCTTTCAAGTGCTTTCAATTAATAACTAATCCCAAGATTAGATTCTATTTAGAACTCACTGATATTTCCATGGGTAAAAACAACAAAAACAAAATGCCGGTTCACAGCTTACCACACAGTCGGCTTGACAGAGGTACCTGCAGGTTCTCCTTCAGGCATAAGGGTGACAGAAATTTCCCTAGAGGCCAGCCGCTCTAGGGAAAGTAGCCCGAGTATGGACTATTAGGATTACTTGATGAACAAAAGCCAGTAACCAGGAGTAGCCACTGGCTGAGGGGTGGGTGGGAGAAAAAGGACGTTGTTGTTTAATATGGATGAAGACTCAGTTATGCCGAAGGAATAAATTCTGGAGATCTGCTCTACAACACAGTGCATAGAGTGAGTGATGTAGGATTATGCACTTTGAAATTTAAAGGGATGTATCTCATGGATTTTTTTTTTGCCTGTAATTCATTTTTTCCAGATTTACTGAGATACAATTGACATATAACACGGCATGAGTTAAGGTGCACAACGTGATTTGATATACATATACGTTGTGAAATCATTACCCCATTTGACATACGGATACATTGTGAAATTATTTCCCCAACTAGGTAAGTTAACGTATCCATCACCTCACACACTTATCCTTTTCTTTGTTTTTCTTTCTTTCTTTCTTCCTTTCCCTTCCTTCCTTCCTTTCTTTCGTGAGAATATTTAAAATCTGCTGTCTTAACAACTTAACGATACTACAGTATTATTAACTGTAGTCACCCAGAACTTACTCGCCTTATAACTGGAAGTCTGTATCCTTTGACCAACATTGCCCCATTTCCCCCACCCTCCATGCCCTGGCAACCAACAATTTACTGTTTGTCTCTCTGAGTTCATTTTTTTTTTTTTTAACTTCACAGGTATCATACAGTATTTGCCTTTCGCCGTGTGACTTATTTCACTAGCTCAATGCTCTCGAGTTTCATCCATGTTGTTACAAATAGCAGGATTTCTTTTTTTTTAAGTTTTGTTTTTTATTTATTTTGAGAGACAAAGACAGCGTGAGTCAGAGAGGAGCAGAGAGAGGGAGAGAGAGAGAATCCCAAGCAGGCTCTGCACTGCCAGTCCAGAGCCCGATGTGGGGCTCAAACTCGTGAAACTGTGAGATCGTGACCCGAGCTGAACCAACAGTCGGACACTTAACCGACTGAGCTGCCCAGGTGCCCCAGGATTTCTTTCTTTTTAAAGGCTGAATAATATTCCACTGTGTATACATACCACATTTTCTTTATCCATTCATCTGTCAACTGACACTTAGGTTGTTCTGTGTCTTGCTATTGTGAATAATGCTACAATCAACAGAGGGGACAGATATCTCTTGGAGATAGTGATTTCATTTCTTGTGGATAAATGCCCGGAAGTGGGATTATAAAGTCATATAGTAGTTCTATGTTCAATATGATGAGGAACTTCCATACTGTTTCCCATAGTGGCTGTACCAATTTACATTCCTACCAGCAGTATACAAGGGTTCCCTTTTCTTCATATCCTTGCCAACATTTGTTATCTTTTTTTTAATGTTTTTATTTATTTTCAGGAGAGAGACACAACACCAGCAGGGAAGGGGCAGAGGGACAGGGAGACACAGAATCGGAAGCAGGCTCCAGGCTCTGAGCTGTCAGCACAGAGCCCAACATGGGGCTAGAACTCACGAACCATGAGATCATGACCTGAGCCGAGGTCAGGCACTTAATGGGACTGAACCAGCCAGGTGCCCCTATCTCTTGTCTTTTTTAACGACAGCAATTCTATCGAGTGATACAGGTGATATCTCATTGTGGTTTTGAATTGCGTTTTCCTGATGATTAGTGATGTTGAACACCTTTACATATACCCATTGGCCATTTGTCTGTCTTCTTTGGAAAAATGTCTATTCAGGTCCTTTGCCCACTTTTTAATCAGACCGTGGTGGTTGTTTCACAATGGAGTTGTAAGAGTTATGTATTTTGAGAATGTTTCCTACTATTCAGTTTTTGGAAGAGTTTGACAAGGACTGATGTTAATTCTTTAGATGTCTGTTAGCATTTACCAGTGAGACGGTCTGGTCCTAGGTTTTTCTTTGTTGGGAGGTTTTCCGTTACTGATTCTGTCTCCTTACCCTTTATTGGTCTGTTCACATTTTCTGTTTCCCATGATTCAGTCTTAGTAAGTGGTATATTTCTAGTAACATACCCTTTTCTTCTGGGTTACCTAATTTGTTCACATATAGTCATTCATAGTAGCGTCTTATGGCTCATATTTCTGTGGTATCAGTTATACTGTCTCCTCGTTCGTTCATAGTTTCGAGTTCTGTCATTTTTGCTTGGTTAATCTAAAGTTTTGTCATTTTTATCTTTAAAAAAACCCAATTATTCGTCTTGTTGATCTTTTCTATTTTTTTTCTATTCTCTCTTTCATTTATGTCTGCTCTTACGTTTATTTCCTCCCTTCTGCTAACTTCAGGTTTGGCTGGTTCTCCTTCCTAACCCTTAAGGTGTAAATTTAGATTGTTTATTTGACATCTTTTTCTTTTTCTTCATGTAGGTGTTTACAGCCTTAAAATTTCCTCTTATAACTGCCTTTGCTGCATCCTGTAAGTTTTGGTATGCTGTATTTACATTTTTATTTGTCTCAAGACATTTTTTTTCTCTTTTATTTATTCTTTGACCCATTGGTTGTTTGGCAATGCATTGTTTAATTCTACGTGGACGTGGATTTTCCAGTTTTGCTCCTGTTATTGATTTCCAGTTACATACCATTGTGGTTGGGGATGATAGTTGATGTCATGCCGATCTTTTTTAGTTTGTTAAGACTTGGTTTTGTGGCCTAACATACAATCTGTCATAAAGAAAGTTGCATGTGCACTTGGGAAGGTGCATTCTGCTGCTGCTGGATGGAATATTCTGCATATGTCTATAAGGTCCATTTGGTCTATAGTGTTGTTCAAACACGCTGTTGTCCAAATTACATGTTACGTTTTATTACTACAATAAGGCAGAAACAAGAACAAGGAGACATAAGAAAATTTTAGGAGGTGTTGTACGTGTCTCTTACCTTGACTGTGCTGACGGTATCGGGGTGTCTGCATGTGTCCAAACTTGTCAAACTGTACACATTAAATATGTGCTGTTCTTTGCATATCAATTACACCTATATCAAGCTGTTAAAAATGGTAACTATTCCTGATCCCTAGCGGACTTCCAACACAAAGAAATATATCATCCACTCTGATTCAAAACTGAGAAAATGTCACCTCCGTACACATCACGGCATAATACAAGCTGAGGCCCAGTGTTATGATGGCCACAATTTCCTTACCTTTTCTCTTTCTCACTCTGTCCTTCGCAATACTACTGTTTCCTAATACTCTTCTCAGAAAAGAACATCTGATTCATGGCTGCCCATTGCTCTCCCCGCCCCAGCAACATGTGCATTTTTATTGTTGCTTTTATTTAAACCAATCTGTCTGCTTCCGTTAAAGTTCACTAGCAATTTATAACTTGATTCGTAGTCACAACCACACCACTCCACTCGGGGGCTTTGCCCTTTTTCCTCTCCTGAACTTTCAAAGCATCATTTGACTCTACGGAACAAAACATATCCCCTTTGAGACAGACAAAAAGGGCAGTGGTGTCTCAAGTCCTCGCAGCATGACAGATCCCAAACTGACGGAGGGCAGACTAGGAGTGTATAGTGTCTGAATGGGGAAACAGAGGCACTACCCAGGCTCAGGGCCAGCCAGTGAGGCCGACCGGCCAGCAGCGTCGGGTGGATTTATCCCTCAAGCAGGAAAACAGGTTCAAGGGCAACTGTGAGAAGAGCCGAGGCCTCTCCAGAGAGCCTGAAAGGCAGAGGGAGCTCACCTCCTGATTGATACGGAACAGGCGGAGTGGCCATTTGTGGGACCTGAATCAACGAGTTCTTCAGTGGTCTCCCACTTGTTTTCCCAGGTCCGAACCCTTCCAGTCGCTGCCACACCACTCCTCTGGCTCCAAGGCAATGTCAGAGCTGGACAGTGACTACTGCAAAGCGTCATCTTTTGCTGGCAAGTACAATTTCACACGTACCACCTAATCCAACTTCTTTGTGGTTCACTCATTCTTTAATGATCACAGAAAATCCACTCTGCTGATGTCACAAGGAACTAGATTGCTATTAAGTATGGGTTCATCGCTGAGTGCCAATATTTCAGTCCTGGAGCCTCAGTTATTCTAAACCATGTGGTTCTCCAGATAGCTGAAGGCCTCTTACTTGAAGCTCAAATACTTGGTTTTGATCATTTACTATATAAATACTATGAAACACAGTGTACTCTTCCCTGTCTTTGTAAAATAAGAAATCGGAATGGAAGTTAACCATTTCCCACCGCCTCAGGGTGCTGACTATGTACCAGTTATTACACTTGAACGCAATATAATTTGAGCCCTTGTAGGCTACTGATACATAGAGAGGGTCATTTGCCCTAGATAGCGTTGAGGTATGTCTTAATACTTTTCCCACATTCTGTTCACTAACAACTATCACTACCTACTTCAGTCAACATCCCAACCTTTAGAAACTTTTCTCATTTCTAATTTTGTGCCTCTAATGTAGGGTGCATTCAGAAATGGTAGATAACCCACATTTATCACTATTGTCGTCAAAATAAGATAAAGAGGTACTGAATACAGACAAGAGAAACTGTACTATCAGGGAAATTCATTAACTCTGTTGGATATCACAACCCCTCTTTTGGCCCCTTCTAAGTCCTTTTGCTTAGTGATGGGTTCCTGACCACAATTCCCCATAAGTGAGATTTCTAGTTTGGTGAAGTGTTACTCTATTTTCATTTATCTTGGCGTATTTCAAAGATTAGGTTTGGTTTTGTTTTGTTTTTGCTTTTGTCATTCCAGGTAACACCTCTGATCTATTAATGAAAAACACCAAGAAATTTGATTATTGTGTGTACTGGCATAATTGCTTATATTTTAAAACAATTCTTGTGAGATATTAATGTTTAGGAAATGACTAACGCAAAGGCCTTTTTTCCTTCCATCACATTTGATCTAATCAAGAATCACTGATCTGAATTAAGAGATTCATGCTAAGTGAAATACGTCAGACTGAGAAAAATACCATATGATTTCCCTCATATGTGGAATCTAGAAAACAAATGAATACACAAACAAAAAGCAGACTCAGACCTATAAATACAGAAAAGAAACTGAAGGTTGCCACAGGGACGGAGGGTGGGGGGATGGGCAACATAGGTGAAGGAGAGCGAGAGATCTAGGCTTCCAGCTATGGAATGAATGTCACGGGAATAAAAAGCACAGCATAAGGGAATAGAGTCAATGACACCGTAATGGTGTTGTGTGGTGACAGACAGCTACACTTGTGGTGAGCACAGCACGATGTATAGAGATGCTGAGTCACTATGTTCTACACCTGAAACTAACGTAACATTGTATGTCAACTGTACTAAAAAAACATTTTTTTTTAAGAAAAGAAAGTGCATTTTGCCGGCAACGGCTTTTGCTATTTCTGAGCTAGTTAAAAAAAAAGATATATATATATATATATATACATATACACACACACATATATATCACTCACTTTATTCTCAATGGAAAATATTGTACAAATCTAGTATTTTAATTTCCCTTTTTTTTTACCCATAATATTATCTTATAGAACTTGTTTTATCAATCTTTTTACATGATCTCTCTCAAACCATAAGATTCTGTGTATCTAAAAGACGCAAAACAGAATTAACATTTTGTTATCATTTTTCTTTCTTAGGGACATAAAGATAACTTTCAAATGGAAAGATACTAAAATGAAGATTTAACAGGGGCACCTGGGTGGTTCAGTTGGTTAAATGTCCAACTTTGGCTCAGGTCATGATCTCACGGTTCATGAGTTCGAGCCCCACATCGGGTTCTGTGGTGACAGCTCAGAGCCTGGAGCCTGCTTCGGATTCTGTGTCTCCCTCTCTCTCTGCCCCTCTCCTGCTTGTGCTGTCTCTCTTTGTCTCTCAAAAATGAACAAACATTAAAAAAAAAAGTTAAAAAAATAAAATTAAAATGTAACAGATTCTTCTATACTTAATTGCCCAACAACTAGAATAATGATGATATTGGTTTTTATTTCATGATATCAGATTACAAACTTTCCTTTTTTTTTCTAATGGCCACATTCTTCCATCCATACGTGTGTGTGGATATGTACGTGTTGCATGGGAGGTATGTGTGAGGTCAGAGTTTGGATAGGATTTCTGCTAATACCAACTCCTATATAGCTGTATTTAGAGGTAGAATATTATGTGAGAAAGAGTAGGTTTTGGAGACAGCTAAACCTGGATTCACATATATCCACTATCCGTATATTAGCCATGTGACCTTGGACAGCTTACGTGATCTCTCTAAGCCTCACTTTTGGATCATCTGTAAAATGTGGATAATCGTGCCGTGCAGGATTTGGGAGAAGATTAGAACTGATATGTCTCACAGAAAACACTAGATACATAGTAATTACTATGGTCCTCGCCATCATTGTATCTAACTGGGAAACCAGATAAAACTCAACTCAAACCTCAGCTGTTCTACCTACTAGCTGTGTGATCTAGGTCAGGTTAAACCGAACATTTATGCGCCTAAGTTTATTACCTGGAAAAAGATTATACTTCTTTCTTAGTCTTCTCATTATGAAGATTAAATGAGATAATGTATGGCAAGTGCCCCTTACGGTACCTGGTTCTGGTTCAGCTCTCTCAAAGAATTAGTTTCTTCTCTATTCTCTTTTGAGGATCAGATGAAGGAGGGATTAAGACTGGATGTAACCAAGGCCTTATCATCATTGCACGTCTAGAAAGACGTGTGCATCTTGCTCAAGGTGAAGAGCCAGAGAGATGGTAGGTGTTATTACATCAATGGATTTACCATCATTACATTTATATCACACAACAAACCGACTAAGAATCCTTTCAGTGCTACAGTCCTTGACGGCATCAGAGATTTCCCCAGCGAGAGGCCTCAAGAAATTAAAATGAACTCCGTAGCTATGTCATATGGCATTCCGGGACAGCTCAGAATAAACTAGTCACGGCAGCAAATACGCCCCAGAAAACAGACATTCTTCCAGAGAAGACATTCATCTTGACCTCTTGCACACTCTTTTTTTATTACATTTTTTTTTAACGTTAATTTGTTTCTGAGACAGAGAGAGACGGAGCACGAGTGGGGGAGGGGCAGAGAGAGAGAGAGAGAGAGGGAGACGCAGAATCGGAAGCAGGCTCCAGGCTCTGAGCTGTCAGCACAGAGCCCGACGCGGGGCTTGAACTCACAAACCGTGAGATCATGACCTGAGCCGAAGTCGGTCGCTCAACTGACTGAGCCACCCAGGCGCCCCGACCTCTTGTACACTCTTATGTTCATTAGTTTAAGGAGAGTTCAATTTTCTCTCCGCCAATTCATTTGGAGGTAGCTGCTTAACTGCTGTTTGCCTTAAAAACTTGGCATTACTCGTACTTTTAAAAAATTAGACATGATCCAAGAGAATTGTAGGAAATCAATGGTCTCCTGCAACCATTTTTCCTTTCTGAAGCTATTTCATTGCTGTAAGCTGTGTACCGTAGTTTAGGTTTTAGTGGCCGAAGGAGCTGAAGATGTCTGTTGAACCCCGTTAAGTCTCAGTTTTCTGTGTGTAAAATCAAGATAATAATACCTATGTGCGGAGCCGTGGTGAGGATTTGAGGAAACCACAGAACACTAGAGGGCACTTCAAAAAATAACACCAGCGAGCACTCAGATGAGAATACTATCGTTGTGATGCCGGTGGTGTTATTATTACATGCTGCAAAGGAGCACCAGCTTTGAGCCCATTTCAGGAGTCAGAAGTGAGGACATGCTGTAATTATGACAATGCTCTCTGATGATTCTAAACTCGGAACCAACTGACTGGTGAAAGTCGGTCACAAATTAAGCAACCGAAAGATGGAAGAGGAGATCTGATATGGAATGAGTAGAAGGGAGACATGCAACAATGTGGATTACGTGCTGGCGAGGGTCTGGACAAAGGGAATAGTGAAGAATGTGGAAGGAATACTAGACTGTAAGAAAAACTTTTTTTTTTCGGTGCCTGGCCGTATCACCGTATGTGTGATTTCAGCAGGCATGCCTCCATGGAGCTTCCCCACACAATCACGGGAAGCTCCAAGAACCCCTTTCTTCCTGCTGCTTGAGGAGTCTCGGGCGATGGAGCTTTCAAGAAATTGCTAGGACACAGCTCAAAGAGAGGGCTGCCCTTGCAAAACATCGTTTGCTGCCTCCACGCAACTGGTCAGCACCACAGCACCTACCGTTTGGGCGAGTGTCTCCCTCGGGAGCCCGGAGGCTTTTCAGCGCACCAAATATGAAAAGGCCGTACGCAAGCTTCAAAACGTGTGTTCTCTTCATTAACAAAATGCGTCAAGCAGATCGAAAGTCCAAGGCAAGCGTTTTTGTTCTACGTGACATGAGAAGTCACTTTTTATAAAACCCCGCTTGGCAGACTCTGGTTTTGCATCGTCTCAGGTGAAGAAGGACCCGGTCAAAAGTGGCTTTACTTTGCCACTGACCTTTTCCCGTTCTGAAAAAGCAACATCTGGCTTGCAACCGTAATAACAGTATGTTAATTAGTCGGCAAAGTAGCTTTTCCACAGATTGCGCTTTAAAAAGTATTCCTTTCTGTTTCACTCATTTGGAAGACTTTGGACTGTGAATGCGATCGCACAATAGGTTACTATTGCCTTTAAATCTAAGAGCTGTAGTTAAATTGAAATACTTTCCATTGACTGTAGAAGTTATCTTTGCTGATCATATATTGTGTGATGGTTTTGTTTCCTGAAAAACGGAGTGATTTAAATATATATGCAGTGGTGTGCTAAAGGCAGCACTTACTGTTTCGTGAGACTTGGCTGTTATTATTGTACCCAAACCAACATTCAGAGTCATCTTGGTAGCTTGAAATCGGTGATGTCAGGAATATTTATACCATGACAATCAGCAAATGCTACAGATCAGGACTCACCCACCCAACCCCCAAGCCAGGTGCTACACATTTGCCAGCACATCATCCATCATTTCCTTTTCAGATCTGTGATAAAATGGTACACTGAAATTCACTAGACATTGATGATTTAGCAATTGAGATTGAGCCTTGCAATGTATCTCCTAGGGATCTCTAATGCCTGGATTCCAGAGGTAGGTAGGTGACTGTGTAGAGAAGGAAGTTAATCCCCAGTCTTCTGTAGCAAACTGCTATTTTCGTCTTCAACATAATACACTCTGATATCAGTTATGGTGAAAACATTTGGCTGACATAAATGTGATCTGAGTGGTAATATTCTTTATTTCGGATTGCCCCGAGCAGAGCATATCACAATAATAAGTAATGTGCATGTTGCCACATTATTTATGTTCAAATTCCCCAACTGGGTTTAGCAAAGCTGCAGCAAACAGGCTTCCCAAATATCGGTAACAACTCAGAGAAAGATTAAGAACGAGGCTCTGAGCAGGGGAAAGGTACCGAAAGAACACAGAAGACTTGTTTGGCATCAGCCAGTACTTCTTAAACTGCTAATTAGCTGCCTGAGATTGGGAGGCAGGGTAGGAACTCAGGCAGGGGCATAGGGAACATATCAAACAAGAACGCTTCAGCCTTTAGAAAAATCTGAACTCTTGAGTCACTGATATATTAAAGGAATTTACCAATCAAAGAAGACAGTGATGATTTAAATGGTTTCAACGTGGAATAGTTTCCAAAATTCCTAGTCAATTATTATTTGGCATAGACGATTAAGGCCCATGAGGTGATTTTCAACAAAGCAAAGATTAAAAGGCTGATCAAATCTGAGAATAAAAAAACAGGAAAGAAAAAAAAAAGCAATAAAGAAAATCTGTACTGACCATAAGAGTTCTTAAGTCCTGTGGATGCTAAGAATTGCATCTAAAGTCATTTTCTCCCAGAAAACCAAAACCAAAAACTATCCCTTGCATCTTTATTTTGGGAGTTTGTTGAGACAGACAGATTAAGGTCATTCGGCAGTAATTCAACATGAGGACACTACTCCTCAACTTTACTTAAGCCCATAAAAAATTCACTTAAGACAATAAAACATTATATTAAAAGTTAGACAAAGTGGAAAATTCAATAAATTACAGGGTCAGATTGAATAGAATAGTCAGATTTTAAAAACTAAGCTAAAAAATGAAATGATGTTAATTTGTGAACCTGTGTGTGCAAAGTTAGTGACGTGCATTTATCGTATGGGGACAACAGTGTCATTTATTAAGCTGTATGACACGTACTATGTACTTAGCATACCTTTGTTATAGCATGTGATCCTCATAATAAATATAGTACAGAAGGCATTATTTTCATTTTACAAAAAGGGAACTTGAGGCCCAGAGACATTAAGGAACTTATTCAAGATCACACAGCTGGCAAAGATGTAAGAGCTTAGTTTTGTCTGACTGCTAATCACAGCTTTTTCAAGTTTACCCACTACTGAGCCCTTTTAAATGTATCCCACTTTTTGTTAAGGCATTCATAGAAACAGAAAAAGATCACAAATTAAGAGAGCTCTTTTTGGAGCTCAAAAAAACTGCATCGTAAAATCATAATATGACTTGTTTTTGTGAGAAAAGAATCATCATTATATATAAGACTACATGGGATTGATTAGTACTATCAGCCTGTGTGTAGTGAATATTAGATCTCTTTTTCTCTATCTAGCCCCCTTACTTTCCGGGGTAAATCCCCCAATGGATGTAGTCCCTAGGTGATTCTGTGTTTTTCGTGCCCTCTAAATTGGGAACCAAAGTGGGGCACTGTTGCCATTTTCAGTTTCTGGCAATGGCTTTGTGTACATAGTAAGGGAGGGCTAGTTGGACATTTCCATCTAAGACTCTGAATCTGGCGGGGCTCCTGGGTAGCTCAGTCAGTTGAGCGATCAACTCCTGACTTCGGCTCAGGTCATGTTCTCAATGTTCATGGGTTCGAGCCCCGCGTCAGGCTCTGCGCTGACAGAGAAGAGCCTGCTTGGGATTGTCTCTGCCTCTCTCTACACCTGTCTCTCAAAAATAAAATAGACTTTAGAAAAAACATTAAAACAAACAAACAAACAAAAAAACCCTCTGAATCTGGAGCGACACAAAGGTGAAAGTTCAGTTCAGATCCCTTCCCGATGAATGCTGTGATGTCCCACTGGGAGCATCAATAATGACCAAGAGTAGGAGAGTTTGACATAATGTGAGGGGACGACAGTAGATGTGCTTTCTGCTCACCGGCTCTTCCATAAATGCCTTCTTGCCTACCATTTCCCAAGTTTGGTCCTCCTACATTTTTAAAAATTAATTCTATGAACCCCTGAGATCCTCCCAATGACTTTCTCTCCCTCTCCCTCCCTCCCTCCCTCTCTCTCTCTCTCTCTCTCCCCCCCACCCTCTTTTTAATTGAGAGTCAGCTTTTGTTGCTTGCCATCGAGAAACCTGCCAGACACATTATCCTTGAAGTAGAAAAGCAGGTCTTAGATGATTATGATATTCACCAAAGAAAGTCAATTTTCTTTCTCCTGGCTTCTAATCTGTGCTTACACAGAAACAGCATGTGACTAGGATAATTTAAAAGATAGTCCATAAATGAGGCTCCCAAGTTTTCAAAGTACAAATGACTCTTTTTCAGAGACTGCAGCCCAAATGCCATCAGTGCTGACAAAACCCACAAATTAATGCTATATGAGTTGAAAAACAGAAACCTTTGTGGAGGAGATAGTTTGATACTCATTTTACCTTATAATCCAACAGTCCTCTTCCTAGGTATCTATCCAAAGGAATTGAAATCAGGGTCTCAAAGACATCTCTGCACCCCCGTGTTCACTGCAGCATTATTCTCAATAGCCAAGATATGAAAACAGCCCTAAGGGTTCTTTGCCAGAAGAATGGATAAAGAAAATGTAGGATCTCTCCTTCTCTCTCTCTTTCTCTATCCCTCCCTCTACCCGATCATATATTATTCAGACGTAAGAAGAAGGAAATCCTGCCATTTGTGACAACATGGATGAAACCTGAGGGCATGATGCTAAGTGAAATAAGCCAGAGAGAGACAGATACTGTACGGTATCACTTATATGTGGAATCTTTAAAAAAAAAAAAAAAAAAAGAGTCGACGCCAAAGAAATAGAAGAATAGTGGTTGCCAGGGGCTGGGAGGAGGGGAAAATGGGGTGAGGTAGGTCAAAGAGTACAAAGTGTCAGTAATGAGAAGAATATGTTCTGAGGACCGAATGCACAGCACGGTGACTATGGTTAATAATACAATATTATATACTTGAAAGTTGCTGAGATTAGGTCTTAAGCATTCTCACCACACAAAAAAATAGTTAACTATATGAGGTGATGGATTTGGTAGTTATCTTGATCTTGGTAATCATACCACAATATATAAGTACATCAAATCATCCCACTGTATACTTTAAATATATACAATTATATTTGTCGGTTACTCCTCAACAAAGTTTTAGAAAGTCACAGATCTTTAAAGAATATAGAATTTGTGATTAATAGTAAGATAACTTAGATTATTTGGGAACTGCATGCTTTGAGTTCTTTGAAAAACAAAAATCTATCAAGCAGTAGGGGAAAAGAAAGAAAAAAAGAAAAAGAAACACACCTAAGGAAAATACTCTCAACATATTCTATATCTGAGCGACTAAATTATCTGACTTCATCATCAGGAAACTTTGAATTTTAGTACAATAACAAGGAAGTTCCATTCAAGTGTTCAATGTCATTCATATAATAACTACAAGTAAAAATAGTGCCTAGTTTATAAAATGACAGTACTTACTGAAGGCAAAAGCCCGTGGCTGACAGCCAGCAGATGGTCTATCAGAGTGAAACTGATGGAAATGTCCCCAACTACATTACTTGAAAACAACTTTGCCTGAGAAATCAGCTTCTTAATAGCAGAAGGCACATATACTAACTGGTCTAACTCTGGATCGGATTCCACAATCTTTGTTTAAAAAAAGAAATTAATTCATGGTTTTCCTGATTCTTTTTGGTTCAGGAAAGATCACTCAATTCAAAGGTGAACATTTATCAGATGCACAGAAAACAGGTACATGGCAGGCAGCTTCTAAGATTAAGACAAATGTGTCAGGCCAAGTCAGAAAAAGTTCAAGTTTCACCCCTCCCAAATAGGGAAGTAATGTGTGAGTCTTCTGGTCCTCTTTCTGGATCCACCATCAGACTGAGGGAGGCAGCCTGGAAAAGCAAAGCCTGGGAAAGCAAGAACCCTTTTCTCAAAGGCCTATGGTACAGTTGGTATACACCACCAGTCAAGGGCTCCTTGCTCCGGGTCCCCCGCCCTGGTCCTGCCAGGCTGTCCCAGGATGGGGGACGTGGTAAGAAGTATCGGGAGGGCCCAGCAACAAATTCCACGCGTGAAGACACAAACAGCTCATCAACCAGTGCCAAGCAATATGGACAAAATACAGGGTTCCGATAAAAGAAAAAAAACAATTGAAGCTAAGCTACCAGACGCTGCAGGGACTACGAGTGCAAGCTCGCGAACCGGGAGGTGTAGATTTCCGTAATTTTCCCATCTGTCAGATGAAGATAATAGCACTTAGCGCGTAGAGTTGTTATTAAGATTAAATAACAGACAAAAATCACTTTTTTTTTTTTTTAAATGTTTATTTATTTTTGAGACAGAGAGAGACAGAGCATGAATGGGGGAGGGTCAGAGAGAGAGGGAGGCACAGAATCTGAAATAGGCTCCAGGCTCTGAGCTGTCAGCACAGAGCCGGACGCGGGGCTCAAACTCACAGATGGCGAGATCATGACCTGAGCCGAAGTCGGACGCTCAACCGACTGAGCCACCCAGGCGCCCCGACAAAAATCACTTTGAACGGGGTTTGGCACATAGTAAGAGCTCAATGAGTATATTCTCTCTGAGCCTCAATTTCCCTACCTCTTAGGGCTGTTATGAAGGATTAACCGAGACAATGCGGGCAAAGCACTGAGCACTCGGCTTGGCAAACAGTAACTGTTCAGGAAGTATCTAGTGTTGTTAATTGTTGTTTATGATCCCTTTTCTTTTCCCACTAGATGTCCTACTGCCAAGCACACTTCCTGCCCTTCCCGAACCTCATTTACAACTCCTCTTCCCTTCACTGGCCCGCTACTGGCAAAGTCAGAGGCCAAGAAAATCTTGAGGTTTCCTTGGGGGGTAGGGTGCACGGCCAACTCTGGCTCTTTCGTCCTGTTTAAGTCTCAACTGGCGTCAGAAGAAATGGTCTTCATCACGCTGACAAGGGGAACAAAATAGGGAACAAGTCAGGAAGGCTAGAAATAAGGGATTATGCTTGTTCCTAATGCAAATATGCATCCATGCCCTCAAAAGCATCCACTGAAGAGTCTCAGAAATGAGACTCTCCCATGATTTAACAAATAAACTCCTTAAATCTGAAGATCATTTACATGCCAAGATAGCAGCGTTGATAGCACTGCATAAAGTAGAAAATGTCTTCTAGACTAGCGGATTAAAAAATGAACTGTACAGTGGTGACTGAAACAGGTCACACTTCTGAGGTCTGGCAAGCAACGATTGGGTTCTGAGGCTGTATCTGTAAAATATGTATTAGGGACGTTTGATCCTCGAGGTAAAATTCATCAGTTCCACGAACACTTAAGAGCAGCTTCGTCCTTTTCTTCTAAAATTTCCCTTCCAAGTGGAGGAAGAGGAAGGGGGCCAGGAAACACAAGGCATCCTCATAAAAAGGAAATTAATCCCACTCGGCTGGAGTAAACAGTACAGGGTAGGACTGAGCCAAAGCTAAGGCAGGAAAGGAAGGCTGGAGTTGGATTGTGAGCGCCTTCAGCACCATGCTACGGAGGATGTGTTTTCAAATATTTTGAGCTGGTGTGTTAAGCAAAGCTTATGTTACATGTATGTTTTGATTACGTTGGAGTTAGAGAACTTTGTAAATGCGTCTGGAGAAAAAGCTCTATTTTTTCCCCAATAGGTCAATCATTTCATTACACTTTATATCTTCAACCTGGCAGATATTTGATCCGAGAAAGGTGTTACCTATGTACATTCCTAACTGATTCACCCATTTTATCCAAAAGCTTCTTACATTTTCCGTTAGGCGTGATGCTAATTCTGCCTCTTAGAGTTCTCTATTCTAGATCTGGTTTTGTGCATTGTTTTCAGGCTATTATTTCAAAGCCAAATGCACTGTCAGAGTACTCCTTAGAATTCCCTCGGAAGCATTTTAAAATCTAAAGCTGCATATTTAGAACGAACGCTTGAAATGCGTAAGTTTAAAAAAATCACTTAATATGTGGACTTTCGCTAAACTTAATCAGGTCTTAATGTTTAGAATTCTTAACGATAAAACAACAGAAGCACCCACATCTAATAGCCCGGGAGACTAATTAGTTTAGAAAACAAACATTCTCAAGTCCCTCTCGCCATCCCCACCCCAACCCGGGGTCATTCTTATTTACTAGGTTTTAAACTGAAGAGAATATATAAGGCTAAATTGGAAACGCTTTAAACTGCCCTTTCAAAATAGGGACGGACTCTTAATTATGGCAATAGTATAAAGAGAAAAGTGCCCTTAGACTATGCGTCACTTTTACAAATGCTCATGATGAACTCCTTTAAAGAACCGTACCAGTGCAGAGCTAATGTAACTCGGTTTTCAATTAAAACTTAAGAGAACTGCAATCTACTGCCTACAACCCTTTTCTCAAATACACTGCAACCAACTTTCATTTTAATTATCCAGGAGTCTGTTCAGAAGAATAGCGCTAACTTTAGGAAAGAATTAAATACTCTGCAACTGCATGTTACGAGCAATCTCATGGAGGATTCGGGTCATTATAGCCATTAAAAGCCAGGAACAGTTCACTTCCGTTGAAAACGGTGTGGTGTGTGTTTATGTGTGTGTGGGTGTGTGCATGTGTGTACTGTATGAGAATATACACCCTGTCAGATCATGGTTATAAAGCAAAAGTTGGCAAACTATGATTCTTTGGCCAGATCCAGATCCCCACGTGTATTTGTAAGCAGAGCTGTACCAGAGCAGAACCATGCCCGTTCACTGATGTATTCTCTGTATTTACTGTTCGGTCCTTTGCAAAAGAAGTCTGCACGCTTTCTTAAAGGGACAGACTTAGATACCACTTACTACACAACTCTACTCAGTATAAAAAATACACACATGCAAGCAAAATGAAGACATCAGGCAAGTAATCTCTCCGGCAATGGATTACAGTTATCATAATCGCCAACAGTTACTGAATATTCACAGGCACGTCAGTGAGAGACAATATACACAGAATCAAGGCAGCATCTTCCGTGAGTCTTTTAGATATAGAGACTCAGGAGAATTCATGAATCACCTTTGTCATTCTGCACAGTGTTCTCTGGATCCATACACACACGGGCTGCATCTGCACAGTGTATACGTACGTTCCAGAGAAAAATTCAGTCAACCGGGTATTTTTCATATAAACTAGGTGAACCTAATTTTTATTGGACTTCTAGAATAGTTTGGCATGTTCTGACAGGCTACAGTGTGTCCTTGAACAAAAGGTCGGTAGTCAGTCGATTCAAGCTTTATAGACAGTTTGAAGGACTCAGAGTCAGCTTTATGTAGTAGGTAAAACACACAGATTTACCCAGAAAGAGCAAACCTCAACTCCTGATTATACTTCTTACCAGTTGTGTAACCTTGAGCACGTGGTTAGTCTCCTCAAAGCATGTTTTTTTTCATCTGCTGATACCTACTTTAGAAGGTTGATGTAAGGATTAGATGAGACACCACATACATTATACATATTACAACACCTGGCACTTAGCCAACAATCATTAAACCATAGCATCCCTTCCTTTTCCAGTCGTTCTTCAGATACATAAAGAATTACACTGGAGGGGCGCCTGGCTGGCTCAACAGGTTAAGCGTCCAACTCTTGATTTCAGCTCAGGTCATTATCTCACGGTTCATGGGTCCAAGCCCTGCATCGGGCTCCACACTGAGAGCACAGAGCCTGCTGGGGATTCTCTCTCTCCCTCTCTCTCTGCCTCTCCCCAGCTGGCATGCATGCACGCTTTCTCACTCAAAATAAATAAATAAACTTAAAAAAAAAAAGAAGCACACCGGAATTAAAATTGTTTTAATTGCATTAGTATCAAATCACTATGTTGTACACCTTAAACCAATGTAACATTGTGTATCAGCTAAACTTTAATACAAAACAAAAATTGCATTGATAGGTTAAAAAAAAGAACTACTGAAACCTAAGTGAGCGCATTTTGACAATGATGATGATTCAAAGATGGGTAAGATTGGTGGAGTCAACCTGAAATAAATCTAAGTCCATGGAAGGGAGGGCAGGGGACAAATACTGTCACTAGAAAGGGATGTCCAAATAGAATTTTCACAGTACCAACTGCTTACTTTATCAATGATACATAGCTGCTCCTTCTTCTTCAATTTTCTTTTTTGCTTGAAATAGACTATACATCCAGACATGTCATTAAAACTACCATCTTGCACAAAGCTGGAGGTATCACACTCCCACATTTCAAGATATACTACGAAGCTTATAGTAATCAGAAAAGTATGGTATTGGCACAAAAACAGACACACAGACCAATGGAACAGGATAGAGAGTCCAGAAAGAAACCCACAGTTTTATAGTTAATTAATTTATGACAAAGGAGGAAAGACTATGAAATGGTAAAAAAAAAAAAAAAAAAAGTCTCTTGAACAAATGGTGCTGGGAAAACTGGACAACTACAGGCAAAAGAATGAAACTGGACCATTTTCTTACACCATACACAAAAATAAACTCACAATGGATGAAAGAACTAAATACGAGACCTGAAACCATTCCTAGAAGAAAACACAGGTAGTAATTTCTTTGACAGCAACCGTGGAAACATTTTTCTAGATATGTCTCCTCTGGCAAGGGAAACAAAAGCAGAATTAAACTATTGGGACTACACCAATATAAAAAGCTTTTGCACAGTGAAGGAAACCAACAAAGCATAAAGGCAACCTACTTAATGGGAGAAGATATGTGCAAGTGATGTCTCTGATAAGGGGGTAATATCCAAATTACATAAAGGACATATATAACTCACCATCAAATAGACAAATAATCTAATTAAAAATGAGCAGAGGACCGGAACAGACATTTTTTTCCCCAAAAAGACATCCAGATGGCCAACAGACACATGAAAAGATGTTCAACATCACTCATCATCAGGGAAGTGCAAATCAAAACCACAACGAGATATCACTTTTACCTGTCAGCACAGCTAAAATCAAAAACACAAGAAATAGTAAGTGTCGGTGAGGATGTAGAGAAAAAGGAACCCTCATGCACTGTTAGTGGGAATACAGGTACCGTGGAGAACAGGATGGAGATTCCTCAAAAAATCAAAAACAGAACTACCATATGACTGGGTATTTACCCAAAGAAAATAAAAGCACCAATTCCAAAATATATATGCACCATATGTTTACTGCAGAATTATGTACAATAGCCAAAATATGGAGGCAGCCCAAGTGTCCATCGATAGATGGAGAAAGAAGATGTGGTGTCTATGTGTAAATCAATACACGCACGCACGAGCGTGCACACACACACACACACCAGGATATTACTCAGCCAGCAAAAAGAACGGAATCGCACAATTTGCAACAAGATGGATGGAGTTAGAGGGTATAATGCTAAGTGAAATAAATCAGTCAGAGAAAGACAAACACCATATGATTTCACTCATATGTGGAATTTAAGAAACGGAACAAATGAACAAAAAAATAAAAAATAAACTGAAGAAAAAAAAAGAGATAGACAAAAAACAGACTCTTAAACACAAACTAGTGGTTGCCAGAGGGAAGTGGGTAGAGGGACACGTGAAATAGATAAAGGGCATCAAGAGTATGCTTACCTTGATAAGCACTTAGAAATGTATAGAATTGTTTAATCATTATATTCATTACCGAAAACTAATATAACACTGTATCTTAATTATGTTCTAAGGGAAAAAAAAAAAAAAAAGAAAAAGCATACATCTTGCCCTGTGATCAGCAAAAACCCAACTGAAACTACTTTTTAGATGGAGTCTGGTTGAAAGAGCAAGAAGAACGATCAGCATAATGGAGGTAATTCTAGAAATAATTTGGCTAATGGTGGGTTTTAAAAATTTGACATATACTTTAATAATATACAAGAGCAGAATTGCAGAATTTTCAAAATAGTGCATGGAGTAAAAAAGAGCACAACAATATTCGTGTCATTATTTTGAACTTACAAAAAAACCACTATAGGACTAAAGTTATTTTGAATGAATAGAAATATCAAAAGAATAAGGAGAAAAGAATCCCCAATAGTATATACTTATGTCAACATCTCTTGAAATAACTTTTTCCATTTCTACTACCAGATAGACATTAATGTATTCTTTGATTGGTGAATCAGAAATGCAAGAGAAGGGGAGTTTTCATTCATTTCACTCAATTATTGGAGGGTAACACAAATAACATCTTTGGGGACTGAATAATTTGATGATTATAAAGGCAATTTCAATTGCCTGTTCACAATCCATATTCATTTCATATCCATTAAGGACAAATTATACCACGTACTTACCAGAAAAATAAAAGAATGAGGATGCTTCCAGAAAAATTACAGCCCTCACGCGTGGCCCCTTTTATTCAAGTACAATCAAGTGCGTGTGTGTGTGTGTGTGTGGAAGAAACAGCAAATTCATGAATTAATGTTTAAGAAGACATAAACAATGAAGGTTAAGGTACAAAACACAAACTCTTTTCAGTTGGACGTGGGGATCTAACGTTCCATTGTGAAAGGAAGATTTCACCTGGGGCCTTCGTTTTGAGATGTGGTTTAGAAAAGCAGCTTAAATGTGTCTGCGCAATTGATGTTTTCACAAATCAGATACTTGGAGTCATGACTCTATTTTAATATCAATATGAGAAAGATAAAACATCTGTCCCAAATTAAAATCAGACTTGCGATTCCATTGTTGAGCATTTGGAGTACCTTCCCGTCCCTTCCTTCTTGTTGAAAATGTCCCTATGCACAATGTTCTAATGAAGCCGTTTACTCTTCTGGCTTCCATTCCACAAAGAGGCGGGCAGAGCACAAGGGGGGTCAGAGCACAAACTTCGCAGTCGGATGAGCCCTTGGATGAATCTTCTTTCTGCCCTCCTCTTGGCTGTGTGACCTTGGTCACCTCTGAAGAGGTAAAAGAAACCTTAAACCTTTAAGAAGCCTTAAACCGAAGATGGCGGCGTAGGAGGACGCGGGGCTCACAGCGCGTCCTGCCGATCACTTCGATTCCACCCACACCTGCCTAAAGAACCCAGAAAACCGCCAGAGGATTAGCAGAAGGGAGTCTCCGGAGTCAAGCGCAGACGAGAGGCCCACGGAAGAGGGGAGGAAGGGCGGCGAGGCGGTGCGCGCTCCACGGACCGGCGGGAGGGAGCCGGGGCGGAGGGGCGGCTCGCCGGCCAAGCGGAGCCCCCGAGTCTGGCTGGCAAAAGCCGAGGGGCCGGACGGACTGTGTTCCGACAGCAAGCGCGACTCAGCGTCTGGGAGGTCAGAAGTGAACAGCTCTGCTCGGAAAGCGGGAAGGCTGGAGGACAGAGGGAGGGAGAGCTGCCGAGCCCCCGGACGGCAGAGCT
This sequence comes from Panthera onca, assembly GCF_046562875.1. NCBI lineage: Eukaryota > Metazoa > Chordata > Mammalia > Carnivora > Felidae > Panthera > Panthera onca. The sequence continues at coordinate 10,343,423 of NC_138357.1, read as the reverse complement.
CAGCTTGGCGGGGAACGAAGGCGCCGGCGCCATCTCCCCCGCCCATCCCCCAGCCAAAATCCCAAAGGGAACCGGTTCCTGCCAGGGAACTTGCTCGCTCCGCGCAGACACCCAACTCTGTGCTTCTGCGGAGCCAAACCTCCGGCAGCGGGTCTGACTCCCTCCCGCTGCCACAGGGCCCCTCCTGAAGTGGATCACCTAAGGAGAAGCGAGCTAAGCCTGCCCCTCCAGCCCCCGTGCACCTTGCTCACCCACCCCAGCTAATACGCCAGATCCCCAGCAACACAAGCCTGGCAGTGTGCAAGTAGCCCAGACGGGACACGCCACCCCACAGTGAATCCCGCCCCTAGGAGAGGGGAAGAGAAGGCACACACCAGTCTGACCGTGGCCCCAGCAGTGGGCTGGGGGCAGACATCGGGTCGGACTGCGGCCCCGCCCACTAACTCCAGCTATACACCACAGCACAGGGGAAGTGCCCTGCAGGTCCTCACCACGCCAGGGACTCTCCAAAATGACCAAACGGAAGAATTCCCCTCAGAAGAATCTCCAGGAAATAACAACAGCTAATGAACTGATCAAAAAGGATTTAAATGATATAACAGAAAGTGAATTTAGAATAATAGTCATAAAATTAATCGCTGGGCTTGAAAACAGTATACAGGACAGCAGAGAATCTCTTGCCACAAAGATCGAGGGACTAAGGAACAGTCACGAGGAGTTGAAAAACGCTTTAAACGAAATGCAAAACAAAATGGAATCCACGATGGCTCGGCTTGAAGAGGCAGAGGAGAGAATAGGTGAACTAGAAGATAAAGTTATGGAGAAAGAGGAAGCTGAAAGAAAGAGAGATAAAAAAATCCAGGAGTATGAGGGGAAAATTAGAGAACTAAGTGATACACTAAAAAAAAATAATATACGCATAATTGGTATCCCAGAGGAGGAAGAGAGAGGGAAGGGTGCTGAAGGGGTACTTGAACAAATTATAGCTGAGAACTTCCCTGAACTGGGGAAGGAAAAAGGCATTGAAATCCAAGAGGCACAGAGAACTCCCTTCAGACGTAACTTGAATCGATCTTCTGCACGACATATCATAGTGAAACTGGCAAAATACAAGGATAAAGAGAAAATTCTGAAAGCAGCAAGGGATAAACGTGCCCTCACATATAAAGGGAGACCTATAAGACTCGTGACTGATCTCTCCTTTGAAACTTGGCAGGCCAGAAAGGCTTGGCACGATATCTACAGTGTGCTAAACAGAAAAAATATGCAGCCGAGAATCCTTTATCCAGCAAGTCTGTCATTTAGAATAGAAGGAGAGATAAAGGTCTTCCCAAACAAACAAAAACTGAAGGAATTTGTCACCACGAAACCAGCCCTACAAGAGATCCTAAGGGGGATCCTGTGAGACAAAGTACCAGAGACATCACTACAAGCATAAAACATACAGACATCACAATGACTCTAAACCCATATCTTTCTATAATAACACTGAATGTAAATGGATTAAATGCGCCAACTAAAAGACATAGGGTATCAGAATGGATAAAAAAACAAGACCCATCTATTTGCTGTCTACAAGAGACTCATTTTAGATCTGAGGACACCTTTAGATTGAGAGTGAGGGGATGGAGAACTATCTATCATGCTCCTGGAAGCCAAAAGAAAGCTGGAGTAGCCATACTTATATCAGACAAACTAGACTTTAAATTAAAGGCTGTAACAAGAGATGAAGAAGGGCATTATATAATAATCACAGGGTCTATCCACCAGGAAGAGCTAACTATTATAAATGTCTATGCGCCAAATACCCGAGCCCCCAGATATATAAAACAATTACTCATAAACATAAGCAACCTTATTGATAAGAATGTGGTCATTGCAGGGGACTTTAACACCCCACTTACAGAAATGGATAGATCAGCTAGACACACAGTCAATAAAGAAACAAGGGCCCTGAATGATACATTGGATCAGATGGACTTGACAGATATATTTAGAACTCTGCATCCCAAAGCAACAGAATATACTTTCTTCTCGAGTGCACATGGAACATTCTCCAAGATAGATCATATACTGGGTCACAAAACAGCCCTTCATAAGTTTACAAGAATTGAAATTATACCATGCATACTTTCAGACCACAATGCTATGAAGCTTGAAATCAACCACAGGAAAAAGTCTGGAAAACCTCCAAAAGCATGGAGGTTAAAGAACACCCTACTAACGAATGAGTGGGTCAACCAGGCAATTAGAGAAGAAATTAAAACATATATGGAAACAAACGAAAATGAAAATACAACAATCCAAACGCTTTGGGATGCAGCGAAGGCAGTCCTGAGAGGAAAATACATTGCAATCCAGGCCTATCTCAAGAAACAAGAAAAATCCCAAATACAAAATCTAACAGCACACCTAAAGGAAATAGAAGCAGAACAGCAAAGGCAGCCTAAACCCAGCAGAAGAAGAGAAATAATAAAGATCAGAGCAGAAATAAACAATATAGAATCTAAAAAAACTGTAGAGCAGATCAACGAAACCAAGAGTTGGTTTTTTGAAAAAATAAACAAAATTGACAAACCTCTAGCCAGGCTTCTCAAAAAGAAAAGGGAGATGACCCAAATAGATAAAATCATGAATGAAAATGGAATGATTACAACCAATCCCTCAGAGATACAAACAATTATCAGGGAATACTATGAAAAATTATATGCCAGCAAAGTGGACAACCTGGAAGAAATGGACAAATTTCTAAACACCCACACTCTTCCAAAACTCAATCAGGAGGAAATAGAAAGCTTGAACAGACCCATAACCAGCGAAGAAATTGAATCGGTTATCAAAAATCTCCCAACAAATAAGAGTCCAGGACCAGATGGCTTCCCAGGGGAGTTCTACCAGACATTTAAAGCAGAGATAATACCTATCCTTCTCAAGCTATTCCAAGAAATAGAAAGGGAAGGAAAACTTCCAGACTCATTCTATGAAGCCAGTATTACTTTGATTCCTAAACCAGACAGAGACCCAGTAAAAAAAGAGAACTACAGGCCAATATCCCTGATGAATATGGATGCAAAAATTCTTAATAAGATACTAGCAAATCGAATTCAACAGCATATAAAAAGAATTATTCACCATGATCAAGTGGGATTCATTCCTGGGATGCAGGGCTGGTTCAACATTCGCAAATCGATCAACGTGATACATCACATTAACAAAAAAAAAGAGAAGAACCATATGATCCTGTCAATCGATGCAGAAAAGGCCTTTGACAAAATCCAGCACCCTTTCTTAATAAAAACCCTTGAGAAAGTCGGGATAGAAGGAACATACTTAAAGATCATAAAGGCCATTTATGAAAAGCCCACAGCTAACATCATCCTCAACGGGGAAAAACTGAGAGCTTTTTCCCTGAGATCAGGAACACGACAGGGATGCCCACTGTCACCGCTGCTGTTTAATATAGTGCTGGAAGTTCTAGCATCAGCAATCAGACAACAAAAGGAAATCAAAGGCATCAAAATTGGCAAAGATGAAGTCAAGCTTTCGCTTTTTGCAGATGACATGATATTATACATGGAAAATCCGATAGACTCCACCAAAAGTCTGCTAGAACTGATCCATGAATTCAGCAAAGTTGCAGGATACAAAATCAATGTGCAGAAATCAGTTGCATTCTTATACACTAACAATGAAGCAACAGAAAGACAAATGAAGAAACTGATCCCATTCACAATTGCACCAAGAAGCATAAAATACCTAGGAATAAATCTAACCAAAGATGTAAAAGATCTGTATGCTGAAAACTATAGAAAGCTTATGCAGGTAATTGAAGAAGATATAAAGAAATGGAAAGACATTCCCTGCTCATGGATTGGAAGAATAAATATTGTCAAAATGTCAATACTACCCAAAGCTATCTACACATTCAATGCAATCCCAATCAAAATTGCACCAGCATTCTTCTCGAAACTAGAACAAGCAATCCTAAAATTCATATGGAACCACAAAAGGCCCCGAATAGCCAAAGTAATTTTGAAGAAGAAGACCAAAGCAGGAGGCATCACAATCCCAGACTTTAGCCTCTACTACAAAGCTGTCATCATCAAGACAGCATGGTATTGGCATAAAAACAGACACATAGACCAATGGAATAGAATAGAAACCCCAGAACTAGACCCACAAACGTATGGCCAACTCATCTTTGACAAAGCAGGAAAGAACATCCAATGGAAAAAAGACAGTCTCTTTAACAAATGGTGCTGGGAGAACTGGACAGCAACATGCAGAAGGTTGAAACTAGACCACTTTCTCACACCATTCACAAAAATAAACTCAAAATGGATAAAGGACCTGAATGTGAGACAGGAAACCATCAAAACCTTAGAGGAGAAAGCAGGAAAAGACCTCTCTGACCTCAGCCGTAGCAATCTCTTACTCGGCACATCCCCAAAGGCAAGGGAATTAAAAGCAAAAGTGAATTACTGGGACCTTATGAAGATAAAAAGCTTCTGCACAGCAAAGGAAACAACCAACAAAACTAAAAGGCAACCAAATGGGAAAAGATATTTGCAAATGACACATCGGACAAAGGGCTAGTATCCAAAATCTATAAAGAGCTCATCAAACTCCACACCCGAAAAACAAATAACCCAGTGAAGAAATGGGCAGAAAACATGAATAGACACTTCTCTAAAGAAGACATCCGGATGGCCAACAGGCACATGAAAAGATGCTCAACGTCGCTCCTTATCAGGGAAATACAAATCAAAACCACACTCAGATACCACCTCACGCCAGTCAGAGTGGCCAAAATGAAGAAATCAGGAGACTATAGATGCTGAAGAGGATGTGGAGAAACAGGAACCCTCTTGCACTGTTGGTGGGAATGCAAATTGGTGCAGCCGCTCTGGAAAGCAGTGTGGAGGTTCCTCAGAAAATTAAAAATAGACCCACCCTATGACCCAGCAATAGCACTGCTAGGAATTTACCCAAGGGATACAGGAGTACTGATGCAGAGGGGCACCTGTACCCCAATGTTTATAGCGGCACTCTCAACAATAGCCAAATTATGGAAAGAGCCGAAATGTCCATCAACTGATGAATGGATAAAGAAATTGTGGTTTATATACACAATGGAATACTACGTGGCAATGAGAAAAAATGAAATATGGCCTTTTGTAGCAACATGGATGGAACTGGAGAGTGTGATGCTAAGTGAAATAAGCCATACAGAGAAAGACAGATACCATATGGTTTCACTCTTAGGTGGATCCTGAGAAACGTAACAGAAACCCATGGGGGAGGGGAAGGAAAAAAAAAAAGAGGTTAGAGTGGGAGAGAGCCAAAGCATAAGAGACTGTTCAAAACTGAGAACAAACTGAGGGTTGATGGGGGGTGGGAGGGAGGGCAGGGTGGGTGATGGGTATTGAGGAGGGCACCTTTTGGGATGAGCACTGGGTGTTGTATGGAAACCAATTTGACAGTAAATTTCATATATTAAAAAATAAAAAAAAATAAAAAATAAAAAAAAGAAGCCTTAAACCATGGTTTCTTCTTCTGTAATACAGGGACAAAACAGATCCATGGTATGGATGGCTGTAAAGGTTTACAAGTATATTACATTATTGTAACATATGATACATTATTTACAAATGTAAAAACTGTGTAGAATTAACTACAATGTGATGTTTATGTCTACACAAACGGCAAATGCACACTGTACACATAGGAGACATAGGTCTCATGTATGTGCTTGTCAGTGCGCACACGGTGTTGGAGTAGGATTTAGCACGTCCTAGATTTTACGGGCAGAAAGTATATGAGGCCCAGATATATTGAACTTCAGGTAAACCACAACCTATTGGTCATCCTGTATTTTATCTGACAACTGTAACTAGGTTGCTTTATTGAGGCTAGAGTGTTTTCATATGTCCCCACAGGTTAATAGTTGTCAACAAATTTACCTTCATTTCCTAAGTTCAATTAGGGTAATAGCCAGTTATTAAATGGCCTTGAATATTCCCGTGCCAATTCTCATCAATGTGCTTCTCCGTATTTTTTTCTTATCGTTCTTTTTGTTTTGAGAGAGAGAAAGAGAGAGCGAGGGTGCAAATGGGGGAGGGGCAGAGAGAGAGAGAATATCCCCAGCAGGCTCTGCATCACCAGTGCAGAGCCCAATGTGGGGCTCGAATTCATGACCTGTGCGATCATGACCTGAGCGACAAGCAAGAGCGGGACACTCAACGGACTGACCCACCCAGGCGCCCCTGCTTCTCCACCTTTCCATAACACCTCTTACAGACCCCATAGGTCTCTAGTCACTTGTAAAAACCATCTAATGTTCAGATGCTGGGTTCTATTTAAGATGACTCATATCTAACTACCTCTAAAACATCACCTGACCGAAGTAAGACTCACACATTAGTGCCACGCCAAGAGGCCAGACAAGTCAGCTGCCCCACTGCTATTATGGGACGCTACTTGTCGAAATTGTTACCTGACTGGATTTACGCACGAGACTGCAAAATCCAGGGAACGCTGGTCATGCTGTCACCATCTGACAGCCGGGTAGCATACTGTGAGGAGCTCACAGAGTTTCCGCTGCCCCACCAGTGTTCATACGAGGGGGACCGTGAGCTGACTTCTTACAGGCACATCTAATCTCAGGAACCATTTTACCTGGTTTGGGGACAGGAGGAAAAATGTCAAAGCCTCATCAGCTTCTACAAATGCCCTTCAAACAATTCTGTTTTAAATTTCTTTTCTTTGGGGCCCCTGGGTAGCTCAGTCAGTTAAGCAACCGACTCTCGATTTCGGCTCAGGTTCATGAGTTCGAGCCCTGCATCAGGCTCCGTGCTGACAGTGTGGAGCTTGCTTGGGATTCTCTCTCTCTCCCTTGCTCTCTGCCTCTACCCTGCTCACACACACACTCTCTCAAAATAAAGGAACTTCAAAAAAAGTGAAATTTCTTGTCTTCTCTGAAACAAGCTAGAGGCAGATGGTGATGGTTGGACTTGTTCTTTTAGCAAATCCTACATGGACGTGTCTAGCACCTTTCTTTAGAATATACGGACACCATTGTACATTGTTCTCTGCTTTGGGGCTTCAGCCGACATCTGAGACAACAGAAAAAATTTCATTTAACATCCAGATACATTATTTAATCCACATTGACTAACAGAACTAATTAATTACAAAATGCCAACATTTTTCGACTTCATTAATAAACATCACACATGTTTATTGACAACTTAAAAACTATATTCAAGATGAATGTAGACTGTAATCATTTGATCTCAGTGAAACCGTCATTTAAAAATGATCAACTGTTTTGATATCATGTGATCTATGATATTCTGATTTGGAACTCTGCGGGACAACTTTTAATCACTTTGGGTTTCATACGTTATCTCCTTTCTTGACATTTAACTTAATTAATCTCTAAATTCCTTCTCTGCAAAGTCCTTAATTTCGAGTTAACGCAGACCTATCTTGACTAGCAGTCCTGTCGTTTTCATTCCTTTTTCTTCATGGATTTTTTTTATTCCTATAGTTAACAATTCCACTTAAAAGTCTTAAAATGCTTCAATCATTCCAATATTAAGTACCCCTCTGAAGAAAATACTCTTAAATATAGAATATAAGCGTGATGCACAAAGACAGCCACTGTGACACTATTCGAACAAAAAAGGCCTTTACCATGTCTATGCAGAGAGGATTAGGAAAGCAAATCATGACACATATATTGAATATTTCGTATGGCTATCTTAAGTGACATTTATAAAGAATTTGAGAACGTAGAAAGATGTATTTTATTTTGCATTAAGTGAAAAATTAAATGTAAATCTATATGCTCTATGAGCATCACATTTAAAACACTCATAGTAATAGGAATAATAATAATAATAATAATAATAATAATAATAATTTTAAAAGAACAGCAACAAATAGGCCATGGAAGCCAAGGTTGACTTTGGGCGGTAGGCTACAGGTGATATTTTTTCCTTCTCAACATCCTAATTTCCCATTTCCCCGATTTTTCTGTAATGAGGATATAGTTCTATAGGATAGGAAAAAACAATTACTTTTAAAAACAACTTTTCAATAAGCCTTTGGGAAGCTTCCTTCTTCCTCTTCCACAAATCAAACAGATGAAACAACTTCCTCCTCTTCTTCCTCTTCCTCTTCCTCCACCCCTTTCTTTTGGTTGGACGTTAAATTCAGTTTGACTTCAATTAAAACCACAAATCGTTGAACAAGTGTATTCAAATGGCTGAACAAATGTATTCTATTCTGTTATTATTTTTTTTAAGGGAAGAGATTTTTTTTAATATTTTTAATGTTTATTTATTTTTGAGACAGAGACAGACAGAGTGTGAGTGGGGAGGGGCAGAAAGAGAGGGAGACACAGATTCCAAAGCAGGCTCCAAGGCTCCGAGCTGTCAGCACAGAGCCCGACGCGGGGCTTGAACTCACAAGCTGTGAGATCGTGAGCTGAGCCGAAGCCGGACACTTAACTGACTGAGCCACCCAGGCGCCCGTATTCTGTTACTTTTTATCTGATGACTAAAATTTAAACTTTTCCACCAGCTATTTTGGTACCATGCAGAGACAGTCATAATATACCCAAAGATGAGGGAGCTGTTATGTACTGTCATACATTCCTCATTCTAACAAAAATTAACTCTTAATCTTTTGTATACAATTTTATTTACTTATTTAAAAAAAAATTTTAACGTTTATTTATTTTTCAGAGACAGAGAGAAACAGAGCATGAGCAGGGGAGGCGTAGAGAGAGGGAGACACAGAACTTGAAGCAGGCTCCAGGCTCTGAGCTGTCAGCACAGAACCCGATGTGGGGCTCGAACTCAAGAACTGCGAGATCATGACCTGAGCCAAAGTGAGACGCTCACTGGACTGAGCCACCCAGGCATCCCTTTTGTATACCATTTTTAAAGTGCCTTTTTTCTTTAATAAAAGATAATTAACTGTAGCCAATATATTATAGCCATCTATTATTACTGTGCTAACCAGCATCGTCTACTATCTATGGAGTGGTTTCTCAGCTAGACTATTGAAATTGCCTTCTAATTGGCCTCCCTGCTTCTACCTTGGCCACACAACAGTCCATTCTCAATGAGTATCCGAAGTTTGATTCTGTGACATGTTTCAAAACATGCCAGAACATGTCATTCTTCTTTTTCAAAACCCCCCAGTGACTTTCTATCTCAGAGTAGAAGCTAAAGTTTTTACAGGCAACTACAAAGCCCTTCATGATCAGATTTCATTATCCTCTGGCCTCGCCTCCTACCTCCCCTCCACCAAACCCAGCTGGCTTTAGCCACCACTGGCATCCTTGAACTTCCTGAAAATGTTGAACATGCTCTTTGCTCTGCCTGGTGCGCTCTACCCAGTACACACAGCTTGCTCCTTCATTTCTTTTAGGTCTCTTTGAATTGGTCTCCATATGAAATAGGATCCCTCTCCTCAGACCCTGTACTTTTGATCTATACGTCCTCCAATGATTTATTGGTCTCACAGAATGTACCATCTTCTGACATATTTTACTTGTCTGCTTAGTGTTGTCTTTCCCACTAGAATTTAAGTTTCACGAGACCAGAGATTTGGTTTTGTTCACTACTATATCCCTGGTACCTAGAACAGTATCTGGTATAGAGTAGGTGCTGGGCAAATTCTTGGTAAAGGAAGGGTAGGAGAAGGGAAGAGAAGGAAAAAAAGTTTTACATACTCATTTAAATCTCCCAGCACTGGGGCGCTGGGGTGGTTCAGTTGGTTAAGCATCCAACTCTTGGTTTTGGCTCAGGTCATGAGCTCATGGCTTCGTGGGTTCGAGCCCCACATCGGGCTCTGTGCTGGCAGTGTAGAGCCTGCTTGGCATTCTCTCTCTCTCTCTTTCTCTCTCTCTCTCTGCCCCTCCCCACTGTGCTGTCTCTGTCCCTCTCGAAATAAAATGTAAATAAATAAATAAATAAATAAATAAATAAATAAATTTAAAAAGTCTTAAAATTTCCCAGCACTTCTGTAAGGTGCTAGTATTATTATACAACTCATGAGAAAACTGAAGTCTAGAGAGTTAACTTCCTCAAGATCACACAAATTGCACATGGCAGAGCCGAGACTAAAACAAAGTTTATCAGGATAGTCCGTTCCCTTAACCTCCATGCTTTCCAGATGACGTTAACGAACCAAAAAGGATGCCAGAGTTTCAGATTAGCCTCACCTAGGGGTGTGCAGTTGAACTGAAAGAGCCTTCAAAATAGTCTTGGGAAAACCTCCATGAGGCCAGATCCAGAAAAAAACAAAAACAAAACAAAACAAAACACTCTCTGGGTGTCTTGGAAAACATGTCTGAGCTTCAACCTCATGTGTAGAATGTGTATGGAAATCAGTCTCTCCAGGATTTTTAGAAAGTGTTCGGCCCTATGGTGAAGTGTTTATCTTCTGCACTCAGAAAACACCAGAAGAGAATTTCTACTAGTCTGCGAACTACAGGACAGTTGAACCCTAGCATCTACTCCAGTTTAAGATAACATAATAAAACAAATGGTAATTGTATACAATCTGAACAGGGCCCTCCAACTTCAAGCTGGAAGCCGTTTCCCTCTTCTCTGATGCTTTCAAAAGTCAAACTATGTAAGTATACAGAGGCCGTGAAATCACTGTTTACATTTGAATCTTCCCTCTAGTGCACAGTACTGAGCACTCACTGTGCAGGGCTCTGGGCGAGTCAGTCAAAGAAGGCATGATCCCTGCCTTTGGGTCACTCACAACCTGGTAAGGTAGGAGCACCTCCTGCGTGCGGCCTGCTTCCGTGGAAATACCGTGTAGCTGCGGGTAGTATGTGTGCACACTATGCACACACACACGGTATATACATAGGTGCGAATATACATTTGTACACACGGCACGTGTATGTGTATACAGCGCACGTACACTTGACCCTTGAACAGCACTGTGTTTGCACTGTGCAGGTCCACTTACACATGGATTTCTTTTGGACCAAATACAGCATAGGACTGTAATGTATTTTCCGTGTGGCTTTCTTCATACCATTTTGTTTTTCTCTAGCTTACTTTATTGTAAGAATACAACATATGATACACATAACGTTAAAATATGTGCCAATAGCTTATGTTATCGGTAAGGCTTCCGGTCAATAGTGGGCAACTCCCCTATTAAGTTTCAGGGGAGTCAAAAGTTATACACAGATTTTTGGGGGGCACCTGGGTGGCTCAGTCGGTTAAGCATCCGACTCCTGATTTCAGCTCAGGTCATGATCTCACGGCTTATGAGATCAAGCCCCACATCCAGCTCCGGGCTGACAGTGTGGAGCCTGCCTGGGATTCTCTCTTTCTCCCTCTCTCTCTGCCCCTTCCCTGCTTGCTCTCTTTCTCTCTTTCTCTCTCTCATTCAAAATAAATAAAAATTTAAAACTTTTTAAATAAAAAATTTAAGAAAGTTATACACAGATTTTTGAATGCATGGGTGTGGGTGCCCCTAACACCCATGGGGGGGGGGGGGGTGTGCACACATGTGTGCAATGTGTGTGGTGTGTCCATTTGTTGCCCATTATTTTATTTATATTACCAAAACTAAGGGGAAATGATGAAACCTAGCCAAGGAATTTAAATTAAATGCTTGGATACTAAAATGTCTCTCCCAAATCTGTTGTAGGGAAGAATATTCGCTTTTATTCTTAATTTTACACTACTAAGTGTAAAATGGTCTCAAGTGTACTATTCATCCCATAGAATTCACGTGTCTTTGGTTTTGGAGGAAAATCACCCCTACTATTGGCTGTCAGAGATGCTCAGTATGAAGACCTTCTGTCCAGCATCAAGTAGCAATAGAATTTTCCTTTACTCTCTCTTCCTTCAAATTCAATCTGAGTGGAAGTCCAACCTTTACCAAGCTGCTGCAGTTTCTCCTTACTCCCTCATCTCTTCTTTAAAGTCTACATAAACATGCCTGGGCCTGCCTGTTGCTGTTACCATGGCAACACCCCCCTTAGGTTCATCTGTGAGAATATTCCAGGTTTCAGTTAAGCCTACAATGATGTTACGTGGGTCAGTTAGCTCTGTGGAATCCACAATGAGATAACCTCATTCACAGTAAACTATTAGCTTTGAACAATCAACTGCTCACTTATTTCCCCCAAATAAATCACATCACTCATTGTTCAGGCTGAGCAAATAGATGCCAATGTTGACAAAGTTCATTTAACTTTTTGAAATGACAAAACAAAAAGTTGTGAGGGTGCATTATTTATAAATTGGTTTAAAACTGTGCTTGGTGAATAGACAGTTGCGTTTCGTGGTATTCTGAAACCGTCAGGAAATATTCAGAGCCCAGACACAGGGGCTCTTTCCAAACAGGATAGCCGATAGCTGAGAAAAACATTTAGATGACTGAATTTTCCTACTCTTCTTCCTGACATGCAACACTCTGTAAACTGATCATTTTAATAGATGCTCACCAATTCTGGCACTCAGACCCAATCGAGTTCTAGCAAGAGTACTTTGTATCTCTCCTTTTAAAAATACTGACTTTGCTGTCCTGATAATCAATTAAGTAGAGTCCACTAAAACACTGCTAGCTCCAACATCATTACAATTTTCAAATGCTACTCAAATATCCTTTTTTGAGATATTCACTGTTGACATGTTTGTACTCAAACACTTCCAATTTTAAAACAATCGGGAAACTGAAACAGTTGGTTGAATTAAACATAATGGAAAAGTCATTTTGTTGTGTTTTCACAATAGCAAAACAGATCAAATGGTCATTTTAAAGTTGCGTCTTCACAACGAAGCAGGTTAGACATCTGCACTGTGACCGGTTAAGTCACCGAGTATGTTATCTCTTAGTAACCACCATCTAAATCTTCAACAATGGCCGAAGTCCTTAGAAAATAGGATTTTTCCCTGGCATGTGATTGCTGTAGTCTGATACTATGTTTAAGTTAAGACATTAGGATCTGCCCTCAGAATGGTTACGTATCAAGAAAGCTCTCATGCAGATTTCATATTATTCACACCAGGCCAATGCCATGTAGCACCATATTGAAGCCTGAGGCAAAAGGAAAAACCAGTAACATTGAACCTGTCTTTTTTTAAAATATTGATGTTCCTAGTGGATTTTCTGCATTAATTTTGATTTTTTTAAACCACTACATTAAAATATTCTTTACGTTGATTACAGAAGTTTTTGGCACTCTTAAATTCTGTGCCAGAAGCAACTGCCTCATTCACCTAACCCTAGTCCTGGCCATGAACCAGTCAATAAAAATTTGAATCCCTAACCTCAGGCTGTCTGGACTCCAGAATACCTTTGGGGTATATGAATGCAGTTTGATTTGCAACCACTAGATGGAGACCTTTTCATTAGGTAACACGGACCCCCTCCCTCAGTCTCTACAGAGGATGGCAGCTGTCAAAGAATATTCAGATTAAACAGAACTGAATTCTCAGTGAATTTTTAAAATGTGTTAGGGAAAAAAATGGCAAATAAACAAAAAAAAAAAGCTGGTATTGTCCCTGCCAGAGTCTGAGTTGAAGAGTCCTGAGTTTGACTCCCACATCTGCTGTGTTTAATACCAGCTATGTAGCCTCTCTGAGCCTCAGTTTCCTTATCCGTAAAATGCAAAGAGGGTCCCAACCTCCTCAGGTTGCTTTACATGCACATATACATATGAAATCTCCTAACAAAATGACTGGTCATCAATAAATATGTTTCCTTTCTCCTTTGCTTCTATTACAGAAGAATCGAAATAGAGGAACAGTCTACTAGCACCAAAGGAACTGCATTCAACATTATGCCCCTTTCCAGTCACTGCGATTTTAAAGCAGGTTTAGAAGGACAAAGCTTCAGAAATTCCACGAAAGCTGACAGTGTGTGTAACCTCAGTCTCGAGACCAGCTCCTGTCCTTCTTCTAAGTCAACCTACTTGCTATGAAAATTGACAAGCTCATTTCCATCCAACAAATGCTTATTGAGTACCAACTACATGCCCAGGATTCTGCTAGGCACTGAGGCTATGAAAATAAGACAAAGCACTGTTACCAGGAGCTCACAGTATCTAAATGAGGTGTGAGGTTAAATAATGTAGACATTATAACTTACTCAATTTTACAAATAAATGTTGAAATTGTAGAATCTGCAAGCACTGTATTGGGCACTGACACTCATGCCAGTAACTAGCAAGTCAGAGAAACACAGCCCTGGTAGAGGCAGCGAGACTAGCATTGAAACTGACTGCTTCCTGGTTATGTGAACATTTGCAAGTCCCCAACTTTTCCGAGCTTCATTTACTTTTATCTGTAAGTCGGAGCCCATAATAGTCATTATGTCATGTGACTGTTGTAAGGATATACAACATACTGCATGATCTACCACATACTGCATAGTGCTTGGGACAAGATAGGGCACATGGTAAGAACTCAAAAAGCGTCACTCATTATTAGTACTAATAGAAAATGTTGCAATACACCAATAAGCTGTGTGCTGTGAGACTTCCTGGGTAGAGGAATTGCTTTTCTCTCATCTCCTCTTCTCTTAGCACATTTTCCTGCCAGTTGGGAGAATGAGATGAGATTGCTTTTTCTGATGAGCCTGTAGAAGCTCCTCTAATGAGGAAGACTCCCAGGACAATTCTCTTCACAACTGAGGACGCAGAAAGGGGTAGCGTATGAGTAAACAGGTTGAGGGCAGGTGGTGGTGGTGCTATTCTGTAGCCTTCGTGGATTTCTTTGCTGGGTGTAAATACTACTCCCATAGCAGATTCCAACCTACCAAAGGCTTAATAACCAGTTTGCAAAATGTTTGAAAATTCAATAATCGGTTCTCCTGCTCTACTTTGGGCGAGTTCCAGCACACCACTGACAGAAAGCTAGAGATACCAAATGACCTTGTTTAAGCCACGGAGGACTTCTTAACCAACAGAGCCTAAGCGCTATTTTCAGATGTATTTTTAACTTTTTTATTAAAGATTTTATTTTTAAGTAGTCTTTACACCCAATGTGGGGCTTGAACCCTGAGATCAAGAGTCACACACTCTACTGACTGAGCCAGTCAGGTGCCCCTATTTATAAGTTTTAAATGAGGATTCTGAATCTTCATTATAGGACTTCCCGATACAAGGGCCTGTGTCCCTTGTATTTTATATTATTATTTTTTTAATTTTATTTTATTTTATTATTTTATTGTTGTGCTATCGGCACGGAGCCCAACGCAGGGCTCGACTTCACGAACCGTGAGATCATGACCCGAGTGGAAATCAAGAATGGGCCGCCTAACTGACTGAGCCACCCAGGCGCCCCTGTCCTTTGTATTTTAATACTGATATGAACACTATGTAGTTTTCTCAGCTCACTGGTTGTATTTTGAAGAAAGGATCCCGAACCCTTCACTTGGAATAGTGTTTACCTCCTCTATATCTAGCCTGTTTGTGTAATGGAAATGGTCTACGTTCTTACTGACCCACCATCAGTAAAAAAAGAGCAGGGATGGTAGCACGCTGTTTCCCAGGTTCCCCTGTCTCTCCATTTCAGAAGCAAACACAAATCTGGAGGCTCCTTGCACTTAAAGCCCGGGGGGTGGGAGTAGCTACGTTTTCAGAGGCAGGCAAGTGCTGACTCTGCATTTCTAAGGCTGCCCCCGAGTGCAGAGGGGACCTGCGATCGAATTTCTTACCGTATGACTGAACAATTCTCCACAACTGAAGCATAAACCCATGGGAAATTAATCTGATGACCGTTTGTTACGTTAACATCACGCTGGCTTTTGTCAATAAATACTTAAAGGTAGAAAACAGTCCGTTATGGGCCTAATGAATGTTACCACTTAGTCAAAGCCATACAGTGACTATTATTCATCGGGCGATATATATATACACACACACAGACATACATACGTACATATACATATATATGGATACATTCATTGCATTTAACCCTGACACAACTCTGCATGCTTTATCGAATTCATATCACCATTTTACACATAAGGAAATGGCGGTCAGAGAAACAAAATCACTCACATAGGAAAGAGAAATCAGGATGCAAATCCAGTCTGTGTTCTCAGAGGTCTGGGCACTTTGCACGGCTTTGAGTATATAAAGACAAAAAAGAAAAGATCCTGACCTTAAGCAGCTTACAGTCCAGCAGACCTGTATAAACACCTGTCACGTGCCCAGGACAACGAGGCATCTGTCAGCCAAACCACGGGCAAGAGTCTGGGAAGATGGCCTGCACTGCCACACCACAGCGGCGCCAAGCGCACGTTATCAGCGCACCTGCCTTCCTCACCCATTTGAGAGGGCAGAGCTCCTTAGGCTCGGGTGAGACAGTGCTTGGGGGCCAGAGAAGGGTGGTCGGGAAAGCGATTCAACACTCTGCGGACTAATCCTCATGAACTGAGCCATTCAAACGTGTACTTTTCACCAATCAATGACAAATAAGGTGAGGAATCCATACTGGCCATGATGTCAGGACTCTCGACCTAAAGGTCTAGAAACCTAAGTGAATTGGACTGAAATGCCTCAAGCAGGGTTGTCGGATTACAGGACACCCAGTAAACCCTGAGGTTACAATAAATAATGACTATTTTAGCATGAACATATCTCAGATAGTGCACGAGATATACTTATGTTGAATACACTTACTTCTAGTTAGTACTTATACTGAAAAATTACCCATTTATCTGAAATTTCAACTTAACCGGGCATCCTGTACTTTAATTAGCTAAATCTGGCAGCCCTAGACCCAAGAGAAAATGGGTTGATCGTTCTAAAACTCTCTATTGCTCCCATCCTTATCTTTGTCCTTTGAGTAGCCTGACCTACTGTATACGGAGGTGCTGAGACACACATAAAAGCTAGCCACTAGCATCCCCCAGGCAGAAACAAAACGACCATTTTCCCGGGATACCCTTTCACTTCCCATTGACTTTACTCCTCTCCCTTTCGAGTGCTACGTCTCATGCACTGTGTACCAAGTGGATCAAATGGAGTCTTCCTCATCTCCCTCCATCCACAAGGGATGGCAGGACACAGGCAATTCAGAAATACTTGATTTTCTCCCTGTAAGTGCTCCTGGAAAGACAGTAGGCTTCAGACGTTTTTTTCAACTGAATCCTTGCCAAATACACTGGCCAAGGAAGCATGACCCTTCACTAGGAGTAAAGTGACAGGGTCCCCCCTTGTCCTGGCTTAGTCATTTATGAAACCAATGACCCAGGGCCCTCCCTGAGCCTCATGCATAGAAAAAAGAGAATCAATCTCGCGCTACTTCCTCACACGATTCTTATAAGGATCAAAGGAGATCAGGTTGGAGAAAGTGTTTGGGAAACTCTAAAGTGCTTAAAGATAGTAACCACCCTCTGTATTCTTTTTTTTTTTTTTTTTTTTTTTGAGACAGAGAGAGACACAGCATGAACAGGGGAGGGGCAGAGAGAGAGGGGAACACAGAATCGGAAGCAGGCTCCAGGCTCCGAGCCATCAGCCCAGAGCCCGACGCAGGGCTCGAACTCGCCGACCGCGAGATCGTGACCTGAGCCGAAGTCGGACGCTTAACCGACTGAGCCACCCAGGCGCCCCCACCCTCTGTATTCTTAACAGGCTTCCTGGGTGATTTGGGCAAAGGGTCCTTTTGTAATAAAAAATATTCAAAACACAAACACCCCATTTTGCTGAGCTGTAAGTCCATTTTTACACCAGGTTTCCTTAAAGCAAGATCTGTTTTCAACTATAGTAACAAACAACAACAACCCCACAGAAAACAAAAATCAAACAAACAAAAAGGCTCTCTTAATCAGAAAAAAATGTCAATGTCACGATGTGGGTATCTCGGTCTATTAGGAAGGCATTTTGGTAGATTAGACTCATTTTGAAAGTTGTTTGTGAAACGTATTTAATTGGTTTGTCTGTTTTGATTTTGAGTGTGAGCCTCTGTAGCTGTCCATGTAATTACGGCAGTTTTGCAACACAGCACAGAAAAAAACCAGTTGTTTGGTCTGAAGGCAAGACAGAGATTCTGTGTGTACGTTGTACATAGAGCCTTCGGGCTGTGAGTATTAAACTCTGGGATAATGAAGACCTTGTATTTCTTGTCTATGAGGCCAGAACTCTTCTTATACTGCCAGGGATCCGGCATCCTCTAAAGGCTGGGAATAGCTGCTGCCAAAAATGACTGAGTATCATGAAAGCCCTTGTACTTTACAGTATGATCGTGGACAGGGTCCATGGGAAAGACCTGGATTTGTAAATCAAATATTTACAGTCCATCTGAGTCAACTGAGTAGCTCCTAACAGCCGGATGCGTGTGCGCACGCGTGCGCACCCACGCGTGCTCGTGGTGATGCTGTGGAGATCCCAAGTCCAATCGAAACGCAGCAGATGTATAATTTATACTGATCCATTCCATGAGAATTGGGACGAGTGAGAGCTTTGGAGGCCTTTCTGTCTGAAAACAGCGGATACTGTTTGTTAAGGATACTGTTGTATTTCAGATACACATCATTTGGCTGTTCATTTTCTGCTCTTGTGTCTTTAGGTTTTCAGGTTAAACTCCTTGGAAAACATTCATGGCTTTCAATTTCCCCTATCGCTGAATATAATTTTTCTTTGATTCTCTGACTCCCTAAAGATTCGTCTGCCATCTTGATTTGGCCAAGTGAGATATCAAAAGAGATATGCTAAGGCTTCCAGTTATAGAATGAGTAAGTCACAGGGATGAAAGGCACAACACAAGGAACATGGTCAATGGCATTGTAATAGTGTCACAGAGTGACAGATGGTGGCTACACTTGGGGTGAGCACAGCATCATGTACAGACTTGTCAAATCACCGAGCTGTACGCCTCACGCTAATGTAACATCGTGTGTCAACTACGCTCAACCAAAGGTATACTAACATTCTGACTGTTTACCATGTCATAAGTCATCACGGCCTAAGTGCCTTTTATGTACACTAGTTAAATCCCTCCAGGAGCCTGTGAGGTGAAGACGACCAGTACTCTCAATTTACAGGTGACAAACGTGACGCTCGGGTGACAAAACAGGTGATCAGACATTTTCCATTACTAATGGTAATTCCCTTTTATTTTTGCCTTTTGAGAAAAATTACCCCTTTCCTCTCTCCTTACACCAGATGATGTCCTTATCCTTAAAAGCCATTATATTTTTGGAGGCATCATTAAAAGAAACTTTGAAAAAAAATATCTTCTCTTGCAGTCTCCCAAATCAGCTTAGAGGCTCCTCATTCAGTCCAGATTTAAGTACGGCCCGACCGAAGACCAGAGAATGGATAAAATGGCCTCCCTGGCACACGTACAGTCCCTTCGCCAGGCCACGGAGCCACCCGCACTCCTCGAGCTCGGGCTTGCTCGCTCCCTCACTCAGCACTAAGGATGTGCTGAGCTTGTTGTCTGTGGAGTCACTCTGGAGACACAAAGGAGAGACCGCAAAGAGCAGGGGCAGACCTGCCTTCCTCATCTGTAAACAAGGCCACAGACGCCCACTTCACAGGGTACTCGCACCGTGTCAATTACAAAACCCACCTGAAATGCACTAGTTTCCTAAGTGCCGGAAAAAAACGAGAAATGAAAGTCACTCATTTCAACCAGGCAGCCGTTTATTCAAAGTGACCTATCTCAAGGTCTCATCTTGACGCATTTTTTTTTTAATGCCTCTATGTTTTTTCAGACAAATCTAAGATCCGGCTGACTGTTTTTTTAAGTTTATTTTTTTTTTATTTTGTGTGTGTGGGTTAGAGAGAGAGAGAGAGTGAGTGCACACAAGCAGAGGGGAAGGGAGGGGCAGAGAGAGAGGCAGAGAGAGAGACAGAGAGAGAGACAGAGAGAGAGACAGAGAGATTGGGAATCCCAAGCAGGCTCCACACTGTCAGCGCAGAGCCCCTCGAGCCCATGAACCATGAGATCATGACCTGAGCCGAAACCAAGAGTCGAAGACTTTACCTACTGAACCACCCAGGAGCCCTCTGGCTGACTTATCATAAATGTTGAACATAATATCTTCCTAATGAAGTAAAAGCAGATTTTATTCAGTTAAGCAGTTACGTGAGAAATTAAGATATATTCTTTATGTATATAACATGTTAATATTTAAAATAATTAAAATCTTGACACATATTTATATATTTTATATATATATATATATATATATATATATATATATATATATAATTGCTTTCAACATTCACTTTGGAAAGCAATATAGTATTGGGTCTATTAAATCTAATCTCTGATTTGTCTGATAAATTTGATAATCTTGTTAGCGAAAACTTACAGTATAAATTATCCTCTGTTGCTCCTGTATCTTGTAGGATAATAGTCATTATAATTATTTACATTAACAGAGTACTTATAATGTGCCAGGTACCATTCCAAGAACTCTCTGCTCATTATTTCATTTAATTCTCAAAACCACTTGCTAGGCATTGATTATTATCCTCATTTTCCAGATGAAAAAGGAAGTTTGGAGCAAGCTACGTGAGCCAAAAGTCACCCTACCAATAAGTCGCAGAGACCTAAATGCTATTCTATAAGATCCTAGAACCCATCAATGAACTACTAGAACTACTAGGCTCGCTTACAACTGATGAGTGGGCTCATCCATAATTTACAGCCCTTAAGTATCAAGTCCCTTACCTCTCAGGCAGGTCTTTGTTATTGTCTATAAATTGAAGTCGAGAGGTTTACTAAAGATCAAATACAATAACTTCTTCCCAAACATTTGTGGAGGAAATAAACTGAAGAGGCATGAATCCTTAAGACAGCATGGGGGATACATAGCCCATAGAAGAGAAGACAGCTAAGGGAGATAATGGGGTCCATGGGGATACGTGGTCCAAAAGAGAATATGTGGCCCGTGGGGGTTATGTGGCCAAGGAGAATATGTGGCCCAAGTGCCAACAGCCAATCCATTCCCATGTCCACGGCCGACACTCTACTGTGATCATGAAATTTTTCCCACTGAATCTGGACTTAACCTCAAAATACTCCTAAACCTAGTGCCCCAAGTCAGACCTACTGCTCACTCGTTTACATATTAGGCACAGAACTAACTACCAAGTGTACAGCTCTCTTCTCAGAGTCAGCATGTGAGATGGAACTCTTTGCCCATCCCTTACCAAAAAAATGAAAGTTGACAGAAGCAAGGTACCCTTTTCTAAGTTCCAAGGTTTTATTCCAGAGTTCTAAGGAAACTTGTACTTCATTTATGGAGACAGAACTGAAACATCTTCTAAAGAAGAGAGTGAATTTGATGGTTTCTTTTAAGCAATACCATACCTGTTCGTAAGTTCTTGTTACCTCGCACAAAGCATATGAATACATTTTCTTTGGTCAGTTTGGTCTCTCTCTAGATTTCGTCCCTTTTGGACACTGGAAAACCACTTATCAGTAAGTACACGCCCCTACTTCTGTACAGGGATTCGTGAGGTTCAAGAGGTAACTTCCTGGATGAAAGCTAAGCCCATAACAGTTCTCCAGATGGTACTGGAGATATAGTCCATAAATGTTCCAAAATTGTGTTCAAATTTTTAAGAAGAGGACCTACAGCTTCACAGAGAGCCACGTAAGGTTCCTGTCTCCATCCCACACGAAGCCCAACAATATTTGCTGAGCAGATACTAATAGGCACCGCAGCTGGATCTAGGCACAAAGATGTCCACAAAACAATCGCCAGTCCGAAGGAATTCACAGATGTCCAACTCTCTGCTCTGCGGAATCTGATGCCCTGCTAGCCATCAGTTGTTTTATCCATGAGGTAAGAGTTTCCTGGAATCATGTGCAGTCCCCTAGCCCAGCAGCCTAGCCTGGCCCGCAGAGACATTGTGCTGAGAGCCACTCTACTGCATCTCTCGTTGGAACACACAGCGCTAGCTGCTTCTCCTGGGAAATGGAGAAATGCCTCTCATCAATTCCTGGTGAGTTGCGGAAGGGAAAAACCAAGCACTAGGTGATGGTGATTTCTCAACAGGTCACCCTGCTACGTGAAATTCTCAACAAATCATGCCGTTACATTTACAAAGATCACAGTTTGAAACAAGGAGAGATCTGAAGCACAGAGACCAGTTCAGAGGCTACTGTAGCAATCCAGGGAAGAGATTATGAGGGCCTGAAACAGGGGAGTGGCACCAGGGACAGAAAGAAATAGAGGGATTTTGAGAGCTATTTCCCAACGTAGACCTGGCAGGAGCTGTGAGAAATGAGGCTCAAGACACGGGCCTGAAAGCACTCCGAAAGGACTTTGGACACCACATTAAGGGACTCAGATACGATCCTAGAGCACACAAGTTGTGAGCCGGTGATCCATCATCCCACTGGCCTGCAGACCTGCTTTGTTGCCCCACCCTCAAAGGATTAAGAAAAGGAGTTAGTCGGCCAACATTTAAAAAATCAAGAGATTTAACATACAAATCCGGATTTATCATTCCTCTTGAGGAGAAAAACAAGGAGGTCCGGAAAAAGGAGCTCACAATTCTGCACGACACCACCAGGCTGGAGCTGGTCGGCTAACAGGCCGTGGACTTCTTGGGCCAGCCTCGCTCGTTTCTATTGCAGGTCTAGACAACTGATACTGTGCCTTGTGCTGTAGGTTACGAGAGTTCCTTGAAGTGTTTAAACTGGGAAGTTTCATGAGCATTTTTAAAAGACAGAGCACCCGGGTGGCACCATTGAGTCTGGACTGGAAAGGAGACAAGATCAAAGACAGTGAAGGAGTTCAGGGCAGCGCCCTCCTGCCCCCAGGATGTGCCACTTTGGCATCTGGATTATTTTGAGCTGAAGGCACTTGAGACCCTACGGGCCAGAGAGAAACGTTTGCCTCTCCCCTAACCACACAGAAGAATCTAAATTAGGGGTCTTTCCCAGAATAAGGGTTATTAGCAGAGATACATTTCATCTGAGTGACCCGTCCGTATGGCAGGGCACACATCGAATTACCAATATCTGCTCTTCTCATTGCCCTGTGAAGTGCATTCCTTTCCTCCGACATCCCAGACCCCTGCCCCCTTCTCCTTAGTTCAGGATGCCACAGAGACCGCATTTTGCCTGTCTTTGGAATTCCCACGTCTATGTGGATTCCCCATATGTATGCCTATTTAATTTGATTTTCTCCTGTTCATCGGTCTCACGTCAATTTGATTATTAGTCTAGCTAGAAGGATCTTTGAGGGGGCAGGAATTCTTGCTCCCCAACGACGGGAAGACCAGTTTAGAGACTGTGGCAGTGGGGCGCCTGGGTGGCTCAGTCGGTTAAGCGTCCGACTTCGGCTCAGGTCATGATCTTGCGGTCCGTGAGTTCGAGCCCCGCGTCGGGCTCTGTGCTGACAGCTCAGAGCCTGGAGCCTGTTTCAGATTCTGTGTCTCCCTCTCTCTCTGACCCTCCCCCATTCATGCTCTGTCTCTCTCTGTCTCAAAAATAAAAAATAAACGTTAAAAAAAAAAAAAAAATTAGAGACTGTGGCAGTAAAACACGTAAGAGAGGAGGAGGCCTGAGCTAATAAGACCGCCACTGGGAGTCCCAATGGGCAGGAGAGGGCAGCTTCCATAGCTATTTAAGGAACGGAACCGATAGGGCTTAGTGATTGATTGGGAGTGGGAGTAGCCTGCAGAGGACGGGGTAAAGCAGAGTCAGGACGACGGACTCTCGGGGTTTCTGGCTATGAGCATCTGGGTTTAGGTTAAAAATATGGAAGAAAAAGCTAGTTGAAAAATGCAAATTCCTCCTAGGTTGCAATACGTTCGTTATTTTCTGAGTGAAAACGGAGCGCTGCTCAATGAGTCACGGACTATGTGGAAAACTAACCCAAGATGCTGTCTGTCACCCCAGAAAACAAACGTCAGAGAACAAAAACCGACTCCAGGTACAACTGGATGCATAATCAATCCCTTCTCCTTCTATGGCCATAAAATCTGCCCCGTGGCGGCCAAGGTGAACGTATGGACTTCACGAGCTAAGTGAAGGAGAACAAGACGAACAAGCATCAAGTGAGAACACAAATCCATCCCGCTACTCCCGTTATTCACAGTTCACGAAAGAAGATGTATGTTCTGAACCATACATTCGGTGCCTGTGGATGTTTATGAAAAGATTATTACAAAGACTTGACGCATAAACTTAATTCCATTCTCTTCTATGTTAGCAAAGTCTGCCAGTGATAATAAATGTTGTCCTGAGGGGAAGAGGAGAGATTAAGGCAAATGACATTACCATTAAGACATTTCTTCTTTTCACACACACAATAATACATACAGTTCACTGAAGAGGAGAGCTCGCAATGATTACAGAAGTGTAAATATTTACCGACATTGCGATCTAAATAGTCTCAAATTAGATGTAAATAAAGAGCCTTCAATTCGTTATCAAAAGAAGATGAATCCTGATTTGCATTTTCATCGTTATCTACTATCAATTGTAAAGCTACTGTGGAGGGAGACAGCGGCCATCTAAAACTGGGGGATTTTGCAAAGCTGCCTCCAAGTAAAATAAAATACCCTCTTTGTCATGACCCATCTTTCCCTTTTATTCACCTCTCAGAGGAGGAGATGCACGGAGGTAGACTTGAAAGAAATTCAACAGATGAAGACAACTTGTAGGCAAGTTGCAGACGTCAACCCTTGATCATTTATATTAAAAACTAACACTTATCAAATTCTCTTTCCAAGTCAAATAAGCAACCAGAAGGAGGCATTACTAATTTGTCAAGGATACTTCAGACCGAATTACGGTATGTAGCATGAACTGAGAATCTTATTATGGTAAATTTGCAACTCCTGTCTCCAAATCACATTTGCCTCTTTTCTACTAGAAATGATGTATTTTTTATCTAATAGCTCTTTTTCCATATTATCGATGTCTAGATGCTGTCCTTCCATTTATATATTGTGCTGCGTGTCAACAGTTTACATTCCCAGAAATCTAGCCCTCACTATCACCACCACGATCAACATGATTATACTAATTATATTGCTGTTAGACTCCATGGCATCAGACTGAGGTGATGTAATTATGGCTTCCGAGCAATGACTTTTATAGTCTCCTTCTTCCTATATACCGTATTTCAAAACAATGTGCTCAAGTGAAATGAGGCCTCACTACTGACCCTCATCTCACATAGGGTTACTTAACTCCAACAAGTGAAATATCCCCGCCAACGTGTCAAGACTGATTACGTTATTTTCCAAAGTTAACTGGCTTGGGTCCACTTGTAAGTGCTCGGTCCCACTTGAACTGCACTGCCACAAACAAACCTCTTCATACCCTTGGAATAGTGACTGTCGTGCACCGACGCCCTCATTTTCCCAAATTTCAGATCTAATCCCAACCACAAACAAGATGGAATCGGCAGACACAGAGACACGTGGAAATTTTGTTAGGCTTTTTTTTCTTTTTTTTCTCCTGTTGCATTCTACACCACCCATCAAGCCATCACCAAAGTCTAAGTGGATGTGATTCGAGACATTTGGGGAAAACAGTCCCTTGACGGTTTTCATTTTATCTGAAACACACATATTTATCTTCTCCTAGGATGAGAGGAATCTGCCGCGTGTCATTTAAAAGTTCAGCAACTTGGATGTCTCTCTGACCAACACTTGTCCCTTGTTTCTAATTTACGAAGAACATTCCAAGGAGCTTTTCTCCATAAAGAGAACAGTTATACAGTTATATATAGACTCCATGAATGCTTTTTTTTTTCTTAGCGTTCCATTTACTGAGGACAACAGATGGACATTCTAAACCGTTAATAAATGCAGACGAAAGATGATATGCTGGCTGGCTGGCTGGCTGGCTGGTACGTTAGCAGAGTTTTCCCAAGAAGAAACAATGACTTAAGCTAAGATGAATGCTCCCCGGTTGTTTAAATAGATGGTTCACCACTCGTTTTACTAGGTAGTAAACACATGCAGTATTAACTGGCAATTTACAAGCATTTAATAATCATATAAATGTATCATACATTGATTTCAACATTGGACAGTTTATTGTTATCCTCAATAAAGGGCTTTGGAGGCAGAACACATAATTATTTTGTAATTCCATTTAAAAGGGTAGAGAGCTAATCAAGCACGTTGCTAATAAGAAACAATCAGATGAAGAGACCACACAGCTGCTAATTTCCATAATCTATACTGCATATTCCTGCTCAAATCCTAGGCCACAACTTTATTCCGAAAGCCTATATATCACAGTGGCTTCACCCAATCTTCCGTTTTGGTCACCACTTTCCCAAGATATTGTTAAGGCAAAAATGGAATGTACATCCAGACATAGCCTTGGACCAATACGGATCATATAAAAAGAATGACTGTCTAATCACAATCTATACAAGGTTAACAAATTTAGGCATGCCTGCTGTAACTGGGTACTTGAATGCCAAATTAATGTAGCCATTTTCAAATAAACTCGGGAATGAGAATCTGAAGTGTTGGACGGTGCCTAATGAGCCATCGTCATAAGCAACAGAGTGTTAAAATGGAAAGAGGAAAATACTGTTTGAGATGCAGTTTTCCTGATTATTTTTAGATTTTCCACAGTAATATTTCTCTAATGCAAGTGGCACGGGAATGACTACTTCTTCCTAATTTAGCTCTAAAACTGATGCACTGTGACCAAAAACCAGACATCACTTTTTGTCCAAATTCCTTGATCCCAAATACACATAAGAATTTTAATACTTGTCCATATTCAGTGGGACTGATTGTCTGGCAGGCAGCAAGGCCACCCCAGGAAGCCCTGTGTCCCTCTTACGTCACACATGTAGGTAAATGCCGAAAGTTACGTGAAAGAAGCCTTTACACGGAAGCTGATGGCGGCTATGAAGAATTTCACTGATATTTCTAGTCTGACCCGAATTATTCAAAATCATCCAGAAGCGTCTTTCCAGTCAAGAGCAGGATCCGGGGAGGGGGCTCAGTCTGGGCAAGGCTGCCGCACGCGGCGTTCGATCTTGCATCAGATGCCAAGGGCCCCGCCCCAGAGCCACGGTGACTGATGGGCATCCCTGCTGGGGACGCCCCCGCAGAGGCCCCCACGGGAATCAGAAGTCGAAACTGCATCGGGACAGCCCGGCCTGGAAGAGCAGGCCGTCAGTCCACAGTGAGGCAGGGTCGTGATCTCCGTTTGGCTTGGTGTTTCCCGCAGTAGCTGGATCTTGGCACTCTCCCCTTTTGCTCTTTGTTCCTGGAAACAGCCACTGCTCTGTCGGACTGGATTTCATGACATCTTTTTTTTTTTTTCTTTTTTCTTTTTGTTCTGTTTTAAGCCATTTTCTTAGTCCCTGAAGACCGTCAGTGTAAAAGACTAACTGAAGAGATGCCCCAACGTTCACTAAACACGGGATGATGCCATCAGGTTCAGTGGTCTCAGACCTCTGACTTCTGCTCTTCTACTGTGGGACTGTCATACTTTTGCTCCTCCTCCCCGCCCAGGACAGGCAGAGTTTAACTGGCAGCAGAATTCATTTCCTAATGCACGTTCTCTGCCTTTTCTCTTTTCCTGTACACGACGCTACTCTTCCCGCAGTTTTGCAAATGTCCACCTGATACCTCATGTTCCCTTGCCCTAGAATCCTGACAACATCTACTTTGGCCCAAAGTCACAATGGACTGGTTACCAGGGTGTTCTAAAGCAAACAGGCTTTGGTTAGGTGAATTCCCCATAGGTAAACAAAATGTATTTTCCATGGTAATCCTTTTTTAATCCAACAAGGGAGCGTTTGGCAGAAGCATGTCAATCAATTAAAAAGGCAAATATCAGAGAACTACAGAGTGTCAGAGCTGGAAAGACACCTGGAGGTCATCCAAAACAACCCCCTCCTTTTTTCATATGAGGAAACTGAGGCCCAGTGAGGGTGAGTTGCCACAAGTTTCGCCAAGTTAAGAACAGAACTGGGGGCACCCGGGTGGCTCAGTCGGCTGAGCGCCTGACTTCGATTCAGGTCATGATCTCGCCATTCACGAGTTCGAGCCCCATGTCTGACAGCTCAGAGCCTGGAGCCTGCTTCAGATTCTGGCTCCCTGTCTCTCTCTGTCCACCCCCCCCCCCCCGACCCTTCTTGTGCTCTGCCTCTTTCTCTCTCTCAAAAATAAACACTAAAAAATTTTTAATGAAAAAAAAAGAGCAAAGCTGTATGTGAAGTACGTAACTGACAATGTAATGATTGTAACTTAGTATGAGACTCACCCCAAAATGAGACGGACTGACAGAGGGACAGGTATGATAAGTGCAGTACAATATGAATGATAGGATCTAGGTGGCAGGTTCATGAGTGCTGGCTGTGAGTACATTTAGTACTCGTGTGCGTGCTTGAAAACTTTCATCATAAAACACTGGGCATATGAGCATTGCAAACGCCCCCCGCAGCTGTAAGTCACAGAGACTGGGGACAGGTGCTTCGTGCAAGGCTTGATGTACGCACGAGTGAGTGCCAGTATCCACGGTCGTGGTAGATAACCCAATGCACACTCTTCCTTACAGAATACACTTCTTTAGGATGTTGACTCTTACTTAGAGAATACACTTCTTTACGATGCATTAGAGGGATTCAAAGAGTTAAAATCGTTTTGATTTAGTCAGGACTCTTGCAATTTCAAGATGGAAGAAAATCACCTCAGACTGGCAACAGAGGGTCTACCCTGGTTTCCGTAAATGAGAGGTCTCCGGGTAAACCCGTCTTGCTTGAGTCTCCACCTCCTGGCCCTGCTTTCCTTTGCATCAGCTCTATTCTCATCCGGGCTCTCCCTTCCTAGTTGCAAGACTCTGCATACTCCCTGTTGCTATCCTCATAGGCCCGAACCCAGAAAAAATGACAGCCTGCCTCATTCAACAGTAGAAGCAAAAGTCCAAAGAGGGCATTTCATTTGCTCTGCCTGAATTATGTGCCCGTCCCTAAACCAAAAACTATTTGCCAGGACACCGCAATGCTCTGACTCAACACGTCTAAACTGGCATGTGCATATGGACTGTCAGGAGGAGAGGCCAATGGCCCAAAGGAAGCTCCAATTTGTATTCCCAGAGGTCTAGGCTTGGATAACAAACCATTAAAATGACACGTCATACCACAGGTTTGCTGTCAGAGTTACCTCTTAGATTGCTGAGGAAGTCACCTTAAGGTCTCTGATGGCAACAAGGAGTGAAGGTCCTGGATGTGGACCATCTTCTAGTAGATTCCACAGTGTGTTTGTGATCTGACGAACCTCTCCCCAAAGGATCACAAATGCAAAGGGTGAAGGTGGCCCATTTCAAGAATGCACAGAGCTGGATTTGGGACCATGAGAGTCTCTTAGAGAATAATCTAGGAGTTGGTGAAAAAGGAGCTCGAGCTCTTGGTACACATGGATTCCAGGTACATGGGAGAAATGGTAAACTTTGGGTATCAAATAGGACCCTTAAAGTCAGAGATACTCTTGGAGCCACATCCTTCGGAATCTTAGCATTTTTCACAAGTAAAATTGGAAGGAAATCCAGTGACAGTTCTTACCTCCAATTTAAGTTAATTTCCAAATAAACTTAAAGAGTAGGTGTGAAATCTCTCATTAAATTGGGTTACATTAACTGGGCTAGTTATTCTGATTTGGTGATTATATCATCAAATATACTGTTCAATCAAGACCAGTTTTATCTTCATAATCATGAATTAAATTAAGCAGAATTATAAATGCTCTAAAGTTACCAGAGCTGTGTCTCCATTCCCCTTCCCAGGGTAGAAGTTGCTGGACCCAGCAGCGCTGGTCAAAAGGGCCAGGCTGCCATGAACGGGGCAGAGTGTTGCCTACAGGTATCGTGCGTGGAGCCCGAGGGCAGTGACCAGCCTCCAGGAGAGCCCTTCCAGGTTACTGCCAGAGGAATAAGTTCTCTAACGGGTCACGAGAACTAGCAGGGCAGGAAGCCAAAGTTTGGCACCATAGAGCCAAAGGTTTTAGATAACCCAGGAAGATTAAAGCAAGAGACTATGAGTCATGACTCACAGAGGAAGATGCCCTGGACAAATCCTAGAGATACGGCTGCTGGCAACAGACTGAGTAAACTGGTTCAAGTATCCAGGGTGGGGAAATATACTGACCGGTTTCCAATGTCTGGCGGCATGCTCACAAATCTAATTTGATCCACGTAAAAATAGCCCTCCAGTTACAGCCTGACCTAAGTAGTTCTTTCTAAATGTAGAGTGCTACCTAGAAAATGTCCGAAGAAATATTTAATGTGCAAAATCGGGGGTTTTGACCTGATACTCGCATCTGCGTAATGTCTTTGTAGAGATTGTTAAATTCGCTTTTTCTACATTTTTCTCAGCCATCAGGATGGCAGGGGCCATCTTGCATTCCAACGTGACCACCAAGTTGACAGACATGGTAAATGCACAGAGGGCAAAAAAACATACATTTCCATTCATTCAAGAATTGTTTTCTAGGGTACCTCCTGCACGCTAAGCCTCATGCTAGGTAGTGGGACTGCAATGGTAAGTACAAATAGACACAGCGATGACAAGCGTCTGGAGGTGGTGCTGACAGGTCAGCAGGGGCCAGACCATCTGGAGCTTCACGGGTTACATTGAACGGTTTGGCCTTTATTCCAAGAGCAATGGAGAGCCTCTGGAAGATCTAGAACTGGGAAGGGAGCTGTTGTGGGGACGCCAAAGATCACTCTGGCTGCTGTGCACAGGATAACTGGAGAGGACAAGTGGGGACACAGGAAGATCCGCTAGAAAGGAGGTCACTGTGATAGTTCAGGGAAGATAAGATGACGGTTTAACCTCAGGTGGTGACTGTGGAAAATGAAGTAAGATTTTAGAGGCAGAATTTGCAGGATTTGCTGATTAATCAGACATCAGGGGTGTTGATGCAGAAGAAAGAGGTGATAAGGATAGCATCCACGGAGTAATCTAGAACTTGACTTAACAGCAAATTCACTCCCTCTGTAGCAGCTCCTGTATCAGACAAACAGAGCAGCCCAATATGTTTCCTCCACGTCTTACAGACTGGTGACATATATATGTGTTCACATCACTTTACAGACCATTCAGCGTTGAGAGAAGGTCTCTGTTTTGCAAAGATCACAAAGGACACTCTGTGCCAACGTAAGAGAAACACCAGGTATGCTACTGAAGAAGGTGTAGTACTTTCTTGATGTCATGTTCAAAGGTTCTAATTAAAATGCAAGAAGCCCTAAGTTCTCCTTCATTAACCATTATGGATTAATTATCCATGGCTAAATCTCAATTCCTGCTAAACCTATTTCAGAAGCCACAAAGCAGGGAATGAGAAACGCAGGATATCGGAACCCACGCAACATCTTTTAAGAGAGAAGTATTTTATTTTAGTTATCTAGGCATGGAGAAGGCAGCGGGCTGTAGAGGAACCGCAACGTTGGGGTCAGGCAAAGCTAAGCTAAAATCTTGGTTCTGCCATCTAGTGACCTTGGAGCACATTATTTCTGCAAGTATTTTCTTTAAAATTCATTTAGAAATCTTTGACTCAGATTGGCCTGAGGAGGACTTAGATAACTAAACATACTTTTCTCAAACACCCATAATGAGTACAACAGTACCTACCTTTCAGGATCATTGCTGGGTTGAAAGATAAAGTAACAGATGTGAAATGTATGGCACACAGAAGACACTCAATAAATCAGAGCCGTTAGGAGAAAGGGAAACCCTGGGTCTGTTCTACATAACAATATAGGAAAAATATCACTGAGAAAAATTATTTATCTCGTTATTAAAATAAAACTGATATGAAACTACTTACTGCCCCTTCGATGAAATCCTACTTTTCTTCAAACCAATATTGGGTGCAGTTTTAAAAATGATTTATGTTTTAAAATATATTTTCATTTATGATGTAGTCATTTAAAAAATAAACATCACCCTGGACTACCTTACTGCCATGATATAAAATTCTCAAATCTATTTCAAATTTATTTATTATTCAAATTATTTATTTATTTATAATAAATAATTTATATTATATTTATTATTTATATTATTATATTTATTATATTATTTATATTATATATTATTATATTTTATTATATTATTACATAATATATATTATATATTATATATAATTATAATATAACATTATTATATAATTATATATAATATAACATATTATATTATTATATATAATTATATAATAAATAATATTTATATATTTTAATATGAATATAAATATATATTCATATAAAAATAAATATATAATATATATAAAATAATTTATAATAAATAATAATTTAATAAATTATTATTTATTTATTATTATTCAAATTCTCAAATTTATTCTCTTATTTCAAATGGCACCTTATCAGAGAGCGCTCAGGTTATCCTACATACACTAGCACCCCTTCCTCCATCCAACTCACAGTCATAACTCCATTGCCGTGCTTCTCCTCAACACCCCCCACCCCCATCCTTTCTTTATTGGTCCCCACAGCACCTACTGCCAACATCTGACATGCAGGGTCATGACAGACGGTCCCCGACGTACAATGGGCCGACTTAGGATTTTCTGACTTTTCCATGGTGCGGAAGCGATATGCGTTCGGGAGAAACCGTACTTGGAATTTGGGGTTTTGATCTTTTCCTGGGCTGGCGATATGCAGTGCCATCATCTCTTGTGATCCTGGGCGGGGCGGGGCGGGGCGGGGCGGGGGTGGGGGTGGGGAATGAGCCTCAGCTCCCAGTCAGCCACGATATCACGAGGGTCAACAACCAATATGCTGACAACCATTCTATCCCCATGCGGCCATTCCATTTCTCACTTACAGTACGGTATCCAGTTACATGAGAGAGTCAACCCTTTATTATAAAGCAGGCTTTGTGTTTGCTGATTTTGCCCAAGTGTAGGCTCATGTAAGTGTCCTGGGCACCTTTAAGGTAGGTTAGGTGTATTAAGTGCGTTTTCAATTTACAATAGTTTCAACTTACAGGTTTATTGGAACATAACTGGATCATAGGGTGAGGAGGAAGTGTACTTTGTAACTTGTTTGTGTTCTTTCTCCACTAGAATGCAAGTTCAAGGAGAGCAGGACTGTTTTGTTGTATTTTTTTTTTTTTTTTTGAGAAAGAGAGGGAAGGAGGGCGCAAGTAAGCGAGAGGCAGAGAGAGAGAGAGATGGAAAGAGAGAGATGGAAAGGGAGAGAAAGAGGGAGAGGAGGAGGGGGAGAGGGGACGAGAGAGAGAGAGAGAGAGAGAGAGAGAGAGAGGGAGAGAAGCGGGGCTCGTGTTCACCCAAAACGGGGCTCGAACTCATGAACCATGAGATCATAACCTGAGCCGAAGTCAGATGCTTAACCGAGTCACCCAGGCACTCTGTTTCGTTTTGTTCACTGACCTGTCCTTGGCATCTAGAACTACACCTGGCACATAGTGGGCACCAATAAATATGTGTTTTTAAATGAATAAAAATATTTGGGTACACTTATCCAATGTGTACATCTAATATGAAATATGATAAATAGCAAAGCTTTTATGCAATCTGCATGTACTCTAACCTTTCTTTTTGGCTCACGTTTCCTGTAAGGAGGTTAGGGAAGGCTTTCACTCTACTTTGCTGCCCAGCTCCACATTGCTAATGCATGATTCCGTCCCTGAAGCCCAATTCTAGAAAAGGCAGCTACAGTTGCCGCGCCACAAATGCAGAAGTCACTTGAAATATGCAAAATAACAGGGTTCAGTTTGTACCTGTCATTTAACGAATTGCTTACTTTCTAGTTGAATTTCAAGTTTCTTGTATTAATGAAAGTATGCAAATAGTGACTTTTCCCACACTCTGCATTACAAAGGTTAAGGGCAAAGAATGAACACCTGCTGTGTGATACTGCTTTTGTACAGATAAAGCAAAGATTTGGAGCCTGATTTATAAATACTTGCATAATAACAATGCATGATCAACGAAAAAAGCCTGGCTTCCTCTGACAAAGAGAAACAGCAGCATACTATGTTTGATAGAGATCTGTATTTTCCCCTTCACCACAGCAAATGTGCTCTGGAGGTGATTTCTGGCCATTGGTATCTTATTAAGGCCCATCCTAGAAACACTGGGGAGTAAGCAGACTTTGGCTTTTGTGTGTTGTCTGTCCTTCCATGCCGCCGCCGCCGCCACCACCACTGGGATTGGTCCCAGGCAACAGGCTTCTTAAAATAGTCCCTTTCATCTCCTCATGAGCTCACCCTCTGCCAAATGTCCAGTGTAGACCCATCCCTCTGCTCCGAAAAGAAAAATAAGTTGAAAAGCTAGTTTATGCTAAATTAAGCTCTTAATAATTCCAGAAAAATTTTGGATTCAGATCTTAGCGAGAAATCAGGCTTCACCAGTTACTATCTATCTAGCCTTGGACAAGTTATGTAATTTCTCTTTGCTTCATTTTTCTCATCTATAGAATGGAGACAATAATAGTATGTACTTCACAGGTTTGGGTGAAGATTAAGAGTGTGTGTGTGTGTGTGTGTGTGTGTGTCTGTGTGTGTGTGTATCAAAGGGCCTGGAACTTAGTGTTATTTAAGTAGTTACTTAAAGACAGAGCTCATACAATGTAGTAAAATAAGTGCCAGATCCAAATTTAGATCTGACCAATTTGGTTTGATTTGATTTGACCCGGGGAAGTTACCTAATTTCTCTGAATCTCACTCTTTCACAAAATGGGAACACTCCCTACCTTACAAAGACAGATTAAGGATTGCTAATACCCTATATAAAAATCATCTAGAATATTATCTGATGCAGAGAAGATACCTTGTATAGTATTAAAATTATTCTTTGCAACTTAAAAGGCGATAGTGGGATGTATTCTTGTTATTCGAAACTAACCAATGGGGTAGTCCTCTCAAGGGAGTGCTTTCACTTAAGAATGAGGCCTTTTAGGTAGCTTTTAAATCACATCAGCATTAATGACAGAAAAGTTTGGTTTTAATGCCACAGGTAGCAGATTGTATTTCCCAAGGATTATCACAGCAGTATCTCCAATGTCACATGCTCTTCTTCCTATGCCAACTTTGATACGTCTAGAATGTAGAGGTCAGGTATATGTCTCCTCCCCTTGAACCTGGGCCTTCGTGATTGCCTTCACCACGAGAGATGCTCTATGACTTCCAGATCTAGGTCTCGAAAGTGCCACGCGATTCTGCCTCACTTTTAGGGGACGCTCGTTTGAGGGAACGCCAGCCACCACGTCACGATGGCACCACCCTGAGGCTGCCATGCTGAGGAAGCCCAAACTAGCCCACGTGGAGGGACCTATGGAGAGGCCCTAAGACCACATGATAGACCCTAAGCCGGAATGGCACAGCTAAGCCTTCCCAAATTCTGGAAGCTCAGAATTTGGAAATAATAGTAATAGAGAAATAAAATAATAAAATGGTTGTGATTTGAAGCCACTACGTTTTGGGGTGCTTTGTTATGCAGTTTTAGATAACAGATTCACTATGGCACGGTTTTACTGCGATTTGTTGTGTGCAAAGGTCTTTTACTGTATCTTATTTGACACAACGGTCTCATGAAAAATAGATACTGTCGTCTACTTTATGGCTAAGGAAATGGAAGATCCGAGAAGTTAAGTGATATGCAAACACAGATCCTCCAATTTCAAGCGAAAAAGTTGCTCTATCCCCGCCACCCATCTAAGAGTAAAGGACTTTGAGGAGAATGATATAATAAAAACTGATGATGACGCAGCTTTTTCCTGGGTTCCTGAAACCCTTTTTAAACAGAGATTGTAGAGGCAGATGTGATTTACTTCAAATCTTGCCTAGTGTTTGGCTGATGGATTTCCGTAGTTTGTACCATAATTATGAGTTAGTGTTGTTTTTAACTACTTGAAATGAAAAACTGAAGCATGTTCGATATTTACATTTCATTTTAGTAGATCTTAGTCATTTTATTGTGATTCGATTTCACATTGTAGTTTTATGATTTCTCACTTGCACGAATATTAATCGGAATGGGAAATGTACTTGGTGATTTAAACGCATGTTTTTTCAAGTATTTGGGGAAAAAATCTAATTAGGGCAATATGTCCTGAAAAAATAATCTTTCCACAAAAGTGAAAATTACTGTCGTGTCATTGTGTTCTCTGAAAATGCACAGTGAACAAAGATGGCCAATTAAAAAGTATGATAACAGCTCTCTTGAAATTCCTACAGGTAATTAAAAACGCCATGCTTTTATTTCATCATGTGTATTTTGAACACACAAGTGCTTCTTGTTTCTCCCTGGTAATTCTGACCGCTGTGTGTTTCTGATCGGTCACGGTGACTGACGGCTGTGAAGCGGGCATCAAGCGGGCATCAAGGCATCAAGCGGGCACTGTGAAGCGGGCATCAAGGATCATCTCTCTTCCATACACTACCCCGTGTCACAGGCACTCTCTATGGTGACAGCCTGGAGTGCCTCAAGGTGAATGGAGCATGGAACCAAGGACTTCATTTGATTTCTCCTCCTAAAGGATCCCCAATTCAGAATTCTATTACTTGGGTACCCTGGGTTTCTTTCCTTCAATGACTGTTGGAAAAGAAACGTTTTTGGAGATCAGTAGAGATTTTGGTTTTATGGCTATTTTTAGAAATCTTTGACAGGTCACTTCCTGAAATTCAGATTGACATTATCGCCAGCTCGCCTAGGATTATGGGATATCAGAGCCGACGGAGCCCCGTGAGTTCGTCTGGTTCACACTCCTTGACGAATAGGCCAATTGAGGATCCCAGATAGGAAGGACTTTGTCCACAGTCACACGGTAAACTGGTGGCTGCCTCCCCCCATAGCCAGCCAGAGCCCTCTTGTGCTGGATTTCCTTTGCTCAGTGAGCCCCCTTTGTCAGCTTTTGCCAC
Organism: Panthera onca; assembly: GCF_046562875.1. Classification (NCBI taxonomy): domain Eukaryota; kingdom Metazoa; phylum Chordata; class Mammalia; order Carnivora; family Felidae; genus Panthera; species Panthera onca. The sequence goes on along the minus strand of NC_138357.1, from coordinate 10,306,565 downwards.
TGGGAAAGTTTTGCCCCTGCCATCCCACCCGACTTTATCATAGATCAACATGACAAGTACCAAATCTATGACCCCTGTTTCTTTCCCATGCAGCCCACGGTCCTTCAAACCCTTCAAGAGCCACATTGCTGCAAGCATTATGGGGCAGACAGCCATAAGACTGGGCAATTTCCAGATCGAACTCCAGGATGACTGAACTTTGAAGATGTGCTAGTCCTTCCTTACGCAAACACTTACTTGCCCGCTGAAAACTCCTTGACCAAACTGTGACCAAACTTGCGAGTACTTTAACTATTTTCTTCTAAGACTGAATGCTTTAGAATGTCCCCCAAACTCTGCCCCACCCCAAACAGCCACACACACCGAAGCAAGATTCCTTTCCTATTTGCCCCTCGGGCTGTTCTCAGTGAAAGACCAGGAAGGAAACAACCATTTTCCTCCTCCTGGGCCGATATTTCCTTTGATGTTCCCCTTTGCTTCCTGACCGGCCTCTTTTGTTTTCAGAATGTCTAATGCGAGCATTTCCTTGGCTCAACATACGCTGTTGTCAGTCTGGCCAGATCCACTCAGGAATGAGTGAGAGCCCCAGGATCCCACTTGCTAGGGGAGGAAATTTAAACATTTCTAAACAGAAGGGAAAAAAATCAGCACTGTAATTAAAGCTATTAGCTTGAGTTTTAAAAACATTTTCACCTTACAAATATAAATGAGTCATTTTTGTACAAGTTAGTTTAGCCTTTGGTCTGATCTATGTGGGACAAATGAGAATTTTGAATCATAAAATTAACTAGGTAATTCAGGAAATACAACTCGGATGTGGGAAGAACGAAGCGCTGACGTGGCTCCAGGCAAGGTGTCAAGTTGCCCTCCACGAACCCCAACGCGGGGATAAACTGCCAGGTAAGCGATGGTCCCAGGCCGGTCCTCAGTGTGAACATGGCCACAAAGGGGGTATAAAGTGCCCTTGTAAAATGGAAAACACTTAATTAAGCAAACAACCAACCCCAGAGCTCTTCCCACATTATAGAGAAGCCCTCCAATGCAAAAACGACCTTACTGGAAGTTTCTCCCTGTGCCCACCACATAATAGATGCCGTGTATATACACTGTGTTGAAAGCAAGGAAAAGAGAAGAAATAATCGTCTCAAATTTGGCAGTTAACATGTATCGGTTTAAATACACGCATATCGTGTATTCAAGACTGACACAACAATTTTATCAATCAGGGTTCTCAAACTTTAAGGGACGTGGGAATCACCTGGGGAGCTTGTAAAAATGCAGGTTCGGATTCCGTGGGCCAGACATGGTGCGTTAGAAAACAGGATCCCAGGGGCGCCTGGGGGGCTCAGTCGCTTGAGCTCGGCTCAGGTCAGGAGCTCACGGTTTGCGAGTTTGAGCCCCGTGTCGGGCTCGGCGCTGACAGCACGGAGCCTGCTTCGGATTCTGCGTCTCCCTCTCCCTCTGCCCCTCTCTGCTCAAGCTGTTTCCGTCTCAGAAATAAATAAACATTTAAAAAATTAAAAAAGAAAACAAGCTCCCGTGGACACCTATGCTTCCGGGCCAGAACCTCTCCAGCAGCGTGACGCTGGGCTGCACTGACGACGGACCTCCACCTCCTTGGGGCAGCTGGGCAGGAACCGCACCTGAGCCTCCGGCAGTGAAGCTTATGCCGGGGGGTGTACAAGTACTATTGTTTTCTGTGTGCACCATGACCAAGGAAAAGTTTGGAGGCACATCTCTCAAGTAATCATGGAGGTTTACCATCATTCCCACCAGCAATAAGTTATTCTTAAGAATCATCAGAACGGTAATAATAATTGTCATTTCTTGCACATTTACTATGTGCCAGGAACGGTGCCAAGTACCCTCCAGGGCTTATTCATGCCATTCTTACGACAATCCTCAGAGGTACATGCTGTTATTCGCCCCTAGATGACTTCAACTATCCCCACGGCTTTGCACTTCAAGTATTATCTGTACACTGATGATTATTCTCAAGTTTATATGGGCAGCTCTGACTCGTGCCCTGCACTCCAGGCGTGTCAGCCACCTGCCTACCCGGCTTCTCCGCTCACTCCTCTCCCAAGCTGCTTCTACGTAACTGCTCTAGCTACAAAGCGAAGGGTCATTTTTTTGGACTTCTCTTTCCCTCAGCCCACATACCCGTGTAATCCATTAGGAGATACTGTCAGCTCAACTTTCAAATGAAAATCCAAGGCAGTCTACTTCTGTCTAGCTGTCCGCTCTTCTCCGGGGAGCACCTGTGGTTGCCTAGAGCCACGTGGCATGTTTGCAAGTGGCGGCTGGTGACGCTGGACCAGCGGACTTCAGCAAACACACCTACTGCACTCACTACCTTCCAGACAACTTTCTGAGTCCCTTGCACAGGAGAACGCGTTGAATATTCCCAATAAGCGCACGAGTCACGTTCTGTTATTATCCCCACTTTACAGATGAGGACACTAGTGGATAGAGAAGCCAAGTAACTTGCCCAAGGTCACCCAGAGAGTGACCAATGGAACCAGGATTCGAACCAGGGCAGGAAGTGATTTGAACTCCTCTGCTCTATCTTCTCTACGAAAGGTTCTGTGGGTCACACTGAGGCGTATGCATGGGGACCCGAAGGCCAGGGAAAGGAGCATGACAATCAGCAAATCCACTAAGTCAACTGCGTGGTCTATTTGCCTACAGACAAGTAAACAAACAAAGTCTGGCAAGTGGTTACTTTTTAACTCAATGGATAATCGGAGTGAACTGAATTAAAATAGTTTGCTTAAGCAAACAGGCAGTTGCCCTTGGAAGTTGGGGATATTGCTAATTCTACTGGTCTACCATATCCATGTGAAAGTGTCCTTAAGGAACCCCAATTGCTTTAGTTAAAGAACATTTGTCTGATGCCTCCATATATTTAGACCAGTATATATTTTTACACTTTTTCTCAATGTATAATTCTAGGTTTGAATAAGAAGTAGAAGAGTATGAATACCAATCTCTTTTGCAACTGTAACAATACCTTGCCTATTCTAAAAAATATCTCTCAAGAGACTTGGCTTATACTTAACTCACCTCTTAGAAAATAAAACCTGGAATGTCATTCAGTACATCTCTGGCAGCAGTCAATGCGCTATGCTAATAAAAAAGATCTGTTCATGTCTATCACTTGCCTTAAGGGTTTGAGAGCAAAGCCACGTAGTAGAGCAGGCACATATTCCCATGGATCCCTGTGCATGTGACTCTTTAAGCACTGACCACACTGCACCACCGTGATCTGCTTCCTCGGCCACCTCCCCCAATCAGACTCTAAGCTCCTCCAGGGCAAGAACCATATTTTGTTCAGTTTTGGATCCTAAGCACCCAGCACAGCGGGCAGAAAAGAGTGAGCCCTGAGCCAATGATTACTGGATAACTAAAGTGACATTTCACAAAGCTGATCACTCCTTCCTTCTTAAATACCTTTCTAACTTGGTATCTGGATGCTACCCTCTCCTATACTAGAGAGCTGGTGGATTCTCTCCTATACTTACTGGCTATTCGTTTTCAGTCTCCCAAGGTTCTACACTCACTCCTTTGTTGCATTTCCTGTCTTGTGACATCTACCGGTTTAAATGCCATCTATCAGTTGATGATTCAGACATTTTTACCTTCACCCAGAGCACTCACCTAAACTCTAAATTTACGTAGCCAAGTGCCTGCTTCACATTTCTACCAAGATGTCTGAACGCAAGCCTAATATATCCGACGTCTAACCCTCGATTTCTATTTCTTAACCATCTACTCTCACGGTCGTCCCCATGTTAGTAAGTGGCAACGTCATTTTTCCAATAGCTCAAGGCAAGAAATGAGAGTTTTATAGCCATGTCCAATCTGTCAAGCAAGGCCTATTGCCTCTCCTTTCAGACTCTATCCCTGATGTGTTTTTCACCAGCTCCGCTGCAGCCATGCTAGTTCAAGCCCGCAATATTGTGATTTATAAGAAATATACATTTGGCCACTAGATGACCAAAATCTCTCTCTCACATATAGTTGGTCTTTGGCCACGGTTCCTGGCTCACAACTCCCAAAGGCCATGGAATTTCCTCAGCAATGAGAATTTTGCTATATCTGGTCTCTTGTCCCCGTTTCCAAAAAAAAAAAAAAAAAAAAAAAAGAAAAGGTTTCCGAGCCATAAAGGTGAAATAGATGTAACCCAACTGGGTTTATGTTAATGAGGTGACTTTTAGAAGGCACCTAAGGATGGAGCTGCTTGCCAGGGGCACCAACCTTGATCAGAGGGTTGCAATTTTCAATCCCACCCCCTGATTTCTGGGGGAGGGGCCGGAGGCTGGATCAATCACCAGCGGCCAATGACTTAATCAATTGTGCCTACGTAATGAAGCCTCTCTAAAAGTCCAAAGGGAGGGGATTTTGAGAGCTTCCAGGTTAGGGAACCAGCACACTTTTCTGTGCCACAGGGCCAGGCTCCGAACTCCACAAGGACAGAAGCTCCTTTGTTCAAGATCTTACCCTATGTATCTTCATTTAGCTGTTAGTTCATGTCCCCCAATATCCTTTGTAATGAACTGGCAATCTAGTGAATAAATGGGTTTCCTGAGTTCTGTGAACCAGTCTAAAAAATTAATCGAACCCAAGGAAGGGGTTGTGGTAATTCTAAATTAGAGCCAGTCATTCGGAAGTACAGCTAATGACCTGGGCTTGCTATTGGCATCTGAAGTGGGGGGACTGAGCACTAATCTGTGGAATACGATGTTGTCTCTAGGTGGTGTCAGAAGCAAGTTGAATTGTAGGACAGCCAGGTAGTGTCTGGAGCACTGGTCTTTGACAGAGGAGGAAATCCCTACTCTACGAGTTGAATTGGGTCCAAAACCCAACAAGCCACCGTCAGTCTCTTGCCTCACTTATTGCAAAAACTTCCCAACTGGTTTCCCAGTTTCAACCCTTGGCCCGCTACAATCATTCTCAATAGAATATCCAGTGTAATCACTTCAGAACCTAAGGCAGATCATATCACTTCTCTGCTCAAAACCATCCAGTGGCTTCCAAGCATACTTCCGGAATAAAATCCAATTTCTGTACAATCCCTTACAGGCCCTTCACGGCCTGTTTCCACCCTTCTGACTTCCTCTCCATGTCCTACTGTCCCGTCTCTAGGCCGCAAGCACCATGAGGGCAGAGACTCCTTGTATTTCCAGTACTTAGAATAGCACCTGGAACAGAGTGGGAACCCAATGGTTTTTTCTTGGGGAAAAAAAAAAAAACAAAAAACAGATGAATAAAATGACAGATTCTAGAGAGCAAAAAATAAGTTGTGATTATACTGTAGCTGGTGAAACCAATATCGAATCCCCCAGAATCTATGAGTTCAAATTACACTCCTCATCTCACTTTGTGACCAGCTGGACCACTGACTCTGTCTTTCACATGTTTGTATTTCTAATGCCTAGCATAGACCGTGGGACATGGAAGGTACTCAATAAAAGCTGAACGGATGAACGTATTTTACCATTAGAGAGGAAGCCTAGCTATTTGAGCATGTGCCCCCTAGGTTGAGAGAGGTTTGTTAAAGATGATTGTAAAATACTTCACAATTGTCAGGCATCGGGAGCATGCATGGTAGCAGTTGGAATTTTATTTGAAGGGGGAAGCCACGAGCACTGTGGTTAATTCAGTGATCTGATTTGTCCATAAGGTCTCCTTCGTGTGGCTCTAACAGCCCTTCCCTTATGAAGGAATTAACCTGCGTGACTTTGCAGAATAGGAAGACACGGGCATTACAGATGAAATCAGAGCACTGCTTAAGAGTTGTCATGTAATGCTTTATATTTACACCAAACTACAATCATCTGGGAATGACCTGGAATCATGAAGGCTATTCTAAAAAAAAAAATGAAATTATGGATGAGTATCAGGGAAACTCAGTTAACATACGAAAATGCTTATTTTTTTTTTAATTATTCATCCACATTGAAAAGTCTGTGCTTTTAAAGAGCACATAATACTCATTTATTAGATTTGTTTATTGCAATTTGTTTTTAATTCCTTGAATACATTTTCTTAAACTTCAGTATTTCCTCTATATAACAGTGACTATAAAATGTGTTATTCAAACGCAACACTTTGGGTGAATGGGGCCCCTAATAATAGTTTTCACTTACCACAGGATCAAAATGACACTGCCTTAGACCATCTGCAACATGGGGTCTCTCTGTACAAATGTCAGTGAATGAGCTCTGCTGTAGATAAATTTCATTTAAAAAATCCAGATTTCTGGTCGTCTGACCTAAGTTCAGGTTGTAAAAATAAAGTACATGGTCAATACAATTAGCCCAATAACCCATATCATATATATATTTGTGTTTTTCTCCATGTCATTTCCTCAGTGACTCAGAAACACTTGCTTATCATTTAAGTTTATTTATTTTGAGAGAGAAAGAGAGCGCAAGCAGGAGAGGGGCAGAGAGAGAGAGAGAGAGAGAGAGAGAGGGAGAGAGGGAGAGAGGGAATCCCAAGCAGGCTCTGCACCGTCAACTCAGAGCCCGACGCGGGGATCGAACTCACGAACTGTTGAGAACATGACGTGAGCCGAGAAACCAAGAGTCAGACACTTAACCGACTGAGCCACCGGGAGCCCCTTGCTTATCATTTGTGCCAGAGGAGGAAACCAAGAGTAAGCAACCAGCTCAAGACCCCTGCTGCTCAGTCAAGAGAACTGGGATTCAAACCCAAGGGTCTAGACTCCCACAGTTAAGATAAAAACACAGATATGTCTTCAGAGCGCATGCTCTTTTCACCCTGCCCACAGCAACTTTTACTAATCCTTTCTAACTAGGTGGGGTACAGATAAATTAATATTGTTCATGATGAATATTAAAGCTGGACAATGGATAAGTGGAGGTTCGTTGTATCACTCTCTAAGTTTTGTTTGTGTCATTTTCCATAATAAAAAACATGCTTTAAATTCCTTTTCTTAGGGCGCCTGGGTGGCTCAGTCAGTTAAGCGTCCGATTTCGGCTCAGGTCATGATCTCGCAGCTGGTGAGTTCGAACCGGGCATCAGGCTCTGTGCTGACAGCTCAGAGCCTGCAGCCTGCTTTGGATTCTGTGTCTCCCCCTCTCTCTCTGCCCCTACCCTGCTGGCGCTCTCTGTCTCTCAAAAATAAATAAATGTAAAAAAAAAATTTTTAAATCCCTTTTGTTCCTTGTACAACACAAACTTCAACTTCCCTTGGATGCCAGGTTTAAGAATCAGAGTGCATACGCTGCTGTTTCTTTAACCTTTTATGATGACAAAATTAATACGTGTTCATTTAAAAGATTCATAAAGTACAAAAATATAATGTAGAAAATAAAATTCTTTACAATCCACTCACTCCAAAACGAGTATTTTAATATACTCCATCAGTGAGAACTAGACAACCCAAGTGGATGTGAAGTGCTTAGGCTCCTGCCTGGCATATATTGAGTACTCAATAAACTTACAAATTATTGTTTATATCCACAAAGGTATTCCTTCTCTGAGCACTTGATACTGGAGTATCAAGGGAGTTCAGTCCACACTGAAAGGAACGTGATCTCTGACTGAACTGACTGGGTGCATTCACATCAGTCAGCCAAGCTCTCACTTTGTCAGCTATGTAAATACTTTAAATGTCCTAAATGACTCTAGTGAATGTAAGACATCTGCTTCAAAATGGAAAACACTTGAGACAATCACCCAGTCTGCTTTTCCTAAGTCCCCTAACCACTCTTAGGAGCCTAAGACTCGAAGGCCCTTATTTGAATTTACCTACGGTACAAGCTTGCAGAGTTCAGAACCTCGGTCCTAGGGTCTCTCTATCAACCCCAACCATCCTGCCTTGAGAAAGATAGAGAATTTTCATCTAGTTTCACAAAATAACAGTGAAGTCCAAAATCGTTCTGAAAATATCCAAAACAAAGCTTTAGAATTACTCCTGGCAGTATCTTCTTGTGAAAGCAATACACCGCCACCAATATTCAAAATACAATAACCATATTCAAAAGTGGTAACACAAATGCATTTCTACTCTGGTGATGGCAATGTAAAGTGTGGCACGATCTTTTGAAAAAATAATCTACAGTCTCTGTAAGCACCAGGAAAGGCTGTATTCAATGAGGTCTTACCGACCACTCCCTTTTTATCCTACCTCATAGGGGGGCATGCACACCCTCTGAATCCAAAAGATATTCAGGATTGGCTTACGTAGAATAGGAAACGATCATCTCACTCACCAACAGGAAAAGAATTAAATACTTAAGGGAAAAGAGTATAAAACAATGAAAATGGCATATCTATGGTGTCTTTAGCAGCATGGGAAAATGACTGGTACAATGTCAGGTGGGAAAAGTACTATGCAAACTAAGTAGTGTTTGGTGGCTTGTGTTTTTTTTTTTTTTTTTTATGTTTATTTTTGAGAGAGTGCAAGCAGGAGAGGGGTGGAGAGAGGGGGACAGAGGATCCGAAGCAGGCTCTGCACCGTCAGCTCAGAGCCTGATGTGGGGCTCGAACTCACGCACCGTGAGATCGTGACCTGAGCTGAAGCTGGATGTTCAACTGACCGAGCCACCCAGGTGCCCCTCTAAGCAGTGTTTTAACTACGTAAAAAAGCACACATATTTTCAACAACTGGTGGTGGGCACAGAAGATGGAAGGGCTTAGCCTAATGCCTAGACTGTAGCAGATGTCCGATAAAGGCTGGCATTATTAGTCTCATTCCACACCTTTGCTGAAATACACTGAAGAAACTATGCGCTCGTCACGACGGACGCCACTACTTCGCTGTAAATGGACAGAACGTAGCTTCCAAGATTCAACATACTGAAAACGGGTCAATGAAAGATGAAAACTTTTTTTTATATAAAATTTTTTTTAACGTTATTTTTGAGACAGAGAGAGACAGAGCATGAATGGGGAAGGGTCAGAGAGAGGGAGACACAGAATCCAAAACAGGCTCGAGGCTCTGAGCTGTCAGCACAGAGCCAGACGCGGGGCTCGAACTCACGGACCGCGAGATCGTGACCTGAGCCGAAGTCAGACGCTCAACTGACTGAGCCACCCAGGCGCCCCGATGAAAACTTTTTTAAGAGAGAATACAATCTTATGAGAGAATAAAGAAGTGACGACAGAACATGCCTGAAATAACACAACTACAAGTGGATACTGATGTTAGCTCTAGCTTTTTTTGGCAAGGAAAGTATAAATATTGTCACCTTGGTTTTCATAGTCTATGCTGTCTGACTACACCACACATACACTCTTACTTTGTGAAGCTAAATTTCACAAAACTCACCTCAAAGAAGACTGTATGGTATAAATATTTAGAGAATGTCTTCAACGCGGCATCTGCAACCGAAATGTATACACTGCCCAAGCAGACGAGTTTTGTGGCCGGGCCATGTGGAGTTCAGAACCACCAAGTGCAGCGAAGGCATCTCACACACTGCTGCTCCTGGTAATCTTACGTTCAAGAAATCCTTAAGGAGAATATCCCAACTTCCTATATAGTTACAATTCAGATCAGCAATTTTGAAAGTCATAGTAAATATAAAGGGACTTATTTTTTCTCAGAATGTAGGATTTTCATGTCCAGGGCAGCTATTAGAAAGAAAAAAATGAAAGGCCATTCAACAGTCACCAGAACAAGACTCTAGACAGATAAGTGTGTTGTCCCACGAGCACAGGAGCTCCCATCGCAAATTCCGTTTTTCTCGGAGTATTTGACCGAATCTATTCGTCTAGAAACTGAAAGAGTTTATAGGAGAAAATAAGCATGGCAGACTGTGTTTTTCAAAGATGGCCAAACCAATATATTCATTTCATCTCACGTGCCCTACTCACCAGTGTGAATGACACCCCTCCCACTGAGGCAGGGTCTATACTCCGTGCCCTTGTACCTTGTGGGAGCTTGTGACCGCCCGAACAGGAGCGTGCCAGAAGCGATGCCGTAACTTCTGACACCAGGTTTAACACGCGTGAAGCTGCCACTTGGTTCCCTCTCTGGGGACACGCACCCTCGGAGTCCAGCCACGGTGTTACGAGTAATCCTGGGCTACGTGAAGAAACCACACGTAAGTGTTCTGGCAACCACTCCTGCAAAGGTCTGAGACTACACGCAGCGCCAACTGCCAGACACGTGAGCGAGCGAGCTCTCAGAGGATTCCAGCCCCTATCTGTTTAAGCCTTCCGGCCGATGAGGCTCCAGACACGCAGCAGAGACAAGCCGTACCCACGGTGCCCTGTCTGAATACGTGAACCGCAGATACCGCGAATGTAACAAATGGTTGTTTTTTCACCACTGAGTTTTGGGATGGTTGGCTATACGGTCATAGTAACTGCGACAGGAAGTCAAAGTAGGTTGTAGTGAAACACCCTCCAATTCTTTGATTAGCCAGCCCCCTTTACGTGTATGCCGCCTGTTGAAAGGTGCTCTTTTTAACGGCATATGAGCTGGCTGAAGGTTGGCTGAGAAAATCAACAAGCGGCTTTGACTCAGGAAGGCAGTTTTCCAGAAGGGCAAACTTGAAACTAACAGGTAAGGGAAGCCCAACGAATGTAAAAATAGGTTCAGATTCTCCTACAAACAACAATCTCAAAGTACCACGATCGTTGCCAAAGCAGTACTCTACAGAGTGTTTTGTTAGGGACAACATAGTTGAAACTGGATTTGGAGAACACTGCGACCTCATGTTCTAGAGTAATGCTCACCTCCTCCTCAACATACTTACTTTCTCTTCATAGCCCTCCATCCCACTCCTGGCCTCTTGACTGTCTGCTTTATTTCCCTGCTTCCACGAGGGCAAGTTCATTCAGACCGATGTGTAAATTCGGCCGATAACAAAAACGGGTGCATCTTTGCCGTGGCTTGCCACCAGATCCCCCTTTCAGAACCGATATGCTTATTTCCCTCATCACCGCAGTGCTGGCGGCTGACAGTTCGGAACTCAGTCCATCCAGATAAATTACTTTTCCAAGTCCAAGGTCACGGCTCTTGCCTTGCAGGCAGCCCAAATACAGAGACTGTCTCGTGTGAGGATACAAAGTCTTTGCCTCATTTCAGGGTACCTCCAAGGTACTGGCCCAGCTCTAGAACTCTCTCTGGGTTCAACTGCAACCTCAGAGGCAACTGCGTCACACTTCGACTTCTCCCTCCGTCCAATCCTGCTTCCCCCCCTCCCTTACGGATGTCGTTCCTGAGAACACTCCCCCTTACACCTCTTGCACACAAATCTGTCTTGGAGTCCATTTTCTGGAAACCCAACCTGCAGCACACCCCCAGTAGGACATTTAACAAAGGTCAAAGACCAAAGCAGAGTGAAGCCTTCATCATGGAGTGTCCGGTATTAGCTAGCAGGTGAAGTGGGAATGAGGGTGAATATTGGGAGAGGCCGTCCCAGCAGAATGAGGGTTCAAGGGTTCCTCCCTTCCTGATAGTGGCTTTCTGGAGTATATGCTGAGAAGGACTTGAGGCAAAGACAGTGCTCGGGGAAGGAGATATACTATGATCAGCTGATTATGGTATACCTTGAACAAGAGATGGGGTGAGACATCACACATGCCAGACAATTGCCAATTTAGTGGTAATTATGCAATAAATAGTATTTTGAAAGTACATAATTTTGTTGCGTATCCTTTTTAATCCTCAAGGTAAATTCACATAACATGAAGTGAATTACTAACCCTTCAAAAGTAGACAATTCAGTATAATGAAGTACATTGAGAATGTTCAACGATAACTTTTTTTTTTTTTTTTTTTAACGTTTATTTATTTTTGAGACAGAGAGAGACAGAGCATGAACAGGGGAGGGTCAGAGAGAGAGGGAGACACAGAATCCGAAACAGGCCCCGGGCTCTGAGCTGTCAGCACAGAGCCCGATGCGGGGCTCGAACTCACAGACCGTGAGATCATGACCTGAGCCGAAGTCGGCCGCTCAACCGACTGAGCCACCCAGGCGCCCCTATAACTTCTAACTAGTTCTAAGACATTTCACCACCCCAAAAGGAAACCTCAGAAGCATTAAACAGTACCTCCCCACCCCTTCCCCTGCCGGTCCGGGCAACCACTAATCTACTTTCTGCTTCTCGGGATTGACTATGCCTTCTGGGATAACTGACCCTGTTATCATTATGTAATACTCCTCTTTACCGCTGATAATTACTTTTGTTCTCAAGTCTGCGTTGCCTGAAATTAACATAGCTATTCCAGCTTTCTTTTATCTAGTGTTAGCATGGTATATGTTTCTTTAGCCCTTTGGTTTTAAGCTATGTATTTTTACGTTTAAAGTGGGTTTGAGGTTCCTCGGTGGCTCAGTCAGTTAAGCGACCAACTCGATATGGGCTCAGGTCATGATCTCGGGGTTGTGAGATTAAGCCCCATGTCCATGCAGAAAGTAGAGCCTGCTTGGGATTCTCTCCCCCTCTCTTTCTGCCCCTCCCCCATTCGTTCATTCGTTCATTCATTCTCTCTCTCTCTCTCTCAAAATAAGTAAATAAACATTAAAAACAGACAAAAATGCAAGTGGGTTTCTGGTCAACAACATATAACTGGGTCTTATTTTTGATAAGAGACTGGCAGTCTCTGCCTCTTGGTATATTTAGACAACTATGGTTTAAGTGGTTACTGACAAAGCTGGATTAATACCTACCACATTTGTTCCTGTTTTCTATTCACTGCACTTATTCGTTGATTCTATCTGGCCTCCCACTGTATTTAAGCCTTCCGTACTTTGAGCATTTGATGTGATGCCATTTACTTTATCAGTTACACTTTTTTAAAACTGTTTTTAGGGGTGCCTGGGTGGCTCAGTTGGTCAAGCGTCCAACTTTGGCTCAGGTCATGATCTCACAGTTTGTGGGTTTGAGCCCCATGTCGGGCTCTGTGCTGACAGCTCGGAGCCTGGAGCCTGCCTCGGATTCTGTGTCTCCCTTTCTCTCTGCCCCTCCCCTGCTCGTGCTCTGTCTCTCTCAGTCTCTCAAAAATGAATAAACGTTAAAAAGAATGTAAAAGAAAGTTTTTTTAGCAGTGGCCTTAAGTTCTGCAATATCTACTCATAGCTAATGCAAGCCCATTTTCAAGTAACTCTGTACTGCTTCAGGAGCAATTAAAGTATTCCTAACTCACCCTTCCTACTCCTTGTATCACTGCTGTCACTCATTTCACTTATCCATAAACTAGAGCCATTGAATTCATTGTTGCTATTTTTTTAATTTAAATCCAAATTAGTTAACATAATAATGATTACACTTACATAATAAGTGTAATAATGATTTCAGGAATAGAATTTAGTGAGTCATCACTTGCATACAACACCCAGTGCTCAACCCAACAAGTACCCTTCTTAATGCCCATCACCTGCTTAGCTCATTCCCCGCCTGCCCCCCCCCCCCCCCCAAAACCCCTCCAGCTGTCTGTCTATCCAGTTATCTATTAGGTCAATTAAGAAAAATAAGTTCTTTTGCCTTCACTGACTCTTGTTTATAATGCTCTTCCTGCTTGATGTAGGTCTGAGCTATGTAATTTTCCTTTGAAGTACTTCAACATTTCTCACAAGGCAGACTTACGGGCACCGAATTCCCTCAATTTTTGTTTACCGAGGAAAGAACTTACCCTTCACTTTTGAAGGATCATTTCACTGGACACAGAGGTCTAGACTGGTAGTTTTTTCTTTTTTTTTCTATCAACACTAAGTATTTCACTTTACTCTCTTCTTGTTTGCATGGTTTCTCAGGAAAACTCAAATGTAATTCTTAACTTTGCTCTTCCATAGGTAAGCTGGCTTTTTCCACTGGCTTCTTTCAAGATTTTTTCTGTATCTCTGATTTTCGGCAGTTTTAATACGGTATGCCGAGGCACAGTCTTTTTTGTTTGGTTGGTTGGTTTTGGTTGGTTTGTTTTAGCTTTCATCTTCATTGGTGTTCTCTGAGTTCCCTGGATCTGTGGTTGGTGTGTCTGATGTAAGTTCAAGGAAATTACCAATCATTACTTCAAATACTTCTTCTGCCCCTTTCCTCGACTTCTGGTATTCCCGTTATCCATATGGAACACCTTTTGTAGTTGCCCCACAGTTCTCAGATATGCTGTTCATGGTTTTTGCAATCTTTTTTCTTTTTCACTCGTGGAAGTTTCTTTTGACATATCCTCAAACTCACTTGATTCTTTCCTCAGCTATGTCCAGTCTGCTAATGAGCCCATCAAAGGCATTCTTCATTTCCGTTAGTGTTTTTGATTTCTAGCATTTCTTCTTTATTCTTTCTCAGGATTTCTATCTCCCTGATTACATTACCCATCTGTTCTGGCATGCTGTCTGTTTTTCCACTAGAGCTCTTAGCATATTTAGTTATTTTAAATTCCTAGTCTGATAGATAATTCCAGCATGGCTGCCATATACGCGTCTGGTTCTGATGTTTGCTCTGCTTCACATTGTGTTTTGAAATTTCCCTTTAATATGCCTTGTAATTTTTTGTTAAAAGCTAGACATGAGGTACAGGGATAAAAGGAACCGTGGTCAAGAGGCCTTTAGTGGTGTGCTGGAGTGCTGGAGGGGGTAGAGGTCTACGGGGTTATGACAGGTCTCAGTCTTTGAGTAAGCCAATCTCCTCAGGCTGTGACCTCTTCAAGTGTTTCTCAGTCTCACAACCTTTTAGGAGAGTAAAAAAGGCCGAAGAGGACTGGAGATGGATGGTTCCCATCCCCCAGGCCAGTTAGGCTTTCATAACCCCCACTCCCTGCCCCGTATGTTAGACTAGGATAAAATAATCTCCAGGGCAGGCCTCATTAACAAGAACAGAGTGCTCAGGGCACATTCCAAAATGGCTGCTCCTCCTCCCCACCCCTAACCCTACCCCACAGCCCAAAGCCAGAGATTTTCTTCCAACCTTCACTGTGTGAACCTGGTAGGGCTCCTGGAGGTAAAACTCACAAGAATCCCTTTCAAGATTGTGCACGGCTGGGGTCTTTTCTACTCTCCTACTTGTCCACACACAGCGTCCAGCAATTCCTTAACTACAGTTTAGGTTTCTCTACCTTGGGGAAGGAATGCATATTTTTATGGCCATTTTTTCTTGCCCTTTGGCTTTGTGAGTGGGTAACTCTGGCTGGTATGAAATTCTTTACTATGTCAGGAAAGTTAACTCGGGAGAGGTAGCTCCCCTCTTCAGCCATGGGTGCCTTTGGGGAAAGGGGTCTTTAAATCTGTAGCAAGTGCCCCTGATTCCCTCAGATACAATTCCCTAAAGCGTCCTCTGCCCACAATAATTGTTAACAGGACCCTGAACGACTTCCACCCTTCTTTGCAAAATTGACATGTAGAAAAGAACCTCCTAGGGGCACCTGGTTGGCTTAGTAGGTGGAGCGTGGGACTCTTGATCTTGGGGTTGTGGGTTTGAGCCCCACGTCGGGCAGTTTACTAAAAAGCTTACAATAAAAAATAAAGAACCTCCCAGCCATTACTGGCAATACCAATGGTCACACATTAATCTAGGAGACTGATATAGTCTCCCCTAATCCTTGGAGAAGTGGAGACAAGAACCAATAGCCCCATTATACAGATAGAGACACCAAGTCTGAGAGAGGTGAAATTATTTGCCCGAAGTCATGACCCCAGGTGTGGCACTCCAAAACTTTAGTTGGCAAATACTGCACTGTAGGTAATATACAATGCAAAAAATATTTTTACTTACTAAAGGGACTATTGTGGGATAAAAGAAACTTAAAGAAGGAAACTTTCTATGATTTTTCAGCATCCTTTCCTCTGTATGTATGTGAAATCCAAAGGCCAGATACCCTCCTCTGTGTCTAATTTGGTCTGCCTTGTGTTTTCTATTAATTTTATATACAGGCCCTAAGATGTTATCACAGGTCGTTAAAAATAAACAATGAAAATGTACTATGATTATCGTTATAAATTAAGAAATGTCTGATTTAATGCTAGCCCTTCAACTAGAGCAAAGGCCTCACCGCAAGTGGGTCCTACAAAAGTCCACAATTTCAAAGTGCACAGGAAAAAATATGAAATCCCTTAAAAGAAGAATACCTTTTTCAGAGCCAACAATCGGGAAGAGAGGAGCCCCACACGTGAAAGCACCAGACTGGAAGGCAGACAGGCCCCGTGATGAATTAAGCCCCTTGTAGGATGTCCTAAGTTTGAGCGTGTGCCACACACTCACCCAGGTGCACACTGTTAGTTGACAGCTGGTGCTGAAACTGGTTTCAAGTTATCTCCATTGATTCATGGTCATTGTTCTAATTTAACCCAGCTGCTGCATTCTGTAAACGAACTTTCCAAACGCATACATATTTTTGCTAAGCAGTATCTGAAATGCATGAACTCATGTTTAGAGGTCAATGCCATAAAAGGGAAAATTCTGTAATGCAGTCTCTAAAACTGAGTACACAATCGTAATACCTTTGAATTCGTATTATAGCAAATATGCATATTTTGCCCTTATGTAACTGATGAAAAGTCAAGTGACAATAAAATTTATAATGAGTCAAGAGTTCAGACTCTTTTTTTTAAAGCGTATTTATTTATTTTGAGACAGAGAGCATGGGAGTCGGGGAGGCACAGAGAGAGGGAGAGGGAGAGAATCCCAAGCAGGCTCCACACCAACAGCACAGAGCCCTGACGTGCGGGGCTTGAAGTCGGGAGCCATGAGATCATGACCTGAGCTGAAGCCGGACGCTCAACGGACTGAGCCACCCAGGCGCCCCAAGAGTTCAGACTCTTACGATCGCCTGGGTTTGAATCCCCATTTCACTTACTTACCATGTGGCCTCTCTTCCTCATGTTCTAAGGATGGTCATAGCAACAGTACTAGGCTCATAAGTTGGTTGTGAGGGTTAAATTTCATTATATATGTGAAGTGCTTGATATTTAATAAGTGCTATCAATGCTAGACATATAGACGCAATTATTTGAAAATGTTACGTGTTATTAGTATTTGTGTTCCTGTTAGTGAAACATTTCCATCCAAAGGAATTATTCTTAGTTTAAATGTGCACTGGTTTGAAGCTTACTAAAATAATTATTTGGGGTCTTTTAAATATTAAGCTGGCTTGGGGCGCCTGGGTGGCTCAGTCGGTTGAGCGTCCGACTTAAGCTCAGGTCATGATCTCACAGCTGGTGAGTTAGAGCCCCGCGTCGGGCTCTGTGCTGACAGCTCGGAGCCCGGAGCCTGTTTCGGATTCTGTGTCTCCCTCTCTCCCCACCCATCCCCTGCTCATGCTCTGTCTCTATCTCTCAAAAATAAATAAAACATTTAAACAAAATTTTAAAAACATATTAAACTAGCATGATATAAAAACAAGAATCTAAATTAAAATAAGTGTATCTACCGTCTCTACCTAGAACTTTCCTTTGGGTACATATCAGCTTCTGTGTTCTCCTGAAACCTCAGCTAAAGAGACTTCAATCTATCATCTTGAGTATTTTGGATGTTTCCAAACCCCGATTAATATGCTACATAGGAGCTAAAGACCCCGACTTTTACTGACTACACCTAGATACGAAGAAACAGGTATCTGGATACCCTCTTCGAAGGCATATATGTAACTAGCCCAAGATTATATCTTCAGTTCTAGCTAGAGCTGGGACTAGAAACACATATAACATGAGACACTATCTTAAGTCTTTCTCTCCATTACTCTGCTATTCTTACTTCCCACACTTCTACCATCACTCAGCAAATATTTACTGCTTGTCCATTGTGTCAGGCTCCATGCTAAGTCCTGATGATGGCATAGCAAACAAGATTGAGGAAACTGGTGGTCAGGCCACCCCACCTCCTTGCTACTATTCAGGTTTCTGCATTTAGTAACTCTTCTTTTTCAAGTGCTATCACATTTAAAAACACAACTTTGTGATTTCTGCCAGGGGAAATAGAGTTGCAGTTGTTGGACATTTTGGTGTAGGGAATGACCGGCATGGTAAGACATTCAAGCCCACAGGAAAGAGCAAACTGTCCGTAAGTTACAATTGAACATTTTGTAAATAGCTTTCCAGGACAAAATCATCCAGGTCAATTGCCTGACGGAATTTATGCCACTTCCCCCAAGTTCCTTATTGTGATACTGGTAATCAGAGTGATGACACAATTCCGATCACGACCCCATGTCAGAGAGCTGAAGAAACAGTTGGCTTCTCTCGTTTTATTTTTATTTATTTTGACAGAGACACAGCATGAGCAGGGAGAGGCAGAGAGAGAGAACCCTAAGCAGGCTCTGACCTGTCAGCACAGAGCCCGACGTGGGGCTCAAACTCACAAAACTATGAGATCACGACCTGAGCCAAGATCAAGAATCAGATGCTTAACCTACAGAGCCACCCAGCTGCCCAGCCAGGTTCATCTTCCACTCTTCTCCACCTTGCCCAGCGCTCTGCCATGTGTGAACCACAGACTATATTAATGGGCTCTCTTGTCTCCGGACTTCCACTTACTTTTTTATCAATGGGAAACCCCTGAAGATGACTGGAGGGAAGGAGGAGAATGAAGTCAGAATACTTATTCCTCGGCATCCTTTTATGCAGGGTTTTCCTAGTCTTATTTCATCTCTTAGAGCAACACATTTTTTTCCCCCCCGACAGGTCTTTCCACAGAGCTCTCTCATTCTCCGGGTTCCAGTAACCATTTCCTCCTCCTCCAGTCCCAGGTTAGGTCACTGCTTCTTGTCGTTTCCCTACACTCTTCCATTCCTTTGTAATCAATGCTTTATTAAACCCTTCTCTCATTATCCTATTTGAATCTGTTCTGTTTCCTACAAGGACCCTACCTGCTATAGTTCCTTTCATTATTTGTCTTTCAAAAAATTTCAAGTCCCATCAACAACTGCCTCACTTTCTCCTAGTTAATACTCCATTTTGGCAGCCTTTTCACACCCTTGGCTCAGACTATGCTCACTCTCAATTAAAATCTCCAGGTTGACTTTTAACGCTGCCGTTAAACCAAACGTTTTCTGTCCTAGCCGCGAGATACTGTGTTCAGGACACCAAGATGTGAGCGCGCCATTTTTCCCTAAGCTTTTCCTTGTTTGATTAGAGCCATCATTCTAACGGTCCCAAGCCTACCCTACTGAAACCCTTCTTGGATTTAGAGTCTGTTATGAGACAAATATTCCAATCCCGTGTTATTTTCAGACTTGACACATACATTGTCTATATCCTTGCTGTAGGCCATCATCATGCACCTGACCAAAAAACGGGGCCGAGAACACATGGATGGCAATTAAGCGCACGAAAAGATCTTTAACATCTTTAGCTGTCAGGGAGAAGCAAATTAAGGCCACAATAAAGCATCACTACGCACTTATCAGAAAGGCTAAAAAAACAGTGACGAAACCGAATGCTAGTGAAGATGCGGAAAAACTCGTTTACTTACACATCGCTAGTGGGAATGTGAAATAATACACCATGCCAGGAAACCGTTTGGCATTTTCTCATAAAACTAAACACAGAACTACCACACTACTCGGCAGTTATGCTCCTGGGTATTTATTCCAGAGAAATTAAATCTTATGTTCACACAAAATTTTGTATGTGAATGATCATAGCAGCTTAATTCTTTATCATTATTCTAGAGAGAGAGAGCACGATCAAGGGAGAGAGTCAGAGGGAGAGAGAATCTTAGGCAGGCCCCATGCTCGGCACAGAGCTCCATCCCACGACCCGGGAATCAAACCTGAGCCGAAAACCAAGAGTCAGATGCTCAACCGACCGAGCCACCCAGGTGCCCTGCAGCCTATTGCTTAATAGGCAAACACCGGAAACAGCCGAGTTGTCCTCTGACAGGCAGAATGATCAAACAAACTACGTTACATCTTATCTATGCCATGGGATACTGTGCTAGGGATAAAAAGGAACCAAGTATTAATACATGTGGCAACCTGAGTGAATCCCTGGAGATTTCTGCTGAGTGAAAAGAAGCTAATCCAAAAGGGTACACAGTAAATGATTCTACTTACTTTTTTAAAACGTCGATTTATTTATTTTGAGGGAGAGAGAGTGCACGTGCGACCTGGAGAGGGGCAGAGAGGAGAGAGAATCCCAGGCAGGCTCCGCACGGTCAGCGTAGAGCCTGATGCGGAGCTCAACCCCACAAACCGTGAGTAAATGACTGTATTTATATAATACTCTTGAAATGACCAAATTATAGAAGTAGAGATAGTGGTGGCTAGGAATTACGAACTCAGGAGTGGCAGGGAGGGACTAAAGGGCAACACGAGGGGCTGTGTTGATGAAACTCTTCCATACCTTCACCACGGTGACCGTCACAGTAATTTCCATGTGTGATAAAACCATCAATACACACACATACACACACAGATGAGCAGGTATAAAGCTGAAGTCTGAATAAGGTAGATGGATTGCAGCAGTGTCAATTTCCTGGCTGCAATATTGTACAATTATATCAAAGTGAAAAGTTTAATTTAAAAAAATCAATCACATTTATATATACTAACCAAGAAATACGTGGAAACAAAAATTAAACACGATATTATTTACAAGTCACTCCAAAGAAAATGAAAACATTGAGGTATAAATCAAACAAAACATGTACCAAGGGATAGGTGCAAATATTAAAAATCCAAATATCTTTCTAAAGTTTATAAAATAAGAAGAATTTATCTGATACATTCATTTACAAGGGAACAAAAGACTAGACACACTCATAGGAACACGGATGGATCTTAAAAACGAGGCTCAGTGAAACATTAAGAAACACTGATGTATAATATTAACAACAGATACATAAATAAACAGCAAATGCCCAGGAAACAATACTACACATTTCATTATCACTCAAGAAAAGTATAGGCATCCAATGCATTAGAACAACTGCCTATGAGAAAGGGAATAGGGTTGGAAGGGAGAGATAAGAGGAATGAATGAATAAAAAAACAGAAGGTCCTGAACAAGTCATTCAAAGAATGTAATTAACTCAATCCTTATATTCGATACCAAAACCGTTCTATCATCCTTCTCTCTCTCGCTCTCTCTCTCTCTCTCTCTCTCTCACACACACACACACACAGATTTTTATTCAAGGGAAGAATAATCACTGACATTAAACATACTAAACATACTAAATGTTAGACTAAACATACTAAAGTGTGTTGGTGATAACATAAAGACCAGCTTTTACTTGATTTTATTTCTGTATTAAATTCTCTGCACACAATGCTTCCCCCACCCTTTACTGACCATGAGGGTGGGGATAAACCACTCTGGCTGAACCACCCTTGGTAGGTCACTGCTCTACCCCAAGCTTCTTAACAAGAAAGTACACTAGTGTTGATTTTTTTTGGCTTCCATATATCATGATTTTAGTGTGTGGAGGTGTTGTCGGTGACTTTCTGGAGGGTAAGGTTTTGGACCTGAGGGCTTCAGTTCCTTATAGCCTAAGATGGGTTACAACACACACCACTATAAGGTAGGTGGTCTGAGGGCAATTTTGTTGTCTGCCATTTTGAACAGAGTGTGAGTCATTCCACACCCATTACAACTCTCCCCATCTCCTTCCCCCCCCACGACACACACAAACTTCAAGAAATACCAACTCCTTTTCCTCCTCACCTGTGAGATAAAATGTTAAGAAGTAGATCTGTCTCCAGTCTTTCTGGCTGACATTTTGGTATGTCTCCCAACCCTCCAGGGCCTCATCGCCTCCATTCTCGAATACCTGCCTCTTCCCTTCCTTCCCTCCCCCACATCATCACAAAACCTACAGAAACACACGTCTTGTTCAGAACTGGATTTTATTGTCATCATCACCCCTGGTATACCCTCTATTTTCCTGATTTGTTCTCTCTGTAGTTGACAATTCTCCACTGCATCCTCTCGAGACACAGGAGACAGGTCCAAATCTCTGGCCCCCGCCACTCACAGGGCATTACTTGGATCATCGGAACTGTCTGGGGTCTCTTTTTTTTCCTACTCCAGCTGATTTTGATTTATTTTCTTAGTCATCCTGTAGCAACAGATGATTATTGTTGGCTTTTTTGCTTTCTTCGTTTTTTCAAAGTCTGTTGAAGGCCTAACGTTACCCTTATGCTTACCTTTTGCACCTGGTAGAAAAACTGATGAAGTCTTACGGACGTTACTTTGCAGGAAGAGGATGGAGGGTGGATGGCAGCGGGGGAGCTTTATGAGAAGGGGTGTGAGTTGGGGAAGGGCTTTTTGCTACAACAAGGGCAGGGTAGCGCTTATGGGATGGGAATCTAAACAAGAGGAGAAACATGGATACAGTCATCGTACCTTGTCAATTTTGTTGTTGTTGGATTGACAGGAAATGTTCTGCTCCTTCCTTCCTTTGGTGCATGGGGTTGGCCGTTTCATTCTCACGGTTGGTTGTTCTGCATTTATGCTAGGCTCTTTGGGTGTGCAGATCTCATCCCTGTAGCTAAGCCTCCCAGTGATCTATCCCAGGGCTCCTGACCTCCACGTGCGTATATACACATACCCTCCCTTAGGCAATGAGGAGCCACACACCCCTTGGCTTTGGTCATCAAGGCACTGTTCCAGCCAATGGTAGCCCTGGGGTGGCTTCAACTTCACAAAGCACTACTTCTGACATCTCTATGGGTGGGGGAATACAGGGTTGATGCTGTGGTTGTTTCTTTAACACCCCTAAAGATAGGTGCCAAAATGACCTGCCTTACTTCTTTATCTCCCATGTACAATTCTGACGGCAGAGACGACATAGAGAGGCAGTTTCTTCCATCCGTGCTCCATGGACACCCTTATTCTGCAGTTCATTCTGTTCTTCCCCACTCTTCACCATTACCTAGTATTTTGAATTTTTTTTTTTTTAGTTTATTTATTCTGAGAGAAAGGGAGATAGAATGAGCAGAGGAGGGGCAGGGGGAGGGGCAGGGGGGAATGGGACAGAGAATCCCAAGCAGGCTCCATGCTGACAGCAGAGATCATGACCTGAGCCAAAGTTGGACACCCAATCGACAGAGCCACCCAGGTGCCCTGCATTTTGAGTTTCTTAGCTAAGATTTCTCCAAATAGGGCAATTTTAAGTCCATGAGGACATTTATTTTTTTGTTGTTTATTTTAATCACCCAGTGCTCATCACAACAAATGCACTCCCTTATTCACATCGCCTATTTCACCCATCCCCCCACCCACCTCCCTTCTGGTAACCATCGGTGTGTTCTCTACAGCTAAGAGTCTCATCATCAGGAAAATACATATCAAAACCACCGCACACCCATAGAATGGCTAAAATTAACTCAGGGAACAACAGATGTTGGGGGGAGGAGGAGAAAGGGGAGCATTTTTGCACTGTTGGTGGGAATGCAAGCTGGTGCAGCCACTCTGGAAAACAGTATGGAGGTTCCTCAATAAACTAAAATAGAACTACCCTATGACCCAGCAATCACACTACTAGGTACTTATCCAAAAGATACAAAAATGCTGATTCGAAGGGGCACATGCACCCCCATGTTTATAGCAGCACTATCGACAACAGGCAAAGTATGGAAAGAGACCAAATGTCCACTGACAGATGAATGGATAAAGAAGATGTGGTATATATATATGGAATGGAATATTACCCGGCAATCAGAAAGAATGAAGTCTTGCCATTTACAACAATGTGGATGGAACTAGAATGTATTATGCTAAGCAAAATCAGTCAGTCAGAGAAAGACAAATATATGATTTCACTCGTGGAATTTAAGAAACTCAACAGGTGAACATAGGAGAAGGGAAGAAAAAATAAGAGAAACAGAGAGGGAGGCAAACCATAAGAGACTCTTAAATACAGAGGACAAACTGAGGGTTGCTGAAGGGGAGGTGGGAGGGGGGATAGGCTAAATGGGTGATGGGCATTAAGGAGGACACTTGTGGGGATGAGCACTGGGTGTTCTATGGCAGTGATGAATCACTAAATTTACTCCTGAAACCAATACTATACCATATGTTAACTAAGTTCAATTTAAATAAATTTTTTAAAAAAGAGTTTGTTTCTTGGTTTGTCTGTCTCCCTCCCTCTTTCTCTCTCTGTCTCTGTCTCTCTCTCTCTCTCTCTCTCTCTCTGCAGTCTATGAGGAGAACTGAATCATCCCATTTCCCTACTACAAATCCCCCTTATGCACCTTGAAGACCAGTTACTTCTTGGCTATTACCAGGCAACTTTTCCATCCACCTCCTTTTCCCCAGTGTCCATGTAGATTTCTTCAGTTTTTGGTTTCCAGTCTGAAATGACTGCCTTCAAGCTGTCAAGACCAGTGACTAACTTTCTCCACTGGGTATCCTCATCTTGTTTTCCATCTGAAAGCCATGTTCATGTTAGTAGATGTAGTATCGTGACCTGGGTTTTGACCCGTGTAGAGGGAAAGAGGCAGGTATTCATAGGACAAAAGCTGTTGTGTGTGTTTCAAGGCAAAACACTATAAGCTGAAACTGACTTGTGCCCCCACAAGTCAGTGCTGGAGGTTCTCCCCACAGCAACAAAAGAGAAAGACACTCAGATTGGGAAAGGACTAAAAAGTGTCCTCCAAAGACTAGGCCAGTTTATGTACTAAGTTCTATCAGTGAGAAAAAAAGCTTCTACAACTAATAACTGAGTTTATCAAGGTTGCAGGATATAAGATCAAGACACAAAAATCAATTGGATGTTTATATATTAATAAACAACTAGAATTGTTTATTAATAAACAGTTGAAATTTAAAACTGTGATTTAAAATATCACTAGAAAGGGGCACCTGGGTGGCTCAGTCAATTAAGCGTGCGACTTCAGCTCAGGTCATGACCTCAAGGTTCGTGAGTTCGAGCCCCACGTCGGGCTCTGTGCTGACAGCTCAGAGCCTGGAGCCTGTTTCAGAGTCTGTGTCTCCCTCTCTCTCTGCCCCTCCCTCTCTCGCTTGCTTGCTCTTGCTCGCTCTCTCTCCGTGAAAAAAATAAACATTAAAAAATAAAATATCACTAGAAAATATGAAATATTTGGGAATAAATTTGACAAAAGGTGTAAAAGACCTACACACTATAACCTAGAAAACGCTGTGGAGATAAACTAATGACATAATGAAGTACATGGAGATATACACTCTGTTTATGGATAGGAAGACACAATATTACAAGAAGTCAATTCTTCTCCAATTCATCAACCTGATACCAATCAAAATCCTAGAAAGGCTTTTTAATAGAAATTGACACAGTTATTCTAATATTCATATAAAAATGCAAAAGGCCTAGAATAGCCAAAACAACTTTTATTTTTTATTTTCATTTTTTTATGTGTATTTGTTTTTGAGAGAGACAGAGACAGAGAGACAGAGAGTCAGAGCGCGAGCAGGGGAGGGGCAGAAAGACAGGGAGACACAGAATGCGAAGCAGGCTCCAGGCTCTGAGCTGTCAGCACAGAGCCCGACCCAGGAGCTGAACCCAGAAACCATGAGATTATGACCTGAGCCAAAGTCGGCCGCTTAACCGACTGAGCCATCCAGGCGCCCTGCCAAAACAACTCTTAAAATGGGATGAATTCTGAATGAACTCTGTGGATCGAACCCATGTCAATGTCCTAATTTTGATAATGTGCTATGATTATGTGAGATTTATCACTGGAGGAGGCTAGGTTATACACAGGGCTCCCTTGTATATAACTTTGAAACTCCTTTTGAATCTTAAATTATTTCAAAATTAAAACATTAAGACAGCAAGAGCGAGGCAAAGGTAGAAGCAGCATGCCCCTGGAGTCCTCCAACAGGAATTCACACAACTCCATCATGAGGAAAGAAAAACTGCACTAGAGCCTTGGTTCTTGATCCAGTTTTCATCCAACATATACATCTTCATCTAAGATACCAGAACATCAAGAAAGACCTAGCAAAATGCCGTGCTGTCTTCCAGACACAACAAATTTATAGCATTCCCATGACCACAGACTAAACACTACTAAACAAAGAGAATGCTATCACTAAGATATACCTTTCTCTTAGTGGAACTCCACATGATGTCTAGCGATTACCACTCCATTTATTAAATGCTCCCAAGCCAATTTTGGAGGTTTTTCTTTAAGCCTTGTCTGCAATTAATAGTGAGAATACCACTTCGTCATGTGATGATATACATACGTTAAAAAAAAAAAAAATCAAGACACTATATCAAATAGAGATCAAAATGATTACAATTGCTGAAAATAACCTCCTTCCATTTTCTAAAGTGACTGTTTTCTAAATCTGCTTACCAAAAATGTCTTGAAGGTATACTGCTACCCAATGAAAATTCATCAAAGCATTAGGAACATATTCAGTCCATACTTTGTATTGAAATATCGTAATTAACTTTATAGAATAACCCCTGTTGCTCTGTTTAGTGGTTCTCTTTTAAATTTTCCCCAAAAATGAATGAGAAAAAAATTAAACGCCTCAGTGTACACTGAGTTCATTTGCATTCAATTTTTCCATTTCTGATGTGCTCAGTTTTCAAGAATATTCCTCTTCATCATACCAGGTTGAGGAACACATTCAGACCCTAAGAGACTCTTAAATACGGAGAACAAACTGAAGGTTTCTGGCAGAGTTTTGGGTCGGGGGAAGGGCTAAAGGGGTGAGGGGCATCACGGAGGACGTTTGTTGGGATAAGCATTGGGTGTTACACGTTAAGTGATGAATCACTAAATTCTATTCCTGACAAGAAAACAAAAGAATTTGGAGAGAAAAAAACAAAACAAAACAAAGCGACTCTCCTCCCATGTCACACTGCAAGTCAAAGACAGTTCCCAGGCTGAGGACCAGGGACTCCTATTTCCCTTCGGACTTCTTGTTTTCTGAGCCTTCGTATAAGTGGTATTGTAAAGGGACACCGATCTCACTACGACAATAACCCTCAACTACGTTTGCAATGCCTTTCTTTACGGTGTTGTATTTTTCTTTTTTTTTAACACAGGAGGCATGTTAAAAACGACACAGAACACCAGACACAGGATGGAATCTGCCTGAGAGTTTGCTTCATTCCGGCCACAAAGGGCAAGGTGTTAGAAGCCAACAGTTCATTTTCCTCTCCGGCACGGGCAGCTCAAGAGCAAAAGGCTGGGAAGAGTTGAGGACGACGGAAAGGGGGCACTTCCTACAAGCTTCGCACGTGATCTGCTTTGGAAAATACCAACCCCATGGCCTGCGCGGCAACCACTCCTGTTACTTAGAACACGGCCGCTACCACTAATGGCAACAGATTCCATGCTCCAAGAACCTACTACGTGCCAAACTCTGTTCTCGGCACATAGCATCAGTCAGACCCAAACAGGAAACAGTGAACACAAACCGGAATAATGTGACAAAGAGGTGGATACGGGGAGACCATCAGGGAGACGGCAATCACACGGTGTTAGTAGCAGCCGCGTTGCTATTACCTCAGACCTAAAGAGATGAGAAGAGGGAGTGGTTTCTGGAACCCGGAAAGGTCAACGATCATGAGCAAAAGCCGTCTTGAGAAGAACGCTGACCTCTATCAAGACACTCAGCCAGTCCACGGTGACTGGCAGAGATGAAGACAGGAGATTAAGTACCCTGCCCTCATTGTCCTTCCTCAACTTCCTCGGGGCTCGCCATCAGCCAAACCCAGTGGACTCGTGAGGATCCCGGAGCCCCCTGATATCATCCACAGGGAACAGCCTCCCTGGACAGAGAGCAGGGTCGGGAAGAGCGGCGAGTGGATCTGGACGGGCAGGGGACGACGTCCAGCAGAGAAGCGGGACGGACAGCAGCGGCGGGAGTGGGCACCAGTTAGGGTCCAGGAGCGCAGGGGACAGAGTTGAGGCCCCGAGAACAATGTGCACAACGTTGGGAAACGGGATTTCTAACTCCCGTTCTTCAGGCCTCAAATCTCGTGTTCGACCTAGGACTCTGGGTGCATGGTGTATCCTCCCTCCTCTTCAATCTCCCATCTACGAAACGAGGCAATTGGAATAAATGATGCGAACTTTTAAAAATACACTATCATTCCATAGTTCTCATCTTTACTAATATTTTCATTCCTTTAAGCTTTTAATCATACTATGATTCTAGGGGCGCCCGGGTGGCTCAGTCGGTTAAGCATCTGACTTCTGCTCGGGTTGTGATCTCATGGTTTGTGAGTCTGAACCCCGCGTTGGGCTCTGTGCTGACAGCTCGGAGCCTGGAGCCTGGGAGCCTGCTTCCGATTCTGTGTCTCCCCCTCTCTCTGCCCTTCCTCCACTCACACTCTGTCTCTGACAAATAAATAAATGTTAAAAAAATTTAATCATATTATGACTCTAATCAACCAGCCTACAACCCCAGAGTATAAAACTGTGTGTGGGGCCATCCTGGCTTGAAGTATCCTCCCCTTCTTTCTGATTCGGTCATCACTGGAAGGCACCAGACCCAGCTGGCACCTAAGGACAACACCTTTGGTTGAACCTGGAGGACTGGCTCAATGACGGGGTGCCGTAGACAGAAGTGAGATGTAGAACAAAGACCATTACCTCAGTCAACAACCCTTGAAGAAGCGCATGTTCTGTGCTGAGAGCTGCGCTGGGCACGGGGACACACACACACGCCGATAAGACACGGTCCCCGTCACGCACTTTCTGAAGCGCGTGCCTTCCCATATGGAACGTACTTTCTCTGCCCCGTGCCTTCCCATAAGGAACGTACACTTCCATATCTGGCATTGCGAAAAGTAATTTCCATCCTATTAGAAAATAAACCTCAACCCTTAAAATCACGCATTCTGAATTTTCAGACGTTTTCTACAATGCTCAACATTTTAAGGTCTTTTCCTCTGAGACGCCTAAGGCTAGGAGTGTGGTCCTTTATTACCATGCCTCCTATGAAAAATGCTTTCGTGCCACATGGTAGGTGGAAATATTAGCTTGCAATAAGAAATACCTCCAATTGTACATATCGAGGAAAAACACCATTTTGATTTTTTTGTTTTACCCCATTGGCTGACAACTTGGCAGACTACCCTTTCATTCCACGAAGGCTATTCGGGGAAACTTCTCTAGGAAACAATGCTAGGTACTGAGGTATTTTGAGGGAGAAAGTCTGCCATGACAAGTTTGCCGTGTGTCAATTCTATCTCAATAAAAATTATTCGAAGTACAACTTATCTGTCTACATGTAGGACGCATATTTTCCTTCCAATTTAATTCTGTCCTGCTCTCGGCGGCCACGCGGAAGCTAACGCAACACAATTCTAAGTCACTAGCACTGTCATCTGCCTCTCCATCCTTCCTCACCCCCACACCTCTCCTCAGGAGAAGAGCTTCCTGTTGCTCCCATGGTTTGCATTCAACTGTGTCTCCTAGGTCTTCGAAACCCTAAATGGAAAGGCACTACCTCAGGGTCAGTTCAAAGACAGAGAACATGACACGCACCGTCGCCACTTGGCGTCCAGGGCGAACTCCCGAGGCGTCTTCTTCCTTGAAATGATGTGTATCCACCAAACGGCTTTTTCTTTCCTTTTTTTCTTTTGACTACAAAATTAAACTGTTTGACATTTAAAAAATCATTTTACCCATTTCTACAGCCTTAATTACATCGTACATTTCAGGAAATCATAATACCGAGCAGAAATGTCATAAAGCCAATAATAGCCAGGCCGGCATAAAAGATGAGCCCCACTGCTCCGTGCATTACCCACAATGCTACCGCGCTGTACGCATTCAGCTTGGAAAACGGCTCTTCGTGCTTCCCACGGCTTACTTTCCTCTTCCCAACTGACGGCTACGGCGACTGCGCGCTTTGCAGACATCCACGGATCGATCAGACACACTTCCCTGATTAGAGGCTCTTAGGTCCACCACCTCAGTAACGTAAACATTGTAAGACGCGCTGACGATTTTTACAATTGCCTTTCCAATCACTACATAATACGCAGCTTTTTCCTGGTATTTACTTACACATAAATATAACATTTTGTTTCGTATAAGCTGTATATCTTCTAGAACATTTGTCCTTCATGAAGTATGTATTTCTAACACAGGAATACGGAAGCAGAGGAAGCATGAGGGCGGGGCCTTCTTTCACATCTACATTCACCGCAACAGGCGCTATGACGTGCAGCCGGTGAACACACACAGGCCTCCATTTCTAACGGGGCCGTTCTGTCCCCGCCGCAGAGGACACATTCCATCTCTCATGTGCGACTCACACACTCCCTCTGAAGCCCTTTCATTTCAGTCAAAATCGAGAGCTATCATTTGCAACAGTCGCCAGGATGTCATATGGCGAACCACGGACAACACACGCTCCGCTGGGGGGACTCCAGGAGGAGGAGGGAAGTCAAGGCAGAGAGAGTTCCAGATTTCCAAAAACTGGGCTGAGAATCAGCAGAGCTCTCACCTGGCTTGAGCTTGGCTCTGGGATGAATGACAACCACTGGCAATGACAGGAAAATAGGATTTTCACTAACAGTGACTTGTTTGGACGAAAGCGTGCAGTTCATTTATCTTGTCCTTACATGAGATGATGCTTGCATCTTGCCAGGATCAGTATGATCATCAGAAAACTTGTGGGTGCATTTCTGGACAATAACTAGGATTACAAACGGCAAGAGAATCCCATGAGGTCAACACCAGACACAAGCGATTCGAGTCCTGAAGACATCTGTACCCCATTACTGGACCTTCGGTTGCACTCGCAACAAGAACTCATTCTACCCCTAGCTAGCCCTGCATCCAACGCCCTCACCAGAGAAGCTTATGGGAACGGCACAGTCCGTTTCATAACACTTTCCCAGGTGAAGTCCCTGATCGTCTGCTGAGCTCCCATCCCGGGCCGGGCACTGAGCTGCGAGGAACGTACCGATGAATCAGATGCGGAGCCTCCACGGAAAACCTGGTGTGCTACGGCATGAGCAAGGGAGAGCGGTTAGGAAGACATATGGGGTATCATCGAGGCTCAAGGAGAAGAGATCACAGAAGACGGACAGAGTCTATGAAGGGGGTGGAATTGGGAAAAGACTTCTATGGATGGAGGAGATACTCTTTCGTGGGGAAGAAAGAAGCCACTCAAGGAGCAGCTTAGGGGAACGAGGACCCTGGTCAGGCTGACTCTCTCCCACATCCTCATAGCACCGCGCATCCTTCCACTGATCACACCCCTGTATCATCGTCCGCGTGCTTGTCAGTCTCCCTCAGTCTTCCCTCCCGGGAACCAGCAGGTGTATTTCCGTATGCCCAACTCCAGCATAAAGCAGCCTATGGCAACTGTACGCAAGACGGTCATCAATGTTCGCTCGACCCACAGTTGCATAAGTAGAGAAATGAAGCTCCGAGGGACAAAGTGAGACGAGAGAGAAAGGTCGCCCACGCTCCTGAGGCGGTAGACCCGGGAGTCAAACACGAGTTCCACCAACTCCAGACCCTGAGGTGGAAAACACGACGTCGTGCTAGACCGTGATGATCAGAGAGACGGGAAGGGAGAGAAGGGACAAAGCAATGCCTTTTCCTATCCCGTGCCCCAGAAATCACGAACGTCACACCATGTCATCTTCCACCGTTTCCTCATCATGGGGTAGGAGACGGGGCTGTCATAATCGTGCGGGCGGCAGAGGGGTGTCCTGCCACGGCCGAGTGTTCGTGTCCATCGAGTTCCGTGCCGTGCATCTGAAATGAAGATGGCACCCTGGGAAAAGCTGGGTGAAACCTGCGGACGAGGGGGAGGGCCGGGCCGGGCGTCGAAGTCCACGGACCCAGGCTCAAACCCCAGGGAGGCCACTTGCTGCGTGTGCCCGGCAGCGCTCACTGACCTCTCCGCCTCTGCTTCCGCGGGAAGTACCATCTCCCGCGCCAGAGGGGTACTGTGAAGAGGCCCAGATGCCAGCCACGACCCACGCGGCCAGCCAATGTCAGGGGTCATCGCCCAGACAAACACGCACGCTCTTCTTCGGCTGCAGCTCGGGAACGACGGCCGGGAGGGAGTCCCCGCGCGGGAGCCCACGCGGCGAGCACACCTGCCCAGCAGGCACGTTCTGTCAGAAGACGTGCCACGGGGAGGGGTCCCACGCTGACCTGATCTGAGGGTCACACGTGCACAGGACCGCCCCGGGGAACGCCAGGACTTAAGCAGAGCCCGGGTGCCCCAGGTGCCCGCTGGAGGCGGGCAGGACACGGGGCCGTCCGAGGCACGGGCCGCTCGGGCGGGGCTGCTGCTCAGCCGGTTCAGACCCGTCTGGCCCGGCTCTGAGGTGCGGCCACGGCCACTCTGAGGCCCGTGAGGTCCCAGGCGTCCCCTATCTGTCCAATCGCTCCAGCGTTCGGGACTGGCACCTGTGCGCTGACAAGCAAGGGGCCCAGAGCACCATGAGGTGGGCACCGGGTGTCCCAGAGCACCCTACGGATGCACAGCCTGGGGGACTGCTTCAGGGAGATGACCGTGACAACCAGGGCCGCAAGAGCCATCCGTGATGGATGGAACACAGACTCCCTGCCCCTGACCACGGGCAGCCACTTGCTCTTGACCTTTCCCCCAAAGGGGTGTGGCCCAGCCTACACTGGGCTCTTCTAACAGTGACACGACTCACATCTCCTTATGGGGCCTCCCTCGGGGCCAGGCACCGTGCCAGGAGCTTCCAAGTCACGTGTGTCATCGGGCCCCCCCCCCCCCCCGACGGTCCCTCGAACTAGGCGCTGTCATCATCCCCAGGTTACAGGTGAGGAAAGACACTTGGAGGGCACGCAGCGATGCAGATCAAAACGACAGTGACACATCACCTCACGCCTGTCAGGATGACCATTACCAGCAAGACAAGAAACAACAAGTGCTGTCAAGGCCGTGGAGGAAAGACACTCTGGTGCGCTGCTGGTGGGAACGCAAACTGCCGCAGCCGCTGCGGAAATCAGCACGGAGGCTCGTCACGAGGTCTCGCGTAGACCCACACGACCCAGCGATGCCACCGCTGGGTGTTGATCCCAGGGGAGGAGAACGCCGACTCAGAAACATATCCACGCACCCCCACGTTCGCTGCAGCATCGTTCACGACAGCCAAGATGTGGAAACCACCCACGCGTCCACCCACAGATGAACGGATTTAAAAAAAACAAAAAGGAAGATTACCGAGCCATCAGAAAGGATGAAATCTTGCCACCTGCGACAACACGGGTGACCTGGAGGGCGTCACACTAAGTGAAACGAGTCAGACAGAGCCGGACAAATACCACATGGTCTCACTTGCACGTGGAATCTTCACCAAAAAAAGGAACTCCCAGGTACAGATAAGCAATTGGCGGTTGGCCACGGTGGGGAAGGGGGTCAAAAGGTACACGCTTCCAGTTATAAATAAATAAGTCACGGGGATGTCACGTTCAGCACGGCGACTATAGTTAACGACACCGTATCGTATATTTGAAGGTGCTAAGACAGTAAATCTTGAAGGTGCTCATCACAAGAAAAAACAACGTGTGAGGACGTGTGGTGACAGATGTTAACCAGACTTACCGCGGTGATCGTGTGTTCGCAATACATGCAAATGGTGAATCTCGTCTTGCGCCTGAAGCTAGTAGGTTACCCATCGGTCACGGCTCAGTAACGAATTTAAAAATTAAAAAACCACGGCCAGCCTCTCTGTCACCTGGTGCCAGGCACAGAGGCGCTCGGGAGACTCTGGGCGAGCTGAGCGTGGCTGAAGGAGCAGGCTCTTCACCAAAACCGGAGCCTCGAAGGCACCGGAACGCCTCCGTCTCTCGGCCCCGGATCTGACCGGCCGCGAGCTTCGGCCACCTCTGCCAGAAAGCCATCCCCGGAATCTCATCAGCCTTTCCATTCGCGTTGCTACAGCCTCCTGTCGGGCTCGCACCACTCGTGCTCTGGCCTCGCCCCCAGTCGGCACAGAGACAGAACGAGATCCCAAATCCCCGGTCCCCACTTCCCAATCCCCGCGGGAAGGGGCTCAGCACGGGAGCTCCAAGCTCCTCCCGGGCTATTTCTCACCACCCCCCTCCACCCCACCCAACCTGGGCTCCGGGCACAGGAGCCACGGCCTCTCCCGGAGACCTCGCACGCGGTCACGGCTCACCGCCGCTGCTCGAGCCGCTTTTTCCACCTGTAACGGCCTTCGCACCCCCTCACCCCTCTCACCCCTTTCTCCACCTGTAACGGCCTTCGCACCCCTTCACCCCTCTCACCCCTTTCTCCACCTGTAACGGCCTTCGCACCCCTTCACCCCTCTCACCCCTTTTTCCACCTGTAACGGCCTTCGCACCCCCGCACCCATCTCACCTCTTTTGCCACCTGTAACGGCCTTCGCACCCCCTCACCCCTCACCCCTTTCTCCACCTGTAACGGCCTTCGCACCCCCCACCCCTCTCACCCCTTTCTCCATCTGTAACGGCCTTCGCACCCCTTCACCCCTCTCACCCCTTTCTCCACCTGTAACGGCCTTCGCACCCCCGCACCCATCTCACCCCTTTCGCCACCTGTAACGGCCTTCGCACCCCCGCACCCATCTCACCCCTTTCGCCACCTGTAACGGCCTTCGCACCCCCGCACCCATCTCACCCCTTTCGCCACCTGTAACGGCCTTCGCACCCCCGCACCCATCTCACCCCTTTCTCCACCTGTAACGGCCTTCGCACCCCCGCACCCCTCTCACCCCTTTCTCCACCTGTAACGGCCTTCGCACCCCTTCACCCCTCTCACCCCTTTCTCCACCTGTAACGGCCTTCGCACCCCTTCACCCCTCTCACCCCTTTCTCCACCTGTAACGGCCTTCGCACCCCTTCACCCCTCTCACCCCTTTCTCCACCTGTAACGGCCTTCGCACCCCTTCACCCCTCTCACCCCTTGCCAGTCAGAGCCCACTCCGCCAACCGAGATCTCCTCTGACCCCCGGGAAAGGGTCCATCAATTCCTCCTCCAAACTCCCGTAGCTATCTAGGTTTATTTGTTTCTCATGACATTAGGAGGCAGTATCCTTGAGGAGGAAAAGTGGAGCCAGATGGGTTCTGTTTAAAATCCTGGATCTACTACTTTTTAGGAGTCTGACTTTGGGCACGCCATCTAACCGCTCTATGCCTTAATTTCCTTGTAACAAATGTGTAGGATAGAAACACTCAAAGCATATTTCCCTTGTTCATTGCTGGCGTGTTCCGTGTGCCAGTGTGCACGTTCTCTCTGCACACGCACACGTGTATATATACACATGCGTATAATATACGCATATATATATATATACATATACACACACATACATACCAGAGATAGAGATAGGTACAATGCAGGTACTAAGTATTTGTTGAGCAAAAAATTAGGATATTCGCACTGAAGACTTCTCACTTGAACTCATTAATCCCACTGAACATCTGTACTCTGATCACAGGGTAGAGCAAAGGTACGAAAATGACAGAAATGTAATCACCTCTCCCTTCCAGTCCGGCATCCACCAGCTCTGTGCCGGTCATCACCGCCATCATTCTCTTCCTGCGCTCCCGTTCCTATGTGCCCTGGATTCCAAGGAGATACAAGCACCTGATAACCCTTCCAATAGTTCTATCTTATAATTAATCAAAACCGGCTGGGGAAGCAAGTGGAAAATTCCATTTTTTTCAAATTCCTCTCCTAAAATTATCTGCGGAATGACTTCAGAAGAGGATCCATCATACTGAAGATGCAGATCCTGGATTCTAGAGATCAGAGCTGCCTGACTGAGGGTCTGATGGCTCTGGACACTCAAGGATGAGGCCTGGGGGACCTGGGTGGCTCAGTCAGTTGAGCGTCTGACTTCAGCTCAGGTCATCATCTCACCGTCTGTGGGTTCATGCCCTGCATCGGGCTCTGTGCCGACAGCTCGGAGCCCGGAGCCTGCTTCGGATTCTGTGTCTCCCTCTCTCTCTGCCCCTCCCCTGCTCACACTGTTTCAAAAATAAAATAAACATTAAAAAATTTTTTTCAAAAAAGGATGAGGCCCATACTCTGTAAATGCTCAGTATCATAAGAGCAAATAAATACACAAGAGCCCATAGTTGATTCAATTCTGATGTTCATCGTCCAACACATTTGTCAAATAATTAGCAGCCAAAGACATCTTTACCTTTACAAAATAACTGCATATTTCTTGGTGAATGTAAATACCTCATGAAATAAAAACCAGGGCAGCACATAATGAGTCACTGAAAAGCTCATACCTTTTGTCTAAGTAATATAAATTCTCAGAGTTTCATACTCACAAAATCATTTCAAAACAAAAAAAAGCCAATATGCACAGAAATATTTACCAAAGTTTTTTTTTTTTTTTAAGCAAACATAGGAGAACAATTCAAATGTCCAACAATAGGGAAATGATTACTTTTAAAGGATAAGTTATGTTCTCTCTCTAGGTCTCACTTTCCTTATCTACAAATCGGAAATAATATTTACTTGTTTTAGGGCATTAAGTTAATTAATACAGGTGAAGTATATGCACCCTAAATTGGGCTCCAAGGAGATTCCCCTTATTAATAAAGCCCCCTTTCACTTGAGCTCTTTGGCAAAGTTTCTGTTTCTTGTTCCTTGCAATCAAACGATCCTGGATTCAGAAGGGGAAGAGTGGGGGAGACAAAGACACAAACACTGCCCTCTCTGTACCTGTAAGCATATGGAAAACTAAAACGAGTGTTTTATTATAGGTGACATAAATTACCAGATATGACACCAATACAAATTTCATTCCACTGTTTTGTACACAGAGATGCATGCTGACAATGGACCACCCACTGGTAAGCACCATATGTGCAAGATCTCATTAAATACTTATTTTTCCCATCTTAAAGATGAGGAAGCTGAGGCTCAGAAAAGTTACAGATTGTCAGTTGAGAAGATGACAGAGAAAGCTTTATATAGGACTGGAATCTCCTGCACGAGTGTGTGTGTGTGTGTGTGTGTGTGTGAGAGAGAGACAGAGAGAGAGAGAGAGAGACACACACACACGGGCAGAACACAAAAGTGAACCAGCTGAGGGTGGGAGTTGGCTAAAGGACTGACTTGTTTTGAAGTGAAATTTGCCCAGAAAGCTACTATTTTTACCCAGTGGGTTTGTTTTCTAAATTCTTTGGCATTGTTTGTAGAAGTTTCTTAAGATTCGAGTACTTGTCTTGAAGCTGTATCCCATGCAATTTGTCATTATTCATGCTTAGGTGTATGTTCCTTTGGGGTGGGTTGTGAAGTACACAGCTGTTGAACCATCACATCTGGAAGGCTGAAGTTCTTACAAATCACTCTCTTCTCGCTGGCTCCCCCACTGATTAAATCCAGAATCACCCACATCTGCCAGACCCCCAAACCAAAAGACGTTACCACAAGGGTGACCTACCAGTAGCCTTTTACAGGGACAATACCTGTTTTTCAATCTTACGTTATTTAAGTATCGTGTAGTTTACAAAGAAGTTTCTGATCTGTGATCTTATTTTGGACCCAACTTGCCAAGAAACGACACTCTCATTTTAATGAGCCTGACTTAAAGATACCTTAAGGTAACGCAGATATCCCAGACCTCACCAGCCTGAAATGTTATTTTTATTTTTCATGAGCCAGGCATGGAGCTCAAGCTTCCACCAACCTGGTTGCTGGAAATCCAACCTCGATTTCAAAAATGTTCTGTCTGGATATCGTGGGTTCCTTTCCAAGGCCCCTCAAGAGACCTACAATGGCAGGCATCACGCAGGGTCGGCTCTGTACTTCCTCATCTCTCCCAGGTTGCTGCCCTCCAAGCCAGGGGGAAAGCCCTCCCCATTATCACTGTCCATCTTGCAAGGCCCAAGGTCCACACCAAGGCAGCCATACGCAGATGCTTTCCCAAGTTCCCATTACGGCACAGCTGCAAGAAAAGCCTCCAAGAACTTGAGTTCAGGGTCTCAACATGACCCTGGAGCAGCTCAACTTGCAGCCTGTCTCAATGCACACAAAGAGTTTTGAGGACTTTGGCTGGAGTCTCACCGCTTGCTTGCCCAGAATCTCGTTATCTCATAAAAACACAATTCTATAGATTTCTGGTGCGCGAGCTTTTAACCAGAGGGGCTCAAACCCATCCAAAGGGCTAGATGACACATCGTCTTTGAGTGGTTCTCTGGAAACAGATTGTGAGATGGAGAGTGGCTTACAGGAGGCTGACTGGGGAAAGCTCTTGAAAGTGCCAATGTGGAAGGAACTTTACCTGAGCCCTGGGTTCCCAAAAGGCAGTGGCAGTTAGGAACACAACCACCACTCTTCTTTGCTGTGGAAATGGCTAACCACAAAGGATCACCTCCCCCTGGCC
Organism: Panthera onca; assembly: GCF_046562875.1. NCBI lineage: Eukaryota > Metazoa > Chordata > Mammalia > Carnivora > Felidae > Panthera > Panthera onca. The sequence goes on along the minus strand of NC_138357.1, from coordinate 10,268,360 downwards.
TACCTGCATACACCCAGATAAAACAATCTCTATCCTTCCCCTGGGCCTTTATAATACTCTTATATAAGGCAAATGACTCCCTTGTCTTTGGCCTTTATAAAACATCAGCCCTTTCGTTTTCTTGAGATGTTTCTCATTAACGAATATTCTACCTATTGCAATAGCCATTAACGAATATTCTACCTATTGCAATAAAAGTATCTCCTAACTGCCGCGTACATTTTTTTTTAGCGTGATTTCATTTATGTCTTAGGTCCAAAACAAGCAAATTGGCAGACAGGAAGGGGGGTTAGTGGTTGCCAGGAGCTGGGGAGGGGGCTGAAAAGTGACTATAATGGGGATAGGTCTTCTTTTCGGTGTGTTGGAACATTCTGGAATTAGATGGTGGGGATGGTCGCACAACTTTGTGAAGGTACGTAACGCCATTGAGTTGTAAACCTTAAAATTGTTAAAATGGTTAAGTTTTTGTGTTACCTACATCTCACCGCAATAAAAAAAAAAAAAGAAAGAAGAAGAAGAAATTTAACCACAAGAAGACTCAAAGGAGAATGGTTGTCACTTACAGCTGTTGAACTTCGTGAGGTTTGGTGCCACGCTCAGGAAGCTCGGGTTGTGCAGCGGGCTGGGGGTTCAAAGCCGCCGGCACCTGCGGTGGGACTCTCTCTCGAAGCCCGAGCTCCGCCCTCTTCAAGTTCAACTTGTAGGTCTCGTTGCGGGGCTCCAGCCCCAAAGCCCACCTGCAGCAGGCCACGTCTCAGCTTGAACTGGAGACAGCGCGAGGCCCACGCCGCCGCGGGCTCTGCTACGGGACGGGTCTACGCAGTCGGCCGCTCACAGTCGTGCCGTCGGCTCCGGCCCCGTTACAGAAAAGGACGGCGTTGGCCAGGAAGTGCGCGGCAGCCTCAAACTTTTCTACTTTCCCTTGGGGGTCGGGGCGCCGTGCCCCGGCCGAGCGCTCCTCCGAAGGTGGAGTTGGCTCGCGAGCGCTTCACGTCCGGGGGCATCTCCTTGACCGCGGGGGCTGTTTCAACTATTTCCGGAAGAGTCTGAGAGCGTGCGGGGCCCCTGCCTTCCGCCGTCAGCCCAGAAGCAGTCTCCGGGCCCTGGACTGCAACCTCCGAAGTCTCCTGGGCATCGGACGGGAGTCCCCCGCAAGGGCCAGAGCTGGAGGAGCGGGCGTCGGTCGAGGCCTTCCCGTCGCCCACCTCGAGACAGGAAGAGACTAGGCCTGGTTTTCAAAATCTCTCAGGCCCTCGGCTGCGCGCCTGCGCACCGCGGTGCTGCCCCTCCCCCACCTCCGCGCTGCCCCTCCCCCACCTCCGCGCACCTCCACGCCTGCGCGGGAGCCCTACGTTTTGTCTTTGACGGACGATGGGCCTGTGAGGCGGTTAGGAGCGTAGAGCCGAGCAGTGGAAGAGGCCCACCTGCGATGTGGTTGCAGACGGGGCCTCAGGGGATTCTGTGAGGGCTCCAGAGTCGTCCCAATTCAAGCAAGGCTGCCCAGCCGTTGTATCCCTGAATGAGCCAGTTGGCCAGCCCCCAGGAGCGGGTGTAACCCAGGCAATTCCCAATGAGAAGAAGCAACTGCGAGCTACCGGCAGCGGGGCTCCAAGCGGCTGAGCACGGTGCCCGCCCAGGGGATCTGAGCCAACGTACCCATTGCATTGATGGGAAACTACCTTCGATCCTCTGCACTCCTTCCATCCCAGACCTCAAGGACAATGCCTCCCTCCTCAACTCAAAATCAAAAGCTGCCGTGAACATCCGTAAATCGAAAGGATGCGGACAAATCTGGGGTGGAGCTAGGATCCAAACGATAGGAACAATGGGGAAAACGGGTGGGCGTGCGTTTTGGAACTCTCGAGGAGTGTTTCTCAAGCTGTGGCTCACAGACTTTCCTGGGCTAGTACCTTAATGCACTAAACTTGTGTTAGAAAACAAAATTCAACTGAGTACATCTGACGATCGAATTGGTTTTACTCAACGACTCACGAATCGGGCAGTATCCCATCCAGCAAGCGGAAAGGACTTCCATAGAGCTGCACCAAATGGAAGGATTTTATAGCCAGATACAGGCTGGGATGAGGAGATTATCGGCAAAAGAAGAGAAAGGGTTTTCAGGCAAGGTCACCTTCCCTTAGGGGGAAGGACGTGGGGGTCTTACCTGCAGATTACCTCATTAGTGCTGATCAGGAAATTTCAGACGGATTGGTTTGAATTTCCACTCCCGGGAGAGGCTAATGTTGCAATTAAGTTAGGTAGTAAGTCTTGGTGGGGCTTAGCAAAAGTGGCTCCATCTTGGGCCTTTGACTCTTTTTAACACTCCGCAACTCTATACTTTTGTTTCTGAAATGAATTAGCAATATACTCATGAATATTTAGTGAAAATAAAATTGAAAAGTCAACTGACACCATTTGTTGCTACTTAATCAATGTCAGCCCACATCTCTCCATTCTTTCCAAGAAAGGTTTCTCTTACTCAATTCCACGTGAACTTGTACCAGCTTGGGCTCAAGACAGAAATATTGCCAGTAACTCTTTTGTCATCGTGAGCCTAATTCTTTGTACATCTTCCTTCCTTCCTCCCAGAAGAATTTACTGAGATCTATTCTGTGTCAGGTATTATTCTATGCCCTGTAGAGGAGACAAAACTTTTTTCTGTGTCTTTCTACCCTCGACTACTGCCACCATAAGACACAAATGACTTGGCTAGGGCAGTGTCAATGGTGAGGGAGAGGCAAAATACAGACCACAGTTCACTGAGGAGCTAATACCAATGACACAATTGACAACATTGTGCAAACTATTCTAAGTTTTAGAAACCTGGAACCGAGAAGCATTGTTGTTCTGTGTTGGTAGCTCAGTGGAGGTACAGGATGGTGGGAGCACGCGTTTTTTTGGTTGGTTTTTGTTTTGCATTTTGTTCTAGAGTGGGAGAAACTGAGCATGTTTAAATGCTGGTAAGAAGGAACAAGGAAGCCAGCAGAACAGATTGAAGATAGAGGAGATTGGATCATTGACCTGAAGAGGAGTAAGAAACGGGATTTGCCTCATCCCCTTGAAGGAAGAGGACCTCTTCAACTGTGATTGGGGTAGGGAGAGGTCAGAGCAGGAGGCCAGCGCATTAAAGACAGTTGGACTGATGCGGAGTTATGGTTTTTCCAAATACACAGGACAGCGAAGAATCAAAGGAGTTGGAGGGTTGGCCCATAACTAATTGAGGAGATACATGTAGCATCTGGATTAAAATAGAAGAGGGGGTGAAAACCAAAGAAAACTGATGGTTTGGGAGAAAATGGAAGAGTCTAGAATTGGGAGACATCAAACAGGTTTTAAAAAGCAAGTGTTGGGGCGCCTGGGTGGCTCAGTCGGTTGAGCGACCAACTTCGGCTCAGGTCATGATCTCACGGTTTGTGAGTTCTAGCCCCGCGTCGGGCTCTGTGCTGCCAGCTCAGAGCCTGGAGCCTGCTTCTGATTCTGTGTCTCCCTCTCTCTCTGACCCTCCCCCCACTCATGCTCTGTCTCTCTCTGCCTCAGAAATAAATAAACATTAAAAAAAAAATTTTTTTTTAAAAAAGCAAGTGTTGAAGGAGAAAGAAGAAACATAGTAGCAAGAGCTAACACTTACTATGGGTCAGCCATCATTGGAAGTAATCAATTCAAAAGAATCCTAAGAGGCATATTCTATCGCTTTCCATCTTTTTTTTTTAAACGTTTATTTATTTTTGAGACAGGGAGAGACAGAGAATGAACAGGGGAGGATCAGAGAGAGAGGGAGACACAGAATCTGAAACAGGCTCCAGGCTCTGAGCCATCAGCCCAGAGCCCGACGCGGGGCTCAAACTCGCGGACCGCGAGATCGTGACCTGAGCCGAAGTCGGACGCTTAACCGACTGAGCCACCCAGGCGCCCCACTTTCCATCTTTTATATAAGAGGAGACTGAGGCACTCAGTGGTTAAATCATGCGTGCAAGGTCACACAACTCAGAAGCGGTACGGCTGTGGTCGGTCTGGTTTTGGTCTCTGCTTTCTCTGCTTCCCAAGCAGAGAAGAGAGTTTGAATTTGTGATTTCGAGTCAGTCGCCTTTTGCGTGATGCTGAGGTCTAGGATATGGTCTAGCGTGTGGCCTGGTAACGTGCTACCGAAGTAGGATGGATGCTAGACCCGGTCCCCAACAGCTCCTCTGCCCTCTCCTGCGGCTTCCCAAGGACCTTCTCCTGGTCATTGTAATTACAGCCTCACTGGCCTCTGTGACCAGCTGGGCTGTGACTGGGGACCCAACAGAGAAGGTGACTGACCATAAAGCCAACCCAACAGGAGCTGCGTGAGGAAGTTCAAATGGAAAGATCCATCCCTATTCAAGATGTAAGCGAACATGCCAAAACACACGGGTAAATCATAGCTCTGACCCACGCCGCATTTGCAAAAATCTTCACTGCGAGTTTTCTTTTGCTGGGTGTTTTCTGTGATTCCAGCTAAATGTTTGACATTTCTCCAAGAATGTCAGTCAGGGGCACACAACTAAAGCGGCCCTGCCTTCTGGTTGCATCATTAGGGGAAACCTAAAAAGTCTTAGTCACCCCAGCAAACGTGTGCTGCCCTGGGTTCAAAGTCCCAGACTTGAAATACGGCTAGAGAAGGTTGCTTTATTATCTGTTTTCTCTTCAGAGCCCTGGTGCTAGGAAAACTCAGCGCGCAGAATCTCCTCATCTGCAGAAGCTGTTAAATAAATGCCCTAGAGCTTTCTGGCATTTCATTATGCCAGCATGGGGGTATGAAAAGAAATTGGGCTTGCATTCCAGCATGCCACCTACCTCCGTAACCCTGCCCACGTTCCTTAAGCCGGTCGAGCCTCACCGTTCTCGTCTGTAAGATGGAGACAGTAATCATGTAAATGAGATGGTCCCTGAGGAGTGCTTAACCGAGCGTGGCTCATAGTAACATCGCATTCGTGTTGGTGGTGGTAGTGGTGGAGGTAGGAACAGCAGTTGCTGTTATACCTGTTGGCACCTTCCTCACTGCCCATCCACTTATTCTCTCTCCTATACCTGCCCCTCCGTTGAAAAAGCTCCCACCCAAGTCATCACACCCAAGAAACGCCTTGCAGCTGGTATCTCCAATAGGGCCTTTTGCCAGAGGTCACAGAGCTAGTGAGTGATGGCCCTGAGACTCTGACTCAGACTCAGTGCTCCTCAATTACACTTGACCTGTGTAATCTTATCCATTTCCCTGACTCCGAAGGCCATTTTTAAGTGTTTATGATGTGCCAAGTACTATGTTACACATGGATGTGGATGGATGGATGGGTGGGTGGGTGGATGGATGGATGGGTTTTTTAAAAATCTCACCGACAGCCTTATGGGATAGATACTATGATTCTATCATTATCTATATTTACACGGAGAAACTGAGGCTCAGGCAGATTTAGTTACTCAAGGTCACCCTGCCAATAAATGACAGAGTCTTGATTGGAACCCAAGCCTATCTAATTCGAAAACAATTGCTCTTGGCCGTTACATTACACTACAATAGAGTTCCCAAATAGTGCCCCCTCCAACTTCACGTAAGATTAAAATAAACTAGACCTGAATGGAACTCAGATACAGAGTTTACTGAAATATCAACGTACTCAGGTGTAACGTCGCAAGAGTGGACCTTGATGTGAACTGCTAGCCTCAAACGCTGGCTCTGAAATAATGAAGGCCATCCACCGACCTCCTTCGTAACCACCAGCCTCCTAAAGCCCAGGTGGAAATACCAAGGCTTTATCTGTGAGAGGTAGGGGCAGGCAGAAAACTGGGGTTTTCGCATTCATCCCGCAAACCAAATAAACTCTGGCCTCTGTTCCCTGAACATCAGGATACTCAATCATCTACTTCCTTCAGAAGGAGCGAAGGATGGGCTCTCCTCACCCCCAGCGTGGCCATAATTGTACCAACAACCCACCTATATCTACTAAGGCAGAAGATAGGGCCATTCGAGGGAATTTGGCAATGATTGCCGCTGCCATAAATAATATCTACCATTTTATGATTCAGCATTTCTCTCTGCATGATTCTTCTAAAGGGTATAAATAATTCACACTAAATTATAGTTACTACAAGGATATTTTAAGCCTAAAGTTGAAATTTATACAATTAGTGTCTAAAACCACCTTGAAGGGAGAAAAGCAAACATTTTGACTATCTAAATAGCACTTTATAAGGCTTTTAGGTAGCTTACTTAACATTCCTTAAATTAATAGTGATTTCTACATGAAAGTGAAATATGTATAATTTTTACATTAAAGTGAAATATTATAAAATATAATTAAGAGGCTTATCAGCATTCTCACATTTTGGGGGTAGAATGCAAAGGTATGAATTCAGAAGCTTATTAAACTGGATGACTGATCGCTATATCTGTTTCTTAATTATGAAATATTTATGCCCCTGATGTCATAGACCATGCAGTATTTATGCCAGATGTGCAATGAAATCTATATTCAATATTTGGGCAACTTGACAGGGGAAAGAACCTATCCCCTAAATTGATTCTAAAATTATCTTCAATTTAAGGCATTATCTCAGAATTGCACATAAAGCTCTAAATTCAAGAGAAAGTAAGATTATTTTTACTTGGATTAACATAGAATTTGCTTCAGGCCTTTAGTCACTTTGCCAATAGAGATAGCCAGACTTTTATTAAGCACTTCTCCATCTGAATGATAATGGTGCTATAGACCCTTTCCCACCCCTACCCCCACTTGCCTATTTTTAGAAAGAAATCCATTTGTCCTTAAACATTAAAATACAACTGACTCTTTCATCACCAGTGCCAGGTTTGGAGGTCTTCCAACAGCGACCAGATTATAAACACGTGAAAAGGCAGCTTTCTCTAAGGGCCTTTGTTTTCTTTTGAAGCGGATAGGTGAAAATCAAATGAAGTCCTAAGGCACAGAGTTCTCAAACTATATCCTGTACAGAATTATCCGCAAATGCCTTGACTCACCCTCTGGATGCTGAATCAGGAGTAGGTGCAGGTTGGGACCCGGGAATCTGCATTTTAATGAGCTCCTTCATATGTTTCAGATGTAAATTGGCCCCGGATCTCACTTTGTATAATTTGCCCTGAGGATTCTTCCCCTGACACTCAGGGGTTATATATTTAGATGACCTACAGGTCATGTGTAAAAAGAAAAGAGTTCGGGTACTGGGGCACATGGCCTGGGTTTGACTGTAGATTCTGCCATTTACCAGCTCTGGGGCTCTGGGCAAAATCACTGCTTTTCCTAGCCTCCTGGCTGCAGTTAGTGGGGCCCTGTAGCTGTGTTTCGGCCAGTGGAAGGTGACATATGTTACTTTGCCCCAGACTCCTCACCACGACCACTACCTTCTTCCTTTTGCCATCTAGATGTCAGTTCTCAGAGCGATCTTGAGAGCCATGCGTGGAACATGCTCAGCCTTGGACTTGAAAGACTGCTTGGAGCTGAGCCTCCTCTTTGTCTACCTGCACCGGACTGAAAACTGCACAAGAAGCAGCCTTTATTGGGTTAACCCACTGGACATTTTGGAGTCACTCGTTATTGTGGTTATTCTACTCTGTGAAATATAGTCACGTATGGATATGAGACGTGAAGTCAAAGGACAGCACGCATGGGGGGCAGTGAAAAAGCAGAAGTGATAGGCCAGGCTGGCTTTTCTTTTTTTTTTTTTTTTTTTTTTTTTTTTTCAACGTTTATTTTATTTTTGGGACAGAGAGAGACAGAGCGTGAACGGGGGAGGGACAGAGAGAGAGGGAGACACAGAATCGGAAACAGGCTCCAGGCTCCGAGCCATCAGCCCAGAGCTCGACGCGGGGCTCGAACTCACGGACCGTGAGATCGTGACCTGGCTGAAGTCGGACGCTTAACCGACTGCGCCACCCAGGTGCCCCCAGGCTGGCTTTTCTGGAGTAAGTATTGGATCTGAGGAAGACGCTCCGCCCACAAATGCCTCTTCACCACATGTTCACTCATTCCATTGGGCCTTTTACTGACAGCGGATCCGAGAGACTTAACAGGAAGCAGGATAGGAGAACAAAGACATTATTAGCAGCAGAGAAAAGCGGAGACCACGTAAGGGGACGTAGTGCCTAGCAGACTAGCCTAGCCCAGAAGCCCGAGGGCTTTGAAATGCACCTTGGATTCAGGGGTCAGCCAAACATCCAGGCATCAGCGAACACACAGGCGACGAGTGTCAAGAAAGGCAGCGAAGCAGAAACTAGGTACTTTGTCCTGAGCCAACATAAGTGCAGAAGTGAGTTATCGGTAAAGTAGGGGGTTGGAGAGGACAGGTTCAAAGACCAAGGAGAAGACCGTTCTTTCACACCACTTGAAATTCTAGCCATTCTTCAGAACTCGCCTCAAATGCCCCCTCTTTTATACATACAGATTTTTTTGCCACCTCCTTTATAAACCCTCCAACTGAATGAGGAATTCTCAATCTGGAGTCCATAGACCCGAGGAGTATAAGAATGAACTTCCGAAGGGCTCTTGACCCTCTGAACTTAAATGCAAAATTACGTGCCCATACTTTGGGGGATAGAATCCTCACTTCGATAGGCTTCTTAAAGGGAGTCTATGAAGCAAAGAATGTTTAACCATCGCTGGTTTTGTGAACCCCTGAAATGCAGGTGTATGTTCTTATCCATCTCTTTACCCTCGCGCAGAGCACAAAGTAGGTGCTCAGTAAATGATCATTGAAGGGATACGAGTGTCTTTTCTGATTCTCCAAGTTGAAATTGCTCTCTCGGTCTCTGTGTTTCCCAAACCACTTGGTTTTTATTTCCCTTGTGGCATGTTTACAGACTGCATTTCGGCGAAGTTCATTGTTTACTTGCTGTTTTCCCCAACCTGTAATCACTTTAAGGGGAAGCAGAGTAAGATTCATCTTCATATTCCCAAACATTGTCCGAGACAACAAATATCATAATTCAAGATACCCATCACCTCAGTTGATTTTCACAACAGTCATGAAATCATATGTAGTGTCATCAGCACCATTTTACGGATAGAAAACTAAAGCTCAGAAAGGCAAATAGGTTTATTTAAGGTCATATAGACACGAAGTTGAGAGTCAGATTCTTGTCTGTCTGATTCTCATTTTTTTAATGTTTATTTTTGAGAGAGAGAGAGCATGAGCGAAGGAGGGGCAGAGAGAGAGGGAGACACAGAATCCGAAGCAGGCTCCAGGCACAGAGCCCGACGCGGGGCTCGAACTCACGGGGTGTGAGATCATGACCTGAGCTGAAGTCGGATGCTCAACCGAGCCACCCAGGTGCCTTTTGTCTGTCTGATTCTAAAGCCTTGTATTATGTCCATATTGTATTATACTTTACAAGATTATCATATGCTGCTGTAGCTGTCCCTCAAGATTATTGGACTGGACTGACTTGAGCTGATGTAAATTTTATGGATATGAAATAGGGACTATGAGGCAGTCAGAAACTCTCAATCTAGTCCAATCATCTCGTTCTACAGGTGAGAAAATAGACATTTTCTAGATAGAAAATAGGCAGGTGAGAGAGGGACTTGCCCAGTCAGGCAGCAAATAAGTGGCCAAGCTGAGTGTCTTGCCTGCCCGATCGGTGCTCTTTCTTCCATTATGTCCTGTTCCTCCCTCGTTTCCTTGGTTCACGCTGCACTGGAGTGAGATCAGAGGGTCAAATTCAGGTAAATCTCTATAAAAAAAGTATGACATGTCTTTGTAGCTTAATTTAGTTCATTAGATATTTTAAGATATCCTTTGACAGCTGGTAATGATCATGGTTCTTGATTAGACAATGCATTTTCATGCATCTAATTTTCTCCATTTTTTTTTTCTTTCAGATATTCTTTTTTAAATGGAAGTAGAAATGTGCCAGATCTTATGATGAATGCAGTCTACTTAATTCATAGCAATTGCAGTCCCTCATTAGTAATAAATTAAATATTGAAAAGACCAGATCATTTCATGTGTCAAAAAGAGCCTTGTCACTTGGCATAATTTAAGAGGTCAAAGTGTGCATTCTATAATGATCAGCCATAGCCAGTATCTCTGATTCAGCTCACTCAACATCTATGACTCATAGGACTTACCCAAGACACTTGTGGAGTTACAAACAGAGCCAAAAATGAGGAGCAAAATAGAATCATAATTTGTGTCTGAGAATTGTTGGGCAGATATTCAGAATTGCACATCATTGAACTAGGACTTTCACCAGGAGAAACTGCATTTAACTGTTTCTATGTGACTTCAACACATCCCTTCATATTGGCAGCTTTAAGAAATCAGACTATTTCGGTAGTGATTTTATCAAAAACAATTCCATTGAAAAGCAAATAAATAAATATTTTCAAATCTCAAAATACCAATTCAAAGCCTTGGCTTATTTTTCATTTATTTTTGACATAAATACTTGATAATAGTACCATTTTTTGTCTCCCTTAACCGACTGAGGTCAACCAACTCCTGAGCTAGTTCAACCAACAGTGAAGTCCGTCATAAAAGATGAGTTTTTTTTTTTTTTTTTTTTTTTTTTAGCAAACATTATCGATGAATATTAGTTGTATCTATTAGGATATGTTGGGTTGCAGGAAACACAGTGAAAATTAAACAATGAAAAGTATTTTTTTTTTTAATTTTTTTTTTTTCAACGTTTTTTATTTATTTTTGGGACAGAGAGAGACAGAGCATGAACGGGGGAGGGGCAGAGAGAGAGGGAGACACACAGAATCGGAAACAGGCTCCAGGCTCCGAGCCATCAGCCCAGAGCCTGACGCGGGGCTCGAACTCACAGACCGTGAGATCGTGACCTGGCTGAAGTCGGACGCTTAACCGACTGCGCCACCCAGGCGCCCCAAAAGATGAGTTTTGATAAAGAGAAACAGAAAAAAAAAACCAGTGAATTAGGGATCAAACACATATTGCCTTAGTTTAAACACCACAAATCAAGTCCCTCATATAATAAAAGAATATGGCGTTCTGCGAGAAATTTACTAAATGCTTTTTTGATCATTTTGTTACCAAATTTAGAAGAGTAGGGAGTAATAAGCAGTTCTTTAGCAGAAAGGCTAGTGGACAAATATTATAATAACATCTTTTCAATGATGAAGCCATATCATCAAAGGGAAAGGGTGTGATCGAAATGCAATATAAGTAAAAATGTCTATATATAATATTCATTCATTCAGCACACACTGCCTCGCAATTGAGTGCAAGCCAACAGGCCCAGTGTGGCATAGATCGGAGAGTTGACTAAGGCGAGAGGCCTGCCCTCCAGGAGCCTATCACCTAGTGGTGGTGATAGCAGTACAGAACTAACTGTAACAAAAGGTGCCTAAGGCAAGAGATAGATGAAACATCGTGGGAGTTCAGGGAAGGACAAGAGCAGTTTCGGCAGGGGAGATATATTTGAAATCACCTAGTATCTAGAGCTAACACACCAGTGAAGAGACAGCTTATCTTCTAGACATTCTATTCTCTCTAATGCGGTCTGACCATATTATGCCAGTGGTCTAAATGGAGTATTTACAGGAGCAGAGGGAGGTCTGGGAAAGATCTCGAAGAAAGTCCTATGTGAGCTGGGTGTACAGAGCAACAGAACATAAAGATGGAGAGGTCAGTCGGGACTTGATCATTTAAGGTCTTAAAGACCATATTAAAGTATTTCAATTTTGTCCTGTGGCCAATGGAGAGCCATCGAAGGATTTTAGACAGAGGAGTAATGTAGTCATATTTGCACTTGAGAAACAGCACTCTGGCTACAATGTAGAAAATAGATTGCAGGGGAAGGGGGCAGGTAAGAAGGCAGGAAAATTCATTGAATTAGTTAAAAAAAATTTTTTTTTTAAATTTTAGACAGCGGCGGGGGGCGGGGGGGGCAGAAGGGCAGAGAAAAAGAGGGAGAGAGAGTATTTTAAACGGGCTCAACACTCAGCGTGGAGCCCAGCACGGGGCTGGAGCCCACAACCTTGGGATCATGACCTGAGTCAAAATCAAGAGTCAGATGCTCAACTGACTGAGCAACCCAGGCACCCAAAATTGGTGTGGTTTTTTTGTTTGTTTGTTTGTTTTGTTTTTAATTGTTTTTAATTGTTTTTAATGTTTATTTATTTTTGAGAGAACGAGCATGAGTGGGGGAGGAGCAGAGAGAGAGAGGGAGACACAGAATCCGAAGCAGGCTCCAGGCTCTGAGCTCTCAACACAGAGCCCGACGTGGGGCTCAAACTCACAAACGTGAGATCGTGACCCGAGCCGAAGTCGGACACTTAACCGACTTAGCCACCCAGGCGCCACCACCCAAAATTCTTTTTAAGTTAAAGATGATGAGGGCCTAAGAAGGTAGTGGTGGTCAGGCTGGAGAAAGTGAAATTTATTTGACTGTAGAAATGGAACAGAAATGATAAAGTAGAGATACTACTAGGTAGAATTGACTAAACATGATAAGTGATTGGGTTTGGGGGTATAGGAAAAAAGGAGTCAAAACTACCCCTTAGTTTTTAGCTTGGCTGACTATACAGTGAGCAATAACATTTTATTAAGATATAAAACACAGAAGGAACGCATTTCAATAGGAGTGGTGGCAGGGGTGGAAAACTGGGAAAAAGAAAGTTGGAAACTGATCAAACTCCATGAAACCATGAATTGCTCTATTTTTCATCATTATAGCCCCAGTGTCTGACTCAACAAATACTAGAATGAATGAGTGAGTGAAATGAATTACTGTATTTGAAGTGCCACTGAAGGTATTTGAATCTGTGAACTCTACTATAAGGTAAAAAGAAAACTTATTTCATTCATTGGCCTAATAGTCATTGAGCACCTCTTATATGCCAGGTAGAATTTTAGGTACTGGGGATATGTCTGTGAGCAAAACTGTAGTGGACCTGTATTCATAAACATATATATATACATATATATAATATATGTGTATATATGTATATATATATGTATATATATGTATATATATACATAATATATATTATAATTATATATATTTATATATAATTTTATATATATATATATATATATATATACATATATATATAATTTTAAGTAGGCTCCACACCCAACATAGGGCTTGAATTCATGACCCTGAGATCAAGAGTCAGACACACTACCAACTGGGCCAGCCAGGCACCCCCATAAACTTATATTTTAGTTAGATATAATAAAGACCAACAAATAAATATATAATTTCCCGTTGATGATAAACATTATGAAGAAAAATAAATCAGCGTAATGGGGTTAGAGAGTGATTGGATGCTTTTACAATAAAATTATCTGCCAGAGTCTCTCTTAGAAGATGACCCTTGAACAGAGACTGGATCAAAATGGTGTAGGAAATATGGCCATCTGGGAAAAGAGCATTCCAGGCAGAAGGAATGGCAAGTGAAAGAATCCTAAGGCAGGAGCATGCCTAACAATGTTCATATTCAGAGAGTAGCAAGAAGGCAAATGTGACTTGGGGAAAGTGAGAAAGAGGAAGAGGGGTAGATGATGAGGTCAGAGAAATGAAGTATGGGGTTATGGAGAAGTTTAAAAGCTAGTGTAAGGACTTTGGCTTTTTCTCTGAACGGTATGAGTTCCAGTGGATGATTTTTAGCAGAGAAGTGACTTGGTCTGACACATTTTAACAGGATCACTCTGCTGTGTAGGGCACAGTTTATAGAGAGGCAAGAATGGAAGCCAGCCGATTGGCTAGGAGACTTGAGACTCTTGAAACCATCTAAGCAAGAGAGCATAATGGTTTCCGCAAAAGTGAAAGCAATGGAGATGTCATGGTAAAAAGTGGCTGGATTCTGTTTTTGTTTGGTTTTTATTTGATTTTAGTCTACTTTTTGAAGGTAAAACTGGCAGGATTTAGTAGAGTAAGAAAGGAGATAAAGCTGATCCCAAGGCATTTGGTTTAAACAACTGAACAACAATGACATTGCCATTTACTACTATGTAGTAGTTTGGTATTGCATGTGTTAAATTTGAAATGCCTCTTAGTGCGGACATATAGTTGGCAGTTATGCATACAAATCTGTAGTTCAGGTAAGAATTCTGGGCAGGAGATAAAAACCGGGGAGTCATCACTCACTCTATAGATGGTATTTATAGCCATGGGACTGGATTGGATTGGATTACCTAGGAAATGAGTGTAAACAGAGAAAAGCATAGATCCAAGGCTAATCCCTGGGATATTCCAATCTTTAGTTGGCAGCAGGATGGGATAGATCTAAGCAAAAGGCAAAAGAGATCAGTAAGATAGGAGAAAACAGTGAGAAATAGTGGTGTCCTAGAATCAAGTGATTCAGGATTTTACAAAGGAGAGGGCAATTAACGTTCCAAATGTTGTGGACAGGTCAGGTAAGGGGAGGACTGAACACTGATCTTTATATTTGGCAAATAGGAAGTCACTTGTGACCTTGACAACAGCTGTTCATCGGAGTGGTTTGGATGTAAACATAATTAGAGTGAGTTCAGGAGAAAATGGGAAGAGAAAAAGTGGACACAATAAGTGGTAATTAATATTTCAAAGATATCGATGTAAAGGGGAGGACAGAAATGGGCGACCTGGTCAGAAATAGAGTGAGGTGTGCAAATCATGTAGGGTCTTGTAGGCCAGTATTAGGACTTTGGGTTTTACTCTTAGGGAGATGGGGAACCATCAACCTAGAAGAAAATGCTGAGGAATCCAAAGATTTAGAGATACGGGAGAGAAGAAGGAAACAGCATAGGAGATCGAGAAGCTGTTAACAAGGCAGGAAGGAAAACCAAGAAAGTATTTATGCAGAAGCCAAGACAGGAGAGGACAGAGTGGTCAACTATATCAAATGCTGCTTTGAAGTCAAGTGGGATGAAGTCTGTCCATTGGGCTTGAAAAAGACGGAGACCGTTGCTTTCCTTGCCAGAGGTATTTCCATTGCTTCAATGCAACAGGAGGGAACAATATGATTTTATAGTGGGTTGAGGAAAGTTGAGAAGATCCAAGGATAACAGTAATCAGGTACATTGATCTAGGAAAGAGGAGGTCTGCTCCAATGACATATACAGAAGGAGAAAATTGTGTGTGTGTGTGTGTGTGTGTGTGTGTGTACCATAAAATGCATAATAGTTCTTTTAAAAAACTGCCACCACGGATTGAGGATTTAAAGACTTAAACACGGGCTTTAGGGAACTAAGGATGCTAACCATCAAAGAAGATTTGGATGAATGGCCAGTATAATTCTGACTTTTATAAAGGTAGGAGATTGGTGATTAAAACCAGGAATGAAGTGACTGAATTTGAAAAGTAAGTAGAATTCAGATCTTAAGGACTTCAAAGCTAAAAATCAGTGCATAATTACAATAATTATATCTTCCCCTTTTCCTGGTACAATTATCTCCCATCCCTCTTTGGGTTTGAACTCTTCCTGATATTTATTTAAGTCACCCTTTCTGAATGTACTTTTCCTATGAGTTTCTGCATAGTAAATCTCTTTTGGAAACACGCAACTGCAAAGAATAAATACCTTGGGAACTAGTACTGAGGTAGAAATCTTGAAGAGGAAGTAATCCTAACCCGTGTCCTACATAAGAATGGTTCTTGGAAAGTCTTCCAGAGAAGTGTTTGGTAAATGTGGAGCTGGCCCGAAGGTAAATTAGTGCTGAAGAATTTTAACAGTATAATTCAACTTTGGCAGACTAATGTATTAGGGGCTGACCTGGTAAGGAGAAGAGAACCTTTGTGGCATACCTTACTTCCCTCAACATTTTAATCTCCATTTTATAGAAGAGGAGATTGAGGCTCAGAGCAAAGAATCAGTAAGGTGTCGAAACAAAGAATTTCCATGTAAAGCCTGTCACTCTTTTCACACTTATAAAATACTTGATATATTTAGAGCTTACATTTTCCTTAACTCAGTAATTGCCAAAATGAGTTCCATGGTCTGTTTCAATAGGCATTGTTAAAAAAAAAAAAAATTTCCATTAGCAAATACTTGGGGGAATGCGGGGTTAAGAAAAACTAAAGAGGTATTTTTTTTTCTATAGGTCTCTTCAATCCCTTTGATATGATAACGTACCTTTTGAAGCTCTTGGGGGATGGGTATTTAGCAACTTAACGAGGTAATTTGTTTTTCTCAGGGCGTCTTACCAGCAAGTGCATAGAACATACTTAGTCTAACTGCATAACTACATTCCTGAGCACATGTATACTCTGCTGGCCTTAATTAGATTGAAAGACAATCTGGTTTCTGTGTTCAATTAAAAGACACTGATCTTCATGGCCGAGATGCAGGACGTGGTCCTTTCTCAACAACACCAAATCTGCATGCCGTTCGCTATGGCAAGTTATTTTGAAGATGTCCGATCGATATTTGTTCAGTTTTAGAGAGTGGTATTTTCAGATATTTGGGTCCTAAAGTTCTAGGGGGAAGTCTTTATTTGCAGGCATCCATGCCCTACATACTGACAACCGTCTTCAAGGGTGCTGACAATAATTTATGATATAATTTTTTGGTTTCTGTTTATGTAAACCTAAGTGCATACAGGCCACTCGCTTCTTCCAGAGGTGTCTCTGCAGTTGAATGAGTTATGTGAATAGTAACCAAGATAAGAAGTAAGAATATTTAAAACATGGGAGGATAAGAATCTAATATGTTTATTGGTTTTCATCACATTTTACCTCCACTAAGGTGACACCTAAAATGATACCTCCTTCAGTGATGACACAAAAGTGATTATAGTGATGAGGCAGTCTCAAGCCAGAAATTATGCCACATTCCTATTATGACATCAAATGGAGAAATGGTATTGTGGGAGAGCACTGACCCTGGAGAATCTACAGGAAGGTGCAACCTCCCCAAATTATAAATAAATGTAAAAATGTATCGTGTGCCAGAAAAGAATAAGCTAAAATGCAAATGCTTTTCTTTCCTCAGGGAAGTCATTAGGCATAAAAGCCAATAGTCAGGTCATTGTGACATGTTGCCAAATTTCAGAGCTGTTTGGGAAAGAAGCAGACCTCTGTTTTCTTAAAAAGACCAAGCCAATGTCCTTAGAAAACAGATATGTTTTAGGCTTAGAAAGGAAGAAAAGGAAGAACACACACACACACATACACACACACACACACACACACACACACACACACGTTTTGCACTTGGGTTCTTATAGCCTGTCACAGAATCAGGCAATCGTAGAATACCAGAGTTGGAAAAGACCATTCATCTATCTGACTTACCAATCCCACGTACAAGAGGTCCCACAAGTTGATCAAATATTTGCATGAATGAGCCAATGAGATACTCTTTTTCATTGTTATAGAACTTCTACTGGCCATTTAGGAGGCCTTGTATTAGAAAAAAGAACACAGATTTTGGAAGGAGAATAGATTGAAGTCTGACTCTTCTGCTTATAGGTGTATCAGCCAGGATGGGCTAAATTACGCTACAGTAGCAAATAACTCCCAAGTCCCAGTGACAAATAGGAAGTTATACAACAGAACATGTACAGCTTAGACCACGAACATATAGTAAAGATATATATACATAGCAGCCCTCTCTTGGGTCTTCATGGCCATTGAGAAAGGTTTATGTCTTACTTATGTTATATATCCAATCCCGATCGGCAGTCCCTCCCCTCTGACCTTGTTCCAGTTTGTCTCTGCTTCCTCTTAGACTGACGGTCATATCTGAGCACAGTGTCCTACCCAGTTCTAGTCTCACTGGCATAGTACCAAGTTGATATAACAGGCCTCATTCCTGGACACCATGCTTCTCTTCATATAGTAAGGACATGTTTTGAAGTCATGTCGCACTCACAAAATCAAAGGATCTCATTGCTGGTGAGAAGTCATTTAAACCAGTGGTCCCTAAGTGTGTATCTGGGACCCAGCAACATTAGATTCATTTGTAGAGTTTTTCACAAAAAGACATTCACAAGCCCCACTTCTCTGGTTCCCAAGGACTCTTCAAACTGGTGCATGGACAAGTTTGACGACTTCTCTATAGCAGTTCTTTATAGTTTAGGCTCCTTCCAAATGTTCACCATGGAGCAAACGTATACTTCAGAACAAATGGAGCACTTGTTCAAAATGGTGTCTAGAGCCTTCCCCCAAAAATATAGAATTAGAATTTCTGGGAATTAGGCCCAGAAATGTACATTTATAACAAATACCTTAGTTGAGTCTGATGTGCAGTTAGATTTGGAACCCTGTGATCCAGTTCAACCTTCTAGGTAATATTTGAACTACCAATAACGTTTCCAAAAAGTTTTACAGAAAATATCACCTCGAGCTCAGTGAAGAACTTACACAGTAGGACACTTAAACAATATTAATTAAGCCAAGAACATAGGATAAGGATGCATATACCTAGCAGCCTTCTCTTGGATCTTCACAGCCTGTAACAGAATCATGGAGTGATATATACTCAGAGTTAAGAAGAGACTTGAGATTCAATTAGTCGAGATTTCCCAGAGTGTGTTCTATGGCACATGAGACTGTCAAAAAGAGAACTGCAAGTTAAATGAGACTGGGAAACACAGAACACTCCATCACGTGTCTTGGAGTATTAAAATGCACATTAGCACAATAAATACTCTGAGAAGTGCTGCAGCAGATAAACCTATTTAACTTTAATAAAATCAATATTTCCCCAAAACTATCTGAGCACAGGACCTATTTACAAAAATCACCCCTCAGCCTAAAGAATCAGTGTTCCATGGAACAATTTTGAAAACAGTGATCTAGGGCATTGTTTATCGGATGCATGAATGTCCTATCCAACGTTCTGGCAGAACTCACTAAAATTGGAGGCTAATAATTCTATTTCTGACATCTCTAATTGTTCACACATGGATCAGCATCTTGTCTTCTATCTCTCTGATAACCTAACTCCAGGCCACATGCTTTGTATCTAGAGGCAACGTAACACAGTGAAACGCATGTGAAATTTACTGTCAGAAGTCCTGGGCTTGAATCTTGGCTCTACCAACCAGTAATTATTTGGCCTTGGGTACTATTTAGTCTTCCTGAACATAATTTTTCTCATATACAAAATGCTACTCATCTCACCAAGTGTTGTGAGAATTAAATGAGATAATGCACGTGAAAAGCTGAGCACAGTGCCGGGAACACAGTAAGTACTCCAAAAATAGCAGTATTCATTTTATTTACAGATGAGAATGGAAAGGGAGTGCTTATTTCAATACTGAGGGAAGGAAATGCTGTCTTGTTCTCGCCCCGACGCACCCTGCCCATATACAAACCTTCTCCTTTCCTCAGTGCTTTCCCTCCAGATTTGTGTGATCTGTACAGGCTCATATCAGTCTGAAATTATCATCCTGATACATTTTGTTTTCATTAAAACAATTCCATTGACCCTGTTAGTCCCTAATATGTTATTTTCAGAATACCAAGAAATGATATACAACGTGAGCATATTAATCTCCCCAGAAGACCTGATAAAGAAACACTGAAACAAAATAAATTTTGTGGGAATATGGGGAGGTGTTGAAAATGCTATTATAGGAACCAGTGTGGTTTGTGGGAAGACTTTTCTTGGAAATATTTCGTGGTGACTGTGGTGGGATTACTTACTCATCGACACTACACGTTTATAGGAAAGCCAAGTCCATAGGACATTCCACACACTGAGGCATATGGCTGCCTTACAGGGAAGCAGAGTGTGGTATTAGCAGAGCAAAGATGGAAAGCGGTATTGTTTAAAAAGCAGTGCAGCTGTTCCCATTAGAAAAAGAAAAAGAAAAACAAGGAGGTGTTAACATTCCAGCTCTGTCATTACCTAGCTCTAATATAATGTTAGGAACTTAAATTTTTTGAGACTTGGTTACCTCCGCTGTAAAATGGGTAGTGCAGAAGGTGTTTGGGTTTTGTTTTTTTTTTTCTTTAATTTGGCGTCAAAGTTCTAGAAACTTCCATACAATGGGATTGATTTAAGATAATTTTAAAAAAACGATAGCTTTAAAACCCGCTCAATTGTCAAGAACATAAACAAGCAGTTAATATAAAAGGAGGTATAAATAGCTTATAAACATAAGAAAAGATGCTTAGCTTTAATCATAATTAAAGATATGCAAATTAAAATAGTAATGCGATACTGTTTTTCACATATTGGAATGGCAAATATATAAAACAAAATTAATAGTTCACAAAGGTTTTTGTGGCTGTTGGGAAACTAACACTCTCATACAATGTTGATGGGAGAATAAATTGGTATAACTTGTTGGAAGTCAGGCATTACAGATCAACATTTTTTTTTTTTTAATTTTTTTTTAACGTTTATTTATTTTTGAGACAGAGAGAGACAGAGCATGAGCGGGGGAGGGTCAGAGAGAGAGGGAGACACAGAATCGGAAGCAGGCTCCAGGCTCTGAGCTGTCAGCACAGAGCCCGATGCGGGGCTCGAACTCACGGACCGTGAGATCATGACCTGAGCTGAAGTCGGACGCTTAACCGACCAAGCCACCCAGGCGCCCCTTAAGTGCATATCCACTTAAACCCAGCCATTCCTCCTGTCAAACATTATCCCAACAATACATTTGCCTGGGTGTGCAAACGCAGTATTTGCAAGGAATTCCCCTGCGGTAACGTTTTTAACAGCAAAAACCTGGAAACTACTTCAAGGTTCATCGGTAGGTGACTGGTTATATAAATTTTGGTTCAACTAATATAAGGGCAAAAATGTATATGTAAGGACACTAAAAAGAATGGCGGCGGATAGGGAGACTGCTCACGGGCAAGCTGCTCTGTATACGTTAGATGCAAAGCAATAAAGAGGTAGACTGACTCGCATTTAATGATTACTTACCGAGCTACTGGAACTGGCTCCTTATTTATTAATTCGTTTAGTCTTTACATCAACCCGTGCGAGGTAAGCTCTGTTATCATCCCGATATGACAGATAAGGAAGTGGAGATACACAGAAGGTTAAGTGGCAGGGCCATGTTCAAACAGCTGGTACGTGACAGAATCCTGATGTAAACCCAGGTGGTCTGGCTTTCAAGACTGCACTATATGAAGTGCTATGCTTTTCTGCCTCTTCCTGCAAAGAGGCCTGTGTATTCGTCCACTGGAGGAAAACATAACAGAAAATATGTACACATGCCTGGAAATGACTGAAAAAGGTCCTGGAAAGATATCCAAGAAAGTCTTAGCAGCCATTGACTGTGGGGCGGGGGTGCTGAGGCTCCAGATGGGGGAAGACTTGCTCTGGGTCAAAAGCATCTCTTTGCTCTTGTTTGTTTGTCTGTTTTGTCTTTATCTTTTGCCTGAATGGCGTTTCATTGATAACTACAAAAGCAATTAGCCTTTAAGGGTAAAAAGAAAAGAAACCAATATCCTCATTGGATAGATTGGGAGACTGGGAACAAAGAAGGGAAGGGACCCACTGAGTTCCAGGAGGTAATTAATAGATGAGTAGGAAGCACAATCCTCATCTGTTTCTTTCAGCTTTCTGATCCCTCTTATCCCTGACCCTCAGAGACTCTGTGGGTCACAGATAAGAAAGAGACTTCAGTTTCATTGTTAATCTTTTTTACCTTTTAAATATTGTATATCTTTTGAATTAAATACTTTGTTTAGAATTCCTTTGTAATACTAGCAAACTGAATTCAACAGCACGTTAGAAGGATGGTTCCTACACACCCATCATATACGTCTGGGATTAATTCCAGAGACACAAACATCGTTCAGCATATGAAAATCAATTAATGTGGTAAGCCACATTAAGAGAACGAAGGGTAAAAATCACATGATCATCTCAATAAATGTAGAAAAAGCATTTGATTACATTTAACAAACTTCCATGATAAAAATTCTCAATAAACTAGGAATAGAAGGAAATCACTTCGGGGCTCCTGGGTGGCTCAGTCGGTTGAGCATCAGACTTCAGCTCAGGTCATGATCTCAGGGTTTGTGAGGTGGAGCCCCGCATCGGGCTCCGTGCTCTTAGCACAGAGCCTGCTTCAGATCCTCTGTCTTCCTCTCTCTCTCTCTGCCCCTCCCCCACTCATTCTCTCTCTCTCTCTCTCTCTCTCTCTCTCAAAAATAAACAAACATTTAAAAAAAGAGACAAGGAAATCATTTCAACATGATAAAACCATATACAACAGGTCCACAGCTAATACCACGTTCAATAGTGAAAAGCTGAAAGTTTCTCCGCTAAGATCAGGAAAAACGAAAATATGCCGCTCTTACGACAGCCACTTCCATTCAACAGAGTACTGGAAGTCCTCGCCAGAACGATTAGGCAATAAAAAGAAATAAAAGGCATCCAAATAGGAAAGGAAGGAGGAGAAGCGTGTACAGGAAGCCCTAAAGACTCTACCCAAACACTGTTAGAACTAATTAACAAATCCAGTAAAGTTGCAGGATACAGAATCCACATACAGAAATCCGCATTTCTATACACTGACAATGAATTATTTGAAGAGGAAATTAGGAGAACAATCCCATTTCCAATTTTATTCCAAAGGATAAAACACTTAGGAGTAAACTTAGCTAAGGAGATAAAGAGACTTATATACTGAACACTACAAAAACATTGATGAAAAGAAAGCTTAAAAAGACACAAATGGAAGGATACCTTGTGTTCACGGATTGAAAGAACTGACACCGTTAAGATGTCCGTATGACCCAAACCAATCAATGAATTTAATGCAATCTCTATCAAAATCCCAAGGGCATTTTTTACAGAAATGGAAAAAGCAATTTTCAAATTTTATACAGCACCACAAAGGACCCCAAATGCCAAAACAATCTTGAGAAAGGAGAACAAAGCTGGAAGCACGACGCGTCCTTACTTCAAAACATATTACAAAGCTACAACGATGGAAACAGTATGGCAGTGCCATACAGACAGACCTACAGTCTGACAGAGCAGTGTCACTGAATTTTTAGAATCCTTGGTGCCAGAGCTATGTGGCCTTTGCACAGCATCCCAATAGACTAGACTTTTCTAGAGCTGCTGACACTTTTTCCCACCTTGACCTACCAGTGCCGATAAAGTGGCTTACTTTGCTCAGACGTGGGGATTTGCCAAGAAGGTGTTAGCCTCTTCGATGTGCTGGGATGCCCTTGAGTTGGACAGCGTAATGTACTTAATCACAACAGTGGACAGCTACGTCACCAGATGGAGAAAAGCGTTAGCCACACTTGACCTTTCAAGTGTTATATTCCTGTCTTCTAGGCAGCATGAGGGGCTGTCTCTGTTGGGCGGATGACTGCAGCTCCGGGTGGAGACAGACTGCATGTGTTCCATAATGAAACCTATCAGGAAACTGAAACAAACAAGCAACAGTGTCTGAACATATAGGGTCGTGAAGCGAAGTCTGAAGTGTGTTTTTGGTGTATTCATATGGAAGGTGAGGGCAGACGTGGGGAAGGTGAGAGTAGAAAAAAAAAAAATCCAGTTCCATTTTTTTAATGAAAACATAACACAGGAAAGGTCCTCTTTTAAAATTTTTATTCAACTTTTCTAGGATGATGAGTCCTTTGACTCTGTTTAATTCAAGTCATTTATAGTCAGTCTCTTTCCAAATTAATTTTGCTCCTCTTTTCTGACCTTTCCCCTGTGAGGAAAAACTAAATTCAGCGCCCTGTGAAATGTCTCAATTTTTGCTGTGTAAGTGGGTAATGATGTTTCATGCTGGCAAATGCTATTAGGTTTCTTCTTTCTACCTGCTCCCAAAAGTTTTCAGCCTCATCCTGGGCTGCTATGTAGGAGATCATCATGACTATAAAATAATTTTGAGTCCTGCCACACAAGAAAGCAAGAAGGAAGGATAACCGCGGCTGACCATAACGTGACAAATGCGGGAATGCTTTCAACATTGAAGCGATTCTTTTGAAATTCACATGGCAAAGAGTGTAGCAATTACTTCTTCTCCCTCTATTCCAAAAGAGAAAGAAAAAAAGAAAGAAAGAAAGAAAGAAAGAGAAAAAAGAAGAAGAAAGAAAGAAAGAAAGAAAGAGAAAGAAAGAAAGAAAGAAAGAAAGAAAAAGAAAGAAAGAAAGACTGGGCTTCCTGCCTTTCTTTGCTGCATCCTCATTGAGTGGAGAATCGTCTGTAGAGACTCCTCCTCCCGAAGTCCACTTCCTGTGGGGCACAATCAACTCTACCTCTATGAGTAGAAGCACCATGGCAAGAAGGATGGGGTAGACAGTGAATTTTCCTTAGTAAGAGTGGCTTTTTTTTTTGCCCGTTTTTATTTTGATACCAGTGGAGGCTGAAATAGAAACCCAGTTTTAAGTCAGAGAGAGTACGCTCCTTCTCTTCACTCTGTCGCTATTTCATCCACAGGGTTGTAATCACTGAGACCCAAGTGCAACCGACTGGACCACCCAGCCTGTCGCTTTATTTCCAAGATGAGCAACAGAGCCACGCTCCAAGCATGAGCTCTGTTCACGGAAAGGTGACAGTTCGCCAAGAGCCTCCTTCCTCAGATGGCAGAGCAGACACGCACACAAAGCGACACGGAAACGGACTGTTCCTTATAGAGAAAGAAGAAAACTGGGCAAGGGAGGCAAAGAAAGAAATGAAATGACACCGTCCCTGGCGCCTGAAACCTGCGGCTGGGGCGAACTGGAATCCATAAAGACCTCATGTAGAAATTGCTAGGAGGGTGCAGAGACTTCGCCTGGAATGGAATGGTTGACAGCTGTTCTTACAAACCTGCAGTACCCAGTTCTTTCATCCTTGAGACGCCTGGAAAGAATGAGAACAGCACGGGTCTCAGCCACAAAAGCTGCATCTGAGCTTTAGGAGGGTGCGATCGCCAACAGAAGCGACGCCAAGGCCTGCCCAGCTTTCAAGGTTTCAAAAACAATAACCCCAAACTCCCTCAAGGGCTCTGCTGAGCTACAAGGAAATGCGAACTCTTGCACCTAATTGAGAAAACACCTTGACTTCCGTCCTTTCTAATTCAGATTGGAGATCAACAGCCAGGAATGCACGCCAGTGCATGGTTTAGTCTCACTCTGCGGCATAACCACGAGGTGAGACTTTCGCCCCGACAGTGCCAAACTTCTGCATTAAGGGAAACCTTGCTGCCATGAACCATCTGAGCGGCAAGATCTTTGAAGGAAGGACGAGGTCTCGTCCGTTCACTTTCCAAGCGTGTACCTCAGCACCTGGCACGCAGTGTTTATTCACCCTCGCGTCCACCTATTGGAGAACTTACTGGCAAGCGTGGCGGGGTCCGGAGCAGGCTCCAGGCTCCGAGCTGTCACGTCAGCACAGAGCCCGACACGGGGCTCGAACACCTGGACCTCGAGATCACGACCTGAGCCGAAGTCGGACGCTTAACCCACTGAGCCACCCAGGCGCTCCTGCTTGAATTTAAAGAATACACTCTACCAAGGCAATGTTGCCCTGGCGGGAGTAGAGTTTTCCTGGCGGAATCCGCTCCAATTCAAAGCCGACAGCAAACAGCTGAAGCGCCAAGACCCCCACACTGGGTCCTCATCCCTGGGGGGGCAGCACCACTGGGCATAAGGCCTCTCAAAAATGGCCGGCGTTTGGGGACCTTCTGTGACAGCCCACCCCTCCTGCCCCGGATATGACCTTGCTGCTGGCCTTGCTCTTCGCATACCTTCCCCCCCCCGGAACCCCGAAGTCTTCCTTGCACTGACCTTTTGCCACCACTTTGCCCAGCGTCCTGGCCCTCGTTCTCGTCTCATTTCTCAGACTATCTCCATCTGTGGATTCTGTGTTCTGTCGGGGCATGGGGTCCCACAGCTGTTCCGACATCTGCCTCGGATGCGATCCAAGTGGGACTGGTACCAGCAAAGCCTGGTGAGATAGCACTGATGTCTCTCGGCAACACCGGACGCGGCCGGTCACCCCATCCTTCTTGAAACACTCTTCTCTGCGCTCCCGGGGCCCCACAGCCTCCTGGTTTTCCCTCTAGCTGTCTGGTTCCAATTGCTCTTTTTGTCTTGCAGGTGCTTTCTCTTCCAAGTTGCCACAACAGGAGAGGGTCTCACCATTTAATACGAACAAGAATAGCCCGGAAAGCGGAAAATGCACGTTCGCGGGCCCTGCCCACAGATATTCTGCTTCAGAAGGGGTCTGAGAGTCTGAATTTTTACAAGAACCTCAGGCGATTTGGACACAGTTGATGCACGGGTCATACCGAAAGCTGGAGCTTGACACAGCTACAATCATTGCTGGGCCTTGTTTTTGCTTTCCTTTATGATTACTATTTTTGGTCGGGGGAGGGCTTGTTCTTTCATTCTCTGACCCCCTTCTGTGACCTTCGGTGTCAATGACAGCAATGCTCAAGGCTGTCTCTGGCTTAAGCTTCTCCTCAGAGCCCCTGTGGGCCCGAGGGACCCACCTACCTGGCGACCGGAAGGGTGCAGCCATTTCGGAGTCCCCCAGAGTTCCGCATCGCAGTGAATGGCATCTTCCTCGCCCCAGGTGCTCGTGGCAGAGGACTCTGGGAATCCCCCTTGCCTCCCCTGTCACCCTTGACTCACATATCCAGCGTATTGGTGAGGCCCGCAGAGTCTACATTCAGAATACAGCCCACAACCCACTGACCTCGATGCTTTATGAACCTCCACTTACTTTCCAAATCCCCTGTGAGAATCCTTATTGGCTACAGCCGCCTCCACGCGACAGCGGCAGGGTGGACCACCTAGAGCAAAGACCACGTGTGGCCCTCGAAGCCTCACGTATCCGCTCTCCGGCCCTCTGCGCGATGAGTCTGCCCAGCCCTGGTCTGGCCTCTGCCTACCTCACCGGCACCATATAATGAGCTAATTCCCACATTTAGGGTCTGAGCCTGCGTTGCTCGCTCAGTTTTAAATATTTGTCTTTGGGAGAGCGTAAGCAGGGGAGAGGCAGAGAGGGGGGGACAGAGGATCTAACAGCGGGGTCTGCACTCACAGGCCGACAGCAGTGAGCCCGATGTGGGGCTCAAACCCACAAGCTGCGAAATCATGACCTGAGCCACAAAGTCAGCAATTAAACGACTGAGCCACCGGGTTAGCCCGCTCCCTCCATTGTAAATGCTCTGCCCCAACCCCAATCTTCAGTGACTCATTTGAACTCGCTCTTTAGGTCTTTACTTTTAATATCCTTTCCACAGGACGGCCTTAACTGATTCCCTCTCCTCCCCACTTCGGTATGAATAAGCTTGAATGAATGAAAGCCGCTTGCGGGACATCCATGGGTCTTTAGGAGAGTAGGTTTAAACCAGTCTGCCAGTTCCATCGATCTGAGCTGCGCGTCTGACTGATACAAAGGGAGGTCTCAGTCCATTGTTAGTTACAGGCCTGAAATGCCACCGTTTGTTCCAGTAACATGGTCTCCTCCTCTGCTCCTCAGTATCTTCTCTTACAAGAGTATTAACATACTAATATACGTGTGAATTAGCTGCAATGTGGATTTGGTATGTGAATGTGAATCAGCTGGAAAGAAAAGCATTAAACAGCATCGGAATTTTACTAGGGGTGGGGCGGTTCCTCTTGGAGCACTTGGCCACCGGCACGAAAGAGCATGTTTGGATAAGGAGCCATGGGGCTGCACAGGGTAAAGTGGGGGCATCGATGGGCATGGGGGGAACAGAGAGGGGGAGGCCAGAGAAGGTCAACGGGCTTTGCTCTAATAGCCATCGTAACGTGCCAGCAACAAATCAAACTAAATATTTTTATTCTCTTCTTCTCTACTTAAACATTAATCAGGCAGAGGTGGTTTATACATTTAATAATGTGGCCATTTAGAAGTGAAGTAGGATTCTTGGGGCCCCTGGGTGGCTCAGTCGGTTGAGCATCCGACTTGGGATCAGGTCGTGGTCTCGTGAGTTCGAGCCCCACGTCGGGCTCTGTGCAGAGCCTGGAACCTCCTTCGGATTCTGTGTCTCCCTCTCTCTCTGCCCCTCCCCTGCTCATGCTCCGTATCTCTCTGTCAAAAATAAAATAAACATTAAAAAGAATTTTTAGGGGCGCCTGGGTGGCGCAGTCGGTTAAGCGTCCGACTTCAGCCAGGTCACGATCTCGCGGTCCGTGAGTTCGAGCCCCGCGTCAGGCTCTGGGCTGATGGCTCGGAGCCTGGAGCCTGTTTCTGATTCTGTGTCTCCCTCTCTCTCTGCCCCTCCCCCGTTCATGCTCTGTCTCTCTCTGTCCCAAAAATAAAAAAAATAAAAAACGTTGAAAAAAAAAATTTATTAAAAAAGAATTTTTAGAAGTGAAGTAGGATTCCAAAGTGTAAAACTGCTAATTTTGAACGGATTGCTAAGCAGTACCTGAAAGAATACTCTTTGTGATTAAAGGGATCAGCAAATGCACCGTGCCACTTTTAAGGGGGCCCTGGCTTATGGTACCAAATCTGAGTTGCATTTCAGAGTGATCTTGGATGTATTTGAAATCTCTAAAAACTAACAGCACCCAATAAACAACCAAAACCCTTGAGGTTTGGAGCTTTCTTTCTTTCTTCTTACTTTCTTTCTTAAATGTTTACTTCTTTATTTTTGAGAGAGAGCAAGCAATCAGGGGAGGGGCAGAGAAAGAGAGAGAGAGAATCCCAAGCAGGCTCTGCACGGTCAGCGTGGAGCCCGATGCGGGGCTCAAACTCACAAACCATGAGATCATGACCTGAGCCGAAATCAAGAGCCAGACACTTAACCAACAGCCACCCAGGTGCCTCTCTTTCTTCTTCTTTCTCTTCTTCCTCTTCTTCTTTTTAAAGAAAACTTTGTCTCTATGGAATGAAATTGAAATGAGTATTTCTGAGAGTATTTTCTTTTGTAATTCAGGTAATTTGTAGTTGCTATTCTTTATATAGTCTGTTGAGCTGTAACCTGAATTAAAATGCTTTCAAATACTTTTCAATTCTATCTAATTGAGGGTAAAGAGTAAAAAAATAGACCCAACCCTAATCAGAGAAGATGATGTCACAAAAAAGTAACCCTTGTGTTGCACTTGGCAGGCTCAAGAAATAAGCTCAAAATTGAAATGGAGGACTGAAATAATAAATACAAGCACATCTTATCATTGCTGCTGTGAGGTTGTTACTACAGTGCCGTCTTCAGGGCGATGTACAAAGGAGGCTGCTTTTCCCTTTGGGAAAAAAATCAAATAGCAGGGACTATGCTTTTTGGAATGCTGACACAAAATGAAAACACTAAAAATGAGGGGGACACATATGTCTCTTCTAAAATGATGCTTCATCCCTAACCAGTAATTGGGGTTATTGATTTGTTATTCTAATATCCAGCAGATATCATCTATTTGTAATTAAGCTACGATGGGTCAAGGATGTGAATGTTGGGGACAAAATACATACTTGATGGTTTTGACTCGCTTGACAAATGACTTTTAGTATATAAACCGGAGAAGAAGTATCTTCCTCCAAGATCATCTAGTCCAAGCTTGCGTTCAAATACATTTTCTTGAATAACATCCATCCTCCTTGTCAAAACCATTCTCACTTTGGACGCTTGTACGGATAAAGAACTCTGTATTTTGAAATCTAGCTCATTCCAGTTATGGGCTGCTGTAAAACCTTATGGAAAATATCCTTATGCTACGTTGGAACGTCTCCCTGAACCTCACCCACAGATCCTCATTCTCCTCTTTGGAACTTCCAAATAGAACAGCATAATGGAAATAGCATGATCCTGTGAGTCAGGAGAATCAGGCTGTAGACCAGACTGGTCTTCGTATGTTACTTGACCTTGGACAAGTCACCTGCCCTCTCCAGCCCTAGTTCCTCTTCCAAAAGAAAAGGAATCGGGATGAAATGATCTGATTTGCAAATTCGAGGAGTAGGTATACACCAGTCTTCCTGTGATGGTTCTTAAACTTTGGAGATGACTATTTACCTACAGGCTTTTGCTTTAACCCCATTCTAATAACCTCTAAGACAAATAAAGACCAGTTCATTCCACAGCAAGAACACTGCGGTAGAAACTGGCCTTCTCTAGTATGTTTATATTCAAATGAGCAGCTGAAATCAGATACGCATTTGAGATCAAATAACCAAGTGAGTGCTCACACATTCTACACTGCAACCCCATCTAAGCGACCAAGATGATTGTGCAGAGAACGGAAAGGTTGTTTAGGCACTGAGTCCCACTTCCCTTATAATGCACATACTGAAACCTACAAAAAGCCGACAGGTTCAAAGCAAGGTAATCTACCTTGATGTCATTTTAATAAAATGCCTGCATTTTGGTTCTCTCACAAACCCTCTTTTCCTGAGGACAGACTACTTCTCTTCTTAATCCTGATGGTTTTATCCAGTTTCCAATACACATCTCTGTGTAACTGCTTAGTTACATATGGAAAAAAAAAATGCTTTGTGAATTTTCATGGTGAGAATTGATACAGCAGCGTTTCAGCAGCTGTGCCAAATCTGGGCAAACGACTATTTGCTGAAATAGTGCAGGAGAAAAAAAAAAAAAACAGCCATGTTTATGGCAACACATGGCAAACCTGCCCACATGTCAGCAATAATGAACTTCTTTAGTTATTGCGGGGACCCCAGAGTGCAAGCTGATTTCTTTGAGTCCAGCTCGGGAGTTAAAACACGGGTCTCCGATTCCAATGCAAAGGCGATCCAAAACGCAAGACATATCTTCCTAAAGTTGGCTCCCCCCGCCCCAGATAATTCACTCTCATCTCCTTATAATTATTTTTGTGTCAGCAGGACTTCCTTTTAAATCCATCACTTACTGTACTAAATTTTCTATATTTCTGGAAGTTATAGAAGGAAATGAGCAGATAGAAGTGTGATGATTCTTTCTATAAATAACTGTGAGTTTCCAGGATGGAATGATATTCCACTCTGAAGGGGAGCTAGGCATGAAACTAGTAGCTGTTGTGGGCTGGGAGACGACTCGTAAAGAAAAACAAAAGAGAGCAACGTGGCAAATATATTCAATTGAAAAGCTCCCTGGGTGTGGTAATCCTACAATGGCAAATATATGCTTGGACATAGGATCCTAGATTATTCTGTGTATTGCCACTAACGACCAAACAGCAGTGAGAAAAACATTTCCCTGAGCTAGCCTGTGCCATAGATGATGCTGGCTGTTCATAGCAGCAGAAGAGAAGAATTTCCAGCAGGGAGGAGTTGGCAAATGTGATACATCCTGCTACGGAACAAGGAGACCCATGGCAGAGACATGGCTTCCCGGGGGGTTCTTGCAGGAAATGGCTTTTGAAATATGCACTTGGTAATTTGTATTGAAATCCAATTGCTGAAAACAAACCAAACGGCTTAGCAGCTTTAGGAACCCAAATGTCTGTATCGATTTATTTTGCTCCCTATCAAAATTCATTCTATGTACCACGCGTGTTTCCTTTCTTGTTCTTATTAAACACAGATACTGCTTTTTGTTTTCTACAGCTAGAGCTCTACCAGGAGGCCCTGATACCGGTTACCCCGTGATGTGAGTTATCCCAGCAAACTATTCCATGGGGGTGGAGAAGGTAAAGCAGTTGTTCACTGGCTGGCCAGTGAATTCCTTGAAAACATGAATTCCTAGCGTTGTGTTGATACATCCTGGATTTCACATATATTTACCAGAAATAAAGCGGAGACAGAGAATAAGGAGAAAGAAGTCTCAGATTTCATATATATTGCCGTGGTTCTTGTTCAGTGCTCGGATTCTGAGTTCTGATAAGCAGACATCGTCTCGTTTTTTTCTCTGAATACTCCTTTGGCCTTATGCTCCCGGATCTTAACCCAGGCACAGGCCTCTTTGGTCAATAATTTGCATCGGACTTGTTTTTTTTTTTTTGTTTTTTTTTTAACTCCCATGTTTCTAATCAAATCCTTACCCCGGGGTTATTTTGGATCTAGATGTCTCTACACAGTTCTCTGAATAATATTTGTGGGTAAACATATTAACGGCAGCATCGATATGTACCTTGGTTGGCTACCTGGGAATTACATACTTAACAGATTAAAGGATGATAATGAGGATAAAGTTAACGAGGAAAATCAAAACCAAATCTCAAGACACTGGATACTACTGAAATCCCAAGTTTCCGTTTAAAGTGAAGAGAAGAAGAAAAATAAATAAATAAATAAATAAATAAAGTGAAGAGAAGAGCAAGACACTTATCGTTTGGGCTGCAGTACCTACTTGGATTTGGTGCATCTAGGGAGTCAAGGCAGAGACCTTTTATTTGTTTATATCAACTAAGTAATTCCCTTAGGGCATAATTCACTATTTGTGTGTATTCCTGTGTGTGATTCCTGTGTGTGTTGTGGGGGGTGGGGGTGGTGAGGGAGGGACTTAGACCCGGCCTATTGTTTTGTTTTGCTTTGTTTTTCTTGTCGACCTGGCCTATTGTATAAACTAACACAACAACGGCATCGGCTAAAAACCAAATCATTTGCATTTCTTCTTGATGTTGAGCTTTGCCAATTTCGCACTAATAAACACACTAAATGGCTACAAATATGACCTATTAAGAAAAGACTTTTATTAGTGAAAACAGCATTAAAATAACTGAATAGCAACTCCAGAATTTTACCACAACGGTTCGGTTTACATGAAACAATAATGGAAATATACATTGCAATTCTTAGTCGGGAGAATTGAGCTTACTAGGATTTTCAAAGGCTTCCACGAGCAGTAGCCACTGCACAACATGGCTTCCTCGGGTTGTTAACCAGCGGCCTAGGACACGATCCGGTATTTGCCAACCAAGAGAAATGCGTTGTTCAGAAACTTTGGACGACGACTATTTCCTTTCTATAGCTAATGTGAAATTCTTCCCTGGATCTTGGCGCTACAGTCAGTGGATCTGATAATTATTACGATTTAATGAAAAACCTGAATCTTTTTGTTCTCGATAGCCAGTATTTGGCTCTTTCATATAAATAAGGGAGACAGCACAGTTTGCCTTCCTTGATTCCCCTTCTAAAGTGCAATCTTAACAACCAGTGGAAACTAAGACAAAACAAAATTCAAAATTAGATTAAGGGCAGTTTTGTCCAAAAATGAGGTTTTAAAACTCACTTAACCTCCCGTTTGCTTTTAATTTAACAAAGGACAGAGCCTCAGCATATCCAAAATCGCGGGTTAGCAATTATCGGGTGAATTTGAGATTTGTTGCCAGTTATTCCCGGTAAGTGAAGCCACAAACAGGATATTTTAGTTCAGCCCATCTGACCATAGTGACTAATTGAATGAGCACTGGAAATGAAGCCAAACCTTCATCTGATACCGCTTGTCCACATAGCTGAGTGGCTGGGACCCAAACTGGGACCCAGTTATGCTCAGTAACTCACAAAGAACTAAAAAGTCACACAATCACGGGATGTATAGCCTGTGACACGGAAAACATTTCGCCCAGAAGCACTTGTATGTGCTATCCATGCTGTTGACTTCTTCAGCATAGCTAGGTATAGGCTTAAGGCCACAATACTCTTAGTTTATATTCTGTTTCCCTCTCTCTTTGCGTCTCTTCCCCTAAGGAAACGTGCCTCCAGTTCACTTTATTGGTCTGTTTATAATCTTTGCTGGACATGATTGGCCTCAAATTAACCATAATGCACTCGGTTCATTTTTTCTCGACCATAAACCTCTGGTAAAGTGATGGATTGGTGATTTTGATCATCTTTGAAAGAACCAAATAAAAATCACAGTCCACCCCATAAATGGGCAACTAACTTGTAACCTGCCAGGCTGGCCGTGGATTATAGAGGTTCTAAAGTTTTTCTAAACATATTTTAATAGTTAAGACTGAATATTAATATCTGCTTATCTGCAGTTATGTCAGATTCCAACTGATTCATGGGAATGGGCTGTCAGGGGAAAGGAATACAGATTGCAAAGATGTTTGGGGGGGGGGAAAGCATCTCTTAACATAGATTTATCAATTAAGTTTAATACAAACAGTTTTCTAAAGCTCTGTATCTTACCCTCAAATCTAGGTGAAAAGACCAATTTGGTTACTACTTTATTTCCTCTGAAAGATAACGGAAAGATAAATATATTTCACAAACTGTGGCTTCAGAAATACCATTCTAGCAAACAATTTTATTAATACTTCCATAAAAATGGCATTTAATAAATTCTGTCTAATACCTTGATGCTATTAAAAGCAAGCAAAAGTCATTAAAACAGTTTCTTTCTGTGATTTACATTAGCTTTTATAGAACTGCTTGATTTTGATCTTATAAACTAACCTAAAATACTAATAACCAAATCAGGGTAAAAACAATACAATGTGTTTTCTTTACTTTATTTCAAAATAGTGATTATAAATACATTCTTGATATATTTTCTCCCCAGCTCTTTGGATGCGACAACAATAACAAAAAAAAAAAACAAAAACTCACTGTGCTCATTTCATACAATGTCAAAGTACAAATCATGCAAAAGATATCATAGATTAATATTACTGCCATACATTTCTAGATGTGTTCTGTTATTTCTGCAGTACCCACTGACGTTACTCATGAGGCCATGCCCTGTGTAATTTATGCATCCTTATGGCTTAAAGAAATGAAATATTTTTAAAAAGCAACAAAAGAAAGCCGGTCTTAAATGATCTTCTAATTAATATATTTATTCAGAATGGAAAACTAAATATAGAATATAAATCGCCTTATAGACTTGAATCACTGTATTTTAATAGCTGCTTTCTCATAAAATTACACAAAGATTTACTTTTCAAGAATTGAATCATCTTTATTGATTTCATAAAAAAATAATTTAAAACTTGATTTATATTACACAGACATAATATATTATCTCAACCCCTCCACTAATTTCACAGGATCTAATCTTCTCTGCAACCGTTCTAACAGAGTCCGAGCACATGATACGATGCCAAGAAGCCCATGATGTGTCAGACCACATTAGAAGTGAGCACTTCTTGGATTTTCTAGATCAGAAGCAAATTCTACTAAAGATGCTGTACTGACGTATATATCGCTCCTCAAGGGGTTAAACTAACATCAAGGTTATAGTTGAAGCCAACAAAATGTAGATACGGTATTTTAACTGCTCTTGTACTCAACTCAAAACTTATGCCTAACTACATTATCATAAAATGTACAAGCAGAACTAATGAGAGGCAGGTGCAAAATAGTATACACTGTATAATGTAGGCACAATGACTTCAGTTAAGGAAAATAGATCAGCCTTAACCAAGGATTTGTTACTGTCATTCACTTACAATTAAAACCTCCAAATAATCACACACATTTAAATTACTCTTGAAAGAAAGTGGAACATTTATACCTCTCAGCGGAAGAGTTTGAGATAGCCAATATGCTACAGCAAGCTTTAAGATGGCGGCAGGTCCTCTCGCCATTGACAATGGCAGAAACCTTGAAACATCTTCAAAGCCTCGCCACACTGAACAAAAGGCATCGTCCCAATGACCTATTATCCCCAGATCATGGATTGAGCTTCCGGTTCCTCCTGTAAGTGTCTACTTAAGATTCCTCAATCCATACTTTATTGACAGGATAAACTAAAACACTTTCTTTGAAGCTTTTGCATCTTTATCCTGTCAGTATGCATTAGGAGCCCTTTAATCCATGGATGCCTGCAAGCATGGTAATGGCATATTCAAAGTCCTTACGAAACTAGATGAAAACACGCTGTTGGGCACACATCTTCGTGTCTTTTCTTTCAAGATCAGAAAGTAAGTATTTGTTTGTATTTTTTTTAATATTCATATAAAGTTTTCACAGACATCGTCATGAAAATTAAAATTACACATTAAAGTTTTAAGAGCACCAGCACATACATATGGAGACGATTTTTTTGCTATTTAAAAAAAAAAATCTCCAAATTATCTATATGTACGCACATACACTCAAATACACACACACGCGCACGCGCACACACACCGTCTAAGAATGCCAAGTTGTTTGTTTGTTTTATCTCGGAACAAACATATAAAGCCCTGAAATTAGTACTTAATAAAGGGACTACTGTTACAACTTTAACCACAGTATCATTTTGGAAGCTGCACCAAAACATCTGCCACTTGAAGTTCGCGAAGAAGAATGTCTATGTTTACCTTCTTGGTCATCTTACTGATTAACACAGTAATTATACATATGCAGGCAGGCCAAGAAGGTAATGCATTTCGGGATGTCACTTTGCTAATTGGGAGCTCCTACAAATGTTCAGATGTCTCCCATTACCAAGTCCTCCTCCGTTCCTTTGACCAATTTTGACTTCGAAGTTAACAAGCAAGTTAACACAAGTTTGCACAAGCAAACACAGTGGCATATCGTTTGTAGTTGCAGACTGTGAACCCATCGGAGACCAAAGAAAGCATTTTCCAGTGTGGCTCTGATAGCCGACACTACCGTGATGTTCACGGCTCTACTGGATTATCTGATCGTGGTCGAACGATGACAGGACAGGATACTGATGCGGACAGGATATCGCTATTAACCTTACTCGTTAATTCTGTCAATATTTGTAGTGAAAACTATTTGATGTAAGCTCGTAGAATCCTGAAAAGCAAGACAACTGATGGCAACTAACAACTGCCCCAGACACGATACTATAAAACTAAGGAACCTATTTTAAAATGCACGGTTGGTAACAAATCTGCAGATAATATGCTGAATTCTCAAGAATAGCACAGAACTGGTTTTTATTTTTATTTTTTTGTCTTTTTGTGTTTTTGTGTTTTTTGTTTCGTTTCTAAATGATACCTGATCACAATGTCCAGAATATTTCTGTACACATAAGCTTCGGTTTCAGTTTGGTATATTTTTTTCTGTCTAGATTGATACTTAACTGATAAATTCCCTGTGATCAGGAAAACAAGTCAGGCATATTAAATACATATTAAGGAGTACATATTTTCCTATTTAGTATACAAAGTACTTCATAAATATGAATTATGTTACAAAAATAGCTTTGGGTGCGCTCACACGGTAAGCACTTTAAGGATTGTGGGTATTTCACAGAACTGAGAACAAACTCTAATGTTAGTTTAATTTGAGCCTTGTTTAATTCTGATAAACATCATGTATTTCTTCAGATCACCACAAACGCTACGTAACTCACGTTGATTTTTTTCTTTTAGGTTTCATGTATAGACAGGTAATGCTTAAAGTGTTCAAATTTATTTTATAGTTATGTAATGCATGGTATATTTTAAACAAATATTTGCACAATTTAACATTATAAATCCAGCGGTTTCAAGATGCAGGCCATAAAGTTTACCAATTTTACAAATACTATCGAATGTTCTCTCTTTGCATGCTTTTTTTTTTGTTTGTTTTGTTTTGTTTTGTTTTTGTCTTTTTTTGTTGTTTTTTTGTTTTTTTGGTTTTTTTGTGTTTTTACTTTTCAGATAATCTTTACGCAGAATTGTTACAATGCCACGAATCGAAAGGATTATTCCAGTTCCACCAACTTAATCTACGTGCAAAATGAAAGACCCAGCTGAGGTACAAACACTGGTACCAGTTTTCTTGAGTCTGCTTTACAAAGCACAAAGAGACGAAGGTTTTGCATTGGGGTACAAAACAGATTTGCCTCTTGAGGTTAAATTCAGTGTTTTATGTATATAAAGCATCCCTTTGGCAATAGAGTTTGCAGTATCCCCACAGGACTCCACAGTATAGGTTTTATGTAGTAAAATCTATTAAGGAAATTCTCTTCTACCGGACACATCTTTTGCAGCTACGGTTAATGAGACACCCTTGGAAACACCTGCCTCTATGCCTATTGATAATATAGTATTTGGAAGTCAGGAGTCAACAAAAGGCACTTTCATCATTAAATAAATGTCCTCTGTATGAAGTAAGACTGCATGACCTAGATCTTGTTCAAAGCTGTCTGCTCCTCAAGGACCTGTAGGTAGTCGGGGGAACTCTGGAGTTTTGCCTTCAGTTCAAAATACTCGCTGGTCTTCCTTTGTTCCACGACAATTTTACTGTGGTTGCCGCCTATCAGCGACTTCTTGTTTTTTTTGTCTTGTTGTTTTTCCGGATAGCGGATCTCGAAGCCGCTGACACCTATGCTGTTGTACTCCTTTTTGCTTTCAAGAAAATTCTGGATAAACACATTGGAATCCCTGCTCGGGAATAATTCATCCAGCTCGTCGATGGTGCTCAGTCTCTTCCTACTGTCTGCATGTAACAAATCTTTCTCCTTGTCGGCCACGTTCCTCATGGTGACTTTCTGTCCCGGCGGGTCCGAGAACATGAACCCGGTTTCGGACTCTTTCAAACCACAGGTGTGGCTCTTGCTCATCTGTTCTATGGTTTGTGGAATGAAAGCTTCTGTGCTCAGTCCGTCTTTTTTGTTGGTCTTGTGGTCGTGTTTCCTGAGCTGCAGCTGCATGGAGCCACACTCCGGGTTCCCCAGGCCTTCGTGCTTCACGGTGGGCTTCCTGTTTCGTCGCAGCACAAAAACAAGAAGGCAAAAAGCAACAAACACTGTTAAAATGAGGACCACCAAGATGCTTAAGATTAAAATAGACAGAGGCACTGGGCCACCGGGAGGACTTCGAATGGGACCCAGTGGGGTGGTGAACGTAATGGCAGGTGCGGGGCTCGTGAATGGCGCGGATAGCTTGTTTAAGAGTTTGGGACATAAGATTTCATTTTTGAGGGACTTCAGTTCGATGTTGGCAAACTGGACGGGTGTCTCACACTTCAGTTCCTTCACCACGATGCCGTCATTCAGCTTCTCCAGCCACAGCTTTAGTGCCACCAAGTCACAGGTGCAGTCCCAAGGGTTGCCCTCCAAGTCAATCTGCGTCAGAGACTGCAGCT
Organism: Panthera onca; assembly: GCF_046562875.1. Classification (NCBI taxonomy): domain Eukaryota; kingdom Metazoa; phylum Chordata; class Mammalia; order Carnivora; family Felidae; genus Panthera; species Panthera onca. The sequence goes on along the minus strand of NC_138357.1, from coordinate 10,229,640 downwards.
GATCGAGGACCCCGCTGACGGGCAAGTACATGAACTTGTTGTTCCGCAGGTTCAGTCTAGCCAGGGGCGCTCCAGAAAAAATGTAAACGGGCAGGCTCTTTAAGAGATTGTTGTTTAAATACAGCAATTGCAAATTGGGCATGGAGTCGAAGGTGCCTGCTAAGATCTCCTTAATCAGATTGTATTCCAAATACAGATACTGCAGGTTACGAAGGCCCGAAAATATTTCGGGGTAGAGTCTCTCAATCTGATTGCCGTTGAGATACAGCCTGCGTAAATTAGTGAGATTGTGGAATACGTCGCCCTTGATCACCGTAATCTGATTGCTGCCTAAATGGAGCAAATCCAGTCCTTCAAACTCGGCGAAGTCCGAGACGTCCACGTCTCTGATGCTATTGCCGTTGACGTGCAACTTCTTGGCATTTAAAGGTTTCGGGACCAGTTCAGACATGGACTGTATATTTTTCTCTTGGCAGTTGATGCTCAGTCCCAAGTCCGAAGGATGTGTTTTGCAAAAGCAAGGTGCTGGGCAAGGCGTAAGAGGAGGCACCCTCGTTTGGTAAGACACGATCTGACTGAGATTGCGGTTGGAGAGGGATTTGCCTGCCACGATTCCAGAGATCTTGGAAGGGTTTGTCGTCTTCGGCGGTTTGGTCACTAATCTGTGTAAGGACGTTTGGGTAGTGTGGCCATTGGGAGTGGTGAAGCCATTCTCCAGCTGAGACGGAGGCAGGATTCGTACATCAAAATCACTGCCCGTGCCCATGGGGCATAATTCCTGTTTGTTGGTTTCTTTTAAAAGCCTCCCATATAAGTCACTGGGCGTTTCGCAGATAGCTTCTCCTATGTAAATGTTATATGGCATGTTCTCCAGCCAGGCTTTTAAAGGCAACAAATCACAGCTGCAGTTCCAAGGATTGTCTTCTAATTGCAGTTCGACAACGCGGCCTATGTGTTCCAGAACCCCGATATAGGGGAGCTTCTGGATCCTGTTCCCTCGTATATCCAGGTGGGTCAAAGACGCGAATCGGAAAATATTATCAGGAAGGAATGAAATCAGATTGTCATTAAGAATGAGAACTTTCAGTTTGTGGAGTTTATTGAAGGCTCCTCGTTCAATATACTTGATTAAATTGTAGTCAGCCTGGAGATACTCCAAGTTCTCTATGCCAAGGAAAGTGTCAGCTCGGAGAATCTTTAATTCATTGTTGTTCAAGTGCAACTGCTTTAACGCACTGAGCCCAAGAAAGGCTCCTCCCTCAATGTTCTGCAGTTTATTATTTCCCAGCTGCAGGGACACTGCGTGTGAAAAATTCAAGAATGTATTCGGATAGAGGATGTTTAAAAAATTGTTTTGGAAGTTGAGGTGATAAAAATTAGACCAGGGTGGTTTCAGCTGATTTGGTCTGTAGACTGAAACCTTCTCACAGTTGACATAGAGCACGTTCTCGACTGACACGCAGGAGCACACATTGCAAATTTCCACCGATATGTCAGAATCTGCATTTGTCGAAGAGATCAGGGCTGACAAAATCAGAAAGAGCCAAAGAAACATCTTCTGGCAATCAGCAAACAACTTTATGCTTCTGAATAAAGAGAAACAATCTAAAAAATAAAAAGAAAACATTTTTTCAATGATCATTACTTGAAAGATCATTTGTGTCTACATCATACCATAGTGAACACACGGCTGTAATTATCAGCTTTGTATTTTTCTGCAAGTACTCTCACTCAGTTGAACAAGAATCAGCAGAAATGCCATACGTTTTATTTCCATACGTGGGGTTTATACACATTTTACGTGTGCAGAACACACAACAAACAACAGGAAAAAAAAGCCTCGATCGTACGTAAACCTTAACAATCTGAAAATCTTTTCTCTACGTGGACCATCACATGCTGTCCCCCGCACACAGACCTGTGGCAACTCTACTGACCTATCCCAGACCATCCGCTGTGCCTTTTGTAGTTTGCACCACGAAGGCATTTCCACCTGTAGAAGTCTACTCTCTGGGCTTCAGTTAGATAAGAGGCCAAACAGAGGAGATATTAGACCCCTGGGTTCGGTGGAGGATGGCCAAGCCAGGATTGGGTTGCAGTAGAGGGGACAGTCACAAGATCAAGGTAGAAGGAGCCCTAGGAAGAGATCTGCCTGAGCTTCAGCCCGCAGGTAAGCACACTGCCGTGAATCAGTTCACTCTTGGACATGGCTGCCTTAAAAAACACGGATGACCCAGTGAGGTTCTAGAAAAATAACCCAGTAGGAAATGACCAAAATTTTAATTTCAAGTAAATACACAGTATTCAGTCTTTTGTCAGTCATCTCCCAAACTGGGGACGGGGGGGGGGGGTGCTTTTGTCCCTGGGTCCCTGAAAATAGGAGAGAAACCTGCCTGCTCCTGCACTGCCTAGCTGGTGTCTAGACAGCTCTCCCACCCCAAGAACAGGCTCTCCTGCCTACCTGGCCCACTTCTACTCCTTTACACGCCATTTTGAACCCAGGTCCCACTGACACTTGGCTCAGATGCTTATCTCCTTCACTTTGACCACCGACTAGCACTGCTGAGGAAGACGAGTTTACAGGCTACAATCCTTGAGTGGGTTTATCTGCAGCACCAGATACATTTAGTCCAGTAAATGTTTCTCCTAAAATCATCACTTCCCAACATCCCCTCCCAGTCTCACCACTCCATGTCTCTGTCTATAAACAAATCACGAGTCGCTTAGTGGAGTTTAATGCTTCGCAAATTAACCCGTTGTGGCCAATTCCTGAAATACTGCATGCATATACACACATATGCAATGCTTCATGGAAAAGAGTGAAAGGAAAAACAAGCACCGTGTATTTTATTGATGCAATTTTAGCCATGTGTGTCTTTTCCATCTTGCATGGGAAGCTGGCTGTAATTTCAATATGGTTACCACCAAATATTAATAAAATAAATAAATTACCCAGGAACCCACCATGAGGGAATGATACAAAAAAGTGTCACACAGAAACTCCTTTGTTTAGTTTGCCCACGAGGAATCAGCTAGTGGTAAAACCAAGCATGTCTCAAGGTAGGCAATCCATTAGCCACGACCCAGAAAGATGTGCATTTTAAATAGTTCGGTTCAGGATACAGCCAGCACCGCCGAGATGATCCTCGCTTGCCATATAGACATGCATTTCCCCTATTCACCCTGAGAGTTTGACTGGCAGTGCAAAAAGAAGTCATAAATTCTTAAGTATGACATCATCCAAGCCAACTTTCATTGTAAAATCAAAATTTCACATGATCGTTTTGCCTTCCTATAGATGTGGTTTTCAACAGCTATTCTGGTTCAGTTGAGTCATTTCTTGTTACTACACCCCCCCAACCAAAAATCAGCCAAACTAAAAACAAAACAAAACAATAAAAGCCCCGAATAACCTGAATTCAGTACAAAAACAAGAACAGGGAGCATCAGCAGATCTGAAATTGCATAAGGAGCTGCCCTCCTCCTCGTAATTTCTACTTTAAGTAGCATGGGAGAAAAAAGGCGCAAGGACGACCTAGGAAGTTCCCCAATGCATCTCCTGTGAAACAGAAAGCCGCAGGCAGCTGGACTGGCAAGCAAGGGAGAGGGGAGTCGGTCGCCCAGGAAGAGGGACCGAAGGGGCAAGAGACCGTGGAGAGAGGAGGAAAGAGAGCTAGAAGGGAGCTAGAAAGAGGGGAAGGGGCGCTGAACGCAAGCGAAAGAAACCTCACGTTCACAGGGCACCACTAAAACATGCACATTTTAAAATCAGGGATTAAAAAAAAAAAAAAAAAAGGGAAATAAGAAAAAAAAAAAAACCAAAACCCAGAAAGTATGAGTTGGGTACCAAAAGCCATGTCTCGGGCTGCCGAGAGCGGCGCGTCTGCCCAAAGCGGCCCGTGTCCCCATCTCCCTCTCGGTCTCCGGATCTCCGCGCCCCGCAAGCCGCTCGGCTCCCGCGGCCGGCAGGACCGCACAAAGCCAGCGAGCCTTACCACGGATCCGGCGTCCACCGGCGCTCGGCGGGCCTGCGGGGGACGGACGCCTGCCGAGGGTGGGCCGGGGTGGCTCCCCGGGCGCGGGCAGGAGAGACCTCCGGCCGCCCGCCTAGGCGGGGGTGAGGGGCTCCGCGGAGAGACGCGGTCACTGCCGCCCCCTGTGCGCTACCTCGGGCCGGCGGGGACGCGGCCGGAGGGGCTGCCGGCGGTGGCGCGTACCGCAACGTTTTGCCGCATCCCGGAGCCGACACGCAGCCCCCTCCCGGGTCCCGGGCCCGAGCGGCGGCCTCGTGGGTCGGGCAGCGGAGGCGGGGACCGCTCGGGATGTCGCGGGGGGCCTTCAGCTCCGCTGCGCACACATCTCTCCGCGCGCTCCCGTCCCACAAGGGGCAGCTATTGGAGTTTCCGTCGGCCTCTAGACCCGGGCGTGCGGCGGTTGAGGGGTAAGAGACCGCCAGCCCAAGCCACGAGGCCGCGGGCCACTGGGGCGTCCCTGGCCCGCTTGTCACACAGGCAGAGTGACCCGGTGGCTCCGTGGCCGAGAGCGGCGGTCCGGGCACCCCCCCTACCCCCCCCCCCCCACATTCCCCCTCCCCCCCTCCCCCCGCTGCCCAGGCACAAAATGCTGCTCTCACCACGCCAGAAATCAGCTCAACATTTGGGCATCTTGCAAAGTCGCGCTGCCAGCACTTGCCCGGCTTTGCAGGGCTTTTAGAGTTAGCTACCGGCTTCTCTCGTATTCCCAGTGTTGCAGGGTGCCAGCAGTCTCGGGCCAGCTCCCGGGCCACTGCCGGGAGCCCCAGACCCACGTCCGCCTAGAGTGCTTGCGAGGGGGGCGCAGAAAACAAAGCCAGCGCAGCGGCCCCGACAGCCCGAGCCGCCCTAGACCAGGACACTTTCCCCGCCGGGGAGGCAGCGATGTTAAGGACACCGGATTCTTTGGGTCCTCGGGGACCCGCGACCGCGCCGTGGGCAGGCAAGCAGGGTGGTGCTGGAGTAGCCACTGTGGTCGCTTTGGCCACTCCGCCGGCCCCAAACCAACACGACCCAAACTAAAAATAATAAGCTACCTGCCCCCCTCCGCGCGCACGCGCGCGCGCGCACACACACACACACACACACACACACACGCGCGCGCGCGCTGCCGAGCCAAGCGGGAAGAGGCAGCGAGTGTCGGTGCAGCTCGCGCAGCCCCGCTGGTAATTCACCCACCTCCGGAGCCCCGCAGCTCTCGCAGGGCCCGCGGCGCCGCGATCCGCTCTGCAGTTTCCGCGATGGGCTCTACGCGATCCCGGATCCAGCTCCTCCGCGCCGGCTCGCCCGTCAAACCCAGCGAGCAGCCCTCGCAGGCAAGCAGGCGGGCAGCGGCGCGCGCGCGCGCACCCGGCCAGACACCGCGCGCGCACCCAGCCCCTCGCACACGGGCTGCACCTTTACATACACGCGCCGAATCCCCGCCCCCGCCCCCCCCCACCCCCCGCACACACGCAGCCTCCCTCCCCGCACTCAGGCACCTCGACCCCCGCACACTGCCGAGGCCCCCTGTCCCCTATCCAGACACCTCCACTTGATTCCTCTGCTGCCCACACGCCGAGAAAAGCACTTTCCTCCCGCCCCCGCCCCCTCTTTATGCCTAAAACACCCCCTGGGGAGGAGCGACCCCTTTCCTCACGCGTAGAGACCCCAGTCCCCAAACGCGAGCGCGCCAACCTCCATCCTCCCACCACATACACGCACACTCGAGTCCTTTCTCCTCCTTCAGCCCCCCAAGAACGAAGGCACACACAGACACACACACACACACACACACACACACACACACACACAACCGGGGCATTCCTTTGAGAGAGCAACCGAGAACCCAGGCAAAGCCAAAGAAACGTCGGAGGGGGTGGGGGAGGCCGAGGGAGGTAGATAGGGGCGTCGAGTCTACGCGGGATTGAATAATTCCAGGACCGAGGGGGGTGAGTCAACAACAATGACATTCAAAGGCAACAATCGCACTTGGGCTTTGTATAACGGGTACGGTACCTTTGGCTAATTGTCACCTCGCAGAACGGAGGGCTCCGGGAATACTTCTTCGGTAGCGGGCGATCCTGGATGGAGCCTTCTTGGGACCAGTTTCCTGGGATCCAGTAGTAGCCTCACTCCCCCTACCTGTCTGCGCGTAAGGGGCTGGGGGCTTTAAGGCAAAAGTGTAAAGCTTTAGCCCAGAGTGAGACTTATTTAGTGGCTTTAGGAGGAGACGGGTTAATCCCCCGCATCTTAGAACTCTGCATGCCTTCGGTGTAGAACGGGTTAAGCAGGACGCTTAAAGAGCTGGGGGTGGGGAGAGGGGGATAGGGATAGAGGAAAGAGAGGTGTGGGACTGGGAGAGATGCCGCACTTGCGACCAAAAGAAGGGGGAAAAAAAAAAAATCTGCTTTGGCTACTGAGCATGCCCAGTTCCCAGCTCGAGCCCTATAAGAGAGGCATTGTGTGCGTTCCACTTCTCCGGGCTTTGGTGGTGACCGGGAGGGGACTTTGGTCGGGGAGGGTGTTGGTGAATGAGAGGCTTTAGGGAAGGGGGACAAGGTTTGGAGCTCTGGGGCTGTGCGGGAAGACACCCGCGGGATACCTTGGGGAGTCAGAGAAGGAGACGACGGAAGGGACTACGAAAAGTCACTTCAGTAGCCCCCTCACCGTCTTGTCTATACCAAAGAGGCTTTAGCAATTGAATCTCAAATATCCAGAGGCTGCAAATCCAGCGCGGGGATTGTCTAGGCCCCTTTCTTGTACCCTTTTGCTAGTGCTTGCACAAGAGAGTGGGAATATCCCGAGGAAAAGCTAATGTTCAAACCAGTGTCCTGCAGACTGGGAATTGAGTTAATAAGCTTGGCAAGAAAGCAGACGTACCTGTGCGGCGGGGGGGTTTGGCTGTCCTCTGTGTATTTCACATACCTGGCTTTTCTAAGGAGGAAAGGCTCAAACGGTCATTTTACGCCCCTCCCCCCAACCTTGCTGTTTTTGTAAGCCAAACCAGGCTCTCTCTTTACTTTGTCTCGGTGGGGATAAACCCGCTGTAGGTAAATAGAGCTAAGTTATAAATGGCAGGGATTTCCCTAGCCGATTCTTTGCCACACTTCAGGTAATGCCGCAGGGCCCATTTCTTTGGGACCTAGGTCCTGCCTAATCCACTTATTCAAATTCCAGCGGCTCTAGCCACAATAGGGTATAGCCAGTACCCAGAAATGCTTGTACTTAAAAATGAAAAACTCTTTAAACTAAAGCTAGCAATAGCTTTGAAACCAGAGTTTGGCCGTCTGCCTGAACTCCTACAGTTAAACATTTACCATAATTGGTGGATGTTTAAAGGCCTCAAATCTAGGCAAAAAATCCGATGAGCAAAGGAGTTATTGCATTATTTGTGGACACCGTCCCATTTTCGATATTATCTCTAGTATCTGTTCATATACAAGTTCAGATTTTGTCATTCTTGTCATTTCATGAGGCTGCCTTCGGGTTATATTCATGCGACTGTTTGCTCGGTGCAGCCTGTCATGTATACACAGATGCATGTACGGTATTTAAATGAATATTTAAGTAGATATGTGTATGTAGGCATATTTCTTATGACCTTGGTAAATACTGCATCTTTCATAAAGAATCCCTTCTCTGTTAATAATCAACCCCCACTCCTCATTGCCCTTACAACTTTCGTCTTCTTCTCTTTTAAAAACCTAGAGGCAGAAATTGAGTGGGCAGCAATGGCAAATTTTGCTATATATTCCATGTGAAATCCATTATGAAAAAGCATTACTTAGGGAAACACTAAAGGATCTGTCCATAACAACACATGCACTTATTCAGCTCCTCTTAGTGGGGCGGAATTTGTTTCCTCCTTAGGTAAACAGCTGCAGTATGTTGAAACATCCCTCTACTGTTGTACATTTCAACAAAACAGATCCTGCTAATTAAGAACTCACATTTGCATTATATTGTGTAATGCAATTTGAAAGTGGTAATGGAATACCAAAACCAGTTGGCATTTATTCTAGATGCAAAGGATTCGGGAAGCTACAATATATTTTATCAGGATAGAGGAATTGTTTGTCCTTTACTATAAATGTTAACAAGATTCAATAGAATGAGCAAAAAATTTTTACCTGAAAATATAATGCACATTCCAAGGACTGTGATAGCTGAAAAGGCCAGATTGGGACAGTAAATATCAGACGATTTAAATGCCTACCTTTGTTCAACTTTAGAAACTGTTCTGAGAGTTGACTGTATTTGACTGCGATAACTGTGAAACGTTCTTCTTCGTATGGGTATGGAGGCAGAAATCTGACAACAAGTACGGCTACAATGTGAATAAACTACAATGAATAATACTGCTAAAAACTTATCGGTGATTAAAATCCAAGTCATGAGAATGAATGCTTTGATACAGAATATTTTGCTGCTTAAAAATGACCAAGTGGATACTCCTAAAAATAACAGAAGTAACAGCTCCCATGCCTTCTGTTTCTTTAGCTTTCAAAGTAATTTAAAAACCCAACCCTTTAGTCCTGCCGTCTCTCTTGCAGCGCCTAGAAGGACACGTGATATCCATATAGAACAATAGTAAACTAAAGGAAGTTGCTAGCTTAAAAAGGGGAAGTAAATATATAAATAAATAAAAGCGTTAAGAAAACTCCAGCACTATTTATGGCAATGGAAAGAAACACAAAGTTGATGTTCTTCCTAAAATACACGAAGGCAAATATTGTGAGACAGATTTTGCAATAGCCTCATGGTTTTTCTACAAATGTGCAAGTGAAGCCATAGGACCACACCGACGTGCAAATAAACAACTGCACCAAGGCATGTCACCAACCTCCTGGAGAGCCTTCATTCCCGAGGCACTTTTAGTCAGTCAAACCCCACCAATCCCAAATGAATAAAACGCGAACGGAACTCTGGCCCTCATCAGGGGTCTCTCACTCTCATATTCCTCATTTGGCCTGCCTTGCTGGTTTTGTTTTGTTTTTTTTTAAATTTCCGTAAGTAATCTCTACACCCAACGTGGGGCTCAGACTCACAACCCTGAGAGCTAATATGTTAACATATCTTCTGGGAAGAGACATTTCTAAGATCAAATAAGTTTAGAAGACCTTTGCTTCCATAAAGCTAAACGGTATTTGTGTTACTGTTTATTTTTCAGAAAGAGAGCGTGCGCGGGGTAGGGGCAGAGAGAGAGGGGGACAGAGGACCTGAAAGGGGCTCTGCCCTGACAGCAGAGAGCCCTATGTGGGGCTCGAACTCGGGAGCTGAGCTGTGAGGTCAGGACCTGAGCCCAAGTGGCTGCTCAACCGGCTGAGCCACCCAGGTGTTCCAAAGCTAAAACAGGTTTTTAAACTTTGGGATTTTCCCGCAAATTCAGTTATGTTAAAAATGAATTCTGACTTACAAGGGGGAAAGGGATATAGCACGTAGTCTTTCCCAAACTTATTTGACAATGGACACCTTTTTTTTTTTTTTTTTTTTTGGTATCATATACACTTTGAGAACACCTTGTACTAATTGCTCACTTTTGCAAATTTTGTGGAAATCGGTAGCTTTCAGATCATAATCTAATCCATACCATAGTAGCTTCTATCTACTGAGTGCCTCTTCTTAGCCATATTGCCTCCAAACGTTATTTCATTTAGTTCTCTGAACAATACTACAAGGGAGAGATTCTTCTTTAAAAGTCAAGGTTCAGGGAAATTAGTGATTTGCCCAAGGTCACAAGGTAGTCAGCAACAGTCAAGATTTGACCTCAGGTCCTTGAGGTTTTCCAGGTACTCCATAGGTCCTTGTCCACAAAGGAATCAAGGCACTGGTAATTTTGGAAGCATAATAGATTTTCCCCCCAAAGATGAACACTTGGGACATAAATGTTTGCAAGTGGTAAAGTACTGATACTCAACCTTTGGTTAAACCAGTAAAGGACATGGAAAACAGTTCACATCAATTATATATGACAGGGTCTCTTAAATCAGCTGGTTTCCCCCTTTGCCAATGGTGGGCTTCTTCCATTCATCTTGCTCTTTCGACTATCATCCTTGACTTGATTCTGAACGCGTGATATGTCTCAGTTGTCTCTTACTAGAGACAGTTGCCTTTGCTGCTGCTAAATGGAGCCATGCAAAGCGGTAGTGTTCACCTGTAAACTTATTCCGTCATCCAGTAGGGCACCGAGGAATTGGAGAAGGTGAGATTAGTTGATTAATTGATTAGATCATACCCAGCCAACCCGATATTCCATTTTTTCGGGGTACTTCTTCATATTATAGCAGGTAACGTGTTTTTTTTTTTATCCCCCAGAATCTAAGGTGTCAGCTATTAATGTATTAAAGTCTGAGTACTCCAGGCATTGGCTGATTTTTCACAAATTATTTCTGGAGGATTAATAAAGAAGAGTATGTTGTTTCAGAGGCTCTTTGTAATTTTGGCTCCTAACGAGTACCCGTTCACACAGCTCACTCATACCACCTATATTCTCTAGACTCACATTTTTCTAAGCCGATGCTGATATAATAGCATGTGTTTTGTTTCCTCATTCTCTTTCTGAGCATTCTCTAACTTGAAAAAAATGTCATCTTTCTCACTCTCTGTCAAAGATTAGAGCCCGGAAACAAGCTCCATTGCCCTCGGACAACTCAAAGATAATAAAGATCGTGAAATAAAAAATAGGAAGTTAATAGCCAAACAATCTACTGTGAGAATTACTCCCATGGGCTGTACAAGTTCCAAAACACCAACCAAAGCTTTGTCAGAAAGACAGAAACGGGATGAGAATCCTTCCATTTTTACCATGCTCAATTCTATCTGAGGAGCCAGAGTCCTATCCCCAGCCAGCAAACCTTTTTTTTTTTTTTGCAAAAATATTGAGGGTCTTTTTTGTCCCATGCTTTTATAAGAGTATCATTTTCCCCGAGAAATTTAAACTTAAAACTTTCCTTCAAAATTGTTCTTGTTTCCAGCCCCACATCTTTTGTTGTAGAGATTCCCTTTGGACAGTTCAAAACGTGGGTCAAAATCAGGGACATAAAGCAAGGCTGAAAAGGCATAATCTGAAGATATGAGTTATGGTGTGACTGCATCCCGATTACTATATCAAAAATACAATTTATCTCTTTCTGAAGCTCCAAGGGTGAGTCAGAGGAAAGCAGGACATCTGTATAAGCCAGTGTCATGGATTTGTGATTGACTATCTTCTTTTTCAGTTCAAAATTGGAGCTCTATTTCCCTGATCTGACTCAAATTGAGTAATGTCTACTCACATAAGGTCTTCATGAGAAAACTGGCCTCAGTCTTGTGCCAGGGGATCACAGTATAGGAACAACTGTCATCACAGAGGATCCCCTGTATAGCTGTTGTATGTGCATAGCATTGTTGTTAATCACAGAATTTTGGTGTTTAAAGGGACCTTACAATTCTTATGGTTTAACCATTTCCAGTCAAAGCTGAAATATTCATCGATAAACACCCAATGCTGGAATAGACTCAATGATGGGGAGCTCACGGAGAGTAGAAGCTCCAGTGAATCACCTAGAAAATTAATTATGGAATTTTTGAAATCTTTACTGATGTGTAAATGTGAAAGAAACATAAAATTAGACATATGAGGACTTTACAGAATACGAAATTTGGAACCAGAAGGACTTGGGGTGAGATTCTTGGTAAACCATTTAATAGCTCTATGATTTAGGGCAGTTAACTTTTTAAAAAATGTTTATTTATTTTTGAGAGAGAGAGAGAGAGGAGAGAGAGAGGAGAGAGAGAGGGAGGGAGGGAGAGGCAGAGAAAGTGAGAGAGAGAATCCCAAGCAGGCTCCATGCCATCAGCACAGAGCATGAGGAGGGGCTCGGACTCATGAACCATGAGATCATGACCTGAGCCAAAACCGAGTTGGATGCTTAACGGACTGAGCCATCCAGGCACCCCGCAGTTAACATTTCTGAGTATTCATTGCCTCCTCTGTGAAATGGGTATATGACAAGCTCAATCTCCCTGAGTTTTATGAGGATTAACTAAGATACTGTTTACAAAACACCTAGAAGGGTGCCTTTCTGGCACAGACAGTTATTACTTCCTTTTACTCATAAGTCAAAGAAACTTCGAGATATTAAAAAAAATGCAGATTGTATATGCATTTTCTTTTTTTTAATTTTTTTTTTAATTTTTTTTAACGTTTATTTATTTTTGAGACAGAGAGAGACAGAGCATGAACGGGGGAGGGTCAGAGAGAGGGAGACACAGAATCCGAAACAGGCTCCAGGCTCCGAGCTGTCAGCACAGAGCCCGACGCGGGGCTTGAACTCACGGACCGTGAGATCATGACCTGAGCCGAAGTGGGCCGCTCAACCGACTGAGCCACCCAGGCGCCCCTGTATATGCATTTTCTACCTAAGTCTCTATAAGGATGATGAGTAGAAGAGGATGATGGGATTATTTGCTTGTTTTGCTTATTTTTAATTCTTTCAAAAGCTCGGAACCATTATGTTAAAATGAATCCATGGGTGCTTATACTTCCTGGTATCTTTTAGTTACTTTTCTATTTTCATCAATTATCCGGTTGTTAACCACTCATTTCAATAACAACCTCTACAGAGCTGAGCATGACGAACACCATCATTGTTTTTTAAAAGAGTCTTGCTTGCTAGATGAGATTCCAGTCTAGAATTTCATCTTCTGCACTCCAGAGCCACAAGAAGTGGGAAATACCATTGTTTCAGTGAGGTTCCTCGTAATGGCCCAGGAGAGAATATTAAAAATATATTTTCCTGAATCCTGTTACTGAATATCTTTTTGGGAAAACAGAGAGGGAGAAAGAAAAAGGGGGAAAAGGAACCACAGTATATGCGGCTGTTATTCGTACAATGTCATCTGTAGCATTATTTGTACCACATGTGCAAAAAAAGTTCAAGTGACTTAGGGGCACTAACTTTACCATTTTATCTGCAGAAAACATCTATTTTTAGAAACTTAGTGATTTAAAGAACTAGCATTCTTCTGTCCATAAGATTATTTTGTCATGAGAGTGGCATGTGTTGTGTTTAGAGAAAAGAAATTCAGATCTGACAGGATGTGATGCAATTATATCTAAGATCACAATCGAAGGATAAATTATGTATAAATTAATTCAATCCCCATCATCCAATAACTATTCAGACAGATACTACAGCCACGTATCTGCACTATTGCTAATTGACCTTTCTCAGGATACTCATTGTTGGAAATGTTGAACTCTAACTTATATTATCTGGATTCTGTTTGTATTTCCCCGTGGTAAAATATTCTAATGTAAAAAAAAAAAAAATGTTCAACGCATGACCTCCAACTTTTGCACTGAGTAAAAGTTCTTGGGCATTTTACTTCTTATAGCTGAAGCTACTCAATAAAATTTCATTTTTATTATCTTTATGGATGAAAGAATATCCAGAAAACCAAATCTATAGGATCCAAGTACTCAGGGCAATGAGAAAAAAAGTACAAACGGACCGTATAATGATGACTCCTCTCATTTCTCTGCTTGCGTTTCCAGAGATGTGAGTTTCCTGAACCTTGAAGGGAGAGGAGGCTCACCGATAGACACTCTCACTTCTCCTTGAGAATCTGTCCTCGGTGACAAGTAGCAGGGCTGGCCTGTGTTGGAGTAGCGGCCCGGGGAGCCTGGTCTTCCATTCCTACCCCTCTGTGGCCACTTAAAGAGGGTTTCTGGTCAAAAGTGTAGGACATGTCATTCTCCGGTGTAAAATTTGGTGAATGGTCAGACTTGCGTTGGTCAGTTGGCCAGTTGTGTCGTGCAAACCCAGAGACCTGTACCGATGGGTTGAATCTCTCTAAGCGCTAACATTTCAACCTGAAATTAAACAGATTGACCAAAGCTTCCATTTTGTTAATACGTGTGTGTAAAAAGTTGAAGGATTTTATAAAAGAGAGATTTCTAAAAGATGTCCTGCAAATAAAAGAAGTTGAATTTGGTGAACATATTGGAAACTACAAGGAAATAATTTCATACGTTAATTCCATAGTAACAAAGGACTGGCAAGAACTGGAAAGTGGATTTTAGCTCCAAAGGTAAATATTTTGGGGTCTCTTTTTCAGCTCATTATTAAATATTATTATATAAGATGTCTTCAATCCATTAGAGACTCTGCTTTTATCATTTATTGAGACTAGTGGCAAGAACAGATTGGCCCAGAGGGGAAGAATGGATGAAGAGAAACTAGCATAGCTATGCATATAACATATAAATTACACATGACCCTCAGGTAGGTTTTTTCCTCATTCAAATCATTACCCACTTCAAGTAATTCCGTTCTTTTTAACCATGCATTTTCCCCTCTTTCCCACTGACTGTGAAACACTTACCCTCAGAGCTTTTCTGGAAAAAGGCAGGCTTAACCTTCAGGGTTCCTAGAGAGCCACTTTTCATCTAATACCGCACAGACAAACTCTCCAAAATTAAAACAAACCAACACCACTCCCTCTTCCCATCCCCATCCCAATTGTTGACTTGGTAGCTGCACATTGAAAGGGTCAAAATGTATATTGAAAAATGAATTAACATATTTTACTCAATCTGTCCTGGGAATAGAACACTGCCTTTCCTTTCAGATTCCAAGAACTCTGTGAATTCAGGAACATATGAAGTTAAGATATGAGATAGCCCGACTGCAAGTAATCTGCTCAACCGTAAAGTTTAGTTCATTTTAAATCCTTATTGACTATCTGTTACACATCGAGGCTCTGAATACCAAGGTGAAAGGCACTGCCTCTGTCCTCCCAGATCTCTTAGTTTAGCGATAAAGCAGATGAGACCACACTGTAATAAATAATATTCTCGAATGTATTGAAGGGAAATGCCCTTGAACCACCAAACGCTCATTTTTAAACTTTACCAAAGTTCTCACTTTCATTAGCACTGAAATCCTATAGTTGAAGGCAGTCGTGGTAGGCTTCCATGGCGCATATTCAAGGAAATTAAGAAAATCGGAACATTGCCTTCCATCCAATGGCAAGGTCAACAACTTGTATGTCCTTCTGGAGATGACATAGTCCAAAACCTTGGTATTCCTCCAGAATACAGAGTCAAATTTACGGTGTGCCAGACATATTTGGAGAGGACATTAACAGGAAATGTTCTATAAAATAAGAAATTAAATCATTTGGAAGGGCCAGAAATTGAAACACCCAATATAACCAAAAGAAACAAAATGAAAGAAGACACCAAAACAATAGAATCTTTTCAAATTTGATGTCCAAACCGTGAAAGCTGCAAGAAGAATGACACACAAAAGAAGAGAAGCTCATGTTGTTTGGCTTCTCAAGTGGAACAGAGAACACAATATAACTGTCATCTCTACTTAATATATATAGAGAGGGACTGATCAGGACACAGCCACCAAAAAACCCCCAACTTCTTCTTGGGAAATAAGAGGTGCTGGAAATAATATCCTAAATATAAGCATGTCTGGTTTTACGTTATTACTCTTAGTATTATTTTTTACTGATATACACAAATTGCCACAATATTTCAATATTTCAATGGGTCATTTGAAAAACATTTCAAGAAAGAGAAGAATCTTACTGAAATTGTTTTACCAAGGCTGAAAAGTGGGTTCGTTTATATTTTTGGACCATTTTAGTAGGTCAAAACACATTGTAACTTGACTTTTAAAAAAAATACTTATTTTTGAGAGAGAGAGAAATAGGGCAGGGGAGGGGCAAGGAGAAAGAGGGTCCGAAGCAGGCTCCACGCTGACGGCGGAGTCAGACGCAGGGCTTGAACTCACAAACTATTGAGATCATGACCTGAGCCAAAGTCAGAGGCTTAACCAACTGAGCCACCCAGGAGCCTCATGTGAATTTGCTTCTTAGAGAGCTGTTTAGCCTTGGGACTCCTACAGCAATCTGACAGTGATGCCTTCTAATTGTTGTTTATGGATGTCACGGGGCTTTACACCTTTCTTCTTTCGTTTTTGTTTTTGGTTTGCTCTGACTCTCTTTTCTAACGTGGTATTTAATCTGTGCTTTTGCTCAGTCCACCACCGATAAAGAATTCTTGAGGGGATGTTGCATTTGGATTTGAGCAGAGATTCATTAGAACTCTGAGAGTCAGGATTACTGAAGAGCCATCAGTCTTCTCCTTTCCGATGCTTCACGGCATAAACAGCCCCCACCCCACCCCTACTTGCTCCCTCTTCCAGAAAAGAAGGAAGATAGAAGGAAAGCCAGAAAGGCAGCCATTGGCATCTTACCCTGAAATCCTGTTTTGCTATTCAATCTACTTGAGGTTTAAGTTTTTCTTCATGAAATCATTTGGGAAGAAAAACAACACATTTCCCTGCTGTTCTGCTGTATTATTATTTGACTGATTTTCAGTTTATTAGTCATTCATCTGGATTGGTGCCTGTGTATTTTCCCAAAGGTTTAATATGGAAAATTATTTCTCTGGCCATATTAAACCTTAGCCAAAACTTATATCTTTTTTCATAGCTAAGAAGCTTCACAGATACTTTCTTATCAATGCTCCTAGTACTCTTGTAGATCATAATAAAATACACTGCAATAACACAGTTTATAATATAAGAAACAGACTAAAGCAAACTTGATTAAGGTGACATTGATTGATAAGGCAGGAGCTAGGAAAGAACAAAAATAAACAAACAAACAAAAAATCCTGGGTGTCCTGGTTCTCTCAGTCTGATGCGCTGTGATGTTCTTCCGTGACTCTGTAAGGCAGGTAACTGTAATACTGTCATCATGGACGAACAGAAGAAGGGTCTTGGGATGCTGAGAGCAGGTGGCTTTGGAATCAGCTGCTACTGTCAGGGTCAAGAGCGGTCGTTGGGCACTGCTGACAGGTTCAGCGATCCTACGTCCCTTCTATCTCCTCCCAACTTGCAGTCTCTCTCGGGCAGAATTCAACCCCTTGGCGAAACTTAAGAGGGTGCCAGCTAGCAAAGGAGAAACGGAATTCGCAGAGTCCCAGGGCCAGGGTCAGAGAGCGTGTGCATCTGGACCATCCACTCTTGGGTGGATACTTAGTATCCACATCCATCCTTCTACACCTGTTTACCTTCCATACGACAACACTCTATGCTTTCTGTCCTTCCTCAAATGAAGTTGCTTCTTCCTTTCGTCAGTGCAAAGTTCCAACAGTCATGTTGTCCATCTCTGGCTGCCATTCAATACTCTTCTCATTGCACCTAAACATGATATAATCTAAAGACTAATTGTAATTAATTTCCAGCACCCATCCTTATATAAAACAACAAGGGGAGAAGAGGAGAGGGCGACAAATTGTGTGTGTGAATCTATGTACAATTGTTACTACGCAATATATATTTGTGTGTGCGTTTATACACACACACACAACAAGCAAGGTTGTTATGAAAGCTGCTACAGTTTTTTTCTTTCATGAGGCTGTAAATAATATAAGTACTTTCTACACCACCCCTTCCAGGTTTCCTTTGCTCTAAGTCAGGACTCAACTAGGTGTTCCTTCCCTGACACGGTGTCCCAAACCTTCGCTCTTGAAAACTGAATTCTTAGTCCTGTCCCTCTCCTTTTTAAAAAACATTAGTTTTCCATTAGGCTTTTCTTTCTTTTTAATGTTTGTTTATTTTTGAGAGAGGGAGAGAAAGAGAGAGACAGAGACAGAATCTGAAGCGGGCTCTGCACTGACAGCAGAGAGCCCGACAAAGGGCTCAAACTCACGAACCGAGAGATCATGACCTGAGCTGAAGTCAGACGCTTAACTGAGCCATGCAGCCGCCCCTCCATCCATCTTTTCTATTGGTCATGAAAGTCTTAAGAGGCAGCATGGTAGTACTGGGAAGGCAGGTCCAAACATAAGGCTTTCTGCTTATGTTGTGTTACGGCAATCAAAATTATCCTCGGTAATCAGGATTAATCTTCTGCAAGGGAGAAGGTGTAAGCGTCAGGTGACTTTCACTGGCGTGTCGTTCAATAGTATCAGCTAATGAAATCACGGCTGTTTTTGATCCAGCGTTCCAGATCTCCTGGCCTGTTACGGCCACAGGAGGCAACATGAACTGTATCCTGGAGACTAGTAGCACACGTTGTCCTGGGCACCCTGGTGAAAGATGTGGGTAGCTCAGCAGACTGATGTTGCTTAGACTTTTTTTTGGTAAAGACTGAAAATAATTGTAGTGATTTCCAAGACTACATTCACCTCTCATTTGTGATAATAAGACACTAAGACTATGTCTAGTTGATTACAGGACAGCAGGTAGATTTGACAATTAAATAATGGGTCGGTTTAGGGAAAACCACACTGGCTTTCCACAAGTTCAATACCTTTGGCCCATGCGGGCTGTCTGAACCTTCCTCTTTTTTCCCTTACAGAGGCTTCACGCACTACGTTGCGTTTCTCTCATCTCTTTTGTGTGTGCCGTCCCCTGTAGCCCACGAAGGTCCTCGTCACGATAAGACTAGCTGCAGAAGAGGACTTAGCAGTTTCTCTCCTTTTTGTCCCCTTGAATATCCTTCTTTTTTTAAATTTTTCAACGTTTTTAATTTATTTTTGGGACAGAGAGAGACAGAGCATGAACGGGGGAGGGGCAGAGAGAGAGGGAAACACAGAACCGGAAACAGGCTCCAGGCTCCGAGCCATCAGCCCAGAGCCTGACGCGGGGCTCGAACTCACGGACCGCGAGATCGTGACCTGGCTGAAGTCGGACGCTTAACCGACTGCGCCACCCAGGCGCCCCTATCCTTCTTAATTAAAGTGCTTTCCTGTTAATTACTAGAGAGAAAAGATTGACGTAAATCGAAGTACCATCGCTTCAATTCGTTTAATCATTTTTGAACACTTGCTTCGTGCCAGGCACTATGCTAAACACTAGGATTTTAGCAGTAGAACCAAACAGTCCAGGCCCTCATGGAGATTACAGCTTTGGGAAATCACATGATGGTGGTTAGATAGATCTCAGATATCTTTCAGCTATTATCGTCATTGTCCCTGTTCTGTAATTTCTTGCTCTCCTGCAAGATTACGATACTATCTATGTAAATCACCACCACCCAGTTTGATATTAAAAGATCATTTGAAATCAGAACTGTCTCAAAAGAATTGTAACCTATTGTCGTTGGCTGTCGGGCTTAACTGCTTAGACTCCAGTCCACAGTGGTAGATTCAGGTTTGCGCCATCATTATACTTGGGGAGTTTGGTTATAATTTTGAGTTTGTGGAAATTTCTCTGTCTTTCCAGGATCATTTTCGTAATCTCAGAGTACGTCCCTGTCTGCCACCTAAAGTTTGCTTTTATGATCTCCTTGCTTAAGGCAAGTGGCTTCCTGCCTGCCTACGTTTCTTTCATCTCTCTGGGAAGTCTCCAAATCCAAGAAGTCTTACTCTCTTTCCTGTTTCTGGCCTCTACACTAAATGAATAATTTTTCCCTAAAAAAACACTAGGTAACCATATTTTCAGACTGGTTCTGTATTCAAGCAAACTGAGACTTCTTTCGCTTCTTGTTCTAGGTTAATGGACCTTCATCCGTTGTCTTGATCTCTCTATGCCTCTTGTGCATTAATTATCATCGAACTTGCTTTGTATCAGGCACCGTTTTAGGTGTTTTTGTCTGATGTGTAATTCTACCTTATCCTCATGACAACCTGATGAAGAAGGTGATTCCACTAGCTCCATTTTATAGAAGAGGGAACTGAGGTCCAGAGAAGGTGAGATGAGCTGCTCTAGGTGATCCTAGTGGCTGGTGTATTTTTGTTTTCAAGGTCTTGCTCCTTCCATCTTGTGAGATAACCCACAGCTGTAGCATATGGATTCTTTGTACAATAGGCTTCGTTCGTGACACGCGGTGCTTGTAATAAAGAAGGCGATCATTTTGTTCTGTTCTCTGTTGGACGTGCCACTCTGACTCCTGTATTTCCCGAGGGATATTACAGCCAGAAAATACCCGGGAGGGAACCTTTAAGTTGGGAAAGCACATCAGATGAGAAGCCACTGAGGAGACGGACGGTGTCTCACCTGTAAATCTGGAAGGGTAGTTGTCTAGAGTCCTTTGGAGGCATATCTTATAGGAAAGGGATTCAATTTCTGTACGTTTACAGAGGGGAGAACTATTCTCCATAAAGGCGTGCCAGAGAGAAGAATGTGTTTGAACTCACATTAAGGTAGACTCTTAGGATTCGAATCGTCCCCAGGTGGAATGAATGGGCTGCAGCAGCAGAGTTAGTTACCTGTTTGTTGCAGGCTTCAGTCGGCTGAGACATCACTTTTGGGGAACATTGAAGAAGAGATCCAGTATTGAATTAGTCACGTCTAATGAAATGCATTGATATATGATAAATACCTAGCATATGGGCACACAACAAATGCACCGTTCATGCCCACTCTTTCCAGAAGGCAGATTGACAGTTCTCATCTTTACTCACTGCCTGAACCTTTCCTTACCCTTTGACCAAACCTAACCACTTCTTACCTTTTTCTTTTGTTTTGTTTTGTTTTGTTTTGTTTTTTGTTTTTCTGCATCTCTAGGTAGTTGCCTCTGTTGCTCCCTTTGCCTGGAAGCCTTACCTAGTCCCATCCATGCCTTTGGAAATCACGCGAAAATGCTTCGAGCTGGATCCCCAATGTCGTCACCTCAACGAAAGCCTTTCCCTGAGCTGTTTAACCGACCGTGCTTCCTCAAAACAGTGTAAGTAGTCACTACCTTTTAGAGTCGATCGTACCTAAGTCTTTCCCCCATCAACTCGTAGACTTCTCATGGGACCGTTGTCTTAATCCGTGTTTGTATTTGTCTCCTCCTCTTCTCCATGCCCGGCAGCATGTGGGTTATATATCCCAGCACCAGGCACAGTCTGGGTGCTCAGTGCATGTTGGGTGAATGGAATGGAATGATAGGTCATCGGGTTAAAAGGTTAATACGTAAAGATGTGGACCTGACTCAGCGGTAACTGGTCAGAAGTCCTAAGACTGAGCCTCATTCGGGGTGAGCAGCTGATAGACATTTGGGGACCCTTCTCTGGAAAATCCATCTCAAGGTACACACATAAAGGTCCAGTAAAAGGACTGGAAAAATAAAGAAAAACAAGTCGGAGCCCGTTTAGGTTTTTACACCCAAACTGCTCACACCTAGAGGCAAGGGCTTGTTTGTCTTCACTTGGATTTCTTTGCCAGTGGCTGTGACCTGCAGGGAGTTTTTCTCTTCTTCCCTTTGCCTCTCAGTGAATAATTACAGCTTCCGTGCTCTGTACTAAATCAAGGTATCTCAGAAGAGCAGGCTAAACCACTGTTTCCTAGATAACTTCTAATACTTATCAGTGAATTATGGTGATGACAGCATCAGAATTTTAAATGATTTTTGTAGCCCCTCAAAATACATCCCATTGTAGTTCCATGCAAATTATCGTAGAAGGTTTCTGGTGGTAAATTCAAAGTAGTTGAATCATCTTTTCTTTAAATAATTTTTAATCAGCCAACATTATACAATCTTGCATGCAATTAAAAATGTCATAGATGGTGGCTGAGGAATCTTTATGTTTCAGCAATTTAAAAATCTATGTCTGGCTTTGAGTTTTTTTGTTAAATCCCAGCGCTTTTGTTTTTCATCTGTTTCGAGCTTATGATAGGCATCTAGGCAAGACCAGTTGCGGAGATTAGCAACTGTTGTAGGTAGAGTTAAGCCCACGAATTACTACTGCATATTCATTTGTATTTACTTTCATTTAGGCATGTAAAATCACAACTTAATTAAGCAAAGGTTTTTTGTTTTTTGGTTTTTTTTGCAATAATCAGTTCTACCACGAAGCACAAAATACTCTTTTTTCGTATTTGCAACAGATCTCATTTCATTCTTTATTCTCTGTCTCTATTTTCCCTTGTCCAGGCTTTTTTTACATTAAATGTTTTTGGCCACCCTAGCCCACTAAACACCCCCGAAGTTCCACAATTTCTGCTGAGTTTACCCAGATTGCTCATGGAAGAGCCAACCTTTCGCTCTTCCAGCCCTGTGGGGTCATACGGCTTCTTCACATGCTTCACAATCCACCTACTCATGTAGTTTTCTCAAATGCTATTGGACGGTGTTTTCTTTGTGATCATTCTTCTCTGGACACGTCTTGGTTTGATGATTTGATTCCATGTTTGGGTTTTTAATTCTTTTTTTTTATTGTCTGATAAAGGTTGCGAGGTTCCAAGAAACCATCCGCGTGATTCACTTTGCATAAGGCCGTGCAAAATTAGGCTCCCAATAATTTTTAATGATGAATGCTCCCTTTTAAAGGGCAAACAAGAACTGTGGTCCTTTCAATTTAATATCGATTGCTGGCTAGGTTTGCTTCATTGTGCTGTAAGGGATTTGACTGGATTAGTATTTGTCCTGTTATGACTTGTTATGATGTGTTTCCGGAAAAGAGAAGAAAGGGAAAGGAAAACGTCTTCATAGGTTTCTTGCATTGTTTGTTCTGTGGCTGACTCAACATTAGGAAGCTTGCTTCCACTTTAGTCTATAACCGTATCCTAGACCAAAGATGTATACGGTCAGGTCAAAGAACGTGTTATCGTTGAGTACGCTCAGATGTTAGCGAAAGCTGTGTTCCAAGCGTATCGCACTGTGTACACTAAGGTCATGACCGCTCACACCAACAGCGACTGTTATCGGGCACTTAGAAAAGAGTGCACATCACATAGCTCGTCAATGTACTCAGATGGTTAAAATAAACCCAACGCCTCAGTCTTGGTATGTTGTGACAGTCCACGCCAAGAAGGTAAACAGAGTTTATAAAAAGTTCCTTTTCACGTGTTCTGTGTGAAATCTGCTGGCACCTTCAATTTTGACTAACTATTTAAATACAGCTTCCTCTATCACAGCTGGTTGCCTGTGAATGAGAAATATTTAAATACACTGCTAAATTTTCTAAATGGAATTTTTAGAAATTCCACATTATGCATCTGGATATGCAATTTCAGCTAAATCATAATACAGCATAGTAGTAATATATTTCTTACTTTTGGTAATTACTTTATTAGCTAATTAGTATTAAAACAGATTGCCAGAAGACCTAATATGATTTCTTAACTGCTGCTTAGTGTTAAAGAGTAAAACTGCTACCACTGGTAATTCACTGGGAGATTTTTAAATGTTCTTGTCACAGTAATAATAATTATAAATGAGTTGAAGTTAGATTCTTATATTCTTACAGCATGGCGGTGGGATGGGCCTCACAACCTTTTCGAGAGAAATGAATGACTATAATATTTAACCACCCTAACCAGTTACCTGGGATGAATTTGACGAGCCTAGGACAGCTAGGAAATTTTCCAGCAAGATCGATAGGTCCAATAGTATAAAGAGGCCACATTTTTAACTTAATTTTTTATCTTTGTCTACTTCCTACTGCCCTTAGCACAGTTCATTGGCCATAACAGGTAGTCAGATAAGGTTTGCTGAATGAGCGAATGGGTCTCTAGGGGTCCGAGATCTGTCCAGAGCGGGGGTAGGGTACATAGATGCTAAGTGTTTACGTACCTTTTTCTCTATCCCCTGGGAAACATGAACGTTTGGGCGGCTTGCATACATTTTACGTAAGTCAGAGGTCAAGTCAGCTGTGTATCGAGTGGGGACCCTGCCCTTAAAAAGGTACATTTGGCTAAAGTGACAAAAAACATGGAGTGTTCGAAAAATGAGTTTTCTATATGCAGATACTTGTAATAAGAACATTCATGCTGGAAATCTTTCACATATAGCTTCCAGAAACAAATTTTGAAAACGTTCACCATCGGCTTGATACAGGACTCCTCGGTCATCTTGCAGCTACATGGGTGTCCCAGTGTCTTTTTCCCCCGAAAGCTCTCCGGTAACCTTTGGTAGAGGGCTCACAGATGTGGGTTTTAAGCACGGCCCTTCATTTTACTTGCTGTGTGGCCTTGGCCACGCAGCTACACGTAATCTCTTTGGGGTTCAACAGCTTCACATATGAAATAGGGCAATACTATCATCCATACCACAGGCTTATGGCGATCATTAAGTGAAGTCACATACGTAAAGCACCTCTCACGTTCTCATTGTCCAACGTATGCCAGTTTCCTGGCACCCGCTTACCACAAAACGTCTGCATGCGCGGCTGTGAGAGTCTCTCACTCAAGCCCGTGAACCTTTATCTCAGTAGCATTGTTTTGTTTTCCAAAATCACTTTAAAATCTATGTACGTGCTTCAAAACCTGATGCAGTTCTGTTGTTCAGAATCGCTTCGTTGGTTTTTAAAGATTAAAGTTTTTTTAAGAGGTGAAAGTCGTGTATATTTCAAGCGCACAACCCGATGATTGGCTAGCCATATACACAGCGAAATGATTGCTACAGTCAAGCCAATGAACATGTCTCCTCACATAGTTGGCATTATTGTGTTTGTGATGAGGGCACCCGAAATCTACTTTCCTAGCAAATTTCCAATATTCAGTGTAGTGTTATTAACTGTAGTCACCATGCTGCACACCAGATCTACAGACGTATTCCTCCTACATAACTGCAACATTGTACCCTTTGGGAAGTATCTCCCTATTTCCCCCACCCCTTCACCCCTGGTCACCGCCATTTTTTTTTTTTTTTTTTTTTTTTTTTTAGAGAATCTCTTTCTTGTTAGTCGGTATACTATTTGCCAGCCAGTGATCTCACCACCCAAAAGGAAGCATTATCACAACTTGTTTACTTTTGTTCACACATCATCACGTTTACATGGCGGGTCTATTTTATTAAGCTCCTCAAACGTAACAGAACAGCCAGGGAACACTCAACCAAGTTTTTAGATAAAATGGATGTCATTTCCGCTATTCACGGGTTGGTCTCATAAGGCACAACAAATGGAACTTGCAAAGTGTCTTGGTCACATCTGGAAATCATTACATCGCTGCGTTCCGCAGATGCATCCTCTCAAGTAACCTCAAGGCATTTACCAATGAACGCAATGGAAGAATAAGGCTCAATTGGCCTTCGGACCCTGCTGCGCAGATGCAGCAGACTTGACTGAGTTCTGAGGAAGGGGCCAGTGTTTACTCAGTTCAGGGGACCATACATTTGAAGACTGCACTGCGTAGTACAGTGACTCTCTCAGATATTATATTTGGTAGGGGCCAACTTTGTGACGCTCTCAGAGAGGGAGAGTGTCCAGTTGCCTTAGGGCCAAAGCCAGGGTGATGAGGCATAATCCCCATGAAGAAAGCTTTAGTGGGTTAGAGACGGGTTTGTTAGTTAGTGAAAGATTAGTGATTGCCTAGGGGCATAGAAGATAAGGCACAAGGCCAGCTCCTGGAGAAGGAACTGGGTGGCTAATCAGAATAAAAGGCACACGTAGAAAATAAAACGGGACAGTGCTCCTAGGGTATAAGCCACTGTAGGGAAATCCCATGGCTACAAATGGGACGATTAACTATGAATGATCAGTGCTAGAGATCTTTTTGAAATGAGAGGTGAATCTGCTCTGGTCAGGTAGGTGTCCAAGTGAGGGATGTGGGTGAAGGAACACTTACTGCAACACATCAAAACGTAGGTACTTATGTCATATTGTTCTGGGCCCCTTGCTGGAATAGAAAAAAAATCCAAAAATTCATATGGAATCTCAAGGGACCTTGAATTGCCAACCGATCTCGAAAAAGAACAAAGTTGGAGGCCTCACACGTCCTGATTTTAAAACATATTACAAAGCTAAGACAATCAAAGCGGTGTGGTGCTAAAATAAAGACAGACGCGTAGATCAGTGGAATAAAAACCCTAAAAATAAACTCTCACATATATAATAAAATTATCTTCAACGAGGGTACTAAGACCACACAACTGGGAAAAGAACAGTCTCTTCAACAAACGGTGTGGGGAACACTGGATATCCACACACACCAAAGAGTGAAGGTGGACCCTTACCTTACACCACATACAAAAATTAACTCGCAGTGAATTAAAGAGCTAAACTAAACGTAAGACCGAAATCTCTAACACTCCTAGAAGACAACAGAGGGGAAAATCTCCATGGCACTGGTGTTGGAATAGTTTCTTGGGTATGATACCAAGAGCATAATTGACAAAAGCAGAAACAGATAAAGGAGACTTCATTGGACTTAAAAACTTCTGCACATTAAAGGAAACAACAGAGTGGAAAGGCAACCTATGGAATGACAGAAGATAGTGTATCTGATAAGTGGTTTATATCCAGAATATATAAAGAACTCCCACAATCCAACAAGGAAAAACAAGTAACCTGATTTTAGAAATGAGCAAAGGACCTGAATGGGAATTTCTCCAAAGAAAACATACACATGATCAACAAGCGTATGAAAATATGGCCAACATCACAATCATGAGAGAAAGGCAAATCAAAACCACGGTGAGATATTACCTCACACCCATTAGGATGGCCACTATGGAAAAACCAGGAAATAACGAGTGCCGGCAAGGATGTGGAGAAAACGGAACCTTGTACGTTGCTGGTGGGAATGTACGATGGTGTCGCCACAATGAAAATAGTATGGGGGTTCCTTAAAAAGTTAGAAATAGACTTATCGTATGATCTAGCAATCCCACATCTGGATATATATCCAAAGAATTGAAATCAAGATCTCAAATAGATATTTGTACACCCATTTCACTGCAGTATTCACAACATCCGAGAGGTAGAAGCAGTCCAAATGTCCATTGTCTGGTGAATGGATGAAGAAAAGGAATATACATACAACGGAATATTATCAGCCTTTAAAAAGGAATGAAATCCTGGAACGGCTGGGTGACTCAGTCGGTTAAGTGTCCGACTTCGGCTCAGGTCATGATCTCATGGTTCGTGGGTTCAAGGCCCGCGTCGGGCTCTGTGCTGACAGCTCAGAGATTGGTGCCTGCTTCGGATTCTGTGTCTCCCTCTCTCTCTGCCCCTTCCCCACTCATGCTCTGTCTCTCCCTCTCTCTCAAAAATAAATAAACAAAAAAAAAAAAAAAAAAAAAAAGGGAAGGCAATCCTGTCATATGCTACAACATGAATGAACCTTGGGGACATTTTGATGAATGAAATAAACCAGTTGCAAGAAGACAAATACTATACGATTCCACTTATACGAGCTATCCAGACTGGTCAACACCTTGGAAACAGAAAATAGAATGGTTGGTTGTCAGGGGCTGGGGGAAGAGAAAACGAGGACTTGTTTGACGGGTTCATTGTTCCAAGCCTCTGTGGCTGCGGTTACGACTATAGCAAACAAAATGGATAGTAAAGCCTCAAAAAACGAAGGGCTTGCATATGTGCTCTGTGTGAACCAGGTTGCTTCACGCTATCCAAAGGTCACACAACCAGTTAGCTGTGAGCTGGAAGCCAGACCTGATTATGGATCCAAAGGGTTTTCCTCTGGAGTTTCTCTCTCCCACCTTACCCTCTGCTAGCGTGGCACCTGGCACACAGGGACTCCTCTAGTAAAAATTCTGGAAGAAATGAATGCCTCCCACATGACCTAATCACTTCCCTCCTTTGTTAGCTGAGGGAAAAGAAAATATTTTCCTCGGTCTTCTGGAAAGGTACCAGACCAAGCAATTCTGTATGTAAATAATATGGCCGCTGCTTAATAAGGTGCACCTGACATAATGGCACTAAAATATCTCAAAAGACAAAATTCTGGAAAGAGATAAAAAAATAACTAAAATGGAGCGTCGTCATGTCTCCATTGGAGACAGCCTCCACCGAATGTGGTTTTGAACCTGTGGGATTCCCTACGGTGCGTGCCTTGCCCCCAAATACATGTTTGCTACTGATTTAGAAGCACATTCAACGTGATAATTTTGGAACCTTTGGCTTTCCTCAGAGTAGTTCCAAAATCTATTATGTTATATATTTCTTTCAGCCACCAGGTGGCATGTGCTTTGTTGCTGAAATATACAATTAAAATGTATAATAAAAATGTATCCTGAAGAGAGAAATTATAGCAAGTCTTACATATCTAACAAAAAATAATGATAGTGGACTTGCCATGAATTCAATCAGCAAAAACCTACATGCTACTCAATTTGACAGTCATGAGCATGCTACCTGGAGACCTGAGGAACTTTAGCGTAGACCTTTGTCCTCGCAAAGAGCTCACAAATAAAATTTTAACTGATTTCAAATAGCTGAGCATAATTATCTGAAATTATACTTTCTTCACTTAAGGCATTGATTTCGTTAGTGACCTGGTCTTGTAAGACGGAGGTAAAAAAAAAATCTATTTTCTCAATTCTATTATGATTTGTGACCCTGCTTATCCATGATAAAACCTCACACCAGTACAAATAAAGGCAAAGATATGCTTCACGTGAAGAAAACTGCCCAGTATTAAGACAAAAAATAGAAGGCAATTACTCATTTTATTTTCAAAAGCCATTCTACACAAGGATTCACAGCAGCGTTGCCCAAAAGAGAGAATTTTTTAATTTAACTCCTCATCCGACATCACGAGGAAGGGAAAGAGGCCAACCAGGGGCTTACGAAGTTGTACCAGCCCTCTGGGGCTGGACGAGCCTTTGGGAATGTGGCAAGATACAATCAACCGTTTTTTCCCCCTCTCGATAGTTTATTTTTCTTTCTACCTCCAATCCCAAATGCAAGTAGCTAAACCTTTTTGTATTCACCATTCAGGAGAGCCATCTGCCAAGGCACAAAGCAGGGGAAATGGTTTTCTTAGTCTTGGTTTCCAAAATCTTATACTCCTAAAGAATGGCTGTGACTACTGACATAGGAAAAAAAAAAAAAAAAAAAAAAAAAGATACACGAGGGAAAAATAGCATTGTATGAGCAAGGGAGCTGAGGAAACAGGTTTTTCTCAGAGGCTAAAATAGATCTCCATGGGTAGAGAGGAGTGAGGCATTTGCAGCTCCCAGCGAAGGATGTCGATACTCCGCTTCCCAGGTAGAGAGCTCTGGGGAGGTGCCACACTCCAAAGAGAATGAATGGTTTGGGGTATGTTTAGACACAAGGCGCCTTAGAGACAGCTTCACGCACGGGGATTTGTCCGCCTCAAAGTAGCGGGGAGACAGTGGAAAGGGTCCTGTGTGCTAAGGGAAAACAGTCCTTTTCCATGACATAAAATATTTTCTAAAATGGGCAGACAGTTGGGTCAATGAGCATGCACAGAACTTACTATAAGGGAGTCTGAGAAGTGCCCAGGTAGAGGCTAGCACAGGATATTGCCAAAGCACGTGAAGGAACAAGGGAGCTACGTAACACCCCCAGACAGAAATAAGCCTCACCTAGATAGGCTTTTATTGTCTGTAGTCGTCAGTACTCGTGGGTGGGCGTGTTCACGTAGCTTGGTGCTCTTCGGTACCCGATTTATTCTTGGACGTAACCAGGAGGGTCTCCTCAACCCAGGTAGCTATTCGTAACACCACTCAAGGGGTCTTGAACTTGAGGCTTCATGAGAACGAGAATGCCTGTTGGGACTGTGCCCACACTCTGGAATTAGAATCTCATGTCTACATAATTATGTATAATAAACTCTGCAGGGACTGCAGAGGGCTCTGATCCTGTTTCCAGAATGGCGGGGAGAAGAGCTCTCATCCTTTCTAAATTGATTCTTCTGGCCCATGAATCCTGGTTTGTGTTGGAATATCTATATCTTATTTGGGCTACCTTAATTACTGATCTCAGACGGTTCTTAATCTTTGCTCACCAACACCAGGGATGGCTACCTAATGGCATGGGTCTTCATGTCTCTGACCTGAATACCTCGGGATTGGTGGCCCTTTTCTTTGAAAGCTACAATAGTAGAAAGAGCTGTTTAACATTTGTTGGGTATGAACTATGTGTGACAATCCCTTCTAGGCATTATACGTGTATTACTTATTTTAGTACTCGTCACACACAATGTGTGGTTCTCTGACATGAAGAGTCTCCCTTAATTTCAACCGAAACTGGAAACAGATCCCCGATTTTGCTGTCGTGGCATTTCGTGGTCAACACCATTAAAAACTCCCACAAGCAAGCATGGGTTCAGGACTTGACTGTGTACCCACTTCACGTTCGACATCATGGAGATGATACCAGGATTAGCTATTCCTGGAGGAGTAAGAGAAGGCTTCATAAGTAAAGTTACGCTTCAACTTTGACTTATAAGGTGACTAGCAATTTGATGTGAGGGGTAGGGATGAGAATAGCCCACCAGAGGGAGCGGTATGTATAAAGAAAGATCTCTAGAACGGGAGTGCTTGGCTTATTTTAGGAATGGCAAACATTTGGTTCATCGTGTATAGTGAAGGGGATGTGCAGAGGCATGCACCTGAAATCCATACCCCCTGGGGCTCATGAACCAAAGCAAACCACTCAGCTAGTGAGCGAGCCTAGGCGGCTGTCCAGCCTCCCCACGCCCCACTGGTGGTTCCCTACTCACTGTTACTTAACATAATAGCTCCCAAAGAGTGGCAAAAATAAAGTTTCTTTACGGAAAAGAAAAAGGCTGGAAAAGAAAGTCAAATGCTAGAGCTGTTGAGGGAAATGTAGGATCCAGTCAAGTCAAGTTCCTTAGTCCAAAAACAGAAATTGTGAGCAAACGTAATTAATGGTATGTAGAATTTAGTAGCCGTTTGAACTTATGGCATAAATAGGCCCAGTAAATGCTCAAGATGGGAACAAGAAAAAGTAATTCAAAGAACTACTCCTCGGCACCCCATTAACAATTCAGCGAAAACTTTAAAAATGGCATTTAACTTCCAGTTAGATGTTTTACAGCATGTTAAGAGGGAAAGTATTTACAATAATGGCTTCTTGCATAGTTGGAATACACTAAGTCTTAGACCTGATTCCTCCGAAATGTACAAAGGTCCATTGTAACCCAATTTTGTGTCCCTCTGTGTCTCACCAAATATTAACTTCAAGTTATTTTCCAAGCTTTCACATCACTCTCAGATGCATTCCTTATGATAACTGCTTAATCTGATGCCATACCAATATAATTCTTGCCATATGCTGAGATCTCTGGCTGAACATTTAAGTTGTTTACGGGTTTTGTTCCATTAATCAAAAAGGTGACCATAGACATTTTAATAAAACAAACTTACACAACTTTGTTTTTCTGATTAGTCGCTTAGAATAAATTTCCACATGCCGAATTGTTGGGCAAACGGGGAGGAATGTTCTGTGTCTCTTGACAGGGGCCACACATTCTCCACGGAAAGGGCTGCATTCACGTGGTGCTGGCCATAAATGGGCACACTTCTCGCAGCCTGCCCAGTGCTGGGATTTACCATTATATTTATGTTTCCTTTTTTTATTATATCAAAAATATCATGGATTTCCTTTTTTATTATATGTGAGTCTCATTTTGTTAAAGTTTGCATTTCTTTTTTAAAAATGTTTATTTATTTTTGAGAGAGAGAGAGAGAGAAAGAGAGAGGGAGACACAGAATTTGAAGGAGGCTCCAGGCTCTGAGCTGTCAGCACAGAGCCCGACGTGCGGCTCAAACTCACGAACCACGAGATCATGACCTGAGCTGAAGTCAGATGCTTCACTGACGTAGCCACCCAGGCCCCCCTAAAGTTTGCATTTCTCTAACTCCTTAGCCAAGTTGAACTTACATTTTACGTATATTTGCTTTTTGTATTTCTTGTGAGAACTGACCCTTCAGGTCAATTGATAATTTATTGGCCTGAGATTTGGGGGTCACTGCCTACCTGTCTTCATCCATATGGCTCTCGTCTGGGTAGTTACCACAGTTATCCAGTATACTTTGCATTCACAGACACGATTTGATGCATATCTATTCTCCACTGGCTACTGTTGCCCATTAAGCAAGTCATTTGTGAAAAGGAAAGAAGTAGAGGGGTGTAGACTTAAAAAAAAATGCCATCATTAAGGAAGTTAATAAGTGATGAACAATAATCACCGACCTTTTGTCATTCAAGAAAACAAAGGAATATTATGGCAACAGTGTAAATAATTCTGACACTGGGATGGACCACTGTAGAGCTGAATATTCAGATTCAGTTTCCGGAAATATTCAAATATTCAATTACTTATTTGAAGCTTAGCTCAAATGAAGATTTCTTTGGACAATTTCAAAGCATGCTCTCTGTAAGTGTTTTTAGAGTCATGTAGGTATAATTGAAAGCACGGATGTTTCATGAACAGACTTTTCGTGGCTATTTTGGCAATTGTGGTTGGATAGGGTCAGTTAAGATTTCAAATAACGTTAATATTCATGGATTTTGTAGACTGACTTCAGGTTACTTTATCAAATGTGTAAGAGTTGGGGATTCTTTTCTACAGAATATCCTATACTACCAGTAAGAGTAATAATATGTCGGAGGCATTGGGTCATGATTATGTTAACCAAAAAAATGGAATTACATATAAAACTCAGGTCATGATCTTGCGTTCATGGGTTCGAGCCCCACGTCGGGCTCTCTGCTGACAGCTCAGAGCCTGGAGCCTGCTTCGGATTCTGTGTCTCCCTCTCTCTCTGCCCCTGCCCCACTCGTGTTCTGTCTCTGTCTCTCTCTGTCTCAAAAATAACTAAACATTATAAAAAAAAGAGACAGATTTACAGAGAAAAACAAACAAATTTATTAGCATGTATACTTCAGGCATACAGGAGAGATAGATATCCAGGAAAAATGAGTCGGTCAAAGGGATGCCTTTAGAATTCAGGATTAATACCATCTTAACAGGGAAAGAGGAGGGGGGAATATAGGCCTTTCAGAAGACGGTAAATAATATTTAGGAAAGTTGGCTAGGTCCTCAGAAGAAGAATGGATGGTGGGGCGCCTGGGTGGCTCAGTCGGTTAAGCCTCTGACTGGCACAGGTCATGATCTCATGGTGGGTGAGTTCGAGCCCCACGTCGGGCTCTGTGCTGACAGCTCGGAGCCTGGAGCCTGTTTCGGGTTCTGTGTCTCCCTCTCTCTCTGCCCCTCCCCTGCTCATGTTCTGTCTCTCTCTGTTTCAAAAATAAATAAAACATTAAAAAAATTTAAAAACTAGGACTTTCTTATTAAAAAACAGAAGAAGAAGAATAGATGGAAGGTATGACGGTCTGTGACAAAGTTTATCTGGGTGTAGCGTTGACTTCTGGTCTCCTCTCCTGTGATAAGAGCCGATCTTCCCTGGTTGATGAAACTCCCAGGGAGAGGGTCTACGACCACTGAGTTCCTTTCGGATGATCTTGTCTTTAGGCACGTAAGGGAAGGTCAGGGAAAGCCTCTTCTTGCACTTGCTGTTCTCAAGTGCCCGCAGC
This sequence comes from Panthera onca, assembly GCF_046562875.1. NCBI lineage: Eukaryota > Metazoa > Chordata > Mammalia > Carnivora > Felidae > Panthera > Panthera onca. Next base: position 10,196,418 of record NC_138357.1, on the reverse strand, counting down.
CCAAAAGCATCAATATGTCAAAGTGGCGTATTTTGGGGTGGCATATTCTGCTACCCTTCCGTGGGTATTGTTACAAGTCCATTCTGTAGGCGAAGAAACACCGGCATAAAAGGTTATAACAGATGCATTTAGATGGTGGGGATACTCTCTTATTTTCCATTTTTCTAGATTTTCACATTTTCTATTATAAACATGCCTCCCTTTTATACTGGTAAAAATAGAGTATGCTTTTAAAAGCCTTCGCATCTTCCATGCTGACTGGGACACACGTTCAGCCTCGCACCTGCTCGTAGAGACGACAAGTGTCAGCTTCAGCCATCCAGATGGGCATCCGAGTAGTCACCGTCTGTGTCTTCAGTTCTATCCACAGGACACAAAGGCAGAACAGCCAACATCAGAAAAAGCTGTCCCTTCTCTTTATGAAATAATAAAGGATAAAAAAGATGTAAGACACGATTGATCTCACAAGAGGGGTGTGCAAACAAACAGCCTCCTGGTGAAACCAGCGAGAACATCGTGGTTTTGGTAGAGTTTTTCTCGGAGAAGAGGAAAACAATAGTTTGCTGCAAACTCCAGCTGAAAACATAGGAAGTCACAAGGATTTTTTTTGGACCTTATGATGATGTCAAGTGCAGTGAAAATACGTCCCCTTCCATTCTCAAACATGAAAGCTTTGAATTCAAAGCCTTTCTTACAACACAGTTAAATGCAGCAAAGGAAGAATGGTCACCTCAAAAGGCGCCCAAATAACGTGATAAAAAGCAGTTAAATTCCATTCATCCTGACAAGCATTTATCGAGTGCGTGACATGGACGAGGGGCAGGTAAGGCAAGGCGCTAAGAACACAGAGATGAATAAACCGTGCTTCTTGGCTCATCACAGGTTTGCACCTGCTGGGAACGCAGGCATGACAACAGTTCATTTGGTCTGATGGGAGAAGCATAAGAAATGCCTTGCAAGGCACTGGAGTTGCTACGACCTCCAAGGACCACCCTTATGTGGCGGGCATGTGTCTAGTCTGTAAACTTTGTAAAGGCCAGGGCCATGACTGTTTTGCTCTCTCTCCACTGTATAATCAAAGCTTGAGCCAACCACCTGGCCTTAAGTGAGAGGAAGAGCGGCCAGAGTCCCCCTCTGCCATCCCGATGTTTCTGCTAGAACAGGGGCTGGAAATTTATGGATCAAGTCCTGCCATGTTTTCGTATGGCCCGCAAGCTGAGGATGGTTTTGACATTTTAAATGGTTACGTAACGCCCATGTTTTACCTCTTAGCTTACAAAAGCTAACATATCTCCCATCTGGTCCTTTACAGGCAACGTTTGCTCCCCGTGCCAGAACTTAAGAGAGCTGAGCTGGTAGACAGGTCGTGAACAGCTTCATTCCACATCGCCAGTCTTTGCTACATGAGAGGAATTAGATCTCTGGTATATTTAGGGGGATCTCTAGCAACTCTTAGAGGAATTATCGAGACCGACGTCGACCTCCCGTAGAGGCTCAACATAAGGCCATGACTAGACTCTGAACTTTGTAAGTGCAAGGAAGAGCACGAGTCACTTCTTCCCTGAGTCCTGGCCCCTCATAGACATTCAGCACAGCTTTGATGAATGGATGAATAAGTGAATTAATGAATCACAGAGGAGAAAATCGCTTTGTGTTTCAATTTAGGCGACACTGAAGTGAACCATACAGCTTTAGTAATTCTCAGAGATAAAAAATAGGATAGTTCTGCCGATTCAGTCTAAGCTGGTATCTCTAGTTGCGGCCAATCATAACACCCCCCGCCTCTTTCTGTCCATGTGTTCATTTCTATTGCTTCCATGGACACCTGCCTTTCACGTGCAACTTTCATAGACGTTGCTTTAGTCTGTCTGGTTTAATTCTGATTCTCTCAACTTGTCTTTGAGACCCAGACTCCCCATTTCCACACTTATAATTTTCTTTCATTTTTAACTTTAACAATTTTTTTGGATTACTTTTTAAGATAACCGAATTAGAGTCTGTCACCTATATTTCTAGGCCGTATCGAGATGTTATTCATTGCAGGAGCCGGATGTGATTTGAATGGATATTTTATTAGTTTTAATTTAAATTAGCAAAAGGAGGGGCGGCTCCGTTGGTTGAGTGTCCGACTTCAGCTCAGGTCATGATCTTCCAGTTTGTGGGTTCGAACCCCGCGTGGGGCTCTGTGCTGACAGCTGGGAGCCTGGAGCCTGCTTCGGATTCCGGGTCTCCCGCTCTCCCCGCCCCTCCCCCACTCATGCTCGCGCTCAAAAATAAATAAACATTAACAACATTTTTTTTAATTCTTAAAAATTAAATAAAATAAATAAATAAATAAATAAATAAGTTGACAAGAGGCAAATGTGCTTGTTAATTTAGAAAATCCAAGCAATTCACAAATAGAGGTGCTAATTAAAGTGCCCTTTGATTGTCCTGGATTCTCAGTACTACATCCTTTCCCTGCCCCTCCCTTTCTCACAGAGGAAATTGTTTTACTAATCAGACATACCTTGCACATTAAAAATTTTTTTTAAATGTTTATTTTTGAGAGAGAGAGAGAGAGAGAGAGAGAGAGAGCGCGAGCTGGAGAGGGGCAGAGAGAGAGGAGACAGAATTTGAAGCAGGCTCCAGGCTCCGAGCTGTCAGCACAGCGTCCGATGAGGGACTCAAACCCCCGAACCGTGAGATCATGACCTGAGCCGAAGTCGGACGCGTAACCGACAGCCACCCAGGGGTCCCACTCTGCACATTTTTAAATACATTTACACACACAGATACACAAAGGGGTGTGTTGTCTTGTATTAGGAGTAAATGACATGTCATATTGTATATAGACTTTCAGCATATTTTCCCCCATAAACCTTTTCCCATATTAATATCTCATCCTATTTAATTTTCCACGGAAGTCAATAGTACGCATGTACTGTAATTTATTTAATTAATTGATCTTTAAGAATGAATAATCATGTCATTTAGAGCACTATAGCCATTCATGTGCAGTTTTTCATTTCCCTCCATTCACTCTAGCCACTTATTTTTATCTTTGTCCATTTCCCCTTTATCCCTTAAATCATATAGGAACTCCAGGGAGGAGACTCTCTCAAACAGCATCATTTTTCTTGGACTGGAGGGCCTCATATATCTGTAAGATGAAGGCTCATTTTCTCCCAAGAATATCTTTTAAGGTGTCTTAGAACCGCACGTAATGTTTCAATTATTTCTCAAATCATTTTCTGGACCTGGATTACATTCTTGACGATATTTCTTTTTTTTTAACATTTATTCATTTTTTGAGAGACAGAGCACGAGTGGGGGAGGGGCAGAGAGAGAGAGGGAGACACAGAATCCGAAGCCGGCTCCAGGCTGCAGGCTCCGAATTGACAGCACAGAGCCCGACGTGGGGCTCGAACTCATGGACCGTGAGATCATGACAGAAGTCAGAGATCAAGAAGTCAGACGCTTAACCGACTGAGCCACCCAGGTGCCCGTCAATGGGGAATGACAATGGATGGGGTATTCAGGAAAGTTAAGGAGTTTAGGGCTCCTTGGATGGAGAGTGCATGTAGAGGCCAAGTTCGTAAGGGCAGGGTCGGGCGATGGAGTAAGACTTCATCTTGAGAGTGACGGGGAACCACCAAAGGATTTTCAGCAAAGGCTTGAAAAGATGACATACGGGCTTTAGAACAGGGGTCAGTTAACTGTTTTCTGTAAAAGGCCAGATGATCAACATTTTAGGCTTTGAGGGCCATCTACGGTCGGTCCCTGGTGCGTATTCTCTTTCTTTTTCGTTTCTCTTTTTTCTCCTTCTCCTCCTTTTCCTCTCCTTCCTTCTCTTGTATCTCCTCCTCCTCCTCCCTTTACAACTCTTTTGAAGAGGTTACAACCATTGTCATCTCAAGCACCATACAAAAACAGGCAAAGGGCTGGGTTTTGGCCTTGGGGCCTAGTCGGAGGACCTCCATTTGAGAAGACAGTGGTTTGAAGTCATGGCGGACCATTGCGGGTGGGAATGGCAGAGCGGGGACCAGTGAGGCTGTGGGTCTGACTGGCAGTGTTGTTCCCCCGGAAGCCCGGGCAGGGTTGTGGGTTAGGGGCACCGCAGCCTTCTTTTGAGGCCTGGGGTGTTGAGAGGACGTTGCTCGCAAAGGCAGCATCCGAGAGGTCTGCAGGCCAGCTCCACCGGCAAAGATGCAGAGACAGGCTGAGACTGCACGGAGTGGTTCAAAAAGTGCAGACGGATAGAGGAGGAATTCCATGAGGGATTCATGAAACTTTTTACGTGCAGCTCATGGCCTCAGCGTGGGTGACCCGGAAGCACTTAAAAGGGCGGATGCAGAAGCAAATCATTTAACACTCCATTAACTGGAACCACATATGAAACCGTGCTGAAGAAACAGTTTTAAAAAGAACTCTATCTTCTTGTGACTTAAAACGTACTTCATTCTATGTGTCACAATAGGTGTGCAGACACTAATGATAATAACCTAGATTGAGTGAAAGTCCACCACGTGCCAGGCACCATCTGAGGCGCACTGCATGGTTGCTTTAAACCCCATCCTAGCCTTGCGAAGCAGGCATTCTTATTATCGTCCCCATTTTACAGATGAAGACACTGAAGCAAAGAGGGCTGCACTAACTGGTTCCAGGCGATACCCCCCGGGATTTGAATCCAGACACTCTGCGGTGTTCTTCCTCTTCACCACCACACGGGCTGCTCATACAGAGGGAATGGAGATGTGATATCACAGTTGCTCGAATTTACCTTCTACGAACAAGCTCACCACCTGTGTGCTTCCATATCTCTCCTGGGCGAGATGGCTTTACATACCGTCATCTATCCACAGCAATTTGCAAGCTGACGTAGAGCTAAAATGTGCTTAGAAAGTTTGTCCACTGCCTATACCCTCGGGAAACAAATATCTTCTAAAGTTCAATTGCCACATTAAACATTTACCACTTACCTTTCATACTTCCTCCTCCGAACAGAGATTTCCCTACCAGTCTTCTGCTCTGAATCCCGACTTTATATGTGCAATTTATCGCATTAACAATTTCTGAGATATTCAAGAGCTCAGAAACCATGGCAAATTCTCGGCGGGGAAAAAACATTCAAGTTTATAAATTTGGGTATTAAGCAAATTAGACCCTATTATGACAAAGAGACCTTTGGTTTTCATGCATGATGTGATAGAAAAAAGATAACAGAAGAATGTCATTCAATGTTAATCTGCACATTTCATTTTTATCCTAATTGTGTGCAAATGAAAAGGGTCTCTGAACATTCAAAAGGGTTTTTCACTACTCATTAACCACATATAAATGCATGGGCAGCGGTTGGCCCCAGAAAATTGCCTTGAAGGTCACTTGAATGTATAGCTTCTGGTTAAAGGGCAGACCTTTCCTCCCAGGCCTCATCAATTCTGTGGCTCTCGTAGTTAGACTTGCTAATAATCGTGGAATTTATTACCAGCTCTGACGGGGACTGGGTCATCGTCTGTGCACCAGGGTCAAAGTAAAAAGAATACGGTCATGTGATTCAATGCGTGACCTCAAGCCACATTTAAATGGTTACAGCCCTAGCTCTTCAGAGATCAGATTCTAGTAGAGCTCGGATTCATTCCCACACATGCACCTGTTGCCCAGCCAAAGCAAACTACCGGAAGGCCCTCGATGTTTCAGCTCTTCGTTTGCTTTGCCTCCGCGTGAGAGAAGCACTCTTTCCACCTAAAATCCATGCAAATACGTTTTGAGATTTTTGCAGTTTCAAAAAATCCCTATTGATATTTAAAAATAAGGGCGCCTGGGTGGCTCTGTTGGTTAGGCGGCTGACTCTTGATTTCGGCTCAGGTCATGATCTCACTGCTCGTGAGTTCAGGCCCCACATAGGGCTCCACACAGTCGATGCAGAGCCTGTTTGGGATTCTCTGTCTCCCTCTCTGCCCCTCCCATGCTCATGCTCGCTCTCTCTGTCCAAATAAATAAACTTTAAAATATATGTAAAAAATAAATAAAAATAAATTGCACATATGATACATGGAAACTGTATTCTCTTTGTAATAGGCTCAAACAACATAGAAATATACAGAGCCGCATGCAAAAGAGCCTCGTCACCATTGCCACCCTGTCTCATGCATAAATTGTTTCGAGACTTTTTGCTCTTATTGTAATATAATGTACACTTAGAGAGAAGCATAAATATTATATAGATATGATTTTTTGTTTTTGTTTATGGTCTAACTTCCTATGTTTGTGCTTCTAAATATATGGTTTAGTTTTGCTAGTTTTTTGCGCTTTATTTAAATGGAGTGGTGCATAAATTGTCTTACTTTTTTCACCCTCCATTTGGTATGTGAAATGATTCATTAACTTTGATGCGTGGCTGCTGTTTGTGTAGTATTCTACTCTGCACAGAGGGACGAAATGGGGAGGGAAGACGGGAGAAGGGGAGAGGGAAGGATACAATTAATTTAAAAAAGTTTTTCTGATGTTGATTTCTTTATTTGGAGAGACAGCGAGTGAGCAGGGAGGGGCAGAGAGAGAGGGAGACAGAATCCCAAGCAGGCTCCGTGCTGTCAGCGCAGAGCCCGATGAGGGGTTCGAACTCACCAACTGTGACGTCATGCCTTGATCTGATAGCAACAGTCAGAGGCTTTAACTGACTGAGCCACCCAGGTGCCCCGATACAATTAATTTTGGAATATTTATTTTTTTCCCCACAACCTTGCAACACTCCCATTCATTCTAATAATTTATCTGGAGATTCATTAGGATTCTCTAAACCCAAAAATGTAACATATTAGTTCCTTTTTCTACACTCATCAAATCTTTCTTTTTGATCGCATCCTGTACTGGCTAGAACATCCAATACGATCTTGAATATGGGTGATAATACCCATATTATGCATGGGTATCTTAATCCTGTCCTCCAAGAGGAAGCAGTTCAACTTTTACTAACAAGTATATGTTTCCTTCAGTTGTTGGAACATCCCTTTGTCAGACTAAGAGGATTTTCTTATATTCCTGATTTGCCGAGTTTATTATTATTTTTGAAATCATGAATGGATGTTAAATCTTACCAGACATTATTTCTTCATCTACCGAAAGGGTCATAAGTTCAGTTTTCATCTGTTCATGTGTTAATATGTTGCTTTACATTTTGTGAGTTTCTGTGATAAATGCAACTTAGATGTGATGTATTATCCTTTGTAGATATTGCTTTATTCACTTTGCTGATATCTTGCTTATGATTTTTATAGTATGTTAACGAGTGAAACTGACAAAATTTTTTTCTTTCTCCTCTCCTCGTTAGGATTTGGTATCTGTTATATGCTACTCACATAAAAAAGAGTTGGGATGTGCTCCTTTTACTATCTGTTTCCTAGAAGAGTTTGTGGAAGATTAGAATTATTTCTTCCTTTACTCTTTAGTGGGCTGCAAATTCAATATTTTCGATTATTTAAGAAAAATTCAGGTTTTCTATTCTTGTCTGAGTCCATATTATTTTTTGTGTTCTTCTAGGAATGTAAAAATTTGATCTACTTTTCAAAAAAGATACTGGCATGAGATTAATCAAAATATTGCTTTATCTATAGAATTTGTCCCTTTCTTCTTCCTGACGTTTTTTCTTTAATGAATCTCACCAGAAATTTGTCAATTTTATTGTTTGTTTTCTAAAAACAAACTTGATTGTGTTGATCCTCTCTATAATAAATTTTTAATTTCACTTATGTCTGCTTGTAACATTTATTATTATTATTATTATTATTATTATTATTATTATATTTTATGCTTATTTTCCTTGAGTTTATTTTGCTGTCCTTTTTTCTTACAAACTATTTTCCGAAGTAGCTGTAACATTTTGCATTCCCAGCAGCAATGCAGAAGGGTTCCAATTTCTCCACATCCTCACCAATTCTTATTATTATCTGTATTTTTTAATTATAGCTATGCTAGTGGGTATGAAGTGGTATGATACTGTGGGCTTGATTTGCATTTTCCGGATGGCAATTTACATTGAACATCTCTTTCTCGATGAACATTTTTCGTGTTCTTATTGGTCATTTACCTATATATCATCTTCGGAGAAATATCTATTCAAATCTTTGCCCAGTTTTAAAAATTGGGCTATTCGTCTTTTTATTACTGAGCTGTAAGAATTTTCTAATTATTCTAGATAATAGTCCCTTAGAAGACACACGATTTGCCAAATTTTTCTCCCATTCTTTGGGTTGTCTTTTCACATTCTTGATGGTGTCCTTTAAAGCACAAAGTCTTTTTTTTTTTTTAAGTTTTTAATGTTTATTTTATTTTTGATAGTGAGAGAGAGAGAAAGAGAGAGAGAGAGCACTAGAGCAGGAGCAAGTGAGGGACAGAGAGAGAGGGAGACACAGACTCCGAAGCAGGCTCCAGGCTCCGAGCTGTCAGCCCAGAGCCCTACATGGGGCTCAAACCCATGAACCACGAGATCATGACCTGAGCCGAAGTCGGCCGCTAAACCGACTGAGCCACCCAGGTGTCCCTAAAGCACAAAATCTTTTAATTTTGACGAAGGCCCATTTATGTTCTTTGGTTACTTGTGCTTTAGTTGTTAAGAAACTACTGCCTAACCCAAGGTCACATATATTTACAGCTATGCTTTTTTTCTAAAAGTGTTATCGCTTTGGCTATTGCCTGTAGGTCTTTGATTTATTTTCTGTTAATTTTGTATATATCGAAAGGTAGGTTTCCAGATTCATCTTTTGTTCCACAAGGCCATTACAACGGTCTGCCCAGGTTTAAAGGGAGGGAACACAGCCCCAGTCTCCCAATGGCAGAGCATCAACCACACATCAAAAGAAGAGCAGGCAGCATTATTTGTAGAGTACAGCCTGTCCTAACTGGGGTCACTGAATAATCTGGGAGCTAACTCATGAACTGCAACTGTGGTCAAAATTGAATATGTGTTCGTTATTTTGAGGAGAGGGTCTGTAGTTTTGATCAGATTCATAATGGTGTCCATTTGCCAAAAGGTCAAAAAACACAGGGGCTCCTGGGTGGCTCAGTCGGTTGAGCGTCCGACTTCGGCTCAGGTCATGATCTCACTGCTCGTGAGTTCGAGCCCCGCGTCGGGCTCTGTGCTGACAGCTCGGGGCCTGGAGCCTGCCTCCGATTCTGTGTCTCCCTCTCTCTCTCCCCCTCCCGTGCTCGCACTCCATCTCTCAAAAATCAACATAAACAAAGTTTTTTGAAACGGTCAGAAAACATAAACTTTAAAAACTTTACAATTTAAGTGACTCATAAGTCTATGTCATCTCTTGGAAGGGTGCGGATTCTATGATAAGGGGATTCAAATATTAATTTATAAGAATAAAGGCCTTCAGGTGGATTTTTAGGACTCAGCGAATTGTGTGCAGATAGTTGATGAAGCAGAGCCCCTGCTCCTTCCCGTCGAAGCACCACACGGGTGCATTAATAACAGTATATGACATTCATATTTCATGGCCCAACTTTTGCCTCATTCACACTTGAACACATTCTACTCTTAAGTCCCTAAACTGTCCATCATATATCGAATTCTGAGTTGTTATAAAACAGCCAAGAAATGAGTACTGTACGATATATTTTGAGCTATTGCACAGAGGTGTTTCCAGCCAGGTATCAGTTCAACTTGAGCAGTGTTGCAGTTCTTAGTGAACATCAGGGTTTACTGTATCGTTATTTGGATGTTTTACATTTATTTTATTTTGGCCTTATTAGCTAATAAAACGAGGGGAAAATAGAAAATCAAATACGCTGATGCATAGGTCTCATACACTTAGTGTAAGTGAGAGAAAAGAAAACATGGTAGTCGCTCACAGCTGTAAATCTTTGACTTCAGTCAAACTTCAACTCAATAAATGTGTACTCAAATATGAAGGAGAAGAACAAAATTAGAATACATGAAATGATAAAGATGCACTGCAATCATGTTTTTGTGGAGTCTGGACTCAGTGGGATATAAACATGCAGTGGATTTATTTTTTTCTCCAGTCACTGCCTTCACCCACGCTCTATTGAATCTCTCCTTCCTGTCCTTTAATAAAGTCTTGGACAGATTCCATAAGTATCTGGTCACTTTTGGTTATTAAAACTCAGCACAGTTTACGGTTTCAATCTCAACCTCTATTTAACTTGCATTTCTCTTCCCTTCTCCTTTGGCATAGGCTTGAACTGGGACCCTGATAATTTAGGGGTGGCAAGACAGGGTCTGAAGGAGATACTTCTTCTCTCCTCCTTTCCTCCTTCTTCAAAGTTGAACTCTTCCACGGTGTTGAAGTGAATAGGAAGTGGGGAAAATGGACACATGAACACATCTCTCTTTCCTCCTTTCCTTGCTGTGACTGTATTCCCTTTTTTTTTTTTTTTCTTTTTTTGGTTACTGCCACTTCTCTGTTATCTTCTCCTGGCCATCAAGATTCTCTGCAAGAAAGGCACTGGATCGCTGGTTCCTTTGTGGGTCTATGTTCTTGTTTTGCAAAAGCTCAGTGGATTTGTGGTTCATTCATTCCTTTATAGTAATCTCTACACCCAACATGGGGCTTGAACTCACAACGCAGAGATGAAAAGTCACATGATCTTCCAGCTGAGCCAGCCAGGTGCCCCTGGATTTGTTCATTTACATCGTCCCGTAGTGTGGAGGATCAAGAACTGGTTCTCTACGTGTGCGGTACGGTGCTTTCCTACCGCCCAAGGAGTCTTTAAAAATGGGTGAAGGCATTATTGTCTGTCGGGGTAACTGAAACAGCATTTAGTGTCCAGGGACCTAAGATATTGAATGTAATACGCAAAGAAATCGGAGTCAAGAACAACGCGTGCAGTGCCTGAACATTCCCTGGAGAATAGAGATACCTGAATGTCAATGCCTCCACCGCGTTGAGAAACACTGTTGAAATACTAGAGTACTTCTTTATTCACTAGCAAATAACCACTAACCTGACATCTCCCCCCTCACCCCCTGCCCCCTCAGTGGTCCTCTGCAGTGGCCAACTCAGCCCCCAGCCCCATATCCTCCACAGTCTAGTAAGTATCGGGACAATGTCTGGCACAGCAGGGTCTCCCCGGGACCCTGATTCCCCATCAAGGCCAGAGTCCATTCTGGTTGGATGATGCCCGCACACAAGCCCAATCATCCTTGCCACAGGTATTCTTGATTCTGATTCCCTTGCTCTCCCTTTCCCAGTCCTCATGAACATTCTGGGAAGCTTGGGACAGGACATGTTTTGAGATGATGGTTGGAGGCACCAGGACAAGACTTGCTGCCATTTGATGAGCCCTTGCAGAAGTGTCCAGCCACAGCTGTTGGCAGGTATCTTAAGAAGACAGGGTACTTAGTGCCTCTTTGTCCTCAGCTCTAGGCTCCGGGTCGTCTTTCTGGGGTAATAGGAAAAGTCTCACTCAACGTCCTCTAACATCATGATAAAAAAATCTAGTTTCGAGGTGAGAGGTAATTAGGAACTTTGTACATTTTTTAATTAGCTCTCTGGGAATACTGCCCAGTTTTCACACTTTTACTTCAGCACATATTTCCTTCCCCTCCCCCTGGGAATGCATTATGAACAAATACCGGTGACTAAATATAGAGAAAATAGGTCTAATAAGTTTAAATTCATGAAACGTTTGCTTCTTAGACTCTGGGGCTCTCAGTGCTCTGTGGAACAGTGAAGTGGTGCTAGACCTAAAGTCAACATATTGGTTCAAATGGCGCTTCCGCCACTAATGACCTGTCGATATTGAACGCAAGGGAAGTACCAAGGGTGAACCTGAGGGTGCAAATGTCTGGGTCGCGGTGTCAGTTACTGAGACGGGGTTGCTAGAGGGGCAGGTTAGAGGAAGAAGATCACGAGTTTAATTTGGGGCATCCTGAATGCGATATCCCTTTGAGGTTCCCAAGTAGAGGTATTCTGGCAACGGATGGAGACTTCCTGGAGTTCACAAGAAATATCTGAGCTGCAGTCATACATGTGAATGTTAGCTGTGTATGAATCCTAAGTGAAGCCATAGGAGTGGAATGAATGATCTAAGAAGAACATAGACTCAAAGCAGGAGGATCTAGGACTGGGTATGAGGAATTGCAGCATTGTGTGTTTAGGTCGAAGAAAATGAATCAGTGCAGGAGCAGCAACGGATCTGAGGAAGATCTAGAAGACGAGGAAGGTTGGTTTGCTTCTTAGTTTTACATACTCCTCTTTTACCACATGTGTTGATGCATTACCTGACATCCTTAGCTACCCTACTGCCTGGACTCAATGCCAACAAGCTTGTCCTCTGTTTCAGATGGATATTGGTGCACTCATTGCTGTCCTTTTCATCTGCATTTTTCTTACTTGAACACTTTGTATTCATCCCTCTGGAATATCACAAAGACGTTTTCTGAGGCAGGTAGTATCCTTGGCTCACTAAGAGAAACAAAGGATCCCTGCAAATGGCTGAAACTGCATCTTCCACCCTATACAACAGAAGGCGTCGTGACTGTTACTTTCTTATTACTTCAATTCGGCAGTTGTCGTATACTTTCTCAGCAAGATGGTCTAACCTTGAGGACACTCTTGCGTTCACTTTATGGGGATGGCAATTTGCCTTTTCTTTTATTTAATATAATGAACTGTGGAAAGGCGTAAAGTTAAAGAATGTCAGCATTCATGATTAAAGGAGCAAAGTAGCAAGCATCATCATCATTTGTCCAGTTCATTGTAGATCTATGTGTGTGTGTGTGTGTGTGTGTGTGTGTGTGTGTGTGTATTCTCCCTTGACCCTCTTGAAGTAAGAATGTCACATTACTGCTGGGAGTAACAGATGGCTTTCTTCCTCCAAACCTTCCTCCTCCCTCCACCAAACAGACACACACACACACACACACACACACACACACACTGGTTTACTTTTTTACAAAAGGGTTTTTATATTTTTATTTGGTTTGTTTGGAAAATTAAAATTCACACGGAGGTAAAACTAGAATGCCGAAGAAACAGACTATCACTCAATGGCAAGTCACTAGTGTTGTGTGTGATGAATTCTCTTATTCTATTCTTCAGTAATATTCTATAATTCATAGCAGCCTTGTCTGCTTCCTCACATGGAGTTTGATGGCCACAGAGCCAATTGAACAACTCGTTAACTTTTATTTCTTTTTTTATTTTAACTTCATTGCAACTTAATTTAGCCCTGCAAAAACACATGCTGAAAACACTGCCAGAGATTGGCTAGCTAAATACCACAGAGGTTAGCATTGTAGAGGCAGTCAAACCCAGAGGGAAACTGTCCTTCAGTTTAAGCCTAAATTTAGCATGTCAATAAGGGTGATAACCTAGAGCCAACAACTCTGAAAGATTGGTCTGCTTCCCCAGAGGGCAGAAGAATGTTCCTGTTCAGAGTAGTAGGCAAGAACAGGACAGTCAAATTGTAAAATAAAAACTTTGATGAACATTCTTGGCAATGTGGTCTTTTACCCAAAGAACCTAGTCAGTTACCATTTAGTAGGTAAAGCCACCCATAGTCTTCTCAAATACAATCAACTGCATCGTAGGAGAACATATTCTAACTAACTCATGCCATAAATTTGTATTTATGTGGTCTGAGTGGGACTGTGGGAATGTGGAGGAGGGCATTAAGGAAGAAAACGATCCATTGCTTTTATCAGGAATATTCTAACTGCAAGAGGGTCAGGGAAGAAGGGCTATCAGGTAGAGTTCTGTGCTTGTAAGCAAGCAACCAAACAACCAAAACAAACCAAAACAAAACAAAACTTCAGACAAATCTAAGCTCCATAAGGAAATTGTTGAAAGGACAGTGGGTGGCTCCAAGTATCAAAGGAAGAAAATTTACATCTATGCTTTCTTCTAAGAGTTTTATAGTTTTACTTCCTTTACTTAGGTCTTTGATCCATTTGGAATTAATTTTTGCATAGTAAGTGAGGTAGGGTTCCAACTTCATTCTTTTGCGTCTGGATATACAGTAGTCTCAACACCTTATGATAAAAAGATTACTCTTTCCCCAGTGAATTCTCTTGGCACCCCTGTCAAAAATCTTTAGAGAGAGAAAGTAGATTGGTGGTTGTCGGATGCTGAGGAGAAGGGGTTTGGAGGAATGCGAAGTGACTGCTAAAGGGTAGGGTGTTTCTCTGGGGGGTGGGTAGCCAAAGTCTTCTAAAGGTAGACAGTAGTGTTGTTTGCACAATTCTGCGAATATACTAAAAACCATTGAAATGCATGCCTTTAATGGGTGAATTGTACCATATGACAGTTATCTCAATAAAGCTGTTAAAATTTTTACAAAATAATAATCTGTTAAAAATCAAAGGAAGGCCTGATCAATCTGGAAGTAAAGAACCAACGCAGTTCCAGGGATTAGGTAGCCAGAAGTATTTGGCAATCTCTTAAGGATCTTGCTTTCAGAGTGACTTTAGCATCAACGTGTTTTGTTTTTTTTTTAAATCTTGTTATCATTCAGTACAGAATTCAACTTTTCAGGAGAAAAAGATTGATCTAGCATGAGCTACATGCCTACCCAATGCAAGTGGAGGCAGTGGGCAAGTGCCCTGGTTGTCTACTAACAAGACGACATGTAATAATAATAATAACTAAGCCTAGCACACAGGCTCGTTTAGTCTGTACCAGTCACTATGCTAAGTGCTTTACATTTATTGAGTTATTGAATCTTTAAAATCACCCAATTAAATGACTATTAGTATTACACCCCCTTTACATAGAAATAAGAACAGAAGATCATCCAGGTTAAGAAAATTGTCCAAGGTCACAGCTAGTAAATGAAAGAACTGTGATTCAGACCCTGGCGGTCTTGTTCTAAAGTTCATGCTTTTAATCACTCTGCTACAGACGCTCTCTCTAAAAGTGGATTTTTCAAACACTGATACATTTTCACATCCCATCTCTTATTATCCTGGGGTTCGTGTGTTTATCGAAAATAACGTTACCAGAAGAGAGAAGCAACACTGAGCTGGCAAAAACAACACATGACCACCAGAGGAAAACAACAAATTAGTAATTATTAAGCCCGTGTTTCATGCCACGCATTTTCACATATATCATCCATCCTGTTATCAGTGTGCCCTATGAATCCATTCTTCACCCTTCTCTACCTGGTACCCCAGACGTCTGCCCTTGAATGGGCCACAACTTGAGTCCTTTGCCCTCTGGCTTCTGTTGGGCTCAGTGACTAAGAAATCGGAGCAAGGGAGGAGTGAAAAGGCAGCTGATTTGTTCCCCTGGCTTCCTCCCATATGGTCACCAAGAACTGGAAGTATCCACCAACTCAAGCTTCCAGATCCTCTCAGGTAGCCTTATCTTACCTGCAATCACAGATATTTCTTTTGGTTCCTATAACTCCTCCTTCACTTTGATTCTTCAGGCCTAAGAGTGATAATGTTTGCCCACTATTGCTGGAAGCCCCTGCCAGCTCCCCTCGACTCTGCCCACACCTTGTAAATAGTCTCTTTATTGAACCTCTCCCATCATTCCTTTTGAGGGTGAACCATAGTAGGACTCTGAATGATACCTAGTAATTCTGTAAGGTCAATAAAATTCTGTTGGTTTTGTTGCTGGAGAATTGAGTCTTGACCATGATTCCAATCAGCAAGTGACAGAGCTAGAAATCAAACCAAAGTAATTTTTTTTTTTTTTTAACTTTCAAACATTGGCTCTTTCCTTTACTTGAGGCTGGTTACATAAGCTACAGCCTGTTAGCCATATCCACAGGGAAACTAGAAATCTGAGCAGATTTCAATGAGCAGAATGGATTTGAAATTCAACTGAATCTCCCTTCCAATGTACTACAGCTATGGCAAAGGGTTTCAGGTGGGGTGTGGTGGTTAAGAATGTGAAACCTGAAGTCGCTGCCTGACTCTCCATCTGTTGTCACTGTGTGACTTCGGGCAAGCTACTTGGATTCTTTTTGCCTCAATTTCCTCAACAGTAAAATTAGAGTAGTAACGGTGCCAGCTTCATAGAATCATGGAAAGGATAAAATGAACTAATATATGTAAAGTCCTTAGAACAGTGTATGGCTCATGATAAGAGGTCAATAAATGTAGCTATTATTATTATTATTATTGTTTTCAATGGAGCCGCTTGTCTTGCTTCAAAACTTATGGAGCTGCTTCTCACAAAGGGAATCCTCCTACTTTCTAGAGATTAGAAACCAAACAAGTGGCTTCTCCTTAAAAGGTCTCTTTTAAGTGTAATTGTTAGGTAGCTAGAGATGGTTCCATGGGGAAGATGGCTTCACTGACCTGTGCTCAGCAGGGGATGAATACAGAGCTTCTTTCTACAACATGTATTTGTCTGGTTGTATTTTCTGACCTAGCGCCCCTGGTGACCAGAATCCCTTCAATATTTTTTGCCAGGGGAGCAGCTCCATGGCTACACTGGAATCAAGCTTTTCCCCGTGGTCCAACCAGCACCTTGTTGAGTGGTCATTGGTTTCCAATGGCAGAAATTGGAAAGAGTAGTAGATTGTGAGTTATGAAATCTGGGTTCTAATTGGGCGGTTCCGATAGGTGACCCGGGACTTTGGCCAGGTTGCCAACCCCTCGTCAGACTTAAGTATCTCATCTGTCAAAAGAAGGAGTTGGATCAGTTGATGAATGAAGTCTTTTTTCTCTCCCGAAATACCATGGCATTACTGAGGGAATCACAGCAGTTTATTAAAGTGACTAGCCTCCTCCTTGCCTCATGTGGGAGCTCAATGGCAAAGCAGAAAGAACATGGGCTGAGGTAGCAGATAAAAATGGAAGGCTAGCGTGGCTTTGCCACTTACTCCCTACATGAACATTGAAAAGTTATTTAATGGTGAATAACCTCTACTTCCTCATTTGAAAGGTGAGATATACTTCAAAGTATTATTGTAAGATGGTTCATGTCAGTCTCCTAGTAAACCTTACGGTAGCTCTACTGAAATTCAAGTAAGTTACCATTTCATTGAGGACATCAAGAAAGATCTCATAAGAGAATTACGAGAGCATGGGAGCTTGTGACTCTCTTTTTTCAAACCACAAATCAGGAGGCAGTGTATGAGAAAAGACTTTTTTCAGATGTGTGCATTTATTTATGGGAAAATTCGTATGACTGCATACAAATTAGATTCTCTTGTGCATTTATAGAGTTCTCTTAATTAAAATAACTGAAAGTGTATGACATTGAGAGGGCACTGGGGAATGTCTCGTGGCCATACATATAAACTAAATGCCATGAATGACATATACAAATGTACATACATGACAGGGATTCGGGGATGGATGAGATCATAAACGTTCGCCCCATACTTCACTGTTATTGTGGCCCTAACTGACCCTGCTGACAGCCCTGGTAACTGCTCCTAGTGTGGTTCTACAGGAGTCAATAGTACCACTTAAAAAGCCGCTGCAAATCTCTGAACTACAGTATAGGGCATTCTTCTAGACTCTTTTCTGTCTGCTGTAAATCCCATAAAACTTTATCTCTTTACGTCTCAACTCTTTACTTTTCTCCTCCTGACTCCCTTCTTATTTCCTTTGAAAATATCCTTAGGCTTATTGGTATAGTTCACCTACAGTAAAAATCACCTCATTTTAGTGCATATAGTTTGATGAGTCTTGACAAATGTCATGTAATCACTACAGTTATGGTAGAGATTATATCCACCACCGGCATCTCCCCACCCCTCAGAGTCCCTCATGTCTCACTGAAGTCAGGTTCCATTCTTTTGCCTTCTGGACCCTGGCAAGCACTGATATACTTTCTATCAACTACTGTTTTGTTTTTTTCTAGATTTTCATATACATGGAATAATATATTATATAGTATTTTGTGTTTGGCTTCTTTCACTTAGCATAATACTTTTGAGATCCATCCATGTTGTTGAGTACGTCAGTAGTGTATTATTTCAATGTTGAGTATTTTTCCATTGTATGAATATACCAGATTTTCCTTATCCTTTCCCCAGCTGATGGACATCTCGATCGCCTCCAGGTTTTGTGTGTGTGCGCGCGCGCGTGTGTGTGTGTGTGTGTGTGTGTGTGTGTGTGATTATGAGTAAAGCTACTATAACCAGTAATATAGACATTTTCGTGTGAATGTTTTTCACTTCCTTTGCCTGGGAGTGGGATTGTTGGGTCATACGATAATAACATATTTCATTTTGTAAGAAAGATGCTTAACTGTTCTCCAAAGTAGCTTGTACCATTTTGCATTCCCACCAGCAATCTATGAGAGATCTGCCCACTTTGCATCTTCAGCAGCATTTGGCATGTCGGGCCTCATATTGATAGCCTTTCTAGTAGGTATGTCGTGATAGCTAATTGTGGTTTTAACTTGAATTTCCTTAATAAGACAACAGTATTTATGCTCAAAAATGTGCATGCCACTTCTGTCAGGCTGTTAGCGTGAAGGTGAGTCAATCTAGTCAGGGCCTGGGCTCGGTTTAGGTTTTATTGTTGCTATAGTTACCTTCAGTGTTTACATATGCCTAAAGGCACAGACACATTTCTTTGGTGATGGTCGCTTCCTTGCGGGTTCTAGGGGACCGGGAGCCTTTTCTCAGTGCTCTACCCCCAGCTTTTGGTGGAACTCGTGTGCCTGTACAACAGAGGAGTCTCCCTGTTACTCAGTGAGAGCTCGTGCTGTGGGCTGGGGTGTCCTTGGTTCTCCAATTCCAGCCCCAGTCTCAGGCAGACACTGTGTACCTGGACCTCAGGGGGAGGGATTTCACCATGTTCCTACTTCTCCTCCTGGTGACAGTCAAGGTCTGTCATGTATCTGCTTGGTGTATCGGACAGAAGAGGGCTTTCGGCTCCTCCTCTAGTGGGAGCTGATCTTCCGGGCCTGAAAGTTTCCTAGTCTTCCTCCAAAGGCAGATGGGGTTTGGATCTCCCACTCCTCCAGAAGCGGTGCCACTTTGCCTGTGTCCTGAGAGCAGGAGAGTTTCCTCCCCTTCCTCCCGGGGCAGATGGCTTGTGTTTGGGATGAGAGAAGAGTCCAGGGAAGTAGGCATGCCTGCAGTTGAACAAAGGGAACTCTCCCAGGTGCCAGTGCCTCCAATCTCTCTAGTGTGCAGCAGTTTAGGCCTGGGAAGAGAGCCTGCAGTTAAGTGCAGACTCCTCTTTTGTCTAGGTCTTTCAAGTATTATAAAGCAATCACTCGCCCAAAGTAGACCTTTAAGAATTCATTAAAATTTCAGTTGTGTTCTTCTTACCCGCTTTTTATTGGCTATCTCTTCCTGTCATGCTACCCCAAAGGTAAAAAACACTTTATGTGTCCCGTCTCTTTTCAAAGGGACTAGTCACTCTGAAATTTAGTTCAGCAGGTTGTTTTGTGACCTCAGTGATCTGAGCAACTCAGGAATAGCTATAGGTTTGTAGATCATCTACCTTTTCTTATTATTAGGATGGATGCAACGTTTCCATACAGCTTTCTACATTCTAAGTGGAAGCAGAATTTCTTTTCACTCATGCTTTTTCAATTTGGTCACTCAGTCTATACTATTTACCTTGGAACAGAGCATGCCACCTTGTAAGTCACTGCTATGGCAACTGTAATGCTGGGTGAAAGGCACTTTACACCAAGGTCAAGCCCTTGAAATATGGCCAGCTCCCTCCCCTAACCCAACATGCCAACTTTGGGAAGTAGATGAGAAACCTGGAGGAGGCAGGGCTTAGTCTGCACCTTGATAAAAGGAGAGCCTTAACAAGAGGAGACACAGTCCAAAGAGTCCTATGCGGGGAAAAATGTATGTTTTCTTTCTAGCTTCCTTCCCTCTTTATCTGTGAGGAGAGTCAGTTAACATTGATCCAACCATGTGACAGCGTCTTTAGGGCACTTCTATCTGATTGAGCCATTTTTCTTTCCAAAAGATCATGATCCTTCTCCATTCTATGGTTTGGTCTTCATCCAGAAGAACTGGCTGTGTAACAATTCCCATGAGGTAAAGTGCATGTGTCCAAAACTAAATGCTGCCAGAGAACTGCCCTTTGGCAAAGTCTCAGCTTATATAAATCACAGATTTGTAACCTGCCAAATGTTAGCCTGCTTTAGCAATGAGCTTGAGAAGATGGTGTTTCTCTATAATTTCCAGTCTACGATTTCTACTAGTATAAGAACCTACACCACCTTATTTTTTTTAAGTTTATTTATTTTGAGAGAGACAGAGACAGTGCAAGTGGGGAAGGGCCGAGAGAGAGAGAGAGAGAGAGAGAGAGAGAGAGAGAATGAATCCCAAGCAGGCTCTGCCCTGCCAGCACAGAGCCTGACGTGGGGCTTGAACTCACGGAACTGCGAGATCATGATCTGAGCTGAAAACAAGAGTTGGATGCTTAACCGACTGAGCCCCCCAGGTGCCCCAGAACCTACTCCACCTTAAACAATTCCTTCTCCTTTCCCCATTGACCTAATTGATGATTGGTGCTTCTATAGTTAAAAAGTCCATTCCTTTGCCTTCTACTAATACATAGATATGTCTATAAGAACTGACTCCAAGGCCTTATCAAACAATAATATCTCAGTGTGAATGGGTATATTTTAACCCTTCCTGAAATTCAGGGGAGAGAAGAGGGGTACCGAAGAGAATGTGTGGTTACTGGTATTCTAATATTCTAATTGGGTGAGGTATGGGAAGTTATTATGGGCACAGAATAAAGAAAGGAGATTAGAAAGTAGAACATAAAGTCATTGAAGATGAACTTCTTGAGTTTGGTCATATGCCCAACCTAGTCGGCAGCGAAGCACGCTGAGGAAGAAATGTCCTAAGTAGACAATATCTTGTTAACAAGGGAAATAATGATCCAGTCATTACCTTTTTGAGGGTCAGAAAGTTCCTATTTACCCCACTGCTCTAAAAATAACTCCAGAGAAGAATTGGATGGGGGGCATTGGTCACATAGAGCCCTTCTACTTTCTACTTCTCAATTTCCCCATCTAAGAAATGATAGTAATGGCTTTGAATATCTCTAAGGACCCTTCCATAAGTATTTTCATGTTTTTAACTTGTGATAGTATTTCATTTTGGTGATGTAAAAGTTATTATCATGAATAAATAAGATGAAACAGACATTTTAGGCTATCTTCCTGGCTTTGTGTTAGACCGTTAGAAAAGCATGTATCAGAGGCATTGATGTGGCGTCTCAGGACCTTTCCTTCATTGATTGTTGATCATATTTCCAAGAAGAATTCACTTTAAAAAAGTGAAGCAGTCGTCCTGGAAATGAAATGACAATGATTCGTAATCCTTTATGGAAAAGATGGAGTTGATTTCAGACCAGGTGTCTCATGCCTGTTTTGGCACAGGCTGCAAGGCACTGTGAAGAAAAACTCTTAGCCCGGGTAAGGAAACATTTCATATCTTTTTGCACCCAACCTCCTTGCCAACAGTAAGAAATACACTGATGTGATACAGATGGAATCCTGAACTTTTTATAATAATTTTTAATTATGAAGCCTTGGTAAACAGGTGGCAATCCAAGTACTAAAAACATACAAAGTATATATTTCCAGATGGGGCAGGGGGAGGGGGTAAGGAGGAGGGAGAAGAAGAAGAAGAAGAAGAAGAAGAAGAAGAAGAAGAAGAAGAGAGAAACCTATCCTACTGACATTCTTCACTCACAATATCAATATCAGGAATTTATTTGATGCAAAATTTACTATAAAATCAATATTCGAGCTTCCAACTCTGGAGAGCTTTATGTCAGAAGCTTTGCCAGGGACATTACAGACTTTCTCCCCCTTAGTCTCCCAAACAACCAAATGAGTTAGTTACTATTATACTTACATGTTAAGTAAGTTACCCAAAGTACACATAGGTAAGCGAACGAACCATGATTTGAAAATGGCTTGATCTGATTTCAAGGCGCTAATCTAGATACTGCTGGGAAAGGATTTTTTGCACACCTAATGAAAGTCCTAAATAAACTAACCTTGAAAAATATGAAGATTATCTGGGTGGGCCTGGCCCCATCAGGTGAGCCTCTTAAAAGCAGTGAGTTTCTCTGGCTGGTAGCAGAAGTGGAGAGAGATTTGATGCCTGAAAGAGATTCAATGCGAGGAATCTTACCGCTCACTAGGATGCTGTGATGGGGCCTGAAGACCAAAACTGCAAGAGGCCTCTAGGAGATGAGAATGGTCCCCCAGTTAACAGCCAGAAGATGGGGCCTTGGGTCCTACAACTATAACAAACCAATGAAATATAAACACCATCTGAGCAGAAGTGTTCAACGCAATTGAATGGTTCACATACAGCTCCTGGTTCATGTTCTTCCTCTTTGACACAAGAAATGGGAATGCCTGGCCCGGGGGCTGCTCTTTTAGTCAGGATACCAGAATCAGTACCTGGAACGGAGTCGAGCAGAAGAAAGGAAAATGAAGCAGAGTCACAGCAGCCACAGCTGCCCTGCAACCACCAACATGTAATGCAACTTGGAAATAGTGCGTGTTCGTAAGCTACTGAGTTTTGGGGGGTTTTCTGCAGCAAAGCTGAGTGACACATACAATACATAGAATTTTTTAATCCTGCTTTTTAAATTTAATACTTTGATAGCGTATTAGTTAGCTATTGCCAAATGACAATATCACCACAAAGTTCATGGTTAACTTAAAACCATACATCGTTATCGCACAGTTTCTGTGGATCAGGAGTTTGGTCATAGCTTAAGCGGATCATCTCTTTCAGAGTTTCACAAAGTTGCAATCAAGACGGCAGCCGGTGTGTGGTTTCATCTGAGGCTCGTCTGGGGAAGAATGTGCCTTTCCAGTGCAAGTGTTGTTGGTGGCAGTCGCTTTCTTGCAGGCTGCTAGACTGGCCCCCTGCTGGTGACCCCTTCCACTTCCTGGCCATGTGGCTCTCTCCATAGGGAAATCTCAAAATATGCTAGATTGCTTCTTCAAAACCAGGAAGAGAGAGTCTCCAAGCAAGACTGATGCTACAAACTGTAACATTACCAAAGAAGTGATATCCCATCACCTATGCCTTATTTATTGGATAGATGAAAGTCATAGGTGCTGCCCACACTCAAGGGGATACAAAAGTGTTAACACCAGGAAAAAGGAATCGGAGATGGGGGGCTACCCTAGAGCCTATCCATCACAGACGTAACTTTTTATGTTACTACGTGTTTTTCAAAAATAAAAATTTTAATGTTTGCACAATACCTTACAGAAATAGATAATAATTTAATTCATCACGATTTAATAAATGTCCCATCATGTCCAAATTGGCTTCTAAGGCTTCTTTCATTACATGCTAAATTCTTATTACACAATGGCTTCTTGGAAGAAGGCTTATTTCTTCTATTATTGTGTTGTTGATTCTTAAGCCAATGTCACTAATTTTAATTACTCTACTTTTAGAATATCCTTTAAAATACATGAAAATTAGCCTGTAACTTAAGGGATGGGTGACATGGTTATATATTTTGCTATCCACAATCAATATATCCATGGGATATCTTATCGTATCGATCTTAATACATAGCTCTATCTGAAATAGTTCAAGCAAACCCACCAAAGTGATTCCATGTAGATTCTTTTTAGTAATCATCTCAAAGCACATTTGGAGGAATTTAATTTTTATGGACCATATTGGCATTTTATTAAATGGAATCACACGTGAGCTTTTTAGAGACAGTCTACATAATTGGGGGAAAAGAGATAGTTGAGAGCAAAAGTTCTTTCAATATTTTGTCCATCGGTGAGCTTCTTAACTCTATTTAGGTATTCATGAAATAAGGGAAGCAGAGATAAACATACGCGGAAATGGTAAATGCGAGCAAGCCAGAAAGCAGTTATGTAGTGAGCACTCGTATGCAAATTGTTTACGTTCATTTTCCTTACATATGCATAAGTATAGACACCTGTATTTAGTTTTAATGATATTATTTGGATATCTTTAAAATAAATAAAATCATACGTTTTGAAAATCTAGAAGCAAGAAAGGATAGAGAAGTCTTTTGTCTATTTCTAGATTTGCCCATCAGTTTTCTTCCTATCTACTAGCTAATGAGCAATATTCTGCCTTGAGGCAAATGTACCATATAACTCAGTCCTTCCCTTATGCTAACATATTCAAAAGGATATGCAAATTATGTAACAATAGTAAAGTCATCACAGCTCTTCGGGAAAATCATTTCCATTTCCACCAGGAGGTTTACATAGATAAATGAGCATAATAAATAGAAGTGAGGTCCTTGATGCTTGACCAACTCCTGCCACCTCTAATGCCTTCTCAGTCGTATATCCACAAATTGGAGTGATAAATAGTTTCAAGTAGTTTCTTATTATTCAGATGACTTACGTTTCACTGTTTATCTAGGGAAAGGTAAATGTCCATACATTTCTACTTCATGCCCTCATTGAACTTTCCTGAACTCTTGCGGTGTACTCAGATTTTGAAACCAACATATACTTTTCACTTCTGCACAAAAGCAGAATTTGCACAATCCGTATTCCCTCTACTCTGTGGAAAGCTATATAAAAAGACCATGGTGGTTACTAGAGAGAATTTCGTCGGATTCCTTCTGCAGCTGGCTTGGTCCTGGGAACCTGAATCAGCCACAGAGGTAGGGCTCAGAGCATACCATGATGGGAACTCTCCAAGCTGACAAGAGTCAGGACGTTTCTACTGCTTGGCAGCTAGATTGAAGAGTGCTCCTCCTGGAGCGACACTGTACATTTCTTTCCAAACATAGAGTTTGGATGGGGGACGAATCCCGATAAAATAGAGAGACTAGCATTTATTGAATGAATGATGTGCCAGGCGCTATGTTAATCACCAAGTGGTGTTTCATTTAATCATCACAGCAGCACTGTGAGGTAGGCACCATGATAATTCGAATGCCCATTCATTTTATTTTCCATACTGCTCAGAACACTTTGGAGAATAAAATGACAGCTATCAATAATTAAGCTCAGACAACAGGCATAGCATGGAACCTTTCCAGTAAAACAAAATGTGGTCACTCTTTTATAATCCCTGCATTGCAGATCAGGAAACCGAAGTTCAGACAGATTAAGTGATATCCCCAATCTCCATGGTTAGAACACGGCAGATCTAGGAGTCCAACATTCTTGAACTTATCACTTTATGGAGGAAGCAGTTAATCAAGAAGCAGTAATTCAGGAGACTTTTGCTACAGGATGACAGGTTAGTAACATTTCCACTCTATTTCCGTCAGTAGAATCCTCCCCAAGATGGTAAACAGAACAAGAGACAGAAGAGAGACCTCCATCTTTCATGAAACTAAGAAATGATCACAATCTCAAACCACAACACATGTAGAGTTTCTGCCAGAACAGGAGCGCTCATGAATCCCTTTTGCAAAAATGTACTTAAACACAAAAGCCAGTCAACCCAAAGAGTAAAGCAAAATAAAGAACCAAAACAAACAAACAAACAAACAAAAGAACAGAGAAGCCATGGTATGAAAGAGTGGGGATCAAGAATTGATTCCACTGATATTTGGAATTTAACGTGAAAATTGATAGGAATATAATTATAGAACATAAGACAAATGACATAAACCCTGACAATGTAAAAATTGTAATAGAGCTGACAAAAATGTGGATGTGTAAGGGAGGAGGAGAATGGGAGGAAGTTTAAGAATACCTTCTTTATGGGGCACCTGGGTGGCTCAGTCGGTTAAGCGGCCGACTTCGGCTCAGGTCATGCTCTCACCGTTTGTGAGTTTGAGCCCCGCATCGGGCTCTCTGCTGACAGCTCAGAGCCTGAAGCCTGCTTCAGATTCTGTCTCTGTCTCTCTCTGCACCTCCCCAGTTCACGCTCTGTCTCTGTCTCTCTCAAATATAAATAAACATTAAAAAAAATTAAAGGGGCGACTGGGTGGCTCAGTCAGTTAAGCAGCCAACTTCAGCTCAGGTCATGATCTTGCAGTTTGTCAGTTTGAGCCCCACGTCGGGCTCTGTGCTGACAGCTCAGAGCCTGGAGCCTGCTTCGGATTCTGTGTCTCCCTCTCTCTCTAACCCTACCCCACTCGTGCTCTGTATCTTTCTCTCTCTCAAAGAAAACCCCCACAAATAAACATTAAATTTTTTTAAAATTAAAAAAAGAGTATCTTCCTCATCCATGAAGAGACACCAACATATATCATTTAACTTGGTAAGTCAGTGAATAGATGTTTCATATTACTTAAATTTAGAAAGTTAAATACAAGTACAAAAACAAAGAATATAAACCTTCAATATTACCAAAAGGAGAAAAAAAACAGTAAGGTGAGTGAAATCTGGAATCTTATAACCTTATAAATAGTATAAGCAATCCTTCCAGAGCACCCAAATGGTATTAAAATGAATAAAATGGACAGAAAAACTGCCTGATGAGGAACAAGGCAAAGCTAAGACTACCATGGCCACATACCTTTCTAGATGGACTAGCTAATGCAACTAGCCAAATGAAAGAAATGAAAAGAAGTGACAAAAATATCCACATGGGCATGGTTTTTCATTTGGAAAAGCCAAGAGGATAAATTGAAACCCTATTAGAAACAATAGGAGAATTCAGTGAGGCTCTGATCACAAAATCAATAAAATTAATCAGTGGCTTTTCTATATATACAAGCTAACCAGGTATGAAATATAATGGAAGAAAAACCTCAGTCGTCAATAGCTATATGATTTAAGACATCTAGGCATATGATTCAGCCTTAAAGAAGAAAGAGATCC
Organism: Panthera onca; assembly: GCF_046562875.1. Classification (NCBI taxonomy): domain Eukaryota; kingdom Metazoa; phylum Chordata; class Mammalia; order Carnivora; family Felidae; genus Panthera; species Panthera onca. The sequence goes on along the minus strand of NC_138357.1, from coordinate 10,169,749 downwards.
TAACATTTGCAGCAATCTACATGAACCTGCACGGTCTCATGCTAAGTGAAATATGCCACACACACACACACACACACACACACACACACACACACACACACAACTGTATGATCTCACTAATATGTAGAATCTGAAAAAGTCAAATAAATAGAAGCAGAGGTAGAACAGTGTTACCAGGGGTGGGGAGGTGGGGGAAACTGGGGAGATACTGGTCACAGGGTACGAAGGTTGCAGTTATGTAGGATGAATCAGTCTAGAGATCTAATGTGCAGCATGGTGACTACAGTTAATAATATTGTAATTAAGTACTGGACATTTGCTAAAAGAGTAGATTTCAGGTGCTCTCATACACAAAACAATGGTAGCTATGTGAGGAGATGATATGTTAATTAGCTTGGTTGTAGCAATCATTTCACTGGGTGTGTATATATGTGTATTAATTCATCAGTGTTGCACACCTGAAATATATGCGTTTTTATTGAAAATAAAATTTATTTATTTATTTTAACATTTATTCATTTCTGAGACAGAGAGAGACAGAGCATGAACGGGGGAGGGTCAGAGAGAGAGGGAGACACAGAATCTGAAACAGGCTCCAGGCTCTGAGCAGTCAGCACAGAGCCCGACGCGAGGCTCGAACTCACATACCGCGAGATCGTGACCTGAGCCGAAGTCGGACGCTTAACCGACTGAGCCACCCAGGCGCCCCTGAAAATAAAATTTAAAAAGACCTAGACATAAATATCATAAGAAATGCACAGTACTTATCAACTAAGAAGTATAAAAATTTACCGAGGTTCTTAAAAGCAGCATTATTATTATTTTTAATGAGAGAGAGAGCATATGCGAGAGCAGGGGAGGGGCAGAGAGAGAGGGAGACAGAGGATCCAAAGCGGGCTCTGCACTGACAGGAGAGAGTCCGATGTGGGGCCTGAACCCACAAACCGTGAGATCGTGACCTGAGCCAAAGTCGGATGCTCAACTGACTGAGCCACCCAGGCACCCCAAAAGTAGCGTTAAGCAAGTGGAAACATACATCAAATTGTTGGGTAATGAGCTTCAATATTCAAAATTATTGATTCTGTTTAAATTGATCAATATATTATAGGCAATTCTAACCAACCCTAACATCATTGTAGATACGACCTGAAAAATGATTCTAAATTTTGTTTGAATGTTTATTTATTTTTGAAGGAGAGAGAGAAAGAGCGTGAGTATGGGAGGAGCAGAGAGAAAGGGAGACACAGATTCCAAAGTGGACTCCAGGCTCTGAGCTGTCAGCACAGAGCCCAACTATGCGGGGCTTGAACTAACAAACTGTGAGATCATGACCTGAGCTGAAATCCAGAGTCAGACGCTTAACTGACTGAGCCACCCAGGCGCCCCTTAAAAATGATTCTAAAGTTCATCTGGATAAGAAAATCCGAGAACAGGAATCTTCTGAAAAAGAAGAGCAAGGAAGGGGACCTAGGATGATTCTATACTACAACATTGCATAAATCAACAATAATCAAAACTGACTCTGGGACATGAGCTGACTGATGAACAGAACAGAGAGTCCAGCTAGATCCAAACGCTTGTGGCATGTAGTTTGCGGTAAAGTAGCATCTTTAAGAGTGGGAAAATTCAATGTATATGCAATGAAATATTATTCCGCGGTAAAAGAGAACGAAAGCTTGCCATCTGCGACAACGCGGATGGACCCGGAAGACATGATGCTAAGTGAAATAAGCTAGACACGGAGAGACAAATATTGTATGATCCCGCTTACACGTGGAATCTAAAGAGAAAAACGAAAAAAAAAAAAAAAAAAAAAAGAAAAAAGAAAACTCCCCTCATAGAAACAGTAGATTGGTAGTTGTCAGGTGCTAGGGGGTGAGGGAAATGAGACGTTGGTCAAAGGGTACACATTTCCAGTTATAAGAGGAATCGATTCTGGGGATGTGATACACAGCATGGTGACTCTAGTTAACAATACTGTATTTTGCACTTGAAAGAGGCTCGGAGAAACTCTTAAATGTGCTCACCACCACCACACACACACACAAATGGTCATCATATGAGACGAAGGGTGTGTTAGCTCAACCGTATTGCGGCAATCATTTCACAATATATATGTGCATCGAATCATCACATCGTACACCTTAAACTTACAAACGTTATACGTGAATTGTATCTCGATATCTGAAAAACAGCGAAATGATACCGGAGCAGCTGGCTAGCTGTCTCTAGAGGTAGCTGTCAATCCTGTTTCCTACTTCCCTCCTTACTCTGAAGTGTATAACTCACAGATCAAATACTTGAATGGAAAAAAGCACAAATAGACCAGATGGAAACACAGGAAAATGTAAATATACGCTTGGAGAGAAGACCTTTCCAACACATGCACACACAAAAAACATAAGTGGAAAAAAGAAAAGAATGTTAAGTTGACTATATAAGTCTTAAAAATGTCTGCATGACAAAGATATTGTAACAGTCTAAATAAAAGTGACATATTTGGAAAGAAAGGTTTCTCACATCCAGGCCAGATAAGACACGAATTTTCTTAATATTGAAATAGCTCATATACATGAATAAATAAGGAAAAGCAACCTGATAATAATAGACAAAAGGAGAGAGTGAGGCAGATCATATTAAAAAGAATTGAATGAATATTAAAAAATGCACGTGCTCGCCGATAATTTAGGCAATACAAAATGACAAAATATTTTTAAACTTGCAGATTGGACAAGATAAAACGTGGTTTTGAGAGGACACAACTGGAAAGGGTGAGAAGAAGCAAGCATTCACACAGTGTTAATAGAACTGTCAATTGGGGAAAAGTATTTTGAAGGACACATTGGAATTCTTAAAATTTAAGCGCATGTAACTTTTGACTTAGTGATTTGCCTTTTAGGCATTTGCTACACAGATAAATTTGCACACGTGATCAACTACAGATACAGAACTATGTCTGTTGCGGCATCCATGTTAGAAGGGAAAAGAACAACAATATTCAGGGAAATGTATAAGAAAGATACCTAACATATATTGTGGAGTGAAAAAGACAAGTTGCGTTAGAGTATGGGTTGGTATGATCCTATTTTATAGATAAGTGTAACTTTATATCTCTATACATTATTTCTGGACAAATTACACACAAAAAACCTTAGCAGTTATTTCTGGTACTAGGATTAGCATTTTTGGTGGGGGGGAAGGAAGTAGACTATTCTCTTTTATACGTCTTAAGGCAACTTGATTATTTTTCCATGATCATCTCTTTCTTTTACAACAAAAGCAGCTTGTATTTTATTAAGTATCTATTAAATGTCCATTAGTTACAAATCTTATTTGTAGACTTTATTGAGTGTTCTAAGTACGCGTCCCCAGCCAGAGCCTTCTATGAAGTAGAAATTCCAGTCATTCAAAGAGTATTTAGTAAGAGTCTACTCTGGGCTGTGGGTATATACGGAGGAAAGATAAAATCGCTCATGGGAAAAAAGAAAACCAGAGTTAGGTTTTTTCCTGAACATGGAAGCTAGCTCTGTTTTGATCATTTGGGTTACCCTTTGGCAATCCCATTGTTAAAATAAAAAAACAGAGTCCAGCCTTGAAAATTCCCTGAGCTGACAAAACCAGTTTGCTCCTACAAACAAAACTTAATTTAGCTTATTTTATAAGACTGAGTTGACTTGGGTCATTTCTTGCCTATGCCCCTGGAAATCATAAGCCAAACTTAAACTTTCCCAAGGTTAATGTGAGATAACCACTGACCAGTTCCCTATCATTTAAGAAAATTCTAATATTAGGGGTACCTGGGTGGCTCAGTTGGTTAAGCGTCTGGCTCTTAACCTCGGCTCAGGTCATGATCTTACTATTTGTGGGTTCGAGCCCCACATCAGGCTCTGTGCTGCCAGTGTAGAGCCTGCTTGGGATTCTCTCTCTCTCCCTCTCTCTGTGCCCCTCCCCTACTCGTGTGTTGTCTCTCTCTCAAAAAAAAAAATAAATAAATAAAATTCTAATATTAGAACCAGTCGCTGTGAAGTATCATCAGGCCCCGCCTTCTCACTGTACAAGCTGCTTCATAACAATGCACTCCTGGGCCTCCTTCCATGTTTTGGTTTGAGTCCTGGTCGGCAAATGGTCTTGTCTTTTTGGTGTGTGCACAATAAACTTTTACTAATCACTACTTCAGTGATTCATTCATTTTACCTCTGTTATTTATGAACTTTGACAACACTGCCTTAGAATGCTAGGCTTTCCTAACAAGAACCTTATGCACGGTTACTTACAACAGAGATAACTTAAGTACAAATAATCACCATGAAAACCGCAAAGAAATTAACTAATAATCATGTCCCTTGATCTTTATCAGAAGCTGTAAAATATACTTGCGTCATAAAAACAGGGCATTATAACGTATCGTCATATACTGCTAACTATACGTGTTATACAAAATTACAAAATCCCCCTCGTGGCTTTCTAGAATCTTCATAATCACTCTCCCTTGTCTTTTTCTGATCTTCCTTCAGATTCCTTTCCATTACTCCACTGACGTCAAACGTCTCCCAGGCTCCCGTGGGCTACTGAGTGCTCCTCCTACGCTTGATTCCTTTGCACCCCAGCTCACCCCCAACACACACCTTCTAAAAACCTAGCGAGGGGGAGAAACAGCATAGCACACTGCGGTTAGGAGGGCGAACTATGGAACCACCTTCTAGTTTCTCGACTTTGGGCAAGTTACTTAACCCAGGGGTGCTTCAGTTTCCCCGCGTCACGGTGTTATTAGGAAAAGTAAATGAATTAAATGAAATTAAAGCAGTAATAGCTCATTTGTAAAGCGCTTAGAACAATTCCCCTGGCACACAGCAGGCATTATGTAAGAGCTTGTTCAATCAATAAGTAAGTGCTACAAGGCTCAGCATAGACTTTACTACCACCAGGAAGCTTGCCTCACTTTTCCTTGCACAAAACTGGGTCAAGTGCCCCTTCTCTTCGTTTACCCCTTCCCTGTGCTCTCACTTATCATTGCACTGCATTTTATTTATTTGTCTATTTTGAGAGAGAGAGGGTGCAAGTGAGCGAGGGGCAGAATCCCACGAGGGGTGGGGGGGGGAGGGAGGAGAGAGAGGGAGAAGCAGGGCTCGTGCTCACCCGATGTGGGGCTCCAACCCACGCACCGTGAGATCATGACCTGAGCCGAAGTCAGATGCTCAACTGACTGAGCCAGCCAGGCGCCCTGCGTTTTAATTCTCAATTGTTCTCAGGACTCCCCTACCAAAGTGATGCATAGTGAAGATATTCCTCAGTTGGTCGATGCCAGCATTTTGAAGGCAGGGATTTTGTCTTTTTTTGCCTTCTACCAGATCCCCGGCGCCTACAACAGCATCCAATGCAGATGTACGTGAGCAAAAAAATTAATGTTGAATGAATTCTCTAAACGTGTCAACCGCGAGGGCCCTCCTCGCTCCCTTTATACACCCGCCTATTCTGGTATTGCACATAGTAAGTATCCGCTCATAATAAAACCGAATGATAGTGCCCCGGGCACTAACTGTGTGGTGAAGGTGTTAAGAGCTTTATGTACAAAATTGAACTTAATCCTCATGAGAGCCCAGTGATTGGGGGGGGGGGGGATGCTCATCCCTACAGTACAAATGAAGAGACTGAGACAGAGCAAGACTGATCACCTTATACAGGCCCCACAGCTAGTCAGTCACAGCTCGGAACCCTGGCATTCAGGCCTCAGAGTCTGCCCCCTTAACAAAATTGGCCAACTGCTGTGGAAGGCCACACGTGCTGTGTCAAAGGTGGTGCCCTTTGTCTCACGGGCATTCACACGCAGTTACGTGGATGGAGATACACACACGCAGAGACTTCCTTTCAGGTACACGCCCCGTTAACATGAAATGGTATGAAAAACAAGGTGGAGGGTGCCGGAAACTGCCACACCCTTGACACGGATTATCTCACGTAATTCTCACACCAACCTATTGATGGAGGGGCTGTCACCGCCATTCTATCATCTCATCATTCTGATGAGCACACCAATTTCAGGGAGATCGAGTAGCTTGGCCAACGTCAAATGTCAAGATGCAAATACGCGTTGGTATGACTTCATGCTGGTTTCTCCTTACTTGCATCACCGATCTTGATAAGGAGGGTAGTTAAAACTAATAATGTTGGTGATGGCATTTTAGAGACTGTGATATCTGGGTAAGAGAAATACAGCAAACAGAGATGAACCCTGGAGAAAATGCTAGATGGGCCAAGTAAAGTCCAGTGATGGTCACGCCATTATCTTTCCCCCCTTTACCTACTTATCATTTCAGAATGGTCCTGGTGAACGTATTTTTATTCTTGCATTTTTGAAGTTTTTGGTTCTAAGAGACGTATGGTTCCTGAACCAGTTGATATTCTGGAATCCTTCCACAAACGCACATTTGTCACAGAATTTTACTCTATGACTTTGTCCTTCCTGAACCAGCATGCCTTTTTGATAACTTTTTAAAGCATCTCTCACAAAAGTGTCCTTTAAACTATAGTTATACTGGTAGATTTTGGCTTATTATTTTGTAGAGCACTTTCTGTCCTAAATGACGATGAGTGAGACCGCATGCTATACAGTCTAATACTTCATAACTATACAGTAGCTGAAAATTCTGCAGCGCATTTATTCAAGTGTAATCAGAAATTCCATTATGTAATCCATCCCGTTTCTAATCTTCACTGTCTTGCTGTCCTCTAAGAAGATTCTATTATAGGTTCCTCATCACCTCACAGGTGCATCACCTTCTCATTTGCATGACTTATGGTAAATTTATATGCCCCAGCATAGAATTCATTTTACTTCTGGCTTGTTTTTGCCAGAGTCTACACAACATTGCTTTCCTTTGGAGAGTAAGCCCTTTCCAGATATTCTTACCTGAGCAAAATGCTTAACAACAAAGAAGCTAAGCCAAGTGGTAGCGAAACACAGAATTCGAGCCTTTTTAATGTTTGCCTTTTGTCAAGTTGTATTATGTTGATTAATTTATGAAGCTGAACCCCTTTAAGATTCTTAGACTTTTCAGGGGCACGTGGGTGGCTCAGTTGGTTAAGCATTTGACTTTGGCTTAGGTCATGATCTCACGGTTAGTGAGTTTGAGCCCCGGAGCCTGGAGCCTGCTACGGGTTCTGTGTCTCCCTCTCTCTCTCTGCCCCTCCCCTACTCGTGCTCTGTCTCAGTCTCTCTCTCAAAAATTAAAAAACAAAACAAACACAAAGATTCTTAGATTTTTCAGCGTAAGCGCCCTTAGCCGCAAAGTCAGGAATTCCAATTTGATAGCTGCATGGAACGTGTCATCATGATTATACTGAGACCAGATGTCTAGCGTCAAATCATGCCACTGCACTTGGTTCTTTGAGCTTTCGGTCAGAAAAGCACAATACAAATCTAACACTTACATAAATGTCACGTCCAATGTGCCAGAAAACTCCCAAGATCAAACTGAATAGCAGATGTTGGCAGTAAGACTTCCACAGATTATACTGATGTGACGTGTAGGCAAGGTTCAAAACAAGCCCGTATTGTTGGTCTCCAATAATGCTTTTCCTGTGAACGCATGTGCAAATACGGACAGGACCGTACCCTTCACAATGGAAGAGCCCCTGTAGAGAAAGAGTTCCCTAAAGTGCAACAGTGTCTGCCTTATTTTCGATTAACTAAATACTCTGTCCAGGACACGTTGCTTGTCTCTTTTATCTGACTAGGAGAGACACATATATTTGCAAGTGATCTGAAGAAAATGGAAACTTTCATTCACATCAGTTACTACTCACTAATAAAAATGGTCCCATGAACCAAAGGATGTGGAGACTAAATTGGGATTAGGCTAAGTAGAAACTTCTGAGTATTTCCCCGAAGGTAAATGTACGCACGTATCTATACAGATAAGGCCCAAGTACTCCGAAGATAAAAACTTGGCAGTGTGAAAAATCCATAAAGACCACATTAGTTCCTCCAAATTACCTTTCTTCAGACATTGCAAAGCCCTGTCGAGTCAGACTCATTAGAGAGATGGCTAGTCTGAATTGGTGAAATGTCTTCAGTATTTAGAATTCACTTTATCTATATAAATTTTATTGCCCTAAACTAATTTCAATAATATCACTAAAGCATAGTCTAACAGAACATTCAATGAGCTTTATTTTAATTAACAGATAAGGATAATTTGTAACCGACTCATTGTTTGTATTCAAGTTGATTTTGCTAATGTCCTTGGAAGCATTTGTTTCTCTAAGCAGTTTACTATCCTTCAACATTTTTCATTAACATTTTGAATAGGTTTGCCAAAGCTCTTCTGCACAGATAGCACAAAAGGGGAGTTAAGTCCACAATTCTTTAAGTTATCTTAAGATTCAATAATTAAGATTTGAGTGACTTATTCAAAAATTCTTCATAGTGCATTGATTACAAGCAAGACAAAACTTCAGAAGTATTGGAAAAAAATTAAAAAGAACTATAAATCTAGGAAAATTCCATTTTACTGTCTCTGGACAGCACCAAAAAAAAAAAAAAATAATAACTGGTTGATTAAATCAAACTGGGGTATTTTGTTAAGACAAAATAAAACAAACAGAAACCCTTCAGGTGGTTTAACAGAATTGACTAGTTGTTGTTGTTGTTTTTTCAAACTGGCTAACACCATACCCTCAAAATACCTCAAATGTATTTGGTTTCCTAAAATATATATTTATTTGAACTGACAGCTTTTTATTTTTTAAAGCAATAATGTAGTTCTCTTTAGAAGGGTGTTTTGAATGCCGAAATATTCATCAGTCCTTAAGAAACTATTGAGATCATTCTGTGTGTTAAGGATAAAATTTTTGAGACTTTACCCCTGCTTGCAGGTTGCTAGCAACATAACGATAATATTGTGTGTGTGTATATATATATATATATATATATATACACACATAATATATGTACATTTACATAGATACTATATATATATATATATATACACACTATGCTATATATATAATAATACAAGTGTATGTATATAAAATGAAGCTGTATATATAGATAGATACAGGGTGGGCTTCATTCGTTACTCTATTCATACTTTCAACTAAACTAACATGGTTTGAGTACCTTCGGTGCCTGGTTCTAAACTTTAAATATGCAGATCTTTTTTTTTTTTTTTTGGCCATCTAAGATACGGTATAGGATATGTTGCAATTAACCAAGTATATTGGAATAGGAAATAATATGTTCAGTAACAAATTAGCATGGAATATCAGTAATTTATCATAACAAACATTTATTTCTCATTCAAACAAAGGCCTATTCAGCTCAGATGGCTGTCCTCCATTTTGTGCCTATGCTCTTTGGAACATGTAAGCCTCAGGTTTCCAAGAAAGGGGAAAAGCGGGTCGCAATACTGCAGAGGATGTTTTTTAACAGATTAAGTCACTTCTGTTGACATTCCAGTGTTCAGAATTGTGTCATAGGGACCTTAGCGGTACTTTAGGAAGGACGGTGAATGGTGTTTTCATTCAAACCCAGGAAGGGGAAACTATGATGAACACGGGACAATTTCTCTACCATACTATCTTATTTTAGGTTCTCCTGAATGTAGAGCTAAAGACAGGGGTCCAAGTACAGGTGGTTTACCTGGGAGTTAATTCCAAGAGCAGGAGTAAGGGAGCAGAGAGAGGAGGTCAGGTTAGGAGGAAAAACCAATGTGTGATTGAGACCACCACAGTAGGCAGTAGGGTCCCAACTATGTTGGGATCTCCCAAAAAGTGTACAGAATTCCTGTCAGAATTGTCCACTTGACAGAGGTAGGACAATGCACCCACTGGGCTTTGTCTCTCATTGGTTAAGGATGGTTCTTGGGAATCATAATCTCACATCTTTTGTATGTGGAAGGAATATTCTTATCCCCTTGCCACTGGGGAAAGCCCTGGGAAAAAAGCAGAAAGACAACATGGCAAGCTCTCGAGGTAGGATGCTGCCACATGAGATGACTCTGAGTTCACACAAAAGTGTCCACCGCAGCTGTAGGTGAAATCAGACGTGTTCTGAACACGTCACATGGAGAATCAGAGGCATCTGCCACACCCCAAAACTATACTTTCACTAAAATAAAGGGAACAAGTACCTTTTCTCCAAAGATGTCCCAGATGGGATCTATAGTCTGGAATTATCTGGATGATTGTTTTAATACTGCATGTTTAATACTGCATATCAGTTTAATACTGACTTTTCCCATGAGGACTCAGCAGGGGGTGTATTTTTGGACTGTGGGATCAACTAGAAAGTAAAATGGGGAGGTGAAAGTTTGGTGAAGCAACGTAATCACTGTAGACAACTTACAGAGGTGACACAGGCCAATTTCCTTCTGCTTTTCTAGAAGTCTCCATCCCTAGATCCTATTAGATAATTGTCTCAGTGTTCTACTTCTGTAGACATTATTGAAATGTTCAGTTCACACTCCTTTCTTTCCTGAGCTAACAAACTTAACAGAGAAATGTGGTTATTTTATTAAAAGTGAGGTTGGGGGAAGATCTATAGGAATTTCCCCCAGTCCTTCTCTAGAGGCACCCTATGTTTTCCCTCCATATTTTCAGATTTGAAGTTGACGGGAATAATTAATCATACAAAAAGACAAGGTACTCAAATCCAGCAAACGTACGGTTCTCTTTGTGGTTTTAATGAATGCATCCTTAGTTCACCTTTCAAAGTGCATATTCAGTGTGGTTCCGGGATAGTGCAGACATATTCTTTTTTCTCTCTTCTTGTCATTGCTTCTGGTTAGTACGTTCCTGTTTGTTTATGGTTGATACTTTCAAAGAAACATGATTTATTGATTCCAGTGAGCCTGCTGAATATTCACATTAGCCTTACTTTAGATGTATTCCCATTTAAATGCCTGTAAAAGAAAAGCTACCTCTTCACCATTTTGGCTATAAATTTTCAAAACAGAAATTGATAAACTAGTGGTATATTTCAAAAACCTCTCCTAAATTTTATATCATTAGAAAACCTCTCAAGTTTTGCTCCTTTTCTGTTCTTTAGGACCTGTGTCCCTGTCACAGCCCTTATCACACTGTATTATAATTTTACGTTTTCTTGTTTGTTCTTTCACTGTATTTGGAGTTCTCCACCCTAGTGGCACTTAGTAGGGTCTTAGTAAATGTTTGTTGAATGAGCAAATGGTTAAATGTGTGATTTGAATAACCGGATTGTGTTGATTTCTGAGTTCACACGAAAGTGTCTGCCTCTCTTGGGATGTTGCCCATGAATAAATGCATACTGAATCCCCAAAAGGACTGCAGAAGTATAAAGACGGTGAACAAAGCACACAAGTGATATCCATATAAGATGGTACAAATATAATCCATCAAACTATGGACCAAAATGGGACCTTATGGATGTTCATTTTATAGATGAGGGAATTGAGGACCATAGGAGAATGATTTCCCAGGGTCATCAAGCTATTTAGTGGCAGAGCTAGGTTGTCAATCCTAACCTGCTATACGGTATGAAAGAGGGAAGCTAAAAAGGGCTATGAAAATAATTTAAAGGTTTAAGGATGTGGTTCAAAGATAAATTCTATTTAGACAAAGATTGGTTGGGGATTGATCAGACCCAAGGGGTCAGTGGTGACCCCTCTCTCACCAGAAATAATTACAAAAGGATGGAGGTATTGAATAGAATAAATGAGCTGGGGAAGAGGGAGAGAGGAAAAGTACACCAATCACCGTATTTCTGAGATTCACAATTTCACATTGCCTGAAATAAGGGGATATTTTATAATTGAGAGGATCTATGTAGGTCTTAAACTTGGCCAGTGACTTTTTGACTGAATTATGCTACTCCCTCCTTGACCCCTCCCACCCAACAAAAAGATGATTCGTCTATGAAGGGAAGCAAACTGGTGAAATTTCTATGTGTTTGTGCTGAACTGAAGTCATTCTGTAGCACTGCTTAAGTACTTATTTTTCTGAAAGGGCTCTTTTTATTAAATACTCTCCATTCTATTATTTCCAGCTAGTGGAAATCCATCATGAGTATTTAAATCTCAAAGATGAGCTAGATTCTAAATCTGCACCTCATGTTTCTCAGCTGAGTCTCTTCTTCAAATTATATATGCATTTTCTGTATCTGTATTCCGATTCATTTTTCACACTTTCACAGTCTGGGATGGGAACCATACATTTGGTAGTTCTTGACCTATTTTTAAATTTTGTCAATTTTTTTCAACTTTTGCCTTTGCCCAGAAGGAACAACCACTTTAGATTGAAGCGCATTACAATTATTTTTGTAAACTGAATCCAAATTGGGTCGCAGTGCTATTTTTGTCTTTAATCAACTTAAAAGTATTTTTTCCCACTATTTCTACTTTATGGGCTTCTTTCTAGATATGTCGCTCTTATTCTAAGGACCTTGCTAGCTGTAATTCTGGGCTATAGATAACTCTATAGTGTCATGATCAACAACTATTTCCAGCTTGTTCTTGAATAAAATCTTTGAAAACATTTGCTCTCATGTTTCCAACCCTCTGTGGCCTCAAACTATCATGCTGAAATGACTTCCAACCACTATAGTTTACTAATTTTAAGTGATTTTACTTTCCGCCATCCAAATCACTAGGGTTCCATAAGAGTGAAGGGATGATCCAATTCAATAGCCTTATGTAATGACCAAGAAAGCTGATGCTCAGAGAAATTAAACAGTTTTTCCAAAGTCACACAGCTTGATAGTAGCCTAGCGTCAATTAGAACTCAAGGCTCTTGTATTTTGCAACAAGACTCTTTCCACCCTACCATAGTATATTTATTTGTGACTAATGTCTAATTCCTATGTCTTATTTTAGTTTCCAAAATATTTGTAATATTCTGATGATTTTAACCTTTGACTTGAGTTTTTGTGAAAATAAAGATAACGTAATCTACTCTTATCCTTATCATCCCAAATTGTCCCTACTGTCAATAAAAGAGGTCTTCGTTTCCATGTATGGTAGGAAGCACGTTGACATAGCATTTTAATTTGAATTAATGGTAACACTTAGAAAGGAAGGCCAGATCAAACACTATAATTGATCTTCATTATAATTCCAGTAAAGGTCAGAAACTGTATAGTTATAGCCATGTTGTGTTATGAATGTTTTGAAAAAGTAATTAAATGAATGGCTCTGGACAAGACATTCGAACCATAGAACCAAGGCGATAAAGTCAATGATGTAGATAAAAAAGAAAGAAAGAAAAAAGAAAAAAACCAAACCAAAACCCAAAAAACACAACCCACAGTCAAATTATTTCCTGTATTTAAATATTGTTACCCATGATTTTAAGTCTTAATATTGTTATTTCCAGAAATAGGGTGCTCCTAGGGATTCCAAGTGTTGGCATGAATTTTTAAAATGTTTTATGAATTAAGACAAAGATCACATGTTGCTATAATGACATCTGGAGGCATTCAACAACAGGGTAGCATAAGAAATCTATGGCTTTAGAGCAGAGAAACATCATTTTCAAAGAAAACGTGCCACCAAATACAAAAGTGAGAATGGTTATGCACTTATGGGCGCTAAAGAAAACACCCTGTGTTTCTGTTACAAGTGTTTATGTTCTAAGAGAAGGACATTCTAAAGTAGAGTATTAACTCATAGCTCCTGTGTGGTCCATCACATACTTTTAAAATCTACATGTAATTCTTGAAGTGAATGCAAAGGCAAACTCCACTGAGATAAGGAAAAACTGTTCAGAAAAGAAATGGTGTATTTTTTGACACACTAAGTTGCCATTCTGCCAATAAATTCCAAATTTGCAACTGGCTTCGAAATCATTAAGGAGTGGTTCTGTCTTGTGGCAATAAGCAAAGATTTGCACAGAGGAGTCGTCGCAGGAAGCCCACGTTGTTTCAATTTAAGAATAGCTGTACACTCTCTCTCAAAAATAAATAAATATTAAAAAAAGAAAAAGAATAGCTGTACATATTCAAAAAGAAGAGTTGGAAAATCATCTGGAAAAATCAATGATTAGACCACCTGCCCTTCAATTATGTGGGTGGGTCATCAGGGAAGAGAAGCTAAATTACTGGGATAATTGCTCCCACTTCCCTTTCATTTCTCACGTGTAAGCGCAATACTTTGCATTCTGTAGTAAAAACCTTTTTTGGCCATTTGTTAACGTTACTGATGAATTCTGGCTTCTCTTCATGGCCATTACTCAAATCTGAGAGTGTGCGTTGTAAAGTAAAAGGAAGACAAACTTGTAAACTAAAACAAAATGTTTCCAAGAGGGGACTTAGGGTCAAAAATCACAATCAATAGACTGGAATTATCTGGGGAGCTTGTAAAAAATATAGAGTCCCAGGGCTCACCATAGACCCTCTTGTTGTGGGGCACAGGGATATGTATTTGTAACCAGCTCCCCAGGTGATTCTGATGCATCTAGGGTGGCCAGCAACAGTGATTTTGGGGAACTACTAAACTGTGTCATAGAAAACGTTTAGCTTTTGAGATTCTCTAGGACGTTTCTGACATAGTTCACAGTCTGAAATCATGCTTTTCACTTGAATCCTTTTCTGAGTCTATCTACAAGCCATGGAAAGTGGTAGGGAGAGAACCATTCCCGTTAAAACTCAGAGCAGTCCCCATCTGGTATTTTCATAACACAATGGGAGAAATGGGTACTTTAAGATCTGTGCAAACTTTGATCTGGTCCTACATCTGAACCTAATGTTGCACTCTACGTTAACCAGCTGGAATTGAAATAAAAACTTGGGGAAAAAACCCCTTCTATCTGGTAGAAGGCCTATTGGCCTGAAACTTTTATTTGGAGGATGTTTCAGAGATAGCTGGTCGGGTACAGACTCACTGCTTTCTGTTAGAACTAAATAAATGTGTTTTCCCATTTGTCATAAACACCACCACTCCCCAAAATACATGCTAATATTTATGGAATTCCTGCACAATTAATCTGATGTGGTTGTTAAGATGACAAAATTAACAAAATCGACATAGTTACTATACACAGAGTCATCAATTACTCAGATTCTTAGGCAGTCATTACTGAAGAAAATCACAAATCCTTCTCAAACCAGTCGTGAAGCTGTGACTGGGAAAGCATCAAATTTTAAATGACAAAAGCGTTATTTTTGGTTTTCAAATCCTGATGTAGCTGAGCTTATCTAACTTGAATCTGTGGTATATTTGCACCATTTGCCACTTTACCAAAGTAGACATGAATATTTTTGCAGCAATGTGAATGTAAATGGAAATAATCAGATCACTAGAAGGAAAAATAAACATGATTTGTACCATGTAGCAATTTGGGTGGCATTTGCAGCTACCATAGATACTTTCAAGCCACCAAATGGATGTCACTATATGAAGACTTGGGAAGAATTGTGCATAGCTGGCTCTCACAAGCTGATGTGATGTGGTTCCAGCACACCATCGGCCCTGTGTTTTATGCCTGCAGCTACCAAATGGTTAGCAAGGCACAATTCCATGTTACCTCCTCATTCTGTAACACCCAGGATCACGGCTAGGAAGTAGGCAAGTACAGAGAAGAGGCAAGGGTTCCTGCTCTCATAGAGCTCCTGGGCTTTATGGAGAAAATAGACAAAGAGAAAGACAATTGTTCTGTGCTGAGTGCTGTAAAGGGAATGAGCACCAAAGAGGGGCATCCAATCCTACTTGGGGATTTGGAGAAGGCTTCCCTGAGGTGCTGACATCCAAGCCGGATCTCATATGGTCATTTTGTGGATCACACTTTGATAAACCTCACATGGGGTATTTTGTCGGGGACAGGAGAGTAGCTGAGTCTGGAGAGGTAGCCAGGGCCAGGTTCCAGAGGAACTTGAGTAGTATGATTAGGAGCTTGGACATTACACCTGCTGTTAATGTAGGACCATGGAAGGGGTGAAGATTACTGGGTCCAGGGCAGAGGATACTTTGGTGAGACAGGGATGTGCTGGGGGTAGAGACAGATACTGGGCAAAACTCAAGGAGCTCATATAGAGAGACCCCTAAGCATAGAATTTACTTGGATGCAAGGGAATAAGACTTTAACAAAGGTAGGAGCTTGGCTGTGGATTGTTTTCTAGTTTCCTGTCATGTATACACAAGTAGGTTGTAAGTTTCATGAGTTGAATATGAAAGTTTAGGATGTTACCAATTACACAGATGTCTCTGAACAGTCATGCAGTGGTATGGAGAAGCAAACATGCAAGTGTTTTACTGAATGTTTCCATTTTCACCTGGAGTTTGATTTTCTGTAGCTACATCCCCACCTGATACTGAAAACAAATAATAATAAAAGGAAAAGAACTTCCTTTGTTTCGTCTTTTTTCAATTATCAATACATGCGAAATCCACATGCACGTGTAAATGTATTTTAAAACTTATTACATCACTTATTAGTATATAGAAATGCTGGATGCCTCTAACTTTATTTAATATTTACCAGTTGTTTATACATTTATGACTCTTTCTTTGCAAAAGAGGAGTCAAATATTTTGAATACAGACCTTTCTCAACTTAAAATGGGGTTACATCTCAATAAACCTATTGTAAGTTGAAAATATTAAGTCAGTAATGCATTTAATACACCTAACCCACTGAACATCATAGCTTAGCTTAGCCTACCTTACATGGGCTCAGAACACTTACATGAGCCTACGGTTGGGCAAAGTCATTTAACACAAAGCCTATTTGATAATAAAGTGTTGACTATTTCTTGTAATTGATTGCATACTCTACTGAAAGTGAAAAGCAGAAGGGTCGTGTGGAGACACAAGGGTTGTAAGTGTTTCAGTTGTTGACCCTCGTGATCGTATGGCTGCCCCCTGCCCAGAATCACAAGAGAGGATCTGACTGCCTATCGCTAGTCAAAATTGAACCATTGCAGGGCCCCTGGGGGGCTCAGTCGGTTAAGCTTCCAACTTCAGCTCAGGTCGTGATCTCATGGTTCGTGAGTTTGAGACCCGCATTGGGCTCTGTGCCGACAGTGCTGAGCCTGCTTGGGATCCTCTCTCTCTCTCCCTCTTTCTCTGCCCCTCCCCCACGCATGCTTACTCTCTCTTTCTCTCAAAAAATAAACTTAAAAGTTGAACTATTGTAAGTTGGGGACCACCTGTACTCAGAAATTTTCTAATTATGAAAGAGTAGTTGTACAAGTTTAATAATACTGGGAGGGGCACCTGGGTAGCTCAGTCGGTTAGGCGTCTGCCTCTTGGTTTGGGCTCAGGTCATGCTGTCACCACCGTTCATGAGTTTGAGCCCCACATCGGGCTCTGTGCTGACAGTGTGGAGCCTGCTTGGAATTCTCTCTCTTTCTCTCTGCCTCTCCACTGCTGTCTCTCTCTCTTTCTCAAAATAAATAAATAAACTTAAAAAATTTTAATAATAGTGGGAAATCAGTTGCAGTGGTTTATAATAACCCACGCAGCAATATACTGTAGAGAAAATGACCTTCGATTTGCTTGTGATCTAGAGATTTGTGATACTGTGTTATACTCTCAAGTCAGCTTCTCATAACCAAGCCCTATATTATCAACACAGGTTATTCTTCAACTCGAAAACTCAGTAAAAAAGCGCTTTCTTTGGAAAGGATTTGAAGACTTGGATTTATTTATCACAACACAAAATGTGCCCACTGTAGTATTAAATATACTAAAAATAATTCATCCAATTTACTAGCATTAACAAATAAGCTAAGCGATTATATAAAAGCACTGCTGTGTATAAAATACACATAGGACGGAGACATATTTGGTGACAGGATTGAAATTTTCTTGGTGTTTTAGCCTGTGCCCCATATAGCACAAGTGACGTTTTAAATAATCTTCAACCTCAAACATTTGGTTCCAAGAAGAGAAGGTAGTTAATATGCATAGGTGAGTGTATGTTCTGTCTGCGGCTGGAAGCCTTTATTTATTTAAAAAAAATTTTTTTTAATGTTTTATTTATTTTTGAGACAGAGCGAGACAGAGCATGAACGGGGGAGGGTCAGAGAGAGAGGGAGACACAGAATCTGAAGCAGGCTCCAGGCTCTGAGCTGTCAGCACAGAGCCCGACGCGGGGCTCGAACTCACGGACCGTGAGATCGTGACCTGAGCCGAAGTCGGATGCTTAACTGGCTGAGCCACCCAGGCACCCCTGGAAGCCTTTATTTAGAATAAAAGAAAGTGCGGCCCGCACTACGCTATAGCCGGAATGTTAAAAATCTCGGAGGTTTAACACAAGAAGGCTTTCCAGTTGCTCAGTCTACATGTCCTGCACAAACAGGCAGTGACGTGGGGTACGGTAGGTTCACAGATCAGCGCATGGTCTACCTTGTGATGCTACCATTTCAAGGCGGGAGGGGGGGGAGGCTTCCAGACCACCGATGTCAGGGAGAGGGAAAGCACAGAGACTTTCCCCTAATCTTAACTGCTTTGCAGGGAAGTGGCACGTAATCATTCCCACTCATATTTCATTGGCTACACTTAGCCACATGCTCCCTCCTAGCTGCAAGGGAGAGCGGGAATGCAGTGGTTTGTGTGCTCAGAAGGGAGAGGGAATCTGGACATGAGTGACTGCTGGAATACCGACCATGAAGAATAAAGGACTCATTGTTCAATGTATGGAATCAGGGCGGGAGAACTTCAAGCATTCGACTAGAACTGGTCTTTCGGATCCTGCGCTCTTTAGCTCCAAGAGCCGCGGCTTACATGATTTTGTATCTTTAGCGGATATGACAACGCCCGACACATAGGCGTTCAAACAAATGTTGAATGACTGATTTTCCCAGAAGCTACAGAAGAGTGAGAGTTTGAGTGGCTTGGATTGGAAGTGATATCTGCACCCAGAGGCCAAAAAGTACTGGATTTATTAGACGGATAAAAACATAGAATCAGTTAAGAATGAATCAACTGATATTCATCAGTTTGGTGTAGAGGTAATCTACAAGTTCAACATAATCACCCGTTTGTTTTGTTTTGTTTTGTTTTTTTAACCTCCTGGTTTTATGTGTTTCTTGAGTGGGAAGACACGTGTACCTAAAAGAATTCCAAAAGCTGGCTGAACTGAATTGAAGTAGCCAAGAAGGAAAGTTGTCAACAAACCACTTACGCCTACCAGAAATTCCATCACAGATGCTGCTAAGGTGGCTAAGCCTCCATCTGTGCCGTTTCGGTATCCACAGAAACCTAACTGGAGAGCTGGAAAGCACCTTAGAAAGTACTTGGCCTAGGGATGTTAACTGGTAGGGCGCCACTCCCCAGTTCTCTGTCCACGGCAGATATTCTGCTGAATATCGATATGAGCTTCTAAGTGAGCTGAAGGCCATGCAGATAATTTGCCATATATATTATGGGCTCACACGACAAGGTGTCGTGCCATAGAGTTTACATGAATTGCCTAATGCGTTCCTTATGGTACTCTGTAAGGCGGGTAATATTATTCTCATTCTACGGGTGGGGAGACAGAGTCTTAGAGAAGTATCATGCTAAGCGGGTAAGTGGTAAGTGGGTCCCGGAAATTTTGATTCCAAATCCAGTACTCCTTTTTTAAAACTGTTTTTATTTACTTAATAAACTCACAGACCATGAGATCATGACTTGAGCTGAGATCAAGAGCTGGACGCTTAACCGACTGAGCTGCCCAGGTGCCCCATAAATCCAGCAGACCCAAGCAGACACTTCCAATCAGTGGTGATTGTCAAGGTAATTGACACTTATTTTCCTTCTTTGTCAACTGTCTTAATTCACATGAGCAAACTGAGGTCCAGAGGTAAGAGACTGTCCAAGGCTACCCTCAGGGAGATAGTGTCAGAGCTAGGAAGAGGAGAACTCAGTGATCTTGACTTGGAACGCTTGGCCTCTTACATCGGGATATCTATGGACACATCTGCTCCAGTAAGGGTGACAGCTCAGAGACGGGGGACACTTCATTCCCATTTGACAATGGACCCACAAGAGGGCCCAGTGTCGGGGCATGGAGTACCTGAGCATCTCTAGAAGACCCAGTGAACACTTCTTCGATGTTTTCCCATAAAGCACTTAGTCATCCAAATGAGGTGTGCCAAGGGTCATACAGAATTTCAGAGACGGGAAGAATTTCAGTGACGGCTTTACTCTGATTACTCCCAACCAGGCTAAATCATGTCTGGTGCCTCTGGTCACCAGTGAGGCTGACTCACAAAGAAGGAAATCCAGAAAGTCACAGCAAGAAAGCGCAACAGAAGAGGAAGGGGTGATAAGAAATAGAAGGGGGGAGAGGCATCTGGGTGGCTCAGTTGGTTAAGCATCCTACTCTTGATTGCGGCTCAGGTCATGATCTCACGGTTCATGGGTTCGGGCCCCACGTTGGGCTCTGTGCTGACAGAGTGGAGCCTGCTTGGGACTCTCTCTTTCCCTCTCTCTCTGCCCCTCCCCACCTCAAAATAGATAAATAAACTAAAAAAAATTAAGAAAAAAGGAAACGGGGGGGGGATGGAAAAGAGATAAAATTATAAAAACACTTGTTATGCTGATTAGTAGAGAGAGGCTTAGCAAAAATTCTCATCGCTATTCCCGTGAAGTTCAAGCTCATTCATTTGTGCCCTCAAATTTAACACACCGACAAGGTATCTCACTTCAGCATGAAGCCTGCGGCTTCTTCAGTGCTTGTGGGTATAAGATCTTCCTTCTCCTCCCTTAATTACTCATCTTGTATGGTCTGGACTTCACCTTTTCCCACTTAGCCACTGTCCAATTGGCTAAGTCACTGTCTTTGGGGCCCAGAAGTGTACCAAGGACCCTCAAAGGCAAGCTGAGTGCCTGCTGTTTATCTCGGCCCCAAACCACAGTTTCTCTCCTCGTCTGATGATTTTAGGTGCACGTTGTCTCCTGCTCAGAGATGAGAGCTAGCTTTGGATGAGGGGTTTCAGGTTTGTAGAAGCACTTGAACCTTTTCAAGGAAAGTCTTTCAATTTCTCAAACATGAAGGGTTACAAGAAATGAGGGCTCTGGATGTCTTTGCAGTAACTTTCTTTACAATTCATTCTCTGTTCATGCATTGCATGCACCGTGCTCTTCACATTGCTAAGAAAGCACCAAGAAAGGAACCTCATTTCACTGCATCTCATTGTGTTAGCAGAACAGAAATGTTGAATGAAAGACGGAAATTAGTGAGGGAAATTCTACATTAACCTTAAGAGCATCTGACAGAACATCATATTCTGTGTAATTTAAACACCCGAATAGAGCAAGCAGAGTTTAATTAAAGGAAAACTATGAGCTACAAACTTCAGACAATGATTCTAAAGGGTGCTTAACAACATCTGCACTTAACTCATTTTGATTATTTCTAAGGCTCCAGTACTATTATTCTGCGTATCTAACATCACAAACTCAAGAGAGTTGTAGATGTCAGCCTTGGCAAGCGGCGGTCCAATGTGCAAGCTTAAAACCTAACATTTGCAGGGCACCTGGGTGGCTCAGCCGGTTGGGTGTCCGATTTGGGCTCAGGTCCTGATCTCGCAGTTCGTGGGTTCGAGCCCCCCGTCGGGCTCTGTGCTGATAGCTCGGAGCCTGGAGCCTGCTTTGGATTCTGTGTCTCCCTCCCTCTCTGCCCCTCCCCTGCTTGTGCTCTGTCTCTTCCTCAAAAATAAACATTAAAAAAATAATAAAAAAATTAAATAAAAAACCCCTAACATTTGCAATCCATTGTTGAGAAAGTATACTGCTGGTGTCAGGGGGGTCAAGTAGGTGTGTGTGTGTGTGTGTGTGTGTGTGTGTGTGTGTGTAAGTTTTATTTATTTTCAGGGGGAGAGAGCACACACACACACACACACACACACACACACACACACACGTGAGTGGGGGAGGGGCAGAGAGAGAGAGAAGCCCAGGCAGGCTCTGCACGGTCAGTGCAGAGCCCTACGCGGGGCTCGAATTCATACACCATGAGATCATGACCTGAGCCGATGTGGGGACACTTAACCAAGTGAGCCACCCAGCTGCCCCTGTGTGTGTGTTTTAATGGAAAGCACAACCTGACACTTTGGTGTTGCCAAGAGAAATCCTGCTGATGGGCATAACTTTAGTGAATTCACTACCAGTCCCGTGTCTGACCTTCAGCCTCAGTGTCAGGGTGTCTTTTCTACACTCGCTTGGGGGGACGACTGCCTTTGTATACACGTTAACGTCGCCTCTCATAGGAACAACTGCATTCCCACTCTCCCTTGCACCTCGGTGGGAACATGTGACCCGGTCTAGCCAATGAAGTAAGAGTGGAAATGGCTATGTCACTTCCCCTCCAAGGCAGCGAAGGCATCCAACCTGCAGCCTAAGAACCTGGGAGTTTAGAGTCTCTTGAGGATGACTCAGTATATCTCTGTGGTCGAATTTTATTGTCTCATAGTCTCGCTATCTGAGAATAGTTCTATTTGGTTTGCTCACAAATTTCCTGGGGTGGAGGCTAACTTTCCCTCTGATAAGCTTTTGGAAAATCACTTCTTCAGCTACTATTGGTGAAATGATGAGGAGGCTTAAACTAAGGTGCATGCGGAGATCTTGACTTACATGAATTTTAATCACCTATATTCTGGAAAAAAGGAAGAAAAACGTAGAAAATACCTTCTAATGAAACCTACTAATTAAATCTGAACTTGAAGAATAGCAGGAATGGAATCAGATTACTCTTATTTCTGAGACTGACCCTTTTTTTAAATGTTTATTTATTTTAAAGAGAGAGAGAGAGAGAGAGAGAGAGAGAGCGGGGGAAGGGCAGAAGAGAGAGGGGGACAGAGGATCTGAAATGGGCTCCATGCTGACAGCAGAGAGCCCAACGTGGGGCTCAAACCCATGAACTGTGAGATCATGATCTGAGCTAAAGTCAGATGCTTAACTGACTGAGCGTCCCAGGCGCCCCAGGACATTTGCATTCTTGAAAGGGCACTTC
Source organism: Panthera onca (assembly GCF_046562875.1). Taxonomy (NCBI): domain Eukaryota; kingdom Metazoa; phylum Chordata; class Mammalia; order Carnivora; family Felidae; genus Panthera; species Panthera onca. The sequence continues at coordinate 10,146,842 of NC_138357.1, read as the reverse complement.
CTTGTTTACTGATGCTAGGGCTCTGTGACATTGCCTGCTCACCCTGGTCATCACTCTGCTATTTTATACACTGGTTTCAGTAACTGGATCCATATTTTACACCCATTATGTATCTATTCCCAACTTGTTTCCTTTCTCATTGGTCTCCTGGGGCTTTGGGTCAGGGATTAGGGTTCTGCTTTGTCCCCCCCCAAACCTCCAGGAATGCAGTTGCTGCAACTCAGTGCCAGGGTTCAGACTGGCTGCCTAGTGCTAGACCTCCCTAATGCTGACTGTGTGTCTGGACTTGACCCTGCTTACAGTTGATGGCTATGCCATCTTGGTGCATTTGCGTTCTTTAGAGGGAGAGGCATACACTTGACCTCCAGACAGAATTAACAACAATAACAGGAGCCCTGGGGCTCCTGGTGACACTTAAAAATTTCATGGATAAAATCAAAATCTTATAAGCTTCTAGAGAAAAATAACTTAAAAAAAAAGAGAAAAAATAATGGGTAACTTAAAGAAGGAAGTGACTCAGATTGTTCCGCAACAGTGGAAGCTCTGAGAGTAGAATTTTATTTACATAATCGTAAGAATAAAGGACTCTGATTTTAGAATTTGATCCTCGCATCTATCTCTCACATGTGAGAAAGGAAAAAAAAAGGCATTTTTTGATATGCCAGAGCTTAGAAAAGATAACACGACTTTAAGGAACCACTCCAGCTTAGTGAAAAATGAATCAGAAAAAACACAAGTTGGGGGAAGATTAAATATATGAGGAGCAATGTGACACTGAAATAAATAAAATCAAATAATTGTTGCTAATGTATGTATATGTGAATTATCATGAAAATGTTAAGGAGGAATTTCTGGGTGGAGAAAATACATTAGCTCTGTAAACAAATAACTTAGAAAGCACATTTCAAATCTATGACACCAAAGATAGGAATTGGGGAAAGGATAAAAATATGTAAAGGGTCAATTCAGTGCATTATGGATACATAGTCATTCTTCAGTTTTTGTCTATTAATATATCAATACTCATTTCAAGTAGGTGTTTTGGTTTAGGGTACAGAAGAACTATGTGGTACCTCTTTGAAATTGGTAGCAGGGGAACAAGAAGGCAAATGAAAAAAAAATGAAGCATTCAGAAAAAGATAAAGATAATGAAAAAACTAATTAAATAGAAAATTAAAAACTAAAGTTTTAGAAACAAGACCAGACACATTGGTAATTACAATAAATGCGAATTGGTGGAATTGACCTGCTAAAAAAGAGTTGTGATTAAACGTACTGCTCACAAGGAAAACACCTAAATTAAATGGTATAGAAAGATTAAAAATAGAGAAGTGATTAAACATATATTCGGGAAATGCAAATCAGAAAGTGGGGCAAGCAATATTAATATCAGATACAATGAAATTTTAAGCCAATAGTATTATGCTCAGAACAATATATGAGCCAAATCCATAAGGTAAAATGCTTTAAGAATCAAGAATTTGATTAAAAACACAATTGCATTGAAAGACTTTAACACAGAATAAGTAGGACAAAATCAATAATGATATAAAAGATTTAGATAAGTATGAGGTTGATTTAAGAAATGAGAAGAGAGCAGTTTTTCTATTTTTTAAAAATGTTTATTTTCAGAGAGAGAGAGAGTGAGCGAGCACAGGGGAGGGTCAGAGACAGAGGGAGAGAGAGAATCTCAAGCTGACAGACTGCACAAAGCCTGACGTGAGCCTCGATCTCATGAACGATGAGATCATGACCGGAGCCAAAATCAAGAGTTGGACACTTAACCAACTGAGCCACCTAGGCACCACCACAGCAATTTTTCTAAAAACCAAACAATATATATTTTCCCCACATGCCTGTGGGACTTTTATTTTGTACTTTTTTAATGAAAACTTTTCTTTTAATTGAAGTGTAGTTGACATACCTATAGGACTTTGAAAAAAAAGGAATCATGTTGTTGAACTAAGAGAAAACTTTAACAGACTCAAAAAAGTCTCAATTTTATAAGCCTCATTTTCAGACCACAATGCAATACTAACAATCAAGAGCAAACAAGAAAAACCTTGGTCCAGTTTGAAGCAAAAGGAGACTGCAGAGGGCTCTAAAAGAAAGGTCTCCAGGAGAAAAAGACAACTATATGAAACAAACAGTAAGAATGAAAAAACAAAGTATTATAGAATGATGGAGGAATATTATTATTTTGACAACAACAACAACAAAAGGACTATTAAAAGCCCCAGAAGATGACAGAAACAAAATCCTGTAGGAGAGAGTCATAGTTGCAAATGTGAAGTGAATGAAAATGGGGAAAGGTTTTCAGTAAATCGGTACAGTGTAAAAAGGGACAATCCGTTTGACTAACATGGAAAAGCCTATCTTTAAAATATTTTTTTTTTACTTTCACGTAGTTTCAAACTTACAGTAAAAGTTGCACGAGTACTGAAATTCTATATACTATCTTCAGACTGACCAACTGTTTACCTTATATTTATTTCTTCCTTTCTTCTGCTTACTTTGGGTTTATTTTGATCTTTTTCTAATTCCTTAACATGACAGTTGATACCATTGAATTGAAACCTTCTTTCCTAATACAGGTGCTTAAGCTATAAATTTCACTGCTTCAGTAGCATCTCACATATATTATGCTTTCATTCAATTTAAAATGCTTTCTAATTTTTCTTTTGATCTCTTCTTTGACCCGTGGCTTATTTAGAAGTATGTTATTTAACATTCAAATATTGTGGATTTTCCAGATATTTTTCTGTTACTGATTTATAATTCAATTATAGCCAGAACACGTACTTTTCATGCTTTGAATGCTTTTAAATATATTGCTATTTGTTTCATGGCCCGAAACATGGTCTGCCTTGATAAACATTTCATTATTTTTTAAAAGAATGTATATTTTTCTATTGTTGGGTAGATGTTCTAAATTGTCAATTAGGTCAAGTCGATGGATAGTGTTGGTCAAATATTCAATTTCCTTCATGATTTTTTGTTTATTCATTCTATCAATTATTGAAGGAGCGTTCTTGAAATCTCCAGTTGAAACTGTGGATTTATTTTTCCTTTTCATTTCTATCAAATTTTGCTCTATTTGGAAACTCTGTCCTCTCGATGAATTGACCACTTCAGTTGTCCTTCAGTAATGGATGAAAATTTTGCTTGAATACAGATTTCTAGGTTGTGTTTTTCCCCCAACACTTTAAATACTGTACTCCACTCTCTTATTGCTTGCATAGTTTGTGAAGAGAAGTTGGATGTAATTCTTATCCTTGTTCTGTTATAGGTAAATTCTTTTGTCCACCCCCCCCCACCCCCCGCCCCGACCCCATGGCTTCTTTAAAGATTTTGTCTTTGGTTTTTCTGTAATTTGAATATGAATATCTAGGTGAGATTTTTAATTTATTCTGCTTGGTGTTCTCTAGGAGTCCTGGATCTGTGGTTTGGTGTCTTTTGTTAATTTGGGATAATTCTCAGTCCTCTTTATCTTTTGTGTATCTACTATTTTTTTTCTATAGTAGTGTGGTGGTGAGGTGTGGGGGAGGGGAAGTGTTCTCGATTCCTATGATTGCCTCTCAGTCTTTTAGTAAGCCTATGCTCTGGACTGCGAACTTCCCATGAGTTTCTTAAATTTCCTCCCCCCTTAGATGGGGCAGTTTGACTAGAATGAATTGGAGTTTATTTCCCTTCCCCTAGGTGATACAGGTTGTGATAACACCCCAGCAGGTTAGGCCCTGGTTAAGTAGTTTCCTCCGAGGGCTAACCTTTGCACAAATACCAGAATGCTCTGGTATATTTTAAAATGCTTTCTTTTCCCTTCCTCCTGCCCGAAGCACAAGGGGACTTTTCTCTGATATTTATTGTGGGCACCTAGTCTAGCTCCTGGAGGTTAATCTCAGTAATGTGAAGGTCTCTAAACAGATGGGGCTGGTGGCTGCTGGTGATGAATTGTCTTAGTGTTTTTTTTTTTTTCCTCCTGTTATAGTCTTTGTTTGTGTTCATTTTTTGAAAAGTAGTTTTCACTGGGTATGGAATTCTAGGTTGAGAGGATTGTATGCTTTTCATACTTTAAAGACGTCACACCAATGTATTTTGCACTGATTCTAAGAAGCTGGCTATCATTTTGAGCCTTGATTTTGTTATGCATAATATATTTTTTCCCTCTGGTTATTTTTTTAATGTTTATTTTTTTGAGAAAGAGCGTGAGCAGGGGAGGGGGAGAGAGAGAGAAGGGGACAGAGGATCCAAAGCGGGCTCTGTGCTGACAGCAGTGAGCGTGATGTGGTGCTCGAACTCAGGAACCATGAGATCATGTCCCGAGCTGAAGTCAGATGATCAACTGACTGAGCCACCCAGGCGCCCCCTCCTCTGGTTATTTTAAAAGGTTTTACCTTTATCACTGGTTTTCAACAATTTGATTATATGCTTTGGTCTATCTGTTTTCTTCATGATCTTGTTTGGGTTTTGAGCTTCTTGGATCTCAGGGGCTATAATGTTCATCAAGTCTGAGAATATTTCAGGGTTAATTTTCCAAACCCTGTATTATTTTATTCTGGAATTTCAATTTCACATAAGTCAGGCTACTTTTTGTTGTCACAGGTGACTGACAATCTGGCTTTTTTCCCCCCATTTCCCTGTGTATTTTGTTTTGAAAAGTTTCTATTGCTATCTTATCAAGTTCACTAATTTTTTTCTTGTGTACTGTTTTCACTAAAGTCTCTCTCAGCATTGTGCAAACTCCGAAGTCTTCTTCAACTGTGTTAACTCCTAGAAGCTCTTTTCACTAAGCCAGGGTAGTGTTAAGTGAGCTATATTCTTATTTTTCTTTTATCTCCGGATGTCAATAGATAATATTAAAGGTGATAAATCATGCAATGATGATATAATATATCTACTTCTGCTCCTAGAAAAATATCTGACACATATCAGGTGGTTAATACATTTAATAAATTAATGGGTAAAAATAGAATTGGAGGGTTGAAGGGTGAGTTCACGTGCATTTCTTCACGAGGTTTTTTTATTATTTGCCTTTTGCCGTATTCATACGTTTCTTTTAAAAATTATATAGTGGCATGCCTGGGTGGCTCAGTCAGTTAAGCGTCTGACTCTTGATTTTGGTTCAGGTCATGATCCCACGGTTCATGGGTTCAAGCCCCGTGTCAGGCTCTGTGCTGATAGTGTGGAGCCTGCTTGGGATTCTCTCTCTCCCCTCCTCCTCCTCCTCCTCCTCCTCCTCCTCCTCCTCCTCCTCCTTCTCCTCTGCTCGCATGTGCTCTCTCTCTCAAAATAAATAAACTTAATACAAAATTATATATAAAAGTTAAATAGTTTATCTCTCAGTTTAACTATAAACAAAATATATCTGCATAACTAATATCTGTCCAAAAATTTAATACGAATATAATACTGAATATGCCCTTCAGAAATAAGCATTCTTTCTATTGGCTAAGCAACACTGTTGATTACTTTAGGTTATTCAAATCCTGTTGCTGCATTAGGCAAAATTAGCAGAGAGCAAAGTACTTAAAACCCATTCTTTAAATCAGAATTCTTCAATGTATGGTCCATGGAACACTGGTTGCCTTGTATATATGTTAACTATTCCATAAGTGGGTTAGTGGTTTCAAAGGAAAATAAATGAAGTAAAAATTTTAAAGTAAGATTGATTTCACAGAAAATCTCTTTCAAATGTCATGATTACATTTTTAAAGTTTTCCCATGTAAAAGACTGCATTGATCTTAATGACCCTTCATTTAACAGTCACAGTTCATCTCAGTTAACACACTTGAATGTCATTAACAAAACATTTTTGCAATCCATAGCATGCATACAATAAAAAAGCAAATACTAGATGTATTTGAACAGTTTAGTGAAATTTTACTAAGTAAATACACCCACACAACTAGCACCCGTATTAAGATATACGTTGCCACTAGCATCCCATAAACCTCATCAGTCCCCCTTCTAACTCATTATCCCTAAGAAGGTAATTCATTTCTCACGTGTATCGGCACAGACTTTTCAGCCTTTCTGTAAATGGAAATATACTGTCATATCATTTTAATACTGCTTGTAATGTCTGCAATAGATGCCTTTTTCATTGTAATTAATCCATTTAGATATATCCCCAGTTCAAAAAAAAGTGGACCAGGCTGCAAATAATGTACTAAACTGTAAATGTAGCGAGGAAAATGGTAATATACACAGTACAATCCAGAATAACATCATAAACATAACTAGAGATTAGGACTCCAGTGAAAATACGGAACATGTATCTGGGAGTTTAAGAAAGAGGACATAAATCTGTGAATGTGGTGGTTTCGCTAAAGCATCCAGAAAGGAAAATTGGAATTAGAAAATAATGAAAAAAATACTTTAAAAATTAGATTTATTCAACTAGCGATAAATTTTCCTCTAATTATTTATATTCACTGCTACAAACTTTGCTAAGCCGTCAACAGTTTTGTATTCTTTTCAAACGAAACGTGGTGATGTCACTGGTAAACCAGTATTTCCCCAACTAAATCTGACATAAACGTATCCTGAAGGATATGGACAGCTTTGTTACTTAAGCCAGAGGAAACACAAAGAATACATGAGCATCTTTGAACATCACACTCATCATGGCAAAATAGTTACAATGAGATTCAACTGGCACTCTGGAGAAAGCTGTTAAAATCAGCTACAGGTGTCTGTCATGAAGGACAACTGGTACGGGAATTACACCCCTGTTATAAATGATTAGAGAAGTGGGACTAGCATATGAAATAACTGTTTTCAAACAGCAGGTAAGAGGCAGCACAGGAGTATGAGCCCTGAGAGAAAGGAAAGAGACAAGTTGAATCCTACTTTTTCTATGAATTTCTATCTGGAGGCAATTTCTAGTCTATTATACAGCAATGGGAAACCCAAGAAATACTTAGAAGCCTTGCTGAGTTCAGGAAACAGATACAGTTGTTCAAGGAGACTGAGGTGGCTAGAACTGTGAGAGATACGAGAGAATGAGGAGCGGTGCAAGAGAGAGGGCTAGAAAGGTATTTGGATGACTACTAACCTGAGCATGTTTAGGGTGAAACTCTTTGAGGATCCAAGCAAAAACCAACCTCTGGGGAGATACAAGCTGAACTTACAAAGCTCCCAAAGACATTTTAATTCCTACCAGTTATAGTGAAGACACTTCTTTGAAAACCCAGGGTAGGTAGTAGAGATCCGAGAATGGTCAGCCTTAGTAGCAGGGCTAAACTAGCCCTAGAAAAAATTCCCCTCTAGATCCAGTCTAGCAACTCCAGGTGGACAAAACATCATAGAGAACACAGGAGATCACGTGATGTCAATGACACACAAAGTAGAAGACCAAATATATATCAAACGGGAAGATGTTTTTCTTTAAAGTTTGCTTTACTGATATGTAAGGTATGAACCAGCCCCCTGCCTCTGTATCATACACACATCAGGCAGAAATGCTAGACCACCTTTTGTTTTATCACCGAAAACCCACACCACTAGAGGAAGACAATTTTAAATTCTCATTTGGTCAATGATTATCTTTTAACCCATAATTAAGACTAGAAGGGCTGCATTGGGAGTTTCCTTGAAGGGGCACCAGCTCTGCGTGCAAGTCAGTTTGCTTTGCAAATAAAGAACTGGCACCTGAGTGTTATTCCACAAACTGCTGGAATCCCAGAAAAACAGTTATACCTCCTGAGTCAACTTAGTGACAACTGTGAAAGTGATCAAATCATGGCCATTGAATGCATGTGTTCTGCATGCTGGGCATAGAAATGGCCCAAAAAAGAACACTTTTATATAATGAAGTATGATTACTCTTGAGGAAAAATAAGTACATACGAGATTTTTTAATGTTTATTTATCTTTGAGAGAGAGAGAGAGAGAGAGAGAGAGAGAGAGAGAGAGAGAGAACAAGCAGAGGAGGGGCAGAAAGAGAGGGTGACACAGAATCCAAAGCAGGCCCCAGGCTCTGAGCTGTCAGCACAGAGCTGGATGCTGGGCTCAAACTCATGAACTGCGAGATCATGACCTGAGCTGAAGTCAATGCTTAACTGATTGAGCCACCCAGGCGCCCCAGTACATACACGTTTTTAAAAGGAAAGATGAAATAAAATCTTGTCTTCACACCAGAAGAGTGATATATGCAGTAACTTCAATATAAACCTATGATTTCATGGACAAAAACATTGTTATGTATAATGCTGTGGATAACCTATCAAAATGTCTTAAGTGCAAACAGTTTCCGAAAGGATTGCCAAGAATTTGGCTCTTTCCCCAAATCTAAAGGTCTTCCTAAACTCCTTGGAGAAAGAAACTGATGACATATCATTAGACATAGTTAAAACCTACACTTAAATGCTTTACCAGAACATGTAGAATATTTTTGAGAACGAAATGAATCCAGAGGCTAGAATTGGAACCTATTCTATGACAAATTGAAATATCCAATGTTCCAGCTGTTGAGTGCAATGTGCTTGTCAACTTTGAATCTGATGGTTCACTGATAATAGTTTTTATTGAGACGTGTCTCCATAATTTCTGGGCCCTCATTTCATCCTTAATATCATGATCAATTGGAAAGAGCTGTGAAATACTTACAGCAGTTACCAATACCCTATAATTGTGAGTTAGGGTTTTCTAACTCTAAATAAATAAAGGGTAAGAAAGGAACCTGGCCATCTAGCTCAGTCTACCTATAAGTCAGATATCAATTTCTGGTGAAAAAGTTGCATTTGTAGACTCTAGACTAAAATAGCATTATTTATTTTATGAAATGGGAATATATATGATCAGAATTCATTTGTTAAGTGTCATTATGCATGGCATATGTGAAAGGGACACAAGGAAGGCAAGAATAATTGTAGAGAGACAAGGTTGGGGATTTTTCAGTAGTTCATGAGAAACACAACAATTATTTGGGTAAGAGTGTTGCAGTGGAGATTTAGTTTAATGGGTGGATACAAGGCATAGGTGCTAAATATATGGAACATAATAAAGTGAGGAGAGGAATCAAAATAAGGCTCATGATTTTGGCTTTTGTAGAATGTTTTATCTTTTATTGTGAGTAAGAGCACAGGAAAAAGAACAAGCTTCAGGTAACAGAAAGGACATTCTATTTTATCATGTTGAGTTTAAGAACTATGAAAACTCAATAGGAAAATGTCCAATCGGAAGTTATTTATATGAGCCTGGTATACAGGAGAGAGATTTTTATTGGACATTAACATTTTGAAGTTGTCAGAATACTGATGCTAATTAAAACCATAGATTTGAGAATATCATCCAGGAAGCATGTGAGTGAAGAAAGTATAGGGCAGGGGCACCTGGGTGGCTCAGTCGGTTAAGCGGCCGACTTCAGCTCAGGTCACGATCTCGCGGTTCGTGAATTAGAGTCCCATGTTGGGCTCTGTGCTGACAACTCAGAGCCTGGAGCCTGCTTCGGATTCTGTGCCTCCTTCTCTCTTTGCCCCTCCTCTGCTCATGCTCTCTCTCTCTCTCAAAAATAAATATGAAAAAATTAACAAAAAAGAAAGTATAGGGCAGATCTAAGAGGAAGTACACATTCAGGGGTAAGAGAGAGGAAGGATATCAGAAGAGGTTGGTGTCAATGAAGTCTAAGGAAGAGAATCTTTCAGGATGAATGGGTGGGGAATCAACTGACAAAAGTATGACTGAGAAATGGAATGGCATGAGGACTAAAAGTATCTACTGCATTTACTGAAATAGATTGCATTTTAGCAACCTTATTTTGAGCAGTATCATTGTAGTGATCAGAGTGGAATTCAGACTGGGTTTGGTTAAAGAGCGAATGGCAGGTGTATTGAAACAGTGCGTATAGACAACTCTTTATTTTTTAAAAATATTTTAGATGTTTATTTATTTTTGAGAGAGACAGAGAGAGAGAGAGAGCGAGAGAGAGAGCGCGCACGAACAGGGGAGGGTTGGAGAGAGAGGGAGATACAGAATTGGAAACAGGCTCCGGGCTCTGAGCCATCTGCGCAGAGCCCGACAGGGGTCTGGAAACCATGAACCATGAGATCGTGACCTGAGCCGACATTGAACGCTTAACCAACTGAGCCATGCAGGCACCCCTAGACAACTCTTTGGAGAAGAAGTTTGTACCTAAGGATGAGAGAATTAGGGCTGACTGAGGCAGTGAAATCAAGAGGAAAAAAAAAAAAAAACAAAGGCAGGTAAAAATTAAGAATATGTAATTGTTGATGGGAGCAATTCAGTGGAGAAGGAAAGGTTGAAATACAGGAACAATGGAAACGTGGGAGGGTGTGAAATCCCAAGCACAACGTGAGATGTGAGGAGGCACACCTCAATTCCAACTGGAAGGAATGAAGAAAAAGTGGGTATGGAAATAGGTAGGTTTGTAGAAGGTGAATTCATTTGCTTGGAGACATACAGGATAGATTTGTGATGTTGGAAGTTTCCGGAAATTGGGAAGGAGTTGAGGTAGTCTTGTAGAGAAAGAAGAGCAAACTGATTAGAGAAACCTCAGTAGGGCTGCTCCTTAGTGGGTGGGTTCAGTTGAGGCTAGTAACCACTAATTTTAGTGTTACCATCAGCCAAGTTTTGTCGCTTTTTAAAGTTTGGTGGCAAAAGCAGGGGTGAAATTTAGGCTTATCCAAGGTTAAGATACTGTCGGATGTATGTGGCGAAAGGGAGATTTGAAGAGTAGTTGAAGTTACAGGCAATATAAAGTCTAAGAGGTACGGGTTGAGCTAATAGGAAGAAAGTTGAGAGGTTACTAAGAATTTGAAGTGCCTAGAAGTTCAAAGAACAATAGTAAAAAGAGTAAATGAATGAGTAAGCTGGAGGTTATGGTAAAAAAGCTGGGAGGAATGGGAGGTGGAATATTTCTGAACAGTGGTCCTGGTGTGTGACTGTACAGTTAGCTGAAGTAGAGTATAGAAGGAATACCTTGGATGTCAAGAAAATGAGAGGTCAATGTATTGAACAGCTCGTCTACATGGATATAGAAGGAGGAGAGCAAGGCTTGAGATAAACAGTAGGCTTGTTGTCCAGCTGCCTTTGCCTTGACTGAATCATTGGGGGAAACTTCTGGATTCAGTGACAAGAAGCTGGAGAAGATGGTCTAGCCGGAGGGCATGAGTCTTAAAAAAGTAGAGCTTTTTTTTTAAAAAGCTGGAATAATGTTTTGAAAGCAGTCTTATAGAACTAGTGGACATTGATCTCAATTCTAATATCTGAATGGTGGGGGTTGTGAAAGATTCAACAGCTTCCACTCGAGAAGAAAGACAATGTGCTTATAGCATAACTGGATTTACAGTGAGGCAGAAATTTGTTTACTGAGTAGGGTGTTTGAGCTGATGACTTTAGAAACGAAGCATATTTAGGTCATGGAAACACTCAGATTACGACAATGTGAATGGCTAAAGGAAAAAAAACATTTCTGTAGAACAAGGAGGTTAAGGAACTGAGAAACCAAATGCTGGAAATGCATTTCCAGAAAGCAGGAAAACTTCTGAGTAGAGAGGAATAGAGTGAACAAAGTGAGTAGATAACGGTGACAAAATGAGGCATATATATAGTTGGATGTATACCTCAAAGAAGCAAGAGTATTTTATATTACGGGAAGGATAAAGATCTGATTATAGTAATGGAGAACAAGGATGACGCCAGTCTGATCTCCCTATCCTGCAATAGGTGTGGAAGAGCCTTCACTTGAAAAGGGATATGTCAGGGCACCTGGGTGTCTCAGTCGTTTAAGCATTTGACTCTTGATTTCTGCTCAGGTCAAGATCTCACAGTTCGTGAGATCGAGCCCCACGTCGGGCTCTGTGCTGACCATGGAGCCTGCTTGGGATTCTCCGTCTCTCCCTCTCTCTCTTCCTCTCCCTGGCTCATGATCAGCTCCCTCTCTCCATCAATATAAATAAACAAACATTTTTTAAAAAAGAAAAGGGATATGTCAGCTCCAAGGGTTTAGATTTAGTTCAGGTTTTTACTTAAGGGTTTAGGTTTTAACTAAGTTTTTTTTTAGTTAAGGTTGTTAGTTAAGGGTTAAGGTTTTAGTTAAGTCTGTGGAGGAAATGATGATAAATGAGGTAGTAGAAATAACAGAGGACATGGTGGAATGATTCGAGATAAGGAAGTCTCTTCTTTGAATTTCAGAACTATTTATCTAACTACCTCCAGTTGGATATATCAAAAAAACTTATTGGCCTAAACCCATGAAAGAATTACACAATTTCCCCTGCGCATTCCCCCCACCATCATTTTTCAGCTGGACTCCTCATAGCTTTCTGGTTCATCTTTATTCATACTACTCTCCCTTCAATCTTTCTTCACAGTGTAGTCAGTGTGGCAATTTTCAAAATTCAAATGTCTTGCCATTGCTCTTAGGATAGAGGCACAAATTCTTTAACATGGTGTACAAGGGCCCGCATCATCAAGCCCCTCATTGTCTCCTGGGCTTCATTTAGTTAACACTCTGGCTCATGCTGCACCTTAACCAAACCAATATCGTTGTGATCCATCAAATTCATCATGTTCCTCTTACCATGGGTTGGCTGTTACTTGTGGTTGTGTCGATCTAAAATGGTATCTCATTTCTTCCATACTCACCCTTTTGCCATGTTAACGAGGCTAGGTCCTTCAGATCCCAGCTTAAGCATCAGACTGATTCATTCAGTTTCCTCTGTCGCATAATCTTAGATCCTAAATGTGAAACAGAAAACCATATAATTTCTTAGAAAAAACATAGAACAATATCTTTATGGCCTTAATATGAGACAGGGATGGCATTGCAGATAACTGGGGAAGTTAGGAATTATTCAATGAATGGGACTGGGATAACTGTGTACCCATTCGGGAAAAAAGTAAAAATAAATCCCTACCTCACGTGATACAGATAAAGAAGTTTCAGGTGAATTAAAGATATGCATTATCTTTTAGGAACATAGGAGAATACTTTCACGTCATTGAGACAACTCAGTAAAAAATGGACAGAATACCTGAATAGGCACTTCACAAAAAAGACAAATGGTCAGTGAGCAGATGAAAATATGTTCAGCATTATTCTTTATTACGAAAATGCAAATTAAAACCACAATGAGATACTACATAACCAGTAGAATGGCTAAAATGAGAAGAGTAATGAGAGTTGACGCGAATGTTGAATAGTTGGAAACTTCATATATTACTGGTGGGAATGCAAATGGTAGAGCCATTTTAGAAAATAAGTTGGCAATAAAGATGCATCTACCCTATGACTCAGTGATTATATTTTAAGTATATGCCCAAGATAAATGACTGCATAGTTCCCAAAAGGACATGTACAAGAATATTCATGGTATCTTTATTCTTAATAGCCATAAACTGGAAATAGCCTGAATGTCTATTAAAAGTAGATGTGTAAATAGTATTACATTTATACAATGAAAAACAATAAACATAATAAATTATTGCTACCGATTACAACATAGGTAAGATTCACAAAGTCTCCCTCCCCTGGCCAAAAGACAACAACGACAACAACAACAAAACCCTACCTAAAAGAAGAAATATTGTGTAATAGTTATACAAGTAATACCCATCTATAGTGATGAAACAAGGAAAAGTAATCCATGGTGGATACAAGTCAGAATAGTGGTTGCCTTTATAGGACAGAAGAGATGGTATTGATTGGAAAGTGGGATGAGAGAAACTTCTAGGGTTCTAGAAATGTTTTACCTCTTAATTTTGTTGGTTATATGGGTGCATTAATACGTAAAAATTCATCAAGCTATACATTAAGATTTGTGCCCTTTACTGTTTGTTGTTTCTATCTCTATAAAAATATCAAGAGAACCCTCAAGAACTTGTGCATCACAAATTCTCCCTAGAAATTAGGTCGTCTCTAAACTATTGTTTGCAAACTACAGAGTGTAGCAGAATTCCTTTGGGAGATGACTGGATATCCCAAGAAATTTTGATGTAGTAGTTTTGGGAGTGGGACCCAAGAATCTGAGGTTTCAACAAGTACCCCAAATAACTCTAATATAGGTAGTCCTAGGTTCATACATTGATAATGATCCTTGTAAATGTTTATGTTGTGGAAAGAGTCAAAAGAAATCATCAGGGAATGACCACACGCCAGAAAGGAAGTTCAAGCTTTGTAATAGAGTTGGACACTCCTTTCTCTGCAGACCTTCAGTAGTGACTTACAACACGAACCTTGAGATCAGCCCCGGTAGTGGAGAGATCTGGTGGCAGTGGTGAGCATTGGCAGAAGGTCAAGTATGAGTATCTGGGGCCACTACACAAAAGTACGGGCTACAGGAAATGGTTAGTAAGAAAAGATGGGTCAGGCGGGTTGGAACAGGTATGAAGGGGGAAGATCTGACTGACCCACTGAATCACTGAGTTCTCAAAGCATGCTTTAATACCTACTTCAATTCTTTTTTTTTTTCTTTTAGTTTAGTTTATTTTGAGAGAGAGAGAGAGAGAGACAGAGAGAGAGAGAGAATGAGCAGGGGAGGGGCAGAGAGAAAAGGAGAGAGAGAACCCAGAGCCTCATGCAGGGCTCCATCCCACGAACCTGAGCTGAAATCAAGAGTCTGACACTCAACCGACTGAGCCACCCGAGGGCCCCAATACTACTTCAGTTGTATTTAAACTTTTTTTTTTTTTGCATTTCTCATTTTTAACTTTGTGTTCCTCTTGTTTGTTTACATGGCTACTTTGGGCTCTAAACTGAAATTCTTGAGGCTAGGTCATATTTTTCTCGGTAGTCTATATGCCTAGTATGGAGCATAGTACATAATAAGGCTCGACCGGTTTTTCTTTAATGAACAAATGTCTGCATTTCACTGAGACCAGAAATCAGGGAGAAGTGAGACACTGAACATAAGTTTCAGGGACCAGTGTATACGTACCAGCATGCATGTGAACACGGGAATCGGACAGGATGACCTTGGCAAGCTGGGAAACTGAAGTTTTCGCAGCCATGCGCGCTGATACGTGTCACGTCAATGGAAAGTCATCTTTGCATATGTTGATAAAATCTTTCACAAAGATGTGGAATTATGGTGGACGCCACATTTTGGTTTGTTATACTTCGGCGTTGAGCATAATAACCATCTCAGGGCAAAATGCTTATTTCCTACGAGTGTTGTTGTCATCAAGTGTTTTCTGTCATCAGATTTCAAAAGAACTTTTTATCTTGTTTCTGCATGGGAATAAGGAAATTCAATAACCGTGCGTATTTCGAAGCGCTTATAATTAAAACTTCATGTGCTTGGCACAAAAACATGTTTCGAAGATTGAGCCAATTGTTTGCTGATTCCGCCGTCCGTCCGCACCCGTGCAGGCTAACAGCTGGCTAGTAAACACTGCATGGCATTGCCTCTCAGTCACTACGGAGGAATGAAATCTCTCTTGTTTGCTAGCATCAGTAATAGTCAAAACGGAGTCAAATGTTCCTGTGGTATTTTCTGTTGCGCTTTCCATTCGGGGCAAAGGAAACTCACCCAAAGCTGGAGACAGACAGACCAACTTTTACCATGTTGGGCCACTGAAGTAGAAGAGAGCCCACTAGTGGTAAAGAGGAATGTGGCGGTCTTATCCCTTTCCAGCTGAACCTCAGGGGAGGTTAAGCTGCGCAGAGTCCTTAGAGGTGGGGTGGGTGTCCTTGTGCGAAGTCGGGGTAGTAACTCAACGGTGTCAAAGTCAAGGTAAACAGTCCCGAACTGTCTCCAGCGTGAGGGTCCTGTGCTAACAGCAAATTGAAGCCTAGACCTTGAACAGGGCAGAGAGAAGAATGAGAAAAGCAGCGAGGAAGCAGTACAGACAGATCTGGAATATGCCCAGGTGGAACGCAAGCTTCCACGATGGCTCTTTGTGCCACTGTGAAAAGTCAGTTTGAGGCGTTTGAAGGAGACAACCGGAGCAGACAGGGATCACCCACCTTCCGCCCTGCAATGCGAAGAAAGGCTAGATTCAGAGATCATTAGCAAAGTGCCTCGTGAGAAGCTTGCTTCCCTACTTACAGAGCCCCACTCAGTTGTTCCAGATGTTGACCACCGAGAGTAGGAAAGCTACTGAGCTTCATTTATTTTATAATCAAAATGTTCAAGAAACACAGACCCAAACTTTATGATCGTCATTAAGCGGATGGGAAAGCAATGCTTGGGAGGAAGTGGGAACAATGAGACCCTTCCCATGTTTCCCTTTTCCTTGTGAGTCTGCGACTTTGGCTCAGTTTACTGCTTTCTCCGAGTCGGCCTCTATGATCTCATTCATTACACTCTTATTGTCAAGTGACCAATTTAAAAGTATTTCTTCTCTGTCTCTGCTCTTGGTTGATTACGAAGCTCCATTTCTGGAGAGCAGCTTTCATTAAATCATTCCTAATAACAGTGAGCCAAGGTTCACTCAATTTACAGTGTGATACACGGTTCCTTTATTGTTTCTTTTACAATTTATAATTATTTTCTTTGGGGAGTGAAGGTTAAGAGTAAAGTGCAATAGTCTATGCAATTTTCTCTAATTCTCAATATAGTAAGGTCTAGGTATATGCCTATTTGGTAGCAAATCAATTTTCGTAATTATGCAAAATATTCTTTTGCTTTTGTAAAATCAGTGTCAAGCCTTGATTTCCCAGCCCTACTCGGCTACGGGTACTATTTCATCGGAGTACAGGCTTTGGGCCACCCAGGTCATGGGCCAATATTGCAATATTAAGCCAAACTGGCAGGATATTAGGAACCCTGTTCACATCAGGGGGTGGAATCTGTAACTGGTCCTGCTGTTCTGAGCACCCAATATCCACCTCACCATAAACACCAGGCATCTGCCACAGTTCCTTTATAGGTAGTTTAGGAGTCCCTCTTTGGAGCCGTGCCCCAAACTCCCTCTTCTCTTGGATGGAGCCCTAGCTCTCTACTTAGTCCTTGCCAAGCCTTCATCCAGTAGCTGGACCCTGCCTTCTGTTCCCAGGTCCTAGCTTGGACCCTATGCCAAACGAGACATACTACCCAGCCCTAAGAATTACCTTCTATTGGAATGCAGACTATCCACTGGGGGCTCTTGTTCTTGTGCCCTACCCCCTATATTAAAAGCACTGTCAATATCATCACTGGCTCACATGAACCCTGAGTTTACCATATTCACTGAATACTACATTCCTCAGAGCCCAGCATTAAAGTTGGGTCAATCCCCATAACCCTAGCACAGGTCATCTGTAACAGCTTCTTCTCCTGCCCGGCTAGCATGCCAGGAGTTGGGATATGTCTTGGGGGTTGTATCTGGCTTTCATAAGAAAAGTCCAACGATTTCAGAGAAAAAAAATGGAATCAGAGAATCCTGTGTACACCAAGGAGACAAAGAGAGCATTTTTACCAAGGTGAAGAGCAAGGACGCATTCACAGCAACTGAGGACATGTCATTCTCTAACTTCCCCAGCTGCAGCCCCAGCCCCATGAGTTGCTCCCCTAATGCTCCTCACCTGTAGGTTTAGCCCCACCCACTCTGAGTCTGGAGGGCACTAGCCTGGCGAGATATCAGGTATCTCATGTTTCCAAACAAAACTGAGTGTTCCTGTCTGCTACCTCATGTGCCTGGATGTCTGTCTTGGGTATGTAAGTACTCACTTCTTCAGAGCCATTCACCTTTCTTCTTCGATGCCCAACCCATTCCACAGCGTTCCTTCTTTGTTTTCTTAACTTGTACTCTGAGTCCACACAAATGTGTGCAGAGCCCTGGGATACTTCCTCAAAGCCTCGATGCTCTACTAATCTCACGTAAGCCAACTTCCCTGAAGAGTTGCCTCTAGTTTCCTTTAAGCCTAAATTCTTGACCAGATGGACTCCTCCCCACCCCCAGGACGCGTGCTGGTCTGATTCGGCATCATTACGCCTCATAACGGCTATTGCCATGCCCTACCCATCATATCAGGCCTTATTGACTATCACCACCGATCACTCCTGACTGAGTTAATCATGTACCGCCGCCCGAATATTGTGATTTGGTTGCTATAACCGTATATGTGGTCAGCTCTGCATCCAAACTCATGCTGTTAGCCCTGTTCTGGTCCTAGCTTCGTTCCAGCACCATTTAAGTTCAGTTTTCTTTCCTTCCTCACTGGCCTGTCATGTTTCATACCTAGGGTGTTTTATACCTAATCCCCTTGTCAAGATCGGATAGTCTCTGGTTGTAGCAGAGACACTATCTATGCCACGAAAATCCCTATTATGTATAATGATGAAAGCACTGTGAAAAATGAGGAATTTGCCAGCAAATATATTTTGATTCTGCTTGAATAGTGTTTTAGTTTTCTTGCTTTCTCCTTCTCTTTTTAGATATCATTCAATAAGACTTACTTCCCCTTTCACTACAGGCTCCTCCACTCCACAGTGTCTTATAACTGGCCTGCTTTGCTCACTTAGCATATTTGCCTAGACCCTGAATGCATTTAGATTTCAAAACCTAGTTCAAGTAATTTTAAGGAAGAGCAAAAGGCTAAAATAAGCATCTGAAAAAAGCAACTGCAAAGGAAAGAGAATCAAACTTCAGTTACTCACAAATTTTTCAAGTATGTATGATTGCAAGTTGGTTTAATGTAATAAAAAATGCTGGCAATAACATGCCCAACGTTATATGGAATTAGCAAACAATGCATTTGAATTGTAATCTATACAGAGGAAAAGCCTCCCTGATAAGGTGCAAGAAGAATGAGAAGGGTTATAAGAGGCATTTTTTTTTTATAAGAGACAATTTTTGAGGGAGTAAAATGATCTGTTCACAATCTGATAGATGATTCTGTTCAGGAAATATAATTTAAAATACTACCTTGATCCAAATAAATTTCATTTCTGGTAAGAGGAATTGACAGTCAAAAGAAGGGTTTGAAGAACTTGGTGGTCATATATAGTATTGCTTTTATTTTATGAAAAATTTAAGCTATGTGTTTCAACTGTGGTTGAAAAATTGGTGCATCGATTCTATATAAATATAAATGTAACATATTATAAATTATAATAAATTTCAATATAATAAATAAATATTATATATATGCATATAAATCACACCAAAGCAAATGTATTAGCTCTTCCCTGAATATATTATTTTCCTATATTCCTCATCTTAAGCTTTAGATTCATTGTGAACTCTTCAGACTCAATCTGAACTCTTTTAATTCTTCTTCATAGCCAATCTATTCTCCTCCACATTCTGCCAATTCCATTCCTTGCCTCCTCTCTTCATTCCCTCCCTTCCTTCCTCCCTCCCTCCCTTCTTTCTATCCTTCTTCCTCACCTATCAGCTACCTACTTATCTCTTCAATTCTGAATTAATTTACCTTTCTCCATCTGTATGATGACCACCCAGTTCAGGCTATCATCTTCTCTCATCTGAATGACTGTAATAGTCCCTAATTCTTCTCGTTTCCCTTCTGAGTCCCCTCCATTCTCCATATGATCTTTTTAAAATTAAAATAGGCTTGCCAATCTCTATGTAAAATCTCTAAAACCCTTCCATGTCCCCCATCAAATATCCAATAATGTCTTAACTCCTCTTCCTTGACATATTATTATATGATACTCTTTGCAGCCTAGACCCAATCACCTTTCCAGCCTGATTGTCGGTTTCCTTACACTGCTCTCCAGTGGATGCTCATCGTCTCCAGAGGATGCCACACAGCATCCTCTTCTATGCACCTTGTGCTCCATCCCTCAGAGTTTTTCACATTTTCTTTGGGTCCTAGAAATAGTCTATTCCCTTTGCCTGTAATGTCCTTTCTGCTCCTATATACTCAGTGCACCGTAATCAGCATGTCATCTCATCTGCAAATCTTTCCATACCACCTTTAGTAAGAGTAACTGCCTTCTTTTTGTCCTTCTTGCTACTTCTTCATGTATATAGTTCCTCGTATGGAACAGGCATAATGCTAAGAGCTGATGATCCCAGGATGGACTGAGTAGACCTCCTGAAAAGAGCTCATGATGTCGTGGGTCAAACGGAAGGTATAACTATGATTGAATATAATGGAACAGTTCCTCACTAAAGGAAGGTGCGGAGACTATGGTAGTACCAAGGACAAACAGAGAAGTCAACCTGCTGAGACTATGAGGAACTTCTTTTAGGTGGGGGTCTCTGTAATTGCATGCATTACTCATAGTATAGATGTTTGCATGTGTGTATATATAAGTATGTGGAAGAATACAGAACACCACAATCTATCATCATTGTACTAAAGCTGTCACATAGCCGTAGACATTGGGTTCCCTGTGATGTTGCTGTGGCAATATTGGAAGATTCTAGAAAAGGTGCTTTTATTGATAGACTACATGGGTTCACATCTTGGTTTCATCACTTTTTTTTTTTAACGTTTATTTATTTTTTAGACAGAGAGAGACAGAGCATGAATGGGGGAGGGGCAGAGAGAGAGGGAGACACAGAATCGGAAGCAGTCTCCAGGCTCTGAGCCATCGGCCCAGAGCCCGATGCGGGGCTCGAACTCATGGACCGTGAGATCGTGACCTGAGCTGAAGTCGGACGCTTAACCGACTGAGCCACCCAGGCGCCCCGGTTTCATCACTTTAAAAGATGTGTGACATTCAGCAAAAGACATAACTTCACCAAGCTTCATTGCCAACATTTGTGAATAAAAGCAAAATTATAGTACGTGTCTCATTAGTTGTGAGGGTTAAGTGGTTTAACATATGAAAACCTCTTGGTACATTGCCAGGTATATAATAGCACTCAAAAAAAACTTAGCTATTATTATTGTTGTTTTTACTGGTAATGTTGTTATAACTATTATTGATACAACAGCTACTCAGGTGTTTACATGATAACTCTTTAAAATTTGCATTATGTTTCATCTGAGCTCAACCAGGACATGAGAAATGTTCTAGGCTTGCTGGGTTTTGGCCTGTTGGACAGGAATCAAGCAAAAATATCATAGTACCAGGAAAAAAAAAAAAACCCAGAACTTTGTGGATTAATTGATCAAGGCTTTTGGATTCAATAAAGCAGGATTCTCTGAAACCAATGTCTGGAGGATTTAGCATAATTCCAAGTCTGAATATTAATAAAATGCAAAATATGAGACCTGCATCAGCATGACTAAACTGCCTATTTCAAACTTAACCTAAAATGGAGTCATAAAGATATGTAGACAGAGAGCAAAAAACTGAAAGGAAGATAGGGAATGAAGATAGAAAGGGAGGCCAGAGGTGAGGAGAGGGAGGAATGAGGTAAGACAGAAGGAGAGGTAGAAGAACGGTAAAAGAGGAAGAGGAAAAAAAAAAAAACGCTCAAGGAAGAGAATTAAAAACAATTGCTGTGACAAAATGTGATATAGCCCAATCGCCTTGAAAGCCATATATTTTAGGTGGGGATGATATTCAAAATACTTAACAACCAGGAAGGTACAAAAACTGACCAGTCAGAATGGGCATGCTGTATTTCCCCCTGTATCTCTCTACCAGCTGACTAGGAGTTTTGACCTTAGGCCACATTTCAACTCAGATGTCCTACTGCTTAAAAAGTCACAGGAAGAATAATGCTCACTTTCTTGGAGAATTAATTTTACTCAGGTAAAAACATTGGTGGGGATATTACTTTTAAACCAAGAAAAACGTGGCATATTATTGATTTGAATGCCAAATTCACAAATATTTCTAGAATAAGACTTGGGACTTCAAAAGGATATTGAGCTTCCGTGGCCACTTAAGACTACATCTTTAGTCCTTCTGGAGAATGTGTTGACTCTTGACTTGAGGGGAGTTTGAAAAATATTTCTTAGGTGTCTGGGGAGGGAATTTATTAACCCAACGGTGCTTGGATCTAACAAGAAAGAGAGGAACCTTCCTTCTTCCCATTTGTGCCTGTGCGATTGGCTATATCCTGTCCATAAATTGTGGGCAGGGGAGGCCTTGGAGTGCCAGGGAAAAGTGCCTGTGCGAGGAAAGGAAGACTCGTGGGATCTGTGGTAGGTTGGATTCTCCAGTAAGCTGACACAAATAGAGAAAGGAAGGGAAAGAATCAGGACTGGATAGAGGGAGAAGTTGTTCTGTGACAGAGTCTCAACAAAGGCCTCGAGCAATGCTATAAGGTGATTTGAAGCTGGGATGGCCCTTTAGGGTTGTCTGAGTTTGGGCAAGGGGCCCAAGATTTTGTACCACTTCAGTGATTATTCACTGGATACAGGCTACCCCAGGGAGGGGGTGTGATTTGGGGCAAGATGGATCTCTTCAACTCAGGCAATTTCTGTTGAGAGGTAACAATTGAGGGCTACGTTACAGCCGATGCTCCCAGCAGTTGGAGGAATAAGTCTTTCAGGTCTGAAAGAGGGAGATCTGAGTGGAGCATCAGAACATTCACTATGGGACAATTCTACGTCTGCTGGAGCATTGCTCAGCTGGGATTTTCAGCAATCTTCTCCCCAGAGGTCAAGTGAGCGGGCCTTGGGTTGCTTCCGGAACTCTCAGATATCTGATGCTTCATTGTGAAGGAGTCAAGGTCAGAAGTTTAAATCTCATGTTCCTTTTTCGAGGATTTCAAATTCGCATTCATCGAAGAAATATGTATTGAATATCTAAAATGTCCCAAGCATTTCTCTAGACACTGGGGATTATAGCAGTAAGCAAGGCAGACATGGTTGTCACCCTCTAGGAACCTACAGACCATAAAAAGATTAAGTTTTCTTATTGAATAGCTAATCCTACTAATTTGGTAAATATTAGCTATTCTCACCCTTGAGGGCTAAACAGACTAAAACAAGAGAGTTATAAATGGGACACTCCCTGAGTATTTTTTTTTTGAGGATTTGAGAGTCGACAGTTTAATATATCATCAATTCAGCACAAAGACTGAATGGGCAATTGGTAGGGAGTGCCCATTGACTCAGTCTTCCTTCATACATTTATTAGATATATGACTTTGGATAAGTTGCTTGGCCTCTCTGTGACTCAGTTCCCTCAACCACGTGTGGTGCAAGTAGGTAGTCTTGCAATGTTAGTCCATATTCGGTTGAAACTCAAATTTGATACTTGAAAGCAAACCGTAACTATACATTCGTACTTTCAATCTCTTTGTAAACTACATCCCTGCCCCCCATGCCAGTGTCTTCAAGTTGCCGATATCATACTCACGTTATGTATGGTGTGACTTCTCGTTCCAGGCTTGGATGGCTTTCATTAGGAGCCTGAGATTTGCCTCAAATTAGTATCTGTATCAGCAGACACCTAGAACAAGAGGGTGAAATTGAGTATTAGCCTGGTTGGGGTGGGAATGCCCAATCAACTCAGTTCAGAGTTAAACTGAAGCTTCGTAGCCTCTGGGCATAAACTTTAAAATTGAATAATTAAAATTCAATCATTTTCCTGTCAGATGTATTAAGAGAGGCAGTACATAACTGAAAGAAATCATAATCAAGCTGTGTGTATACACGGGGCTATTGGATCATCATTTAAGGCTTAATTACCCAGTCAGTTCTTGTTTTTCTACATACGTTGGTTGTTCTGAGTTATTGGGTTGGCCATGGCGGTCAAAAATATTAGTCAAATCACAACTCAGCAATTGCTGTTTTCCCCCACATAGTGGCCTGGCTGTTTTGGAGACAAAGCCTCAGAGGCATTTAATATAAATGAAAAGTAAATGAAAAATGATAGCACCTGCCCTTGAGCTCTTCCCGTGTGCCAATTTCTTGACATGCATCCTCTTCTCGGGCTCAGGTCAATCCCGAGGCGGGCCTTACTTGTATCTACTTTTTATAGACAAGGAAAGTGAGGCACAGAGAGGGGAAATCACTTTCCCGAGGTCACAACAACTGCCAAGTGGTAGACTCAGCATTGAAACCTGGGTCCGCCGGGCTCGTAAGTGTGCCAAGCTTCCTCTCACTTGAAGCCAGTTCTGCGTCACTCGTTAGATCCCTTAACGCTACAGAATTTGTTAGTAGCTTGTGATGTGCTCACCTGTAGTGGCTGGCGTGTCCTACCTCTGACTGTGTTTGTTACTTGCCAGATGAACACGTGCGGTGCGTTAAAACAACCACTACCACCATCATGTCCGTCACTAATGTTCATCGGGTGCCATGGGTCAGTCCTGGTTCTGGCTTGTGCACATAAGTCATTTAATCCTCACTGCCACCCTCCAAAAGAAACACTACAATGATGTCCATGTTACAGGTGCCATAACTGGGGCAATAGAGAAACTGAAGAGTAGTGGCTTGAAGTTAGGGGTGGGCAAACCTGCCTGAGGCCTTTTTTTTGTACCACGTGAGAGCTAAGAATGGTTTTGGCACGTTTAAAGGGTTGGATAAAACAAAACAAAGTAGGTGGCAAAAAACAACCGTGTTCCCCGAAAATATTTACTTTCCTTTAGAGGAAAACGTCTTCCAATCCCTGGTAGAGTGTAGACCATGGAGGTAGTGAGTACTAAAATCAAGGTATGTTCATTTTGAATGCCAGCCATCCAACCGTGGTTCCTATTCGGTTTCACCTCCGGGCGTAATGATAACAGCAACAACAACAGTGCTATCGCTAGCTTTTATTCCTTTAGTGTTTACTTCATGTCAGACACATAAGGACGGACTTCACGTAATGTGTGGTTTCATCTACTAGTCGGAACACCCCATGAAGGTGCTTCCCAGTCACTGTCCCACTCCGCTTCCATTTCTTTCTTTTTTCTTGCCAAAAATCACTCCCAGTTTGTTCTGATATCTAGCCCCCCCCCCACCCCCCCCCACCCCCGCCCCTGCATGTAATGTGGTAGAAGACGGTCAGCCCCGCTGTCCGCTCAGGAGCAGATCCCGATGGTCTAAGGCTCGCAGGGTGATCATCTGAAGTGCACGTGTGATCCAATTCCGGTCAAGGAAACTTGAGGGACGTCTTCTTTTGTTAGAGTTTCCCTCATTAAAAGGAGACACCAATAAAATGGTCTTCGGGGCGCCTGGGTGGCTCAGTCGGTTGAGTGTTCAACTTTGGCTCAGGTCATGATCTCACGGTTTGTGAGTTCGAGCCCCGTGTTGGGCTCTGTGCTGACAGCTCAGAGCCTGGAGCCTGCTTCGGATTCTGTGTCTCCCTCTCTCTCTGCCGCTCTCCCTCTCGTGCTCTATCTCTCTCAAAAATAAATATGCATTAAATTTTTTTTAAATGGTCCCTCTTCTTCATCCGATATTGACTTGTCTGGATGTGATGGCTTGATATGCTACAGACATACTGCTCTGACCGTGGGGGATGCCAAGCCAAAACAGGAAAGAGGACAGATGGATTCACAAAGAAGTCGAGCCAATCTTTGACATACCTTGCTTAGAGGCTGCCCTACCTCAGGGTTTCTGGTGATGAGAAATAATGCATTTCCTTATGATTAGGCGGGTTTCAGAGTCACTGTTTTCTGACACAACTGATCTATGCAGTTAATATTGTCCCTATCTAATTTTTAAAATTTTTTAATGTTTATTATTTGATTTTGGAAGAGAGAGAGAGAGAGAGAGAGAGAGCGCGAGCGCACAAGTGGGGGAGGGGCACAGAGAGAGGGAGACAGAGTCCAAAGCAGGCTCCAGGCTCCGAGCTGTCAGCACAGAGCCCGATGCGGGGCTCGAACCCATGAACCACGCCGTCATGACCGGAGCCGAAGTCGGGCGCTCAACGGACTGAGCCGCCCAGGCGCCCCCGATTGTTCCCCTTTTAGAACTGGTGAAATTGAGCCCCGCTGCTCCTGGCAGAGCTGGGATCGGAACCCAGGCAGTTTTCTACTATAAAGCCTGTGACTTGTTTTCCACTCTATTATTCCGACTTGATAAGAAGAAGAGAAAATTTGACGTACGAAATGACACATTTCATTGTGTTAAGTAACGGGAAAATTTAGGATGTCCGTGCCTACCCAGTCGTCTCTCAGGTATTAGAATGCTCTCCTCTGGCAGGCAAGTACGAGATTACAAAACACTCATGGTGCATCATACTCACATCCGCGAAGAAGCTGCCAGGCGGCACGTACTCCATGGATACGTATGAATAATTTGAAAAGATACAAAGGGCAGTCTGTCCTCAGTCTGTGACAGAACTCTCATTAACGCGCAGTGGCTCATGTGGCTGGGTTGGCCTCACGATACAGATAGGCCTGTCCTTTTGCAACTTGGGGCCACTCGCCTCCTGTTCTGAAGGTGAATGCCATTGTTTTCAATTACTGACATCCCAAAGATCGTCGGATTTTGTGTCTTTCGCGGTATCACCGGACACAATGCTGAAATGATAATTGTGACTTCCGGCCCTATAAAAACTCAAAGCTTCTGTCACCCTCAAGAGTTATGATTGCAACCAACGGGATGCAAAACCATATGCATGATTCTGTCCTTAAGGATATATAACTGGTGTTTAAGTATGTCATTTCCAATTACTTGAGTTGAAAATCCTCACTAAAAAGTCTCACTGCAATTAATGCAATTTACAAGTTCTTTCCATATACATATATGCATACACATGTACTTTGCAGCTTGTGTATATATACATACACCTAAATGAATATGTATGTATAAATATAGGCATACACTTTCCTTGCTTTCTCATAAACAGTTTATATTTGGAAACCTGAAGGTCAACTATACGATATCAAAGTCGGAATTCCAATATTTATTCATTATTCCAATCTAGATATTTAGAAAGTACAGATTTGCTGGATTTTAAAAGGTATTTTTGACACTGAGTTGAGTTTTCCATACTGTTCTAGTTTGTGAATTTCCATTTGTAGGAGTTTATAATGTCTTTAAAATTTAATTTGTACCAAATTATGGCTTTTAAAATTTTAACATTGGAAAAAATTACCCTATAATTTCTTTCAAGACTATAAATTTATATGAATGATTTTCCACCACAAATTAGCCCTAGATTTCACTTGATTTCAGTTGCAGCATTTGAAATTTTCCTTGATTTGAAAAGTTTCATTCCTGGGTGGTGATGACACGAACTGTTAACCAAAGACACGATGCTGGGTTCCCAGAAGCATGCAAAACGGCTTTCGGCACACCGTAATGCAGATGAATGGACAGGAGTGGGAGAAATTTGGGAATGTTTACCACGATTTAATGATCTCTTGAAAACCATCCCTTCTTTTTGCCTCAACCGGCAGCCAGCGTGTTCAGAAAGTGAGAAAGTGTGGAAGCACACAGAGTGCTCTGTAAAAGACAATATTTAAAATGAGCCCAGGATCTTCCTTGGCTGTTTTTCTTCCCCCCTTCTGGTTTAATACTAAGCCAGTGGTGTTTGACATGGCTCCTGAAATAGACACAGATTGCTTACTGGAAAGAGAGCTGTTGGAAGAACAGAAAAAAACCCCTGAAAGGTGAGAGTTTGGTTTTAGATGCGCTTCCTTCCCATAGTATGCCTAAAGTATCAAGACACGTGAGCCCTGAGGACCTCTAGGGATGGAACCAAAGGTGCAGGTGCATTCCATTTTTTTATTTCTAAAAATTGGCCAGGAGAATTTTCTTTTCGTTCATAGGACTCTCCGAAGGCTATCGAGGCCAGGTGAGAAATCAATGAACGGGTTAGCATGCTAGGCTAATGATTTCAGTTTCTGGTTTCCCACTGTTGCTCAGAGGTATAGGCACGCAAGGTGAACTGCCTTCGCTCAGCCGAGCACACACTAGAGCCTCACCGGGGTGCCCTGCTACGAGCCCCCGCAGCGGCACAGGGGAGACGTCCAGTGACTTGACACAAGAAGGGACAGGTCTCCGGTCATCCTACAGCGTGTCATGAAGTTTTTCAAAAGCCAATCGGCAGGTAGGATGCAGGCTTTTGAAAGTGAATAAGTAAAAAGTCTCCTTATGCCACGGGGGAGACCCTGTACCTCGCTCCAAGAAGCCAAGCCCCTCAGAATTTGGGTTTCATGTGCTTCTCTTGGCTTTCTCAGCATTTGTTCATTCAGGTCACTTGCAGCCCGGCAGAAAAGACAGGCATGAAAGAAGTAACTGAAATATAGCACGATGAAGGTAATGACAGGACAAGTGGGGGCCCCTGGCCCCTGGAAATGTAGGCAGTATCATGTTTTACAACACACGGGTTTCTTGAAAATATTTATCAAGGAGAGTATATAATACATGGCAGTGTAATTGTTGGCCTAAGCATTAGATACTATTTACTTATTTATTTTCTTAAAGTTTATTTTTCTTTATTGAGAGAGGCAGAGAGAGAGAGAGAGAGAGAGAGAGAGAGAATCTCAAGCAGGTTCTGCACTGTCAGTGCGCAGCCCAACATGGGGCTCGAACCCATGACCCGAGCTGAAACCAAGAGGCGGACGCTTAACTGACTGAGCCACCCAGGTGTCCCTAGATATTATTTAAAAAGTTATAGGGGCCCCCGGGTGGTTCAGTGGTGGCCGAAGTTGGACACTCAACCAATCAACCCAGCTGGCCCATAAACGACCCAGCGCCTGTTAGGCATTTTCTTTCCTTTAGGAATTATCACAGTTTTAATTATATCTTTATTAATATGATTAATATCTTTTCCTCTCAGTAGATTGTAGGGTCCAATAGTGTAGAATTATGGCTGCCCAGTTTACTGTGATGTTCTCAACACTTAGCACAGTGCCTGGCAAATAGTAAGTGCTCAATAAATCCTTGATGAATGGATAGATTCAGGAGTATATCCCTGCGACCCTGATTTTATGAACAAGTAAGAGAGTGATTTGGGGCAAATTTCTGGGACTGGTACTACTCCCTGCCAATCTCTTTCATGTCCTCGCTACATAAGAGATCCTGTGGTATTTTACAACTATTAATGGGGGTATCGGGTTCCTTTCTGGGGTAAGGAAGATGTTCCGGAACGTGACAGTGGTAAGCTGTGCTTTAGTGGTCACATACCACTTCGTGAATATGCTGAAAACTACTGAGTCGTGCACCTTAAAGTTGTGAATTTTTTGGTAGGTGGACTCTATAGCTCAGTGAACTTTTTTAAATCCATGAAGGGGACTGACCATGGTGAACCCCATCCGCTTTAGTGATGTGGGAGCGGTCTGACATTACAATTCCATAGTTAATTAGAAGACAGTTCTATGTTTTCAACATTTACAGTAAAAATCTAAAATGAGGTCGATTTTCCTAAAAACCAGGGGATTTGCTATTAGTGGTCCCACACCATGGCTCTAGGGTTTACATCATCCAGTCTAGGCCTTGCCAAATCCCTGCCGTTGGGTGAACTGCTCAGAATGTCAATGTGGCCATTTTTAAGCTCCCGTGATACCAAGGACACGTGAAGCAGAGGGTGTCACAAAGGACTCAGGTGTCAATTCACTGGCTACCTCTCCACACCTACTTTTCCACTAGGAGACAGTTCCACCAGCAGGAAATCATTGGCAGACGGAAACTTCTGCCCCAGATCCTTCCATCCGTGTCCTCGGGAGGATTTACTACTACTATGTTTCCTTCTGCCTAATCTGCTCTTTCTCACCACCATTCAGGCTGATTGCTGAAGCGTTTTCAAGGTGAGGGCCTTTGAAAAGAGGCAGGCTCGGCCAGAGGCTTTGCTTGGCACCGGGAAGGCATTGTCCTGAGGTTAAACCCTTACTGTTTACCTTTGTGTCTCCTACAAGCCAAGAGCCCCAAAGCCACGTGCCAGGGACGGGGGAGAAGAGGACACGGGCAGCAGTCACACACACACACACACACACACACACACACACACACACACAAAGTTCCACCTGTCTTTTGGAAAGCAAGAGGCATTCTGGCACCAAGGAACAGATGAACCTCAAGACCACAGCAAAAACCTTCATTGGACTATGAGCCGCTGGGGCGCAGGGACCTGTGTTTGTGTGTTTCAATTTTTATTTAAGTTCTAGTTAGTTAACAGGCAGCGCAATATTGGTCTCAGGAGTGGAATTCAGTGGTTCACCAGTTACATACAACGCCCAGTGCTCGTCACAACAAGCACCCTCCTTAATGCCCATCACCCATCTAGCCCATCCCCCACCCGCCTCCCTCCATCAACCCTTGGTTTGTTCTCTTTATCATTAAGAGTCTCTTATGGCTTGTTTTCTCTATGTGCCATTTACTATAACTCTACACGTGTGTAATTGTTACTAGTGCCCCCTTTCATTCTCAAAAGGGTCCTCGTTTAGATAAAAATCTTTATGGTCACCTTAACCAAGAACCATGCCCAATATATGATAACACATAAATGAAAGCTATTAATATTTTTATTACTGTTACTATTATTCCAAGTGGCACCTGGGTCTCTGTTACCTTTTAACAATTTTGAGCTGTTAACCCTTTTATTTTTTTTAATTTCTGTTAAGTTTTATTTTTTTTATTTTGAGAGAGAGAGAGCGAGCAAGTGGGGAAAGGGCACAAAGAGAGGGAGAGAGAGAATCCCAAGCCCATTCGGGGCTCCAACCGTGAGATCAGGACCTGAGCCGAAATCAAGAGTCGGACACTCAACCAACTAAGCCACCCAGGTCCCCTGAACTGTTAGCACTTTTAAATAAAAACCACGATGGGGTGCCCGTGTGGCTCAGTCGGTTAAGCATCTGACTTTGGCTCGGGTCATGATCTCGCGGTTTGTGAGTGCTAGCCCCACTTCTGGGCTCTGTGGTGATAGCTTAGGGCCTGGAGCCTGCTTCGGATTCTGTCTCCCTCTCTTTCTGCTCCTTTCCCGCTCATGCTCTGTCTCTGTCTCTGTCTCTCTCTCAAAAATAAATAAACATTAGAAATTTTAAATAAAAACTGTAATTCCTATTATCTCCAGTGTTTGGGTAAACCACCTAACTTTTTTATTCCATGCAAATATACAAGGAGACAACACAGTAATGGTTAAAATTAAAAAAAAAAAAAAAAAAACCCACAACAGAATAGGGCAAGAGCATAATTTTGTCAAGACACTGTGCTGTCTTAAACTATTTCCTCTCTCTCTGGAGACTTTTAAACAGTTTGTAAGTTATTGCCTTCCTTGTAGCACATGCTAATCCTAATTTGTGATGACACTTTAGCCACATTCTTGGGGATTGAATGTACTAATTTACAAGAAGTTTCTTAGAGAAAATACAGCACATGGAGTTTATTATCACAGTTGTGTTTTTATCGGCTTAAAAAAAACCCCTAAGTAAGCAGGAAAAGAGAATAGTAATACTGATTCTTTCCAGTAGTCGGTGGCCCTAGAAATCGCTCTCTAAAACTCAAATCAGGCTGCGTTACATCCCTTTTAAAAACAAACGTCTGTCACTATCTTTCAGAATAAAGCCTGCGATTCATAGCATGGCAGCATGACCCCCTTCCTCTGACCCAAGCCTACCCTCCAGCTTCTTCTCTTGCCGCCCCCATTTACTCGTGCACGTCAACTTCCAACCACACAAGGGGCTAGCTTCTCTGTGGGCGCATTCGGAACCCTTGGCTATCCTCCCCTCCTTTTGTTTTAGAATGATGAACTTCGAGGCAGGGGGGAAAGAAAAATCATAAAGCAGCACCTCCCAGAGATCAAAATACTTCGTATGTGGACATCTTTCCTGCTTCATGCTCGGTTGGTCTAGCTGAAGGTTAATCACTTTTGTTCAGCTTCTCTAAGGAATGACTTTTGTTTTTGTTGATTTTCTCAATTCTTTTATTCTCTAATTCACTTCCGCTTTTCTTTGCCAGTCTCTTAAGGCATACCTCCCCGTTATTTTAAAAAAATATTTCTTTGTTAATGTAGGTGTTTATAGCTATAAATTCTCCCCTAAGCACTGGTTTAGCTGTATCCAATAAGTTTTATTATGTTGTGTCTTCATTTACTTTCATCTCAAAGTATTTACTAATTTAATTTCCCTCGTGATATCTTTTTTGACCATTGACAATTCAGTAGCGTACCATTTAACTTCCATATATGATAATCACCCAAATTCCTTTTTAAGTTTTAATTTTACTACACGGTGATCAGAGAACACACTCTGCACAATTTCAAACTTTTTAAATGTATCGCAGTTTGTTTTATGGCTTAGCATGTGTCCTGTCCTGGATGATGTTCCAGATGTGCTTGAAAAGAATGTGCACCGTGCTATCAGGTGGTAGCGTTTTCTATAGCTGTCTAGTTAGTTCTAGCATTATTCGAGTTCTCTGTCTATTTACGGATCTTCTGCCTAGTTTTCTTATCCATTATTGACAGTGGAGAACTGAAATCTTTATTACTGCCGAATTGTCCATTTCTCCCCTCGATTCTGTAAGTATTTGCTTTTTAAATTTTGGGTATGTATGTCTTATAATTGTTACATATTTCTAAATAATCGACCCTTTCGTGATTATAAAATATCCACTCTACCTCTGGTAACTTTAAAAAGTTTTGTTTTGACACTAACTGGTACAGACACTCCTGCTCTCTTAAGGTTGCATGCATATATTCCCGAAGTTTTCTTGAAAAAGATTTGTATCTTGGAATCGAAAGGATGTCTCCTATATACAACATAGAGTTGGATCTTGTTTTTCATCCATTCGGACAATCTCTCAATTTTGATTTGATGGATCAATCCATTCGCATTTACTGTTTTTATTAGTACCTCTGGGTTTATATCTGTCATTTGCTTTCTGTTTTCTATATGCCTCATGTTTTTTTTTTTCTCTCTTCCTTATTTATTGTCTTTTTATGCATTATGTGAATATTTCCTAGGACAACATCTTAATTTATGAATGGTATTTGCATGATATATATTTTTTCCAAGAAGTTGCTTTAGGGCACGTCAGAACTGACTTAAGATTTATAATAACTAAATTCGAGGGTTATACAGAAAAGTTGTTACTCCTATACAGCTCTGTTCCCTTCTTTCCCTACTTGGTCCTATTTATTATCTATACACACATCACATGTATATATGCTAAAAACGCGACAATACATTTTTATAATTATAATGTTATATAACTTTGTATCTTGAAGGAACTAAGAGAAGAAAACAGATCTAGCATTTATTTGCATTGGTTCTCTTCTTATTTACATTTCTGGTTCTCTTAATTTCTACCTGTGGATTTATTATCATCTCTTCTCATTTCCTTACTCAACTGCAGATTTATTCCCTCATACTGTCATTGTCAAATATAGTACGCTCATATGCTGTCGACCCATCAGAGCCATTAAATTCATAATATTTTATTCAACTGTATAATTCCCTGCGTCATTACTGCTCGTTTTCTTTGCTGCGTGTGAATTTAAATTTTCATCTGGGTTCACCTGCTTTCAGCCTGAAGAACTTCCTTTAATAGTTTTTGTAAGCACCATCTGCTAGCCAAAACTGATGGGTTTGGTTTATCTGGGGATGGCCTCTTTCTTTGTTGTTGCTGTTTCATTTGTAGTTTTTCTGGCTATAAGATTCTTAGTTGTTGTTGTTTTTCTTTCAGCACTTTGAGTATGTTGCCCTGATGCTTCCCGGTCTCCATAGTTCCTTGTGAGAAGCCAAATATGATTGTTATTGGAGTTCCCTTGCACTTGATGAGTCATGTTTTTCTTCATGCTTTCAAGATTTTCTCTTTGTCTTTTAACATTTTGATGATGTATCAGAGTATAGATTTCTACTTTTATCCAATGTAGAGTGTGTTAAACAGTTTAGATTTATGTTTTTCTTCAAACTGGGGACATTTTAAGGCATTATTTCCTCTCCTCTCTTGTCTTTATCCTCTTCTTCTGGTACTCCATTACACATACGTTGGTGTGCCTAATGCTGTCCCATGTCTCTCTGATGTACTGTTCATTTTCATCCACTCCCTTCCTTTTTATTTTTTAGACTGTATCTCTCTTGACAGATCTTTGAGATCACTGATTCTTTCTCATACAGACTCTAGTAAAAATTTCCTTTTTAGTGTGCTTTTCAACTCCAGAATTTCTGTTTGGTTCTTTGTATGTTTTCTGTTTATTGTTATTCTCTATTTAAAGAGACTTTGTTATCATACCTTTACTGCATTCTTTAGATATGGTTTTCTTTATTTTTTTTAAAGCATACTTAGATGCTTTGAAATCATTGTCTTCTTAGTTCAAATACTGGATTATTCGTTTTCTAGATGTTGAGTTCGGTAAGTTCTTTATCGATTTTGGATACTAGCCCTTTATCAGTTATGTCATTCGCAAATATCTCTCCCATTCTGTAGGTTACCTTTTAGTTTGGTTGATTGTTTACTTCGCTGTGCAGAACCTCTTTATCTTGATGAAGTCCCAAGCGTTCATTTTTGCTTTTCTTTCCCTTGCCTCCAGAGAGATGTCAAATAAGAAGTTGCTGCGGCCGATGTGGAAGAGATTGCTGCCTGTGTTCTCCTCTAGGATTTTGATGGTTTCCTGTCTCACATTTAGGTCTTTCACCCATTTTGAATTTGTTTTTGTGTATGGTGTAAGAAAGTGGTCCAGGTTCATTTCTCTGCATGTTGCTGTCCAGTATTCCCAGGACCATTTGTTGAAGAGACTGTCTTTCCCACTGGATATTCTTTCCTGCTTTGTTGAAGACAAGTTGACCATATAGCTGTGCGTCCATTTCTGGGTTTTCCATTCTGTTCTATTGATCTATGTGTCTGTTTTTTTGTGCCAGCACCATACTGTCTTGATGACTACAGCTTTATAATAAAGCTTAAAGTCCAGAATTGTGATGCCTTCAGCTTTGCTTTGCTTTTCTTTTTCAAGATCGCTTTGGCTATTCAGGGTCTTTTGTGGTTCCATACAAATTTTAGGATTGTTTGTTCTAGCTCTGTGAAAAATGTTGGTGCTATTTTGATAGGGATTCCATTGGATGTGTAGATTGCTTTGGGTCATATAGACA
This sequence comes from Panthera onca, assembly GCF_046562875.1. NCBI lineage: Eukaryota > Metazoa > Chordata > Mammalia > Carnivora > Felidae > Panthera > Panthera onca. The sequence goes on along the minus strand of NC_138357.1, from coordinate 10,112,122 downwards.
TTTTAACAATATTTGTTCTTCCAATCCATGAGCATGGAACGTTTTTCCATTTCTTTGTGCCTTCTTCAATTTCTTTCATAAATGTTCTATAGTTTTCAGCATACAGATCTTTCTACCTCTTTGGTTAGGTTTATTCTCATGTATCTTACTGTTTTGGTACAATTATAAATGTGATTGATTCCTTGATTTCTCTTTCTGCTGCTTCATTATTGGTGTATAGAAATGCAACAGATTTCTGTACACTGAATTTGTATCCTGCAACTTTGCTGAATTCATTTATCAGTTCTAGCAATTTTTTGGTGGAGTCTTTCATATTTTCTTTTTTTAATGTTTATTTATTTTGTGAGAGAGCTCGCATGGGGGAGCGGCAGAGAAAGAGGGAGAGAGAGAATCCCAAGCAGGCTCTGCACGGTCAGTGCAGAGCCCGACTGTCAGTGCAGAGCCAGTTGTGGGGCTTGATCCACAAACCATGAGATCATTACCTGAGCCAAAATCAAGAGTTGGACGCTTAACCGGCTGAGCCACCCAGGCACCTCTTTCAGGTTTTCTACATAAAATGTCATGTTGTCCGCAAATAGTGAAAGTTTGACTTTTTCCTTTTATTTCTTTAAAAAAATTTTTTTAATGTTTATTTCTGAGACAAAGAGAGACAGAGCATGAGTGGGGGAGGGGCAGAGAGAGAGGGAGACAAAGAATCAGAAGCAGGCTCCAGGCTCTGAGCTGTCAGCACAGAGCCGGACGCGGGGCTCGAACTCACAAACCGTGAGATCATGACCTGAGCTGAAGTCAGTCGCTCAACCGACTGAGCCACCCAGGCATCTCCCTTTTATTTCTTTTTGTTGTCTGATTGCTGAGGCTAGGACTTCCAGTACTATGTTAAATAATAATGGTCAGAGTGGACATCCCTGTCTTATTTCTGACTATGGAGGAAAAGCTCTCAGTTTTTCCCCATTGAGGCTGATATTTACTTTGGGTCTTCCGTATATGGCCTTTATGATGTTGAGATATGTTCTCTCTATCCCTACGTCGTTGAGAGTTTTTATCAAGAATGGATGCTGTATTTTGTCATATGCTTTTTCCACATCAGTGAGAATCATGTGGTTCTTATCCTTTCTTTTATTAATGTGGTGTATCACATTGATTGATTTGCGAATATTGAAACACCCTTGCAGGCCAGGAATAAATCCCACTTGATTGTGGTGAATAATTCTTTTAATGTACTGTTGGAATTGATTTGCTAATATCTTGTTGAGAAATTTTGTACTCATGTTCATCAGGGACATTGGCCTGTAATTCTCCTTTTTCATGGGGTCTTTGTCTGGTTTTGGAATCAAGGTAATGCTGGCCTCAGAGAATGAGTTTGGAAGCTTTCCTTCCACTTCCATTTTTTGCAAGAATTTGGGAAGAATAGGTATTAACTCTTCTTTAAATGTTTGGTAGAATTCCCCCGGGAAACCATCTGGCCCTGGACTTTTGTTGTTGGGACCTTGTTGAGTACTGATTCAGTTTCTTCACTGGTTATGGGCCGTTCATGTTGTTTTGTTCATTTCCTTTTTAAAAAGTGGCTTTCCTTGACTTACTCTGTGGTATCTCTTGGCCCTGCACTCTGTAGTCACTGATATTTATGCTTGGTTTTTATTTTACTTCGCTTAAAAATCATTTCATTTCATCTTGTTTAATTTTATCTTCCTGACTTCCTAGAGGTAAGTCTTACTTGCACATGGCTTAGTGCTTTGGCCATAGTTGGTCAGAGTGTTTAGCAAATACCTTGAGTCAGTAAGTCTTACATCCTTTGCCAGTAGATTTGCGTGCGGCTTGACAGATGTATTTTAAAGTCCAGCACGTTTTCAAGTCTTTAGCTTTTACTTTCCTCAGGGCCCTCTCAGTTTCCTTGTGCACACGTGCGTAGTCTCTCAGTTAACTAGGAATACGTGGAGGCTTTGTGTCCTCAAGTCCCCCTATACAGGCATACAGTCTCTCAGCTGGCCTAGGCTATTTACATAACCTTGGTTTTCTTGGGTCTCTCCTGTATATTTGCATGAGTCAGCCAAGTAGTGGAGTGCTTATTGGGCTTTTCCCTGGCTTGCTTCTTTCCAGAATTTCCCTGTTAAATTTCTAGCAGGCCTTCCAATCTGATGCCCACACCAAAGAGACTACAACCTCTAGGCAGCAAAGCTGCAGATCCTCCCTATTTGTCCTTGAGTATGTGTTTTCCGTCCTCTGCTATATAAATCAAGTAGGCCCCCATTACCAATAAAGCTGCTATAGCATTCTCACAGCCAACCCCATCCTGGTATCACTACTGTTCTGACTGAACTCATGGGGCATGGGGACAGCCTCAGACCAGGACACCATAGATCCCTACAGTTCTTAATTGAATTTCGGTGAATTTTTGCGAATACACTCTTCTCACAATGTTGTTTGCCTTAGGTCAATTTCCATAACCCTTAAAAGGTTGTTATCAATCATTTGTCCAATTTTGCAGTTGTTTTGGGGATAGGGTTTTTCAACTTGTTCACTCCTCCACAGTAAAAACCGTCTTCTCCCATATGAGTGTATTTCTTACATAATTGATAACTATACGGTAGTTCTTTGCATTAAGGCATCATTATTTATTTAAGTATCTACTGTTGGCAATTTAGGTTCCATTTTTTTTTGCCTTTGAAATGCCATGAATATTTTTGCATGTGAATCTTTCCTTATGACATTTCTATAATTGGAGTTATTGAGTCAAAAATATAAGTTTTTAAAGGTTAGAAATACATCTTGCCAAAATCTCTCAAGACCGTAACAATTCATGCCTTCCCTAGCACTGTACGAGAGTATTTGTCACACTATCCCCTACTCCATATTGGGAATTAATATTAAAAATATATGCACTGGATAACTGAAAAGATCCAGCAGTTTTGGAGTTGCTTTTTCCGATGTCTTTATTCAGCTCAACTCTCTGTAATTTTTTATTTATGATTAATAGATTCCTTCCCTTTTCCTTGGCTACTTCATTCATTACCTTTTCTCGCAGCAGAACAGCATAGCATTTCACGTCATCATACACAACATCAACCCCCTTTATCTTTCTAATGGAGCCATTTTTAGAAACAGCATTCTCATTATCAGTTCTTCATGACTGTAAATTGATTCATCCAATTCCTAAGTTTTAAATTTTAATTAGGTCATGGGAATTTCTTTTGACTTTCAAGGAGTACAGACTCAAAGTTCCTTTGCAAAGTAGTAATCCAACTTTAGGAAGAGAAACAATGGACAATAATTTGCACTTTAAACATTTTGCTTTTATTAGAGTGCTTTCTTAATAGTGACTAAAACACATTTGACTTTCTCCACTGTAGATGTACATTGTGTGAACTCACTGATTACATTTTTGAGGCTATAATTCTGAACATTTTCTTCTAAAGCCCTTTTTCTGATAGAGATTTATCATTGTTCATTCTTGTTTAGCTATGATGGATTGCATCCAGAAAGACAACCAGTCTAGCTTATGCTACAGCACCGTGTTTATTTTTGTAACAAGGCCCATGATAATGTTCACTTAGAAATATCTAGTACTATTTATTAAAAATCTTTAAGAAATTGGTCTTTATTTTGGAATTTATCTTTCGCCCTGACGCTATGTCCCAGTAAAATCCATTCACCTCACAACAGAATGAGCTTTTAAAAATTCAGATTACATGATTCCCCTTCTTAAAATGACTTAGTGTGTGGTAGATTAAGGACCATGAATTTCTCACATCTCAGTATAACCCTATTCAACAGCTTTGTTGCTCCTTTTATTAAGAGGAAAAAAATCTGTTTACCTGCACCCTTGAATCTGGAATAGTTTTCTGCCTCGTTTCGTGCCCAAGAATGTGGTAGGGATGATTTCACTTATTTATTTATTTATTCATTCATTTAATTAAAAAATGTTTATTTATTTTTGAGAGAGAGACAGAACATGAGCAGGGGAGGGGAAGAGAGAAAGGGAGCCATAGAATCCCAGCAGGCTCCAGGCTCTGAGCTGTCAGCACAGAGCCCGATGCAGGGCTTGAGCTCATAAACTGAGCTAAAGTCGGATGCTTCACTGACTGAGCCCCCAGGCGCCCCAGGAATGATGTAAAACAAATTCAGGAGCCTTGAGACTTACAGCTTCTATGTTCAAACGCTTGGAATGCTGTTGAGGTTGTCATGTAAGGAAGCCGGTCTGGCTCATAGAAGGATGACAGACCGTGTTGTGCAACAGAACCTTCATAGCCAACAGCCCTCAGAAACTACTACGTGTGTAAGTGAGGCCATCTTGGAACTTGTGGCCCATCAGATCCTACAGATAAATGCTTCCACATGAACCAGCTGTGGAAAAACCGGCAAAAGACCTGACCAGTTAACTTACAGAATCATGAGAAATAATACATTATTATAGTTTTAAGACAGTAAGTTTTGGGGTGGTTTGTGTGGTAGCAATAGGTAATTGATGTAAGTGCCTTCTCATTCCATTTTGCATTTTACTCTCATTTGTAACCTTTGCCTATAAAACCCTTCATTATCTATCATTTCTGCCTCCGGAATAACTTCTTCAATACCATCCTTCCTGTCCTTATCCCAATCCACCTAGTTGCAAAATCCTGAAACCTACCATTGTTCTTGACAATTCCCTCTTCATCAACATCCTTATTAGCAAGCATGTTCTCTTGCCTCCAATCTTATCATGGCCAGAGACCGAAACGTGAGCCATGGTCTCACAAATAAAAATAGGCGTGAGATGCCTCAAATCATCCCCCCCTGGCAGTGAAACTTGAAGCATATACCTCCTGACGGTTGATCGGCATAGGTAACCTCAAGTTTGGAAAAAAAATTTCTGATGATGAAAATAGTTTTCTGAGGATAAGAGTAAACATGCATGTTCATAATATTTATGGGGGGCAATGAGTAAGCTCTATTGAAGTTTAATATATGTATATCTCTCACAAATGATAAGATGACTTCAGGATACTCACCCTAAGGAAATAAATGAAAAGAGGAGCAAAGATCTATGTACACCACGATTTTTGTATTAACAATGCATTTGAAATCATCTAAATGTCTATCAACAGATATTTATTAGATATACTATTAACGTCAATACAATGGAAAAGGGAGTAGTCATTGAAAATCTTGACATGGAACAACTCCCATGACAGGTTCTTAAGAAAAAAGAAAACATCAGTAGAGTATGAAATGTTGGTTATTACTATTTTTGACCCACATAGTACATACAGAAATCTGCCATCACTAGATGAAATTCCATTTCAGAAGAAAATTACAGCAAAGCAGGCCTGGTAGTGGAGGAAAAGTAACTTGTTTTTTTCTTATCATGGGTATTTTAGAGGAGTTGAAGGGGCCTGGGATCAGGCAGTGGAGATATTAAAGGTATTTCTTTTTTTTTCTCCCCCCCCCCCTTATTTCTTTATTTAAATTCAAATTAGTTAACATACAGTGTAGTATTTGTTTCAGGAGTAGAATTTAGTGATTCATCACACGTAACACCCAGTGCTCATCACAAGCGCCCTCCTTAATGCCCATCACCCATCCAGCCCTCCCCTCCAGCAACTCTCAGTTTGTTCTCTATAGTCAAGAGTCTCGAAGGTATTTCTGTTCATTGGTGGGAGGTGAGTTGGCCTGTCTCCTAATGGCAAACTAGAGACCTGTGAGGGGTCCCTGTGGAGGACCCAGAGCCATTGACTGACTATCTAATAGCTGGTGTTGTTTATCTGCATTGTATTTCAATTCAGAGAAGTGTTGCTAATTTTGACACCCCGAGGAGAGTTGGGCTTTGGAGAGATGCAGGAGAAGGCATACAGCCACGTGGATGATGAAGGCTTTGGGGAAGCCAGTCAACAGGGGATAGGAGGTGAGGTGAAGTGTGTGGAGGAAAAGCTCACGGCAAGGCGGGGGACTGATGTGACGTGCGGGAAATGTGAGTCATTCATACTCGGTCAGTCCCCAAACTATCGGGTAAGGTGAAGCTTTAAAATACACTGGACTTGCTAAACTCAAGCAAAATGGAGCTTAAACTTAAAAATGAAGAGAAGGATAAGTCCTGAAGACTGGGAAATTTGGAGACAACACTGAACACCACAACAAAAAAAGCGGGGGGGGGGGGGGGCGGAGAAAAGATGACTCCTTCTCAATATCTGTAATCATAAAAACAAAATGACTTTAAAAAAAAAAGTTTTAATGTTTAAAAACATTAAAAGAGAGAGACAGGGCACAAGCAGGGGAGGGACAGAGAGAGGGAGACACAGAATCTGAAGCAGGCTCCAGGCTCTGAGCTGTCAGCCCAGAGCCCGACGCGGGGCTCGAACTCACGGACCGCGAGATCGTGACCTGAGCCGAAGTCGGACGCTCAACCGACCGAGCCACCCAGGCGCCCCCAAACAAAATGACTTTTGAACAAACTTTTTGTGTATGGCCATGTGGATCAGGTAACACGCTGGAAGGGGACGAGACCATTATCACTGAATGAAGACTGAGATGGATAGGAGCTGTAATGCAGTTGGAGCTTTCTGAGAAAGATGTTAGCAGCCCACACTTAGGAGACAGGTCCCCTCAGCTAGAAGTGGGGGAAATAAAAAAGTAATTTTTATGAATGTGCTTGGAAGGGCATGAATTCTCCTCTCCATTTATAACATCAAAGAGCTGTAGAAACACGTATTATAAACAATACTGTCATTGGGAATCTTGTATTAAGAGTCCATATAGCCTGGTGTCTCCCTATGCGTTCTTGTCTAATCCTCCTATCGCTCCCCAACATTGCCTACCAGGCAGTCTCTCAGCGGATGCAGAAGTAAAGTCAGCTGCTCACCAGCTCACTGGCCGCGTCATAAGTAGGAAGAGGGCTTGGTACTTAAGTACAGGGAACAGCAGCACGGAACACCTTCTGTGGAGTTTCTAAGCATGGACTCTTGGCTTGGCAGACAGCCAGAGGCAGACAGCCACAGTGAATAAGAAGAAAGGCATGAAATATTGTGCCATGCTAAAATATTCATAAAGAGATGGAAGAGAAATCTCATACATATCCATGTATGTGCACATAAAGACAAGAGATCTAGGGATGATAAGGAATGTTAAATAACATCTTCTATTTACCAAGCACCGCGCCTGGTAGGTGATGGATATTATTTTCTTTCGATTTCTCAACAGACTTGAGAGGTTAGATTCGGTTTTCCTATTTTATACATAATGAAGTTGAAGCCGAGGGAAAAGAAACATCTTACCCAAGGCTCCATACTTCACTAAATTCTTTGAGGCAGTTTTCACAATGAGACATCCCTAATCTCATTATTTTTTGTTATGCTACATTATGTTGCTGTGGTAGTTCAAGGCCAAAGGCAGGCCGAAACAAGATTTAAATGGACTTATAGTCAAGATCACGATGTGAGAGTGTGTATTTATCATCCTGCGTTCCAGATTCCCACTGAAATGTCCAAAGAAGTATAAAACTATGAGGAAAACTGATTAATTTATGAAGGAAGTATGTGGGTGTTTATGGTTCTACTTTTAACTTTTTTCAACTTGGATTAAATAATGAAATCACGTTTACCATATTAAAATGAACAATATTCATCATCAAGAATGTATTTGGTGCCTGGGTGGCTCTGTCGGTTAAGCATCCGACTCTCGATTTCGGCTCGGGACATGATCCCACGGTTCGTGGGCTTGAGCCCTACATCTGTCAGCTTACAGCTCGCTTGGGATTCTCTCTCTCCCTCTCTGCCCCTCCCTGCTCATTCTCTCTCTCTCTCTCTCTCTCTCTCTCTCTCTCTCAAATAAATAAACTTAAAAAAAGAGAATGCATTTATTTTAATTTTTTTTTTACAGTTGTTTATTTTTGAGAGACAGAGAGAGACAGAGCACAAGCAGGGTAGGGGCAGAGAGAGAGGGAGAGACAGAATCCCAAGCAGGCTCCAGGCTCTGAGCTGTCAGCACAGAGCCTGACGCTGGGCTTGAACCCATGAGCTGCGAGATCATGACCTGAGCCGAAGTCGGACGCTTAACCAACTGAGCCACCCAGGCGCCATGAGAATGCATTTATTAAGAACTCAGTATCTAGAACCAGAATGCCTGGCTTCAAATTCCATTTCCTCTAATTATGAATTGTATAACTTTTTTCAGGTTATTTACCCTGCCTTTGCCTTTTCCCCCGCATATGTAAAATGAGCCATTATGAGATCCAAACGAATTAGTATTTGTGAAGAGCTTAGAAAGGTACCTCATGCATAGTAAACCTAAATAAGTATGTACTAAATACAAAAATAATCAAAAAGAATAGTTATTTTGTATGAGAGACTTCAAAGCAAGAAGGTAACTTTAGCAACTAATACTTGCTTTCCTGAATTTCCATAGAAATGACTGCAATCGGCTGAATAACGGCCCCAAATCTATCCAGGCACTCATTCCTGGAACCAGTGAATGTTACCTCATATGGCAAAAGAGGACTTTGCACATGTGATTGAGTTAAGGATCTTGAGATGGGGAGATTCTCTGAATTATCTGAGTGAGCCCTAAATGGAACCACAAGTGTCCTTCGAAGAGTGAGGCAGAAAGGGGTTTTAAGAGGAAGGAGGCCATGTGATGACGGAGGTGTGCGCGCAGGAAGAAGGACGGCCTCCGGTAGCTGGAGAAGACGCGGGCTCTGTTCTCCCACGGAGCCTTCAATGGGAGCACAGGGTAAGTGACACCCTGATTTCGGTCTCCTGAGACTTACCTCAAATTTCTGGCCCTCACAACCGTAGGAGGATGAAGTTGTTTTGGATTAGCCAGCCAGTTTTTGGTCATTTGCTGTAGCAGCCATGGGAAGCTAACACAACAACTGAAGGTACGTACGAATGGAGAAAAAAATATACCAATGCCAGCGACTCAGGAAGGACGAATGTCAATTTCTACTGTATGTAGCACAAATGTAATCTGTTTAAAGCAAGACATGGGGCTGACGTTTGAGGCACTTCTAATAGGAGAGCAGTATGTCTGGAAAGAAACCTGACACGTGCAGACGAAAGCATGCTGTGGGGTGGTCAACGCATACTGCCTGGCCTGCCCCTTAACAATGGGGCCAAAGCAACACAACCTGCAGTCCAACCGTGTCACGTGTTGCACCTACAATTATTCTTGGCAGACGCTCCTGTGCTGAACAATCTCTGTGAAAGCAACACAGGGGCTGGGCTGAGAGTTGAACACTGCTTACTGACATGAAAATCCTTGGCAAAAACAGAGAAGAGGCTTTTCTGCACAGAGATGAAACTCCCTACTACTGGGCATACTCTTGTTTTTTCGCTTTCTCCATACTTCTGGCAATGAGCTAGATCTCTGAGTTAGAAGGAGAAATATTTAGTGAGTACATCTTCCCCCTTGCTTTAGAATTTGGCAGAGACCCAGTCTATTTTCCAAGGGATCCATCTTAAGTGAACTTTATGGAGAATAAAAGAATATTCTGTATGCCTAGACACTTCTTTCATAATTAGAGGAAAATCAATAGGTCCGAGGAAATGCATTGAAATTCAAAAGCTCCTCTCAAAAATTAAAACACATATTATAATCTAAAGAGATTTACTGTAAGAAACAAAAGGAAACCAAGAAAACATGAAATCTATAAAGCTGGACCAAGCAATCACGATGAAAAAATAATCAATGAACAAGGATCATTGAAGGAAGGTGGAAAATACTGTCAAATACAAAAAAAAAAAAAAAAAAAATGTTATGGAGACACAGAAGCCATAACTAAAGTCTTTGGGTAAGATGGCCTATATAATGGTTGTTGGCCTCTAGTTATCTTTCTCTCACATTCCAAAACACAGCTCAGTGAAATGTTGAGATTTTTCTCATAAATATTATTGACTGAGTGCATAAGCATCATTCTTGAAGACACTGTAAGCATGTATTTGCTGGTTTCATGTTGCCTTTTGCTCAATTTGTGTGTGTCCAGTGTATTTAACAGTGTGTGACTCACAATCACATTTCAGAATAGCATTGTGGGGCGCCTGGGTGGCTCAGTCAGTTAAGCGTCCGACTCTTGATTTCAGCTCAGGTCAAGATCTTACAGTCGTGAGATTGAGCCCCCTGTCGGGCTCTGATCCAGGCGCGAAGCCTACTTAAGATTCTCTCTCTCCCTCTCCTTCTGCCCCTCCCCACTTAAAAAAATAAATAAAAGATAAAATAAAAATAGTATTGTATTAACAGCTCCTGACACAACCTGGAACAATAAAAAGTAAAACATTTAAAAACTCACAATTTCATTGAAAAATAATCCTTTTGGAAAACCATTTGACAAATATGAGAGGAGTTTCCAGTTACTGGAAAAAAGCTGATAGGAACCTATTGAGAAAAATTACCTAGAATGCATTTCATGATCTGCTTGGACTTTCCTTCATAAAATACAGCCGCATTTTAAAATGGCTGAAGAGATGACCTTTGGGTAGGAAAAATACAGTGAAAGAAATAAAAATGAAAACACAACATCCAAAACCTCTGGAATGCAGCAAAAGTGGTCCTACAAGGGAAATATATAGCAATACAGGTCTATCTCAAGACACAAGAAAAATCTTACCTTAGCCCAAAAGAAGCTAGGAAAGAACAACAAAATGGGGCTAACCAGAAGAAGGAAGGAGATAATAAGGACTAGAGCAGAAATAAATGATATAGAAACTGAAAAACAATACAATAGATCAATGAAACCAGGAGCTGGTTCTTTGAAAAAGTTAATAAAATCGATAAACCCCTAGCCAGACTTATCAAAAAGAAAACACAAAGGACCCAAATTAATAAAATTCAAATGAGGGAGGAAAAATAACAACCGAGACCACAGAAATACAAGCAATTACAGGATAATATGACAAAATATATGCCAACAAATGGCACAACCTGGAAGAAATGGATAAATTCCTAAAAACATAAAATACCAAAACTGAAACAGGAACGAGTAGAAAACTTGAACAGACTGATAACCAGCAAAAAAAAAGGAATCAGTAATCAAAAAACCTCTCCAACAAACAACAGTCCAGCGCTAGATGGCTTCACAGGCGAATTATACCAAACATGTAAGAAGAGTTAATACTGTTCTTCTCAAACTATTTCAAAAAACAGAAAGGAAGGAAAATTTCCAAATTCGTTTGGAGTCCAGCATTACCCTAATATCAAAACCAGATAAAGACTCCACTAAAAAAGGGAACCACGGGCCAATATCTCTAATGAACATGGATGCAAAAATTCTCAATAAAATACTACCAAACTGAATGCGACAATACATTCAGCAAAATCAAGTGGGATTTATTCCTGGGTTGCAAACAGGGTTTGATATTCACAAATCAGTCAACGGGATATACCACATTCGTAAAAGAAAGGATAAGGGCCATATAATCAATTCAACAGATGCAGAAAAGCATTTGACAAAGTACAACATCCATTCATGATAAGACCCTTAACAAAGGTTTAGAGGGAACATACCTCAACATAATAAAAGCCATATACGAAAATCCCACAGCTAATATTATCTTCAGGGGGGTAAAACTGAGAGCTTTTCCTTGAAGGTCAGGAACAAGACGGGGATGTCCACTCTCACCACTTCTATTTAACATAGTACTGGAAGTCCTAGCCACAGCCATCAGGCTAAAAAAGAAACAAAAGGCATCCAAATTCGCAAGGAGAAGTAAAACTTTCACTACTCACGGAAGACATGACACTCTATATAGAAAACCCGAAAGACTCCACCAAAAAACTGCTAGTGAATTCAGCAAAGTGGCCGGGTACAAAATCAAGGTACAGAAATCTGTTGCATTTCTCTACAACAATAATGAAGCAGCAGGAAGAGAAATTAAGGAATCAATCACATTTACAATTGCACCAGAAATAGTAAGATACCTGAGAATAAACCTAATGAAAGAGGGGAAAGACTTATACTCGAAAACTACAAAACACTGATGAAAGAAACTGAAGATGACGCAAAGAAATGGAAACACATTCTGTGCTCATGGACTGGAAGAATGAATATTGTTAAAATGTCTACATCGCCCAAAGCAACCTACGTAGTTAAGGCAATCCCTATCAAAATACTAATAGCATTTTTCACAGAAGTAGAACAAACAATCCTGAAATTTCTGTGGAACCCTGAAAGACCAGCATGGCCAAAGCAATCTTGGAAAAAAAAAAATCAAACCCGGAGGTGTCACAATTCCAGACTTCAAGTTATATTACCAAGCTGTAGTAATCAACACATGGTGCTGGCACAAAAATAGACGCATAGATCAATAGAACAGAATAGAAAACTCAGAAATGAACCCACGACTACACAGTCAATTAATCCTTGACAAAACAGGAAAGGATATCCAATGGGAAAAAGTCTCTTCGACAAATGGTGTCAGGAAAACTGGACAGCGACACGCAGAAGAATGAAATCGGGCCACTTTCTAACACCATACACAAAAATAAACTCAAAATGGATGAAAGACCTAAATGTGAGACAGGAAACCATCAAAATCCTCGAGGAGAACACAGGCAGTAATTTCTTTGACATCAGCCATAGCAACTTCTTTCTACATATGTCTCCTGAGGCAAGGGGAAAAAAAAAGAAAAAGAAACTACTGGGGCTTCCTCAAGATAAAAAGCTTCTGCACAGCAAAGGAAACAATCAACAAACCTAAAAGGCAACCTACAGAATGGGAGAAGATACTTGCAAATGACCTAGTTGATAGAGGGTCAGTATCCAAAATCTATAAAGAACTTCTAAAACTCAACGCTCAAAAAGTGAATAATCCAATTAAAAAATGGGCAGAAGACACAAATAGCCATTTTTCCAAAGAGGACATCCAGATGGCCAAGAGACACATGAAAAGACGTTCGACATCACTCATCATCAGGGAAATGCAAATCAAAACTGCAATGAGATATCATCTCACCCCTGTCAGAATGGGTAATATCAACAACACAAGGAACAGCAAGTGTTGGCAAGGACGTAGAGAAAGGGGCACCCTCTTGCACCGTTGGTGAGAATGCAAAGTGGTGCAGCCACTCTGGAAAATAGTATGGAGGTTCCTCAAAAAGTTACAAATAGAACTACCCTATGATCCAGCAATCGCTCTCCTGGGTATTTACTCAAAGAATAAAAAAATACTGATTCAAAGGGTTATACGCACCCCTATGTTTATAGCAGCATGATTTACAATAGGCAACTTATGGAAACAGCTCATTTGTCCATTGGTTGATGAGTGGATAAGGAATTGGTGGTTTGTATATACAGTGGAATATTTTTTGGCCATAAAAAGAACGAAATCTCACCATCTGCAATGACGTGGATGGATCTAGAGAACATAATGGTAAGTGAAATAAATCAGAGAAAGACAAATACCCTATGATTTCACTCGTATGTGGAATTTAAGAAACAAAACAAATGAGCAAAGGGGGAAAAAGGACAGAGCGAGAGGCAAACTAGGAAATACACTCTTAACTATAGAGAACACCTAACAGTTACCAGAGGGGAGGCAGGTGGGGAGATGGGTGAAATAGGTGATGGGAATTAAGGAGAGTGTACTCGTGATGAGCACTGGTGATGTGTAGATGTGTTGAATCACTATACTGTACTGCTGAAACTAATAAAACACTGTATGTTAACTAACTGGGATTTTAAAAAAAGCTTAAAAAGCAACCTAAAGCAAGCGGAAAAAACTGAAATAACCTAGACTAGAATGGAAATAGAGCTTAAATAGGAAATAGAGGAAATCAATAAAACTAAATGTGATTTGGAAAGATTAATAAAATTGATGAACTTTTAGATACACTGGCTAAGAAAAATATTGAGATAAACTGAATTGCTAGACTTCAGGAATATGAGTCCTTGCTTTGGACTTTACAAAAATGCAAAGGAGTATAAGAGAATATAATGAACAACTATGTATAAAAAATTAGATAACCTGCAAAAAAATTAGGTGGGCTGCATTGAATGGACAAATTTTCAGAAAGATACACGACTAAACTGTCACAAGAAGAACCATAATTGTGGATAAACCTATTACAAGCATGAGATGAAATAGTAATGAAAAATCTTCCTACAAAGAAGAGTGCATGAAAAAATGACTTGTGTGTTGAATTACCACGGAATTTATATTTAAATAAGAATTATATTTAAATTAGAATTTATTTCTATATATTTATTTCTTATATTTAAACAAGAATTAATACCAGTTCCCCACAAACTGTTTCAAAAAACACAAAATAAGAGAACAATTCCCAACTCATTCTGAGACTAGTATTACCTACACCGAAATTAAATACAAAAGAAAAATCACAAAAAAGAATATTACAGATCCATATATCTTACGAATATAAGTATAAAAACCTCAACAACATATAAATGAAAGGCAATTTTATAGGGACAGAATTGACTTGGCTTCGGATAGTACTGTGACCTTCACAATATTAAGTTTCCTAATCCATAAAAAAGGAACGCATTTCCATTTATTTAGGCTTTCCTTAGCTTGTTTAAGCAACGTATTGTCTTCAGTGCACAACTCTTTCAACTCCTTGATTAATTTTTTTCTAGGAATTTTATTATTTTGGATGTTATTGTAAATGGAGATTTTTTTTTTTAATTTCCCTTTTGATTACTCATTGTTAATGTACAGGAAGACAAGTGATCCTGTGTGTGTGTGTTGATCTTGTCTCCTGGAACTTTGCTGAAATGACCTATTAGCTCCATTGTTTTTTGTTTTGTTTTGTTTGAGGAATTCTTTGTGTTTTGTATATTTGGATCGTGTTATCTGCAAGTAGAGGTAGTTTTACCTCTTCCTTTCCCATTTGGATGCTTGTTATTTCTTTTTATTACCTAACTGCTCTGGCTAGAACTTCCAACACAAAGTGGAATAGCACGGGAAAAGCAGGTTTGCAATCTTTCACCACGGAGTAAGATATTAACTGTGGGTTTTTCATAAATGGCCTTTGTCTTGTTGAGGAAGTTCTCTTCTATTCCTAGTTTTATGGGTGTTTTCTTAAATCATGACAGCATTTTGGATTTTATCAAATGCTTTTGCAGCGTCAATTGAGCTTTTCATGTGGGTTTTTTCCTGGGTTTTATTAATGTGTTATATCACAAAAATTGATTTTCCTATGTTGAACCACCTTTGCATTCCTGAGATAGATTTCATTTGTTCATTACGTATAATCCTTTTAATATTCTGTTTGATTCCGTGTGTCATTATTTTGTTGAGGATTGTTTCTTGTGTAAAAGAATTTTATTTATATTCAAAATGTGATTTTATCAATATGAGTATTAAAATATAGATTTTTTTTTAAAAACTAGAAAGTGTTAAAAGGCTTATAACAACAATTAACAACAAACAAATCAGACTTCTGCCTTAGCCCTCCATGCTCCCAGTCCCAGATCCGTGTTAAACCCTTTTGCTACTCCTTCTGGTCTATTTTGTCACATAGCTAGGTAATATGCTTGTGTTGCTAATCCCTAATTTATTCTTTTTTTAACTGAAATATAGTTGGGGCGCCTGGGTGGCTCAGTCAGTTGAGCATAGGAATCTTTTGGCTCAGGTCAGGATCTCACAGTTTGTGGGTTCGAACCAGTGTCAGGGCTTGCTTGGGATTCTCTCTCTCCCTCCCTCTCTCTCTCTCTCTGCCCCTACCCCACACACTGGCCTGCTCGCTCTCTCCCTCCCTCCCTCTCAAGAATAAATAAATAAATATTCAAAAAAGAATTATAGTTAACATACAGTGTTGTGTTAGTTTCAGTACAATATAATTATTCAACAATTCTACACATTTCTCGGTGCTCACCACGATAAGTAGAGTCCCATCTGTCACTAAACAATGTTATAAGATGGTAATAGCATTGAGGATTTTTGCATCTATATTCATAAGGGATATTGGTCTGTAGTTCTGTTTTCTCATGGGGTTTTTATCTTATTTCGATATCAGGGTAACGTTGACCTCATAGCATGAGTCAGGAAGTGTTCCCTCCTCTTCTATTTGCTGGAAGAGTTTAAAAAATACAGATGATGCCTCTTCTTTACATGTCTGGTAGGATTCACCCCTGAAGATATATAGTTCTGGATTTATTTTGTTGAGGAGTTTTGATTACTAAATCATTTTCTTTACTAAACTAAACTATAACCCTTATAGGTCTGTTTAGACTTTTTATTTCTTTTTGAGTCAATACTAGTAATTTGTGTGTTTCTAGGAATTAGTCCATCTCATCTATGTTATCTGAATTTTTGTTGTACAATTATTGACAGTATTCTCCATTTATGTAAAAGTATAATCCTTTTTATTTCACGAAGGTTAATAGTAATGTTTCCACTTTCATTCCTGATTTATTAACTTGACTCTTCTGTCTGTTTTGTCAGTCTAACTAAAGATTTGTCGAATTTCTTGATCTTTTCAAAGAAGCAACTTTTGGTGTCCTGGACCCTCTCTTGTTTTTCTATTCTCCATTTCATTTATTTCCACTCCAAATTTTATTATGTTCTTCCTTCTATTAGCTTTGGGTTTAATTTATTCTTCTAGTTACTCAAAGTGGAAGACTTGGTTATTAATTTGAGATCTTTTTGAATTTAATGTAGGCATTTTTAATGTATAAATTTCCCTCTGAACATCTCTTTCATTGCATCACATAATGTTTGTTAAGTTGTGGTTTTGTTGTAACGTGTCTCTAAAATTTTCCTTGTGATTTATTCTTTGACCCATTGCTTGTTTAAAAGTGTTGTTTTTCTTTTTCGGTTTTCCTTCAGCTAATAATTTCTGCCTCATTTCATTGTAGTCACAGAAGATACTTTATATGATTTCAATCTTTTAAAAATTTATCAAAACTTGTTTTGTGGCCTAACATATGGTCTATCATGCAGAATGTTCCATGTGCTCTTGAGAAGAACGTGTATTCTACTGTTGCTGGAGTTTTCTATATATATTTTTGTAAGCTCTAGTAGGTATATATGTTGTTCAAGTCCTCTATTTCTTTAGTGGTCTTCTGTATAGATGTCTGATCTATTAATCAAAGTGGGGGTATTTAACTCTCCACCTATTATTGTAAAACTGTCTGTTTCTCCCTTCAATTCTGTCAATGTCTGCTTCATATATTTTGGGGTTTTGATGTATGGTGTGTATATGTTTATAGTTGTTTTATATTCTTGATGACTTGGCCCTTTTAGCTACATATGACGACTTCCTTTGTCTCTTGTAACAATTTGACTTAAAGTCTATTTTATCTGTTATTAGCATAGCCACCCACACTCTTTGGTTATTACCATTTGCATGAAATATCTTTTGCCATCCTTGCCCATTTAATTTATTTGTACTTTGGATACAAAGTGAGTCTGTTGAGACATACTGTATTAGGATGGATGTTTTTATCTTTTCTATCAGCCTGTGTTTCTTAAGCAGTTTATATTTAAGTGATTACTCATAAAGAAGGAAATACTCCCGCCATTTTCCCATCTTTGCTATTTGTTTCTATATGTCATGTATTTTTGTTCCTTATTGCTCTAGTACTTCCTTCTTTTTCATTTGATTTTTTTTTTAGTGCACTGATTTCATTACCTCTTCATTTCCTTTCTGTATGTAATTTCATTTATTTTCTTAGTGTTACCATGAGGATTGCAGTTAACATTCTAAATTAATAACAACCAACTTTGGAGTGATAATGAAGTTAGCTTCAATAGTATACAAAACCTCTGCTCCTATACACCTCCACCTCCCCTTATGTTGCTCTTGTTACAATATATATCCTTATAAATTGTGTCCCTATTAACATAAATTCGCAATTGATGTTTTATGGCTTGTCTTTTATTTATTTTTTTAAAGTTCATTTATTTATTTGGAGAGAGAGAGAGAGAGAGAGAGAGAGGGAGAATGAGTGGGGAGGAGTAGAGGTGGAGAGAGACTCCCAAGAAGGCTCCATGCAGTCAGCACAGAGCCCAAAGTAGGGCTTGAATTCACGAAATATGAGATCATGACCTGGGCCAAAACCAAGAGTCAGGCGCTTAACCAACTGAGCCACGCAGGCACCCCTTTATTTTTGTCTTTTATATCACATAGGGAACAAAAAGAAATAAACCAAAAACACAGTAATATTGGCTTTTATATTTACCTAAATAGTTACTTTTACCAGAGTTTTTTATTTCTTTGTATGGCTGCAATCGTCTACTCCCTACTCTGCCATTTCCATGACATCGCTGCTCAGGGAAAGCTTTTAAAAAACAAAATAAATAAGCCAATTTAAATCATACAATGAGAAAAAGAAATAAAAACAAATGTAATTAACAAAAATGATGTAATTAAGACTACTAACTATAAGGGCGCCTGACTGGCTCAGTAGTAGAGTATGCAACTCTTGATCTCAGGGTTGTGAGTTCAAGCCCCACATTCGGCATGGAGCCTACTTAAAAAAAATAAAATACTACTAGTTATATGTATATGGAATTAAAAAATATAAAAGGCTATTATATATGTTTATGTTAATACACTGAGAACTATCAAAGAAGTGGGAAATTTTCTGGAAAATACATATAAACAGATTCAATAAAAAGTTAATTGCCTATATACACCAGTTATAATGGCAAAAAAAAAAAAAAATACGCGCCTCATAAAATTAAAGGCCTGAGCTTGAATGATTTGTTCACCGAATTTTATCAAGCTTCAAATTACATATTTCCCAAGACCTATAATGTCTTCTAGAATAAAAAGAGAAGTGGATATTTTCCAATGCATTTGTAAAGATAACCTTCAAAAGATATCATGCAAATAAAGCCACAGATAAATATCACTCATATATATTAGATATAAAAGTCACAAATTAAATATTAGGAAGATGAATAAAGAAATAGAACAAAAAATAATTTACCATGTTGAACGTTTTTTATTTTAAAATTATATTCTAACATGAGTGGGTCTAATAATAAAAAATATGAGTCAAAGGTTTAAAATTTTATAAATCAATCAATCAAGAGATGTTTAATAAATTTCAATACTACTTCCTGAGTACAAGTCCTCATAAAATAGAAAATAATTATTTTAACACAATCAAGGATATCTGTCTTTTTTTTTTTAATTTTTTTAACGTTTATTTATTTTTGAGACAGAGAGAGACAGAGCATGAACGGGGGAGGAGCAGAGAGAGAGGGAGACACAGAATCGGAAGCAAGCTCCAGGCTCTGAGCCATCAGCCCAGAGCCCGACGCGGGGCTCGAACTCATGGACCGCGAGATCGTGACCTGAGCTGAAGTCGAACGCTCAACAGACTGAGCCACCCAGGCGCCCCAAGGATATCTGTCTTAAAACCATGATGAATACCATTCTGCACAGATAAAATACAGATTCGGATAATTACCTCTATTATTTTATATTTTCTGGGAAGTTCTGATCAATACAATAAACATAAGAAGGAAAAGTAAACCCATTTGAAAGGAGGAGGTAATATTATCTTTATTTGCCTAGGTAATATTTTCTCCCTAGAAAACTCAAGAACATCAACTGAAAAACTCATACACACACACACACACACAGATCACTTAAGGGGCGCCTGGGTGGCTGAGTTGGTTGAGTGTCCGACCCTTAAGCATCCAACTCATGATTTCGGCTCAGGTCATGATCTCACGAGTTTGTGACATTGAGCCCTGAGTTGGTCTGCACGCTGACAATGCTGGGGACTCTCTCTCTCTCTGCTTCTCCCAGCTCACACACATGGTGCAGATGCTCTCTCTCTGTCTCTCTCTGTCTCTCTCTCTTTCAAAATAAATAAACAAAAAATCAGTTTAAAACATAATAGGAGCAACAAAAATTATAAAATGTTTAGTAACAGATTTAAGAAAATAAGTGAAGTATCCTATATATAATATGAAGTATCGTGTGTGAGGGTGTATCTTTATTTGGATAATCTGAATGTAGAGTCAAGGTACACTACTGACATGGGAAAACTGAGTACTTTAAAATTCTCAATTTTTCTCTAATTAATGTGTAAGTAAAGAAATGCCATAAAAATCCCAGTGGCAACTGAGAATTTCAAGAAGTTTCTAAAGTTTATCTGGAAAAAAATATTTCACCATCGCCAAGAAATCAATCAAAAGTTCATCGGACGGTACTTGCCTTATGAGATATTAAAATAAAGATGTTGCTGTAAGTTAGAATACAGTTGTATTCAACTAATAAAGAGAGGAGGAAGTCAGAAAGAACATATATGAAATATGCCAATATAATACTGATAATAGATGTACAAATGAAAACAGTATGAACTGCAATGGAGTACTACTCGGCAACGAGAAAGAAATCCTGCCCATTTGCAGCAACATTGATGGAACTGGAAGGTATTATGCTTAAGTGAAATAAGTCAGGCAGAGAAAGACATACCATATGTTTTCACTCACATGTGGATCCTGAGAAACTTAACAGAAGACCATGGGGAAAGGGAAGGGGGGAAAAAAGTTAGAGAGGGAGGGAGGCAAACCATGAGACTCTTAAATACTGAGAACAAATTGAGGGTAGATGAGGGGGTGGGGGAGAGGGGAAAGTGGGTGATGGGCATTGAGGAGGGCACCTGTTGGGATGAGCACTGGGTGTTGTATGGAAACCAATTGGACAGTAAATTATATTTAATATAAAAATAAAGAAAACAGTAAAAAACCGTTTCTTCTTCTTCTTCTTCTTCTTCTTCTTCTTCTTCTTCTTCTTCTTCTTCTTCTTCTTCTTCTTTATTATTATTATTATTATTATTATTATTATTATTACCGGGAAAATAGCAGAAACAACTTTAAAGACCAAGACTAGAGGAACCAGGCTGTTCATATAGCACTGTTGTAGGGAGATGTGGTGATATATATTAAAAATCTGAAATATGGCAGACTCTTTGGCAGAAGCACCTCCTATTAGATTCCTTCACATTTGCTCATAATAAAAAGATGACTGAATGAAGGCCCTGTGAACTACTAAATTCCAAGGGAAGAAAGATGCTAATCTGTGGGCATCACTTTCTTGTTGCTGATACTGCAAGGAATGTCAGAGAAAAAGACAAACCAGTTTACCCTGAGACTTGTTCTCATTGGTCTTATTTTGTCATAAATGTTTAAACTTGAAATTTTAATAAAATCAAAACCACAATTATGTCAGCAATCACGTTGTTTTCCATTCCTTTCAAAAAATGCAATTAAGCACACACTGAAAGAATTAAAGGGACAAAATGATGAGTGCATCTTGACATTAATCAAGTGAATTTAATCATCATCAATTATAACATAACTTTTTGATAGACTTGGAGTTTTACATTTCATTCTTTAACACAAATAAATCACTCTGTACCC
Source organism: Panthera onca (assembly GCF_046562875.1). Taxonomy (NCBI): domain Eukaryota; kingdom Metazoa; phylum Chordata; class Mammalia; order Carnivora; family Felidae; genus Panthera; species Panthera onca. The sequence goes on along the minus strand of NC_138357.1, from coordinate 10,090,817 downwards.
TCCTCAGAAGGGTGTTTTCTTCATAACCTTTTAACTTCTGAAGGAAAGAAAATGTTAAGCAGCTAAAAAATGTAAGATCACTCTAGCAGAAATTTAGCCATACACAAATTATCTGCAATTAGATTTGCATAACGACATTTTCATACAGACATGTAGTGTTTCCTTGCTTTGTGATCATCTCATTATACATCAATTTTTAAAACAAAATAGCCAATTCTTACAAGTAGAGCTAGAAATGTGTTTCTTTTTTCCAAAACTATTTTTAGAGAGAGAGAGTATGTGCACACAGGTGGGGGAGGGGGGCAGAGGGAGAGAGAGCGCGAATCTTAAGCAGGTTCCACCCTCAGCACGGAGTCCAATGTGGAGCTCGATCCCACGGCCCTGGGGTCATGACCTGAACTGAAATCAAGTGTCCGACTTGGCTCAGGTCATGATCTCACGGTTTGTGGGTTCGAGCCCCGCGTCGGGCTCTGTGCTGACAGCTCGGTGCCTGGAACCTGCTTCAGATTCTGTGTCTCCCTCTCTCTCTGCCCCTCCCCCACTTGCTTGCACATGCTCTCTCTCTCTCTCTCTCTCTCTCTCTCTCTCTCCCTCTTGAAAATAAACATTAAGAAATTAAAAAAAGAAAGAATATCTTGTATTTTACAAGGCCACATACTTCCTAAATAACAATTTTAGCAAATGCAATCAACATCTAGAGAAATGATGAAAAATGTGTATCCATAGTTATTGCTATGATATTACTACACAAATAATTGTGTAACATTAGTAGCCCAAAATGTTTTGAATCCTGAAGACAGTGTTTGAATTACTGAACGGATACTACAAAGTCTGCCCCCCACAGTCCCTGGTTATTTACTCTGTTCCTGAATACAACCCCCTTGAGTCCCTGCATGGCATGCAGTGTCCTCCTCTCTTGGACTGTGAATATATGCGACTATTGTCCAGTGTCAGGTGCTATGTGTTCAGCCATCTCAATAAACCTGGGGTGGGAATCTCTCCTTCGCTAGTGGGATAAACAAAAAGCAAATAAAATAATGAATAAAACTCATAAGGAGTGTTAAGGATAGAAAGTAAGATAGTAGAGGGGTGCCTGGGTGGCTCAGTCAGTCGAGTGTCCGACTCTTAATTTTAGTTCAGGTCATGATCCCAGGGTCGTGGGATCGAGCCCCATGTTGGGCTCCTCACTGATAGCACAGAGCCTGCTTGGGATTCTCTCTCTCCCTTTGCCCCTTGAACTCTTGCTCTAAGATCAAAATGTTTTAAATGATCTTTAAAAAAGAAAGTAAGAGTTTATAATATATAGGTACAAATTATATACATATGTTATATACTAATACTGGTGAAACAAGTAACTTGTGAGACATAGAATGTGTAATCTTTGTTAAATATAAATAGCACGTACGTTAGTTACATACAATACACATTAACAATATGATACAAATAGTGTCTTTGTGATAGAACAAAGAGATAAAGAGAGTTACTTATAGATAGAAAGGGATCAAAGGGTCAAGTCATAATGACAATCATGCCATCTTTAAATTTGCCACCCACTTCGACACCCAGTTTGATCCCATCATGGTCCTATGTGTGTTGTACTAAAGAAATGTATACAAAATTCACAGCTCCTCAGCAGGTTAATTGGCCAGCTATAGCTGTGGCCAGGCATATCCACGTGGTTCCCCCCGCCCCCCCCCCCCCCCATGTCTCTCAGAGCATGGGATGGTTTCAGGAACCTTTTGCCAAGTTGTTCTTCCTCAATAATACCAAATCTCTGATATTCTTTTAAACAAATTTTTTTTAAGTTTACCTATTTAAGTAATCTCTACACCCAATGTGGGGCTCAAACTCACAACCCCAAGGTCAAGAGTCACATGCTCTTCTGACTGAGCCAGGCAGGCACTGCCCAAATCTCTGACATTTTTATCTATACCATCAGCAGGAGTAGCTGATGTGTGTTGGGGGAGAGGTAATATATGTTCCCTGGCTTATGGTAGTCTGATGATTCCATCCTACTTGCATCTTTTAAGTGCGGTAACCTTCCGTCACTTGTCCCTATTTCTCACTGTTCACTGTAAATTAATTTAATAACCCATGTGATTTGAGTGACTTCATTTATTCTGTGAGCCTTTATGTTCCATGACTTCTGAGATGACTTACTTGGTAGCAAACTTGGAAATCACCTTTGGATTAATTTAATTTCCCATGTGGCGCTTTTCCCTACACCTTTCCTCTCATGATTCCCCATCCTACTTTACAAAGGAAAGGCATGCTCTTTCCATTCATAGTTTACTCTGGTTCATTGCCCCACAGTAAATGGCACCAAATGAAGAGACAACTTGAAATTCTGGCATTAGCACTGAGAAAGTGAATAAATGAGAAGACTGAGTAGCTAATCCTTTTGTAAACTAGGTGGTTTTCATTTCTTAGCTTAAAATGAAATCGAAAGAGACCTATTGGACTGTTCAGCTGACAAATTATTTGCATATGACTTAGACAAATTCTAAATAAGTGGGTGTGCAAGTTTTCTCAGAACACATATCTATAAAAAACAAATAATGGCACAAAAAATAGACACTGAGTCCTATTTCGTTGAGGGCTCAAGAAATGACATCCATTTGATCAGTGACTGTTTTCTTTTGCAGATAAGAGAATTACTTGCAAAAATGTTCCATACATCTCATTAAGAGATGCATTTCCAATTAAATTGTCCTATTCATGTTTAATTGTAATTTATCAAATTTGTACTTTAATTTGTTATTTTGATCAACTGTGCACTAAGAATTATAATGACAACTTATGCCACATGCGATTTTTAAAACTTAAGAGTTTAGTCATAGGATATTAAAAAAAATCAAAGGAGTATAACTTTCAAACATAAAATATACTAAATTAGGATAAAATCCTATGACAGAAATGCAATGATCACATTATATTCAGGAGAAAAAGTAAAGATACATATATCTTGCTTCTAAAAAATAGCTGTTCATGTATGTTTAAAATTTTTTTAACGTTTATTTATTTTTGAGACAGAGAGAGACAGAGCATGAACGGGGGAGGGTCAGAGAGAGAGGGAGACACAGAATCCGAAACAGGCTCCAGGCTCTGAGCAGTCAGCACAGAGCCCGACGTGGGGCTCGAACTCACACACCGAGAGATAGTGACCTGAGCCGAAGTCGGACGCTTAACCGACTGAGCCACCCAGGCGCCCCAGTTCATGTATGTTTAAATGGATGATGACTAGCTTCAAATCAACATGGTGTCTAGAATGTACTGGAGATTTTTGAAAGAGGGGTGAAACCATTTTGTCAATGAGGATCTATGAATGAAGGTTACAAGTAGGAGTGACCCCTCTCACTAATACAGTTATTAAGGCAAGAGCAGAGTTTTTATTTCCTGTTCTGCCAACTCTAAGTTCTGTTGATTCGGAGGTCTTAATCTCCAAGGGATGAAAGCTTCCAGTAGTAGACACAATGATTTCATTGAATTGGAACATGAGACTGCCACCTGACTATTGTTGGTTCCTAATGACACTGAGTTGACGGATATAGGGGGGGTTAACTTCCTCTCTGGAGGGACTGAATCCCAAGCAGGCTCTGTGCTATCAATGTGTCTTAGTACTTCCACGTCCAACAGTAGAAATTAATAAAAGGCAACAGTGGCCCATTGAAAACTCCAATCAGCAGAGGGGCTGGTTAAAAGTGAAAGGAACAAAGAACAGGTGGGGGGAGGGTGGGGAATGGAGTTGTAAATATCAACTATGGCCTCATTAGTGTCACAGAAACAAGAGATATAGGAGTTTCTTTACTTGTTATGTAAATATTTCCTTTCTCCATTTTCCCTATTGTTTTATTTCAGACATACTGGTAGTGGTTAATTTTATAATTTAAATTTTAGATTAAATATATAGGTGGCATTATTACTGAGCTAGAAGAGGAATTAACATCTTCTGTAATTGGTATGGGGATTCTGTGTCTTTGTTTTAAGGGGCAAGAGTGTATGAGAGAGTATCTGTCTCCATGAGGAGTAGTTACTAGAAAGAAGCATGATGTTCTTGTTATTTTTTGTTACATGTAACTTCAAATATGGGAATAGAGATGAGAAGGGGTGCTAAGCAAACAAATGGGTAGACTGTGCTAGACAGTTTTATTTGCTCTCAGCTCCATTTCCCATGGATTTCCCTGTGTCGCAGAATGTTGGACACTTCAAAACGAATTCTCAGATTTTCTTGCCAGTTAGCTTCCATTTAGGTTGAGTTTATGGAAGGCACAGGAAAGACCGGATGGCGAGACAAAGGGAGAATGCGTATTTTTTCTTACTTAGCTTTCTTGAAATGCTTCTGAGAAAGTCTGCAGACCGGATGACCTAGGCTTCCGGGTTCTGCGTGATGGTGCAAGTCCAGGGGTCATATGTCAGCTTGTGCTCCAGCAATCTTGGTCCTACAGTGCACACGGGCACTGGATCCAACAGCAGCAGCAACAGTAATGGTGACTCCAGATTCTCTGTATTTTCCAGGGTCAGTAGAAAATGGTTGGCTTAAGGTATTTAGATTTCAGTGAACCAATTTACAAGTTGATGTACTTGTTTCATCTTAAAACATCAATATTTAAAACATGCCAGAAATGAAACTTTCTCCATACTGTAAAAATGTGTTAACACCTTTAGAAGGTATATGAGCAAAAAAGACGTTATCCTACAAGGTCAAGACTGGCGCGTAATCATATCCTTAACCCAGTTCATGGGAAAAGCAAAAAGAAGACATTCAAGGCAAACAATTTCCTCTTCAGGGAGCCAGAGGTTACACTGATTGTTTCCACTCCTTTTTCTTTGGTGATAATGACATGGCCATACCTAATTCAGAGCGAGAGTGGGAAATTTAACCTCTAGCTGGGCGTCCATATGCTCAGGTAAATTCACTGATTTTAAGAAAGATAAGGTATTCACTGACAAATAGCAATCATTGCCACTGTACGTCCGAAAGCCAATTTCACAGTCTTAGATTTATAGCGGAAATACATAATGAAGTTTCTTTTTCCTGACCTCCAAGGCCTCCCTAAACCTTCAGAACCAATTGCCTATGACTCAGAATTTCTACTTCTAGGAATATGCATTCGTTTAACAAATATTGATCAGACTCCCACTATCTGCCCAGAAATCTTCTAGTAGCTAAGAATATAGTTTTCAGTAAGACAGGAAGATGTCTACCTGCATGAAGCTTATATTATGCTGGAGGTATCTGATGATAACATTAAGAAAAAGATACTACAAAATAGGGATACACGCTAGCAAGAGTAGAAACAGACAGTCCCCCTCTTTAAATAGTTCAGACCCAAGGCAAAATTGCAAACAGAGGCACTGTGCAGAGGCACCTAATTATATATCCTTAACAAGTGTAAGAAAGAAAACTAGAGTTAGATGATATTCTCTGATTACAGAAAAGACAAGGAATCTTATGTCTCAAATTTAAACAAAAAAAATAAAAGTTTTAAGAAACTCTTGTTAAGAGGCAATATACACTGAAATGTCAGAATTGATAGAAATACATTGTAATGAAAACAGTAAATATCAGGACCTGTAGGGTACAGCAAAAGCAGTGATCAGAGGAAATTTCATAACATTAAAAATGTACGGGGGCGACTGGGTGGCTCAGTCAGTTAAGCGTCTGACTTCAGCTCAGGTCAAGATCTCATGGTTCATGAGTTCGAGTCCCGCCTTGGGCTCTGTGCTGACAGCTCGGAGCCTGGAGCCTGCTTCGGATTTTGTATCTCCCTCCCTCTCTATTCCTCCTCTGCTTATTCTCTCTCTCTCTCTCTCTCTCTCTCTGTCTCTCTCTCAAAAATAAATAAATATTTTAAAACATGTATGTTGGTGAAAAAGCAAGAACAAAAGATAACTGAAATAAGCATCTGACTGAATTAGATAAAGAATAATAAAATAAACAAAAGAAAAATAGAGGGTATTTAAAGAGAAAAGCAAAACTGAATGAATTAGAGAAACAACAACAGGACTTATGATTACAAATAAAATAGAAATTATAATTATAATTTTAAATTATGATTTGTTGATTTAAAAATAATAGGCAAATATTTAGCTAACCTAATGAGGAGAGAAAGAAAGCACACATTTGCATGAAATAAACAAAATGATTTTAGGGAACTAATCATATGAACAGATAAAATTAAAGCTATAATAAGCTATTTTTTCAACTCTATGCTACTAAGCGTGAAAACTTGGATGAAATCATTTTCTAGGAAGACATGCTTTACCAAAATTGACTGCAAAATTCATAGAAAATTGCAACAGACTAATTTCCATAGAATATGAGAAAATTATCAAACAGATTATCCCACTAGACAAAAACAAAGCCACAAAACTGTATCCAGTTCAGATGATTTCACTGTGAAATTCTATCTAGCTTTTGAAGAGCAACTATTTTAGTTCAGGACATAGAAAATGAACAGAGCCAAAAGCTATTTATTTTCCATGAAAGTATTTTAACACCGATACCAAAATTTTAAAAATTGGCACAAAAAAATAAAACTATAGACCAAGACAATTTAGGAAAATTGATGCAAAAAAATCAACATAATATTAACAATAAATAGGGCATTAAAAGAACAAATCCATTGGGAGTACGTAGTTTATTTTAGGAATGCAAAGATGATATTGTAATACGAAATCTAATATAATTCATCATCATAGTAGATCTAGGAAGAAAAATTTTCACTGACTCTAAAAATGGTGGAAGACACATGGCAAACTTCAACAGACTTTTAATTTAAAAAAGAGTTAATAAGAATGTATGGATATATTCTTAACATAATAAAATATATCTATCTCACCCCAAAAGGCAGTATCACGTTTAATGGGGAAATACTAGATGCATTCCCACTAAAGTAAGGAACTAGATACAAATACCCAGTATTACTATTATTATTTAATGTTATATTGGAAATACTACCTAAAACAATAGACAAGTAAAAGAAATTAGCTATAAATTAAAAGAGGGGAGGTGAAACTATTCCTATTTGCAAATGGTAGGATTGTATTCATAGAAAACCCAACACAAACAACTGAAGACCAAAAACTATCATAAATCGGTACATTAGTGAGGTGCAAAATAATATACAGAAATCAATAACTTTCAGTAAGGTCGTTGTTTTAATGGAATAAATGACAAAATGAAAGAAGCCACGTGTTTACAATAGTAACAAAGAAGATAAGACATTTAGGAGAAGTTTTAAATGTAAAAGGTAAGTTTTATATGAAGAGAACACTTTAAAATCACTCATATATAAAACATACCATATATATATATATGTGTGTATATATATATATACACACATATATATACACATACACACACACATAATGGAATACTACTCGGTGATGAAAAAGAATGAAATCTTGCCATTTGCAACAATGTGGAACTAGAAGGTATCATGCTAAGCAAAATAAGTCAGCCAGAGAAAGACAACAATATGATTTCATTCATATGTGGAATTTAAGAAACACAACAGATGAACATAGGGGAAGGGAAGGAAAAATAAGATGAAAACAGATGGAGGAAAACCATAAGAGACTCTTAAATACAGAGAACAAACTGAGGGTTGCTGGAGGGGATGTGGGTGGGGGGATGGGCTAAATGGGTGACGGGCATCAAGGAGGGCGCTTGTGGGGATGAGCCCTGGGTGTCATATGTAAGTGATGAATCACTGGGCTCTACTCCTGAAGCCAAGACTACACTGTATGTTAACTACCTTGAATTTAAGTTAAAAATAAATAAATAAACGTAATATAGTGTGGTGAAAAAATAAATAAATAAAACCACTCTTGAAGAACACAAAAGAGGGTAGACAGTAAATGCTGTCCTGAATAGGAATTGTCCAAAATGAAAGCATGTTATTAATTCTCCCTAAATAAATCTATAAATGTAACACGAACCCCTCAAAACACATAAGATGACATAGTTAATAAATAAGTGGCAGGGCTGTGAAGGAACCCAGAAGAGCTCTTCCAATATCAATATCCTAACATATTGCACTAAACTGTCTCCTTTGAGAGCGTCCTCATTCTTTTTTAAGGCAAGATCCTATTCCACTGTATGGATGTAGCCCAATTTACCTATTCATTTTTGTATTGATTCGTGTTTAGATTCTTAGCAATATTTGCTTTCTGAAATTACATATTATATAATTATATATAATTATTACATTAGATATAATTTCACGCATGCACACAAACATCTATGGTTTCAATTCCCCAAGTGGAGTTGTTGGGTCAAAGGATATGTGCATTTGAAATGTTGATAGATCTCTGTTAAATTTCTCTTGAATTTGTACTACTCTTAGCAACAAATTAAAATGCCTGTTTACATAAAGCTTTGCCAACGAGTATATTATCAAGCTTTTTGATTGTAGCCAGTGTGATAATTGAAAAATGGTACCTTGGAGTAGTTTTAACTCTCATTTCTCTTATTTTGAGTCAAGATGGCTATCTTTTCCATTCATAGGTGCTATATCTATCTATCTGTCTATCTATCTATCTATCTATCTATCTACCTACCTACCTGTCATCTATCTACTTAGAATAAAATTTCTCAGAAATTAGAATGAACTACTAATTTCTTCATAAGGAACAGTAATTACATTTGGAGGCAGGGTAGAAATTGGGCAAGTAAGGCAGTCTCTTTCACCGGACGGGTTACACAATACATGTAATTTTGAACCACGTGCAGGGGTTGTGGGAAACGGATACAAACACCTAACTGACAGCTAAAAATATACATTTAAGTATACCGTCTTGAAAGCCATATAACGGCAACCCCTTGAGTAGGTAATGAATCCAGACAACACTTCTCCCTTCATCCTGGATCTGTTGCTTCACGCTGGGGTTTTAGGGACAAGTGAGCTGAACTGTATTAGGCCAATAAGAGAGACGTATTTGCTTTCGAAACGTAGAGAATTAATAACAATTTAACAAAAACCATTAAATCCGCTCTCGTACAGATTATACCTTGCTCATTTCTTTTTCTGTGTGTATAATTTTGTATCTATTACAGTAAGCCTTCACAGGATATTATGCTCAAGTCAGGAGCTCCTTATAGAATAGAACCTCTTTAAAGCAGTCTACTGTTAAGGCTTAAAATATTGAATAGGAGTGGCAGGCTTTTGGGGGGAATTACAGGCTTCACATATTTGTAATATGAGAATCTGTGGTGTTCCGGGGGGGGGGCGGGGAATCCATTAAGACTTATTATTTTCCATTAAAAGCCAAAAGCATGCTCAAGGAGACTGTTGTTAAAACCTGACTTGATTTAAGGAGGAAAGCAGTTGCATAAACAAATGAATCACCAGGAGATGGTTAATCAGCTTTGTGTGACTCATTATAAGAATCCTTTAATACCTGCTAATAACATGCATTTGGTATCATATTTATAAGGCTGAATAGAATAAAAACACTATAAGCTGCATTAAAGTGTCACTTGTCGAAAATGACTTTAGATGTTTGTTCAAACGAATATAAGGAATCTTAACTACGTGTGCTCTCATGTTTGAAACCTGCCCTGCATATGGCCCCACAAATGAATGCATCCATCTTTCGTGGTCAGCTTTCTTCATAAAGGATTGATGAATCCCTAAATTCCGAGAAGGAGGGCAGCGGAGACGCTGGGGAGGGGACACAGTCCTCGTTTTGCTATGACACGGGGTATTAGCTCGAGCACCACTGTGTCATCTGAAAAAGAGATGGTAACGGTACCAAGATACTTCGTGTGGAACGCTTTCTTCCAACCTACCAGGTTATTTTGGGGATCAGTGTGAGAGTGGACAGTGAAAGCACTTCGCGGCTTGTGCAATCACGTCGATAGAATATTATCTCTTTCTTTTATGAAGAAGTAGTTCCGCTCCAGCAACTAAATCTATTTTTTGGATGAAGAAAAGAGGAAACAAATGCAAGTCAAGCATGTTGCATTGTGTGCTCGGTCGAGTCAAGCCCACAAAAAGGTACTTTTCTCAGTATGCTTGACACAGCGTTACATTGGCGTCAGGTGTAAAACACAGTGGTCTGACAAGTTCACACCTTATGCCATGTTCCCCACGAGTGTAGCCACCTTCTGTCACCATATACACGATGACAGTATCATTGGCTGTATTCCCCAAGCTGTGCCTTTTCTCTCCCTGGCTTACACATTCCATAACGGGAAGCCTGTATCTCTCACTGCCCTTCGCCCGTTTTGCCCAACCCCCCAACGCCTGCCCCTCTGCAACCATTATTTTGATCTCTGTATTTATGGGTCTGATTCTGCTTTTTGTTTGTTTATTCCTTTGTTGACGAAATGCATTTTTTAAAGCTTATTTCTTTCGAGAGACAGAGACAGTGTTAGTGGGGGAGGGGCAGAGAGCGGAAGAGCGAGAATCCCAAGCAGGCTCCACACTGTCAGCGTAGAGCCGATACGGGGCTCAAACCCACGAAGCCATGAGATCATGACCTCAGCTGAAACCAAGCGTCTGAGGCTCAACTGACTGGGCCACCCAGACCACCCACAAACACGTATTCTTAAAACGACTGTTTAACATTGCATTTATTTACTTTCCCACGAATTTATGCAAACTTCTATTTTGCATAATTATCTCTTAAAATGTATCTGTTGACATTAGCCAGAGCACTTTGAAAAATGCGCTAGTATGTAATACAGCAATACTTAAGAAGTGGAAATAAAATAAATAGAGATCACCCATAAGGAAATCGGCACTTAAAATTTTAAGTACACCATCTTTTAAAATGCGTCTTAATTATATCAATACCTTATGTCAGGATAACATTTCATAGTTTAAAAAAAGTTTCCACTTGCACTACTCTTTGATTTCCACACTCACCCCAAGTAGCTATTTATACTGGTTTACTGATAAGAAAATGGAGATTTTGAGAGGTTATCAAGCCTATCTATCACTGCTCGTAAACGGCGGAATTGAACTAAAAGTCAGTCTTCCTCCTTCTGAAATCATTGGACTGAGCATCACGATTAACTTATTAAAGATATATGTATGGGGGCATATTCTATGCCACTTTTCCATATTTTAAGTAGAAATTTTCTTTCGCTTAACCGATTTTTTATTATCACTGATTTTCATGCTGTGTTTCATTAATATGGCAAAAATAAATGGCAACAGTCGTACATTATCTGGGTGTATTCTTGCTGCCATGTTTTGGTCGGCTATCTCCTCTGCTATGTTTTCAGCATTGCAAATTTTAAAAGGTATCTACATGTACTAAATGAGTAGATATTTAAATCAGGGTAACTGTAAGGAGTTAGTTCTCTGCAGGGATCTGAGAATGCAGGGTGCACACTTGAAGAACCAACAGGGAAGAAACCTTCTGTCTTTCCCACTGTTCCATAAAGCGAAACATGCATCAGAGTTGGGGGCTGTTCATCCGGTCTGGATTAAAAACACAAGGACCCAAACAAGTAGAAAGGGATGAGGTTGGGAATGGAGTGTTCCAGAAATTGTAGGTGTCGTGACGTTTTCTATTTGCACAAACCGAGGCAGTGTGGCTCCACTTTGTGAGATCGGGCAGGTCACATCTCCCTTCTGGTCTGTACCCACTGCATCTGCAAGATAAGGATATATGGCCTCTCTAGGGAATACCTAGGGCTCTAGGGTGTTTTTAGTGTAGGTGCCCTGGTACAGCCTCATCCTCTGATTAAACATCTTTCCTCTCCCTTTCGTACTTTCCCCGGTCTGGCGAAGTCATACACATCCTTTAACACACGGCCAGAGCTCACATGCAGCCTCTCCTAGAACATTTTCCCGACTGCCCGAGAAATGAATTCCCAAGACCTTCTACATGCAAATGCCCCCACCTGTAGTGTTACGTGATAATGTACTATATTGAGTTTAAGAGGGCCGTCTCTCCTGTCAAATTACATCTCCTGATAACAGGGGTGTGATCACATCCGCGTCCATAGGCCCGATGCGTATTAAATGCTCGTTGCAAACCCGGTTTGGTTTAGAATAGACACTAAATAAATGTCTGTTGAGAAAGTAGTATCCGACCCATCTTTAGTGGAGTGCCGTCCCTGAGAATACGGTCAGTATATGCTAAGGGATTGACCTTGGGCTGAATGGAGAGGCCTGCAAGACACGTGATAATGTACAGTCTCTTCTAATTCCCTTTCAAAAGGAACGGGCGGAAGAAAGCTATGGAGAGGTGTTCCCTTAACATTAAAAGCCAAGTGTGCAGGAGGAGTGGAAGGTGGACTGTTTCGTGTGCAAAGCAGTTAGTACCTTCTTCCAGTAAGATCCCCCCCTCAGGCTTTAAGAAGTGAAAAGTTCATGCACTCAACTCCCATTGGATACAGTAGACACTGTGCATAAAAGTTCCTATGCTTTATGTAACAAGACACAACCTCAAAGTATATTGGCTAAAAATAACTGAATTTTAAAAATGGATTCTTCCCGCTTTCCCTTTATTGATTAGAGAAATGTCTTCACCGCTGAGTCGGATCCATTATTATTTCACACTGAAAACTCTCGCATCATTTCTACCATTTGGCCATATAGAAATCCCAATGGGCACACCATTTTAACTAGCCCTCAGGAAGACCTGAAAGTCATACTATCTGAAATATCGATGCATAGGTATAAGTTTCTCCTGTCCAAATAAAGGAAACTTGGACCACAATAAAAGAAGAATGTAGGCTTTGGGTAATTCATTGAGAAGATGCTTACTTCCCGGCTTCTTAATAGAACACATTTTCTTTCCCTTTGTTTATAAATCTTTCAGCACCTTGTGAATCTTAATTGCCTGATGTTATAATTCAGAGGCGGACATATAATAGTAGGCTTTGTGACAGGTGAGTGCGCACACCGAAATGGAGAAAAAGGAAGGCAGAGCACTGAGAGAATGAATTTTGAAACCCACCGATAGCAGCTGTCTTGAAAACACGCCTATACATTCGTGCCCAGCTCACAGCCCTGTCCCGCACTTCCCGGTTAACCTCTCCGTCGAGCCTGAAGTGTAGACCAGTTGTGTTCATACACGGCATAAATATTTGCTCAAGAAATAAAGAAAGGGCCTGCTACTTCACTGCTTTGATTTATGTAGAGGTTGAACCCACTAAAACGTGGATCGGTTTGATGGAGAACCTGAGGTGCGAATCTGATTTAGGTTTCCACATCAAAAAGAACATTAGCTCATTCAAGTCACGAGCAACTTTGCCCATCTGCCCTAGGTTATAATTTAGACAGGTGATTGGCTCCAGTCACCCCTTTTCTATTTGTGGGTGCTTATATGGGAGAAAGCCAGTAGGCAGGGGCTGGTGAGGGCAAGGAAGCCTAGCTGAGTCTGGAGTCTGCTGGCTAGGTGCACAATTAGCTCTAGTCACAGCGATTGGTTTAGGGGTACCGATGGCTTAGAGTGGTCTACTCTATGTGCATGGCAGGACTTGTGATATGGCTTACCTCAGACCTTCAAATGAACTCAGAGGTGACGAATTTCAGGAAAATAAGACCCAGATTAGAACTGAATGAGTTCTAAGGTTGGTGCCTTGCAACCCCCACCATGCAGCCAGAAGTTGCTAAACCAAAAGACATCTCATACCTTGAAAATTTAGTCACTGGCACAGTTTCCTCAGGGGTCCAAAATAATTCACAGGTTGTTTTCTTGAAGCGCTTTCAACAAACGCGTATCATAGGGAATGGTTTAAAACACACTTCAAAGCACTTAATGTGCCAAAAAACTTTTACTGTTAGGGAAGGGAAGTGAATGCACATAGCCCAAGGTATAAAGAAATAGGACAATTAAAAAAGAAAGATCTCGCTATCTATTTTGATAGATTTCGCTTGGAAAAAATTCCCCAACCATGGGAAAGTGACCAAAGATAATTATGATATTTTAAAAAGAAGAAAGCCAAGAAGGATCCCATTGTATATATAAACCACAATTTTTTATCCATTCATCTGTCGATGGACATTTGGGCTCTATCCATAATTTGGCTATTGTTGAAAGCGCTGCTATAAACATTGGGGTACAAGTGCCCCTCTGCATCAGCACTCCCGTATCCCTTGGGTGAATTCCTAGCAGTGCTACTGCTGGGTCATAGGGTAGATCTATTTTTAATTTTTGGAGGAACCTCCACACTGTTTTCCAGAGTGGCTGCACCAGTTTGCATTCCCACTATCTGTGCAAGAGGGTTCCCATTTCTTCACATCCTTGCCAACATCTGTTGTTTCCTGGCTTGTTAATTTAGCCACTCTGACCGGTGTGAGGTGGGCCTGGAGGGAATTATGCCAAGGGAAATAAGTCAGAGGAAGAAAGATATCATATGTTTTCACTCATATGTGGATCTTGAGAAACTTAACAGAAGACCATGGGCGAAGGGAAGGGGAAAAAAAATAGTTACAGACAGAGAGGGAGGGAGGCAAACCATAAGAGACTCTTAAATCCAGAGACCAAACTGAGGGATGATGGGGGGGGGGGTGCTGGGGAGACAGGGAAAATGGCTGATGGGCATTGAGGAGGGCACTTGCTGGGATGAGCACTGGGTGTTGTATGGAAGCAATGAATCACGGGAATCTACCCCCAAAACCAAGAGCACACTGTATACACTGTAGGTTAGCTAACTTGACAATAAATGTTATTGCAAAAATAAAATAAAGAAAAGAAAAGAGAAAGTAAAAACAAAAAGAAGAAAGCACAACATGGGAGATCGTTTGCTTTAACTTCTCAATTAGAGACAGTCTCAATTGTGGAAGATCAGACATGGAGTCAACTTGAAAACCAAAGTTTTAACTAAGCAAAGCTCATATACAGTTCTGTGTGGAGAGCATCTTATTAAACTACTCCTCTGGTTATTAACAGACATAAGCTATTGTTACTGCACTGCCCCTCTTATATTCTCTTTCTGAAAGAGGTAGTATGTGATAGAAGGGGGAATACGAGATGAGGAATCCTGGCTCTACAAATTATAGCCACTGTGACCTTGGTTAACCCATCTAATTGCTCTGCATCTGTGTTCTCGTCTATAAAGTGGGAATAATGTTAGTACTCCTTAAATCTATTTTTCAGTCCAGTATAATAATACATACAAAATTGCTTGTTATTTTTATTATTATTTTGAAATATTACATACTTATTACATGATAGCAATAAATGGGGAACACTATAGTGATAAAACAGAAAATCTTCTGGAGCACGTGGGTGGCTCAGTCGGTTAAGCTTCCAACTTCGGCTCAGGTCACGATCTCACAGTTTATGGGTTCAAGCCCTGCGTCGGGCTCTGTGCTGACAGCTCAGAGCCTGGAGCCTACTTTGGATTCTGTGTCTCCCCCCACCTCTGCCCCTCTCTCTCAAAAATAAACATTAAAAAAACCCCAGAAAATCTTCTATATGCATGCCACCTTGAGATAATTGCTATTGATATTAATGCATTTCTTTTAATGTATTTTTTAAATATAATTTGTGATCACCCTAAATATAAAGTTGTCTATTCCTTACTTTGATTTAATGTGCTATGACAATAATTTCCTTATTGGGACTTTAGAAATATTTTTTAACATAATTTTAATGGCTACAAATTTATGGTGTTAATTTCTTTGTTTAAATAATACTTGGTTTTTTGGTCCTTTATATATATATATATATATATATATATATATATATATATATATATGCATATGTATGTATATTTTATTTTTCCATATAATGATTCAGTGAAAGTCTTTATATAAGTCTTTTATTGGATTTTAGTTTATTTCTCTAGGTCAATTCCCAGAAGTGGAATTATTGGGCCAAGGACTATGAATATTTTTAAAATGATCATGCACACTGCCAAATCGTCCAACAGAAAGCTTAAACCCCTTGATTCATCCACCAGGTCATTATGAGGGTACCTGTCTTACAGCGACTTTGCTGAAATTGTGCCCTTCAAATTTTCATTGAAGATTTTTCATTAAAAATTCTTGTATTTTTGCATATCTTTGATTATTTTGCAAGTATTTGATCATTCCTAAAATGAAACATTTTGAAAAGGTCTCTGGAACAGCAGATTGTTACGTAAACTTTACTCTTTTTTGAAGCCATTTGTCATCCCTAGTCTGCTGTCACCTCCGGGCTCAGAGGTGCCTGCCCAAGCCCTGAGCCTTGTCTGTAGTTAAACTATAACCTTGCCACACCAGGAGGCACACTGCAGAACTGTCTGATTCCTCAAGCCTTGAAATAAGCGTCAGGCTTACTTGCCTTGGATATCTGACTTGATTACTGATCTAGGAGAATGTATTCGCTCACTCTACCACACTTCACTTATAGACCTCTCTAAGGATACTCACCACCCTAAAGGGGCATCCTACAAATATTATGAAGCCGCTATTATTGGGGCCAATTAAATTCTGTGAAGATATTAGAGATGTTACTTGTTCAATTGTGTAGTGGCTAAGGGCAAAATGAGATTAGTATAAGGGAGCTCATTTCATATTCTTATTTCCCATGGGAAATCATATCAAGTTTAATTTTGCTTACATGAATTATTTGAATGATGATATTGAAAACATAATTTTCAGATGTGTAGATCCTATTAGTGGTAGAAAATCAAGACAAGCAGCAAATTAAGATTTACAGTGTGAACTAGACTGGGCTGGTATGAAATTCAGGCAAACGTTGCATTTGGCCAAATCCATCACCTCATGGAAAATATCAATCCAACCAGCTTTTTGACTAAACCAACAAGTGAGTGGACCGAGCTGGCCGAACTGATAATATCTGGTTTGTTAGGCCTTAGTGTAAATAAAGCAGTTAGTAGGGTACGGTTCAATTCCTGGTCCTTGTCTGGCTCTCACTTAGATATTGCTTTTATGCTGATCCCCAGTCACTATCCTTATCCTTCCCCCAAGCCACCTTATCGTTTTTTCTCCTGGACTGACATTGAGAGGTGCTCGCGGATGGCGGCTAACTAACGTTGCTTAAACTCAGTTTTTTGCCTTTTCCCCCTAGCATAAATTTCCCACGTCTCTGCCCTATCCCGCGAAAACGTAGACATGATTTTACCCTTTTCCTCTAGCAAGGTACCGCTGTTCAGATTAATTCCTACTGATTCTAGCAAAGACTATAAAGCAATTTTATTGCTCAAATGGAAGTGAATTCCAATTAATATACCGATTTTTATTTTTATAAGACTGTAGGTACCTATTTAACCCTAAGCACCAGCAGCGAACCAATGCTGAAGCCATCCAAGAAAGCCTGGTGATTAACCTTGGGTGATTTTCAAACAATGCCCCTCTGGACACATTCATGAAAGGAACAGAGCATTCCCCATGAGTGCACTGCTCTCACAATCTCTTTTCCCTTTGGACAATCGGTTACTTCCCTTCAGAGAAGATCGCATTAACTTCCTCACAGAATGAGGTGCGAGAACTGATGAGGCTGAATGTAGGCCTCCTCCCAAGGAGCTGGACTGTTAACAGCGGAAGCTTAAATCAAGGTAACATATGTCAGGTTCCATAATGGGAGAAACTTGGCACTTAAGCCACCACTCTTCCCTCCCACATCCATAGCAGTCATCCCTGATCGATCATAAGACTCTTTCCTGCTGAGGCAGGAAGCACCCTCCTCAGAATCGTTCTCAACACAGTGACTCAGGCAGTGACTGTTAACTAATCAGAATTGGGGTTTAAAATGAAACTGATTTGCTGCCTGTGGTTTTAATGGAACATTTTTAGACTCAGGAAGTCCAGCTGATAAAGGTGTTTGGAATCACATCCATTCCCCCTGAACTCGTACCACGTGGATAATGGCTCCTATTCCATTTTTGTAATATATAAATGTCCCAGAAGAATTCCTCTATTGAGGTGTCTCAACTGCACAACGAGGTGCTCTTGGCATCAGCTAGACACGGGTTTACGTTTCAGCGCGGTAACTTCACGTACGACCCCGGTAAACCTACTGAACTCTGCTGACCCTCAGCTTCCTTGCAGGTAAAGTGAGAACAGGAATGTCTATCTGATAGGACTGGCCAGAAGATTAAATGAGATATTGTGGGTCATGATCTCTCTCACTGTTTGGTCATAGCCAGTACTAAATTTATGTGCCTTCTATTCCTAAAGCCTCCTCAAAGAGAAGAATAAACTTCGCTGCATTTAGCCCTATTGTGAAAAGGGAAAAATTACAAGCGATTCACACCAGGGGAAAAACCTTATAACTCATTTAATCTCTGAATCAGAGTCCCAGAGCTGCAAGGAACTAATCAGTGGCTTTGATCGGAGTGGCCAGGGGCCCGCGTCGCCGTGTGCACACCCGTTGTTTGCTCACTTTCTTTGCCCCAGTTTTCTTTGGATCTCACTTCTTAAGTGGTACCACATTACAGGGAAGACCTTCCTTGCTCACACTTTCAACGTTACATGGAATTATTCTAAACTTAGATTTCCCCCAGATCTTTCATCTGTCTAGCTTTGCAGTCTACATGAGAGAAGTTTCTTCCCTAGCATTTTATGTCAGACATAAATTATAAAGCGGCCAAAAATGACCTAGTATCCTTGGGGCATTGATGTTTTGCAGTTTTTATCACTATTCTACTTTGAATAGGTTCTGCTTGGAAGACACTGAGCATCTTCAAAATCTTCTGATTTTATAACCATTCTTGCCTCCCTGACAAGATGACTCACCAGGACCATGATGTAAGTCACATGTGGTTTTCCGGTATTTTCCTGTTTCTTAACAATCTTTTATATTTGCATAGTATTTTATAACCCAGAAAGTACTATCCTCTACTGTTCTTTTTGAGACAGTAATTCTGTCAGGTACCTAGGGCAAGTACCTGTGAGGTACCTAGGGCAAGTACCTGTGAGGTGCCTAGGGCAAGTACCTGTGAGGTACCTAGGGCAAGTACCTGTGAGGTACTAGGGCAAGTACCTGTGAGGTACCTAGGGCAAGTACCTGTGAGGTGCCTAGGGCAAGTACCTGTGAGGTACTTTGAGACAGCAATTCTGTGAGGTACCTAGGGCAAGTATGGTCACCTTTTGGCATATAAAAGAAACTAAGCTCAAGGGAGGTTAAATATTGTGCTTCAAGTCAAAATGCTAATACCCAGTAGAGCTCAGAGTAGAAACAAATTCTATATGAAAGTTCAAACTGTTGGCACATCCCAGAGCATAAAACACAGCAAGGGGACAATTTTAGTCAACAATAACAGTAGATATTGTTCCATTTCCAGGTCAGAGGGACATCAAAATCTCCCCAAACTCTATTTTTTCATTCTTTTTTTAAACTTTTTTTCAATGCTTATTTATTTTGGAGAGAGAGTGCGAGTGAGCGCGAGCGGGGGAGGAGCAGAGAGAGAGGCAGACACAGAATCTGAAGCAGGCTCCGGGCTCTGTGCTGACAGCTCAGTAATTACAGCCCAGACAACGCAGGGCTTGAACTCACAAACCACGAGATGATGACCTGAGCCGAAGTCAGATGCTTAACTGACTGAGCTACCCAGGCGCCCCTCTGTTTTTTTTTTTTTTATCCTGAGCAGTGTGTTCTTTTTTACTTTCACCCCCCAGTTAAATGCATTCTGCCTTGGATTCCAAAGAAGTCTTTAACTGAAGCAGGATCGAGTGCATTCTCTAGTACACATTCAGAAAGAAACACTCCAAATTCCTGTCAGCAGAGAATCTCTGGGAATGAAACAAACAAACAAACAAACAAACACCAAAACAAACAAAAGCAAAAACCAAAAAAAAAAACAACCTGCTATATTGTACATTGCTGAAATAAATAAAGTGCCTAACCATCAACTGATTAATGACATTATCCTCTTTAGTTCAAGGCTATGGATTGGGATCTTAGACATATAACAAATTCCCACAAATTACTATGAGGTTTTGTATGCCTTATCAAAGTTCCGTGAATAATGATTCATTATCAAGCTATGAGCTCACAATACATGAAGGGCTTTGAAAGTGCACGTCTTCAAAAGCTGGAACTAAAGGGATAAAAAATGTTAGACGACATATCATGAAATATGAGAGTGGGACAAGGCCAAGATGAGTGATTGCATTTCAGTATTTCAAATTTTTTTTTAACGTTTATTTATTTTTGAGACAGGGAGAGATAGAGCATGAACGGGGGAGGGTCAGAGAGAGGGAGACACAGAATCTGAAACAGGCTCCAGGCTCAGAGCGGTCAGCACAGAGCCCGACGCGGGGCTTGAACTCACGAACCGCGAGATCATGACCTGAGCCAAAGTCGGACGCTTAACCGACTGAGCCACCCAGGTGCCCCTGCATTTCAGTATTTCTATGGCCTGTGTATTTTGAGGAGGCAGAAAAATAGAATACGTTTAGACTTCCGTAATGTAAACAAAGATATTAAAAGGTAACAGTAAAACAAAACAAAACAAAACCACTGCCACAACTGCATCAGAACAGCTAGATGTCATTACTACAGATTTAGAAATAGAATGGCTAACTTCAAAAGCAGTACTGAGGAAGAGGCAGAAGTAAAGAAAGTCTGATAAATTCAGGAGGGATCTGTAAAGAAAGAAGTTAAAAGAAAAAGAAAACTTAATAACTAGGTAAATCAAAAAGGCAGAAATTAGTTTTATCAGTAATCACATAAATGTAAAAGTTTTGATCCATCGATTTCATGACAGATTTGGGGAAAATGCATTTATATTCTTCTTAAAAGAGATACACTGAAATCAAAATCATACATGCAAATTTTAAAAAAGATAGAGGAAAATATATTCCAAGCAATGCATAACCAATGAAAGGTAGTACAACATCATTAATTTCAAAGAAATTACATTTTTACATCCAAGACATTATGGATACACATGGACACTGCCAAAAATATGGCACCCGTAAACTAGTATATACCTGGTAACAGAGCCTTGGATTATATAAACTAATATTAGGACCATTAGGACTTCTGGTTTCAACTCTGACATTTCTTTTTTTAATGTTTATTTTTGAGAGAGAGAGAGCGAGATAGAGAACTCGGGGGGGAGGGGCAGAGAGAGAGAGGAAGACACAGAATGCGAAGCAGGCTCCAGGCTCTGAGCTGTCAGCGCAGAGCCTGATGTGGGGCTTGAACTCACAAACTTCGAGACCATGACCTGAGCCAAAGTCAGATGCCCAACCGACTGAGCCACCCAGGTGTCCCAATATTTATGTCTTTTTGAGAGAGAGACAAAGAGAGACAAGAGAGAGGGAGACACAGAATCCGAAGCAGGCTCCAGGCTCTGAGCTGTCAGCACAAAGCCCGATGCGGGGCTTGAGCTCACGAACCACAAGATCATGATCTGAGTCAAAGTCAGACGCCCAACCTACTGAGCCACCGAGGCGCCCCTCAGCTCTGACATTTCAAGAGCTTGGAAGTTTTCAATCCAGTTCTTAGAACAGGACAAAGGCTGAGCAAAATGAAGATGAATAACATTGTCCGATCCATCAGAGAACTGAAGTCATAGGACAAATCACCACACCGAAATCTAGAGAGACAGGGAAATATGAGGGATTCGTATACAAAGCTGAGATGAATTTATCTGGATCAGAAGACACTGTAAGTACAAACTGATAGGAACAATTACGTGGTGATATCGATGAATTGCTGGAGAATTTGTGTGGACTATAATGCAAGAAATAAACTCCTAGGGTCCAACATTACTGCCATTTTCATGGGCTTTCACTGCTAGTTCTTAGGGGAAACTGAAAGACAACAGAAGGGAGCAAATAATGTCATTAGAGATAATAAAAGTTCTGGTACCTGAAACACAGCCCAAATCCTTGCCAAGTTAACATAAAACTTCATAGGAAAGGCATATTTACCTCAGTTCCTATTACTTGGTCCATCCTGTCTGGCTTTCAACAAAAAACTCATAAGGCAAGCTAAAAGCCAAGACAAAATACAGGTTAAGGACACATAGCAGGCATCAGAATCAGATTTAGATATGGCACACGTGTAAGGAACTTTAAAATAAGTATGATTAATATGTTAAGGAAGGGCTCTTATTAAAAAAAGAAGAATTAATGTATAAGAACAGATGGGCAATTTAAGCAGAGAGGTAGAAACTCTGAAAGTAAGCAAAATCAAAGAATGCTTTTGATGGCCTTGTTCGTGACCAAGAAGAGAATTAATGAGCTTGAAGATCTCGGTCACTTGAAACTCTCAAAACTGAAATACAAAGTAAAACAAACAAACAAACAAACAAACAAACAAACAATGAAAATAGCAAAATATCCAGGATCTGTGGTCATCATTTCAAAACGTGTAAAATATGTGTAATTGGAATACCAGAAGGAGAAGGAAGAGAGAAAAGAACAGAAAAATTATTTCAAGTAATAATGGCCAAGAACTTTGGGAAATTGATGAGATGCCAACCCACAGATTCAGGAAGCTCAGAGAACACCAAGCAGAATAAATATCAAATAATCTACCTGGGCATATATTATTTAAACTGCAGGAAATCTAAGGGAAAGAAAAATCCTTAAAAATTTTAAAAAGAAGTATAAGTGATATTTGTGCACATCAAGTCGCCATTGATGTGAAATGATAATGTGATTAGTCTAAATGCACATATTAAGAAGGCAACAAATAGAAATTAATTATCACACACACAGAAAATATTATTCCAACTATATCAATAATCACTTTAAATGTGAATGGTCTAAATACAGGCATTAAAAAACAGTGATTGTTAAAAGCGGATTCAAAAAACATTACCTTAACTATGTTACCTACAAGAAACCCATTTTAAATATAACAGCAAATATAGATTATAAGGTGTGAATAGTGATATACCATGCTCTCACTAATCCAAAGAAAGCTGAAATCAGTATATTAATTTCAGATAAAGCAGATTTCAAAACAAGGAAAATTATCAGGGATAATGAGAGGCACCACATAATGATAAAGGGGTCCATTATCCAAAAAAATCCTTAGTGTGTATACATCTAACAAAGAACAATAAAAAAATGTGAGGCAAAAACTGGTAGGTAATTGATAGATCAGACAGGCAGAAAATCAGTAAGGATGCAATTTACCTGAACATCACGATCAATCAACAGTCTCTAATTGAAATGTACAGAGTACCCCCTGCAACAACAGCAGAATGCATTCTCAAGTCCACATAAACACTCACTAAAACCATATTCTGGGCCACAAAAGACAGCTTAATAAATAAAAGACAAAAAACCAGACTGATAGAAATCATGCTCTCAGACGAGTATTGAATTAAGCTAGAAATCAATAATAGAACTATAGCTGAAAAAATTACAAAATAGTTGGAGATTGAAATAACACAAGGGTCAAAGGAGCATTTTCAAGAGAAGTTTAAGAATATTTTAAGCCAAGGGGCGCCTGGGTGGCGCAGTTGGTTAAGCGTCCGACTTCAGCCAGGTCACAATCTCGCGGTCTGTGAGTTCGAGCCCCGCGTCAGGCTCTGGGCTGATGGCTCGGAGCCCGGAGCCTGTTTCCGATTCTGTGTCTCCCTCTCTCTCTGCCCCTCCCCCGTTCATGCTCTGTCTCTCTCTGTCCCAAAAATAAATAAAAAACGTTGAAAAAAAAAATTAAAAAAAAAAAAAAAAAAAAAAGAATATTTTAAGCCAAGTAAAGGGCATCTTATCAAAATTTACAGGATATGTGAATACAGAGAAATTTACAGCGTTAAATGAATGTATTACAGAAGACAAAAAAATCTAAAACCAATAATCTAAATTTCCATCTTAGGAAACTAAAGAAAGAAAAGGAATTAAAATGTAAAGCAGGTAGAATAAAACAAATGGTAAAAATGAGGTCAGCGGGGCGCCTGGGTGGCTCAGTTGGTTAAGCGGCTGACTCTTGATTTCAGCTCAGGTCATGATCTTATGGATCCTGAGATCGAGCCCTGCCTCAGGCTCTGTGCCCACAGTGTGGAGTCTACTTGGGATTGTCTCTCTCTCTCCCTCTCTTTGCCCCTCCCCTGCTTGTGCACACAAGCATGCTCTCTCTCAAAATAAATCAATACACACTAAAAAAATTAGGGCCGAAATCAGTGAAATTTAAAAGCAGGTATAGAGAGGCTGGACAGGAAGATGGGGGCAGAGTAGGAGCACCCTAGTCTCGTCCCATCTCAGAAATACTACCGGAAAACTATTAAATCATCCTAATTACCCCAGGGATCGATCTGCAAACTAGAAAAACAAACTCCACAACTAAAGGTAGAGAAGAGGCCACATCAAAGAAGGTAGGGAATATGGAGACACGGTTTGGGAGGGAGACGGGTCATGGCCACTGCAGTAGGGAGGGAGCCACAGTTGCTGAGAAGGGTGAGACACAGACTAGCACACAGGGACGCATGGGGAAAACAACCCCACAGTAACTGGCTTGGAAAGTGAAAGGGCCCGGATTTTGTGAGTTCTTGTAACTAGTGGGGCTTAAAGCCTGCAGTTCTAAGGGTCAGCAGGCTTGGCTCAGGGATAGTCCAGAGGACACTGGGACTGCTCTTAGAGAGAAGGCAAGCAAACAGCCCAGAATGCACAGCGTTCTGTACATTCTGAAGAGCACCTGGGGTACACAATGGGGAGGCTAGTTGCTCACCTTGGGGTACATCCCAGAGAGACAGCATTCATGGATAGACCCTTCTGGGTACAAAGGAACTTGCAGGAGCCAGTTCCCTCCCCCACCCCTCATCATAAGCACAGGGCCACCCGTGGGAACCCGCGCAGGGCTGACACTACCTAACTTGTTTACACCAAGCCCTGCTCCCCACGCTCCTGTGGAACTGCCTTTCCCAGTCACACTTGCCTCAGTCCCACATTAGTGGGACCCATCCCCCAGAAGACTGGCACAAAACCCTGTCAACACCATGCCTCCTGGTGCTTGAGTTTTGCCAGGCCTCAGTTCCGGTGGTGGCAGCAATAGGTTTCATTTCACAAGCAGGCCAAGGCACAACTCGTTGAAACTCACCACATTCAGGCCAGGGGCCAAACACTGCCCAAAACAGGCAAAGAGAGCCTCTGAAGGATAAAGCGGCCAGGACTCAACAGCAGGGCGCATGCGGCACACATTGGAGACCCTCCCTGAAGTCCCAGGCCCTGGGGAACAGGGAATACCACATAGCAGGGCACTACAGGATTTCTTCTTCATAAAGGTATTACACTCAGGAACGGAAAATGTGGCTGACTTTCCTAACACGCAGAGATAGGCACCGAGATTTAGACAAAATGAGAAGACAGAGGAATTTGTCCCAAATGAAAGAACAGAACAAGGTCACAGCCAGCGATCTAATGAAACAGATGTAAGTTAACATGTCTGATGGAGAATTTAAGCAATGATCATAAAGATATTCAATGGAGTTGAGCAAAGAGTGGAGGACATCAGTGAGGCCATGAACACAGAGATAAGGAATAACATAGCACAGATAAAGGGCTCAGTAAATAAGAAACATGCATGATGGCATGAACAACAGGCTGGAAGAAACAGAGAAAGGAATTAATGACCCAGAAGACAGAGTAATGGAAAGTAATCAAGGTGACAAAAGAGAGAAAAAAGGATCATGCAAAATGAGAATAGACTTAAGGAACTCAGTGACTCCATCAAACGTAATAATAGAGAATTTATTTGCAGAAATAATAACTGAAAACTCCCTTAATCTGGGGAAGGAAACAAGATATCCAGATTCAGGAGGCACAGAGAACCCCCAACAAAATCAATAAAAGCAGATCCACACCAAGACATACTGTCATTGAAATGGCAAAATCTACTAAGAAAAAAATATTAAAGGCATCAAGACAAAAGAAGTCAGTTACATGCAAAGGAAACCCCATAAGGTTATCAGTGGATCTTTCAGCAGAAATTTTCCAAGCCAGAAAGGAGCGGCATGACATCTTCAAAGTGCCGAATGGAAAAAACCTGCAGTCAAGAATACTCTATCCAGGAAGGCTGTCATTCAGAATAGAAGGACAGATAAAGAGTTTCCCAGACAAACAAAAACTAAAGGAGTTCAGGCCCACTAAACCAGCCCTGCAAGAAATATTAAAGGGGGCTCTTCGAGTGGAAAAGAAAGATCAAAAGTGACAGTATGAATGTAGGGAACACAAAAACACAAAAGCAGTAAAAATGGATATTTCTGTAAAAAATCAGTCAAGGAAGTCACAAAATAAAAGGATATACAATATGACACCATTTACCTAAACTGTGGGGAGGAGAAGAGTAAAGGTTTGGTTCAAACTTATACAACCATCAACTTACTATAGACTGCTATGCGCGGAAGATGTTATATATTAACCTAATGGTAACCACAAATGAACAACCACTAATAAATGTGCCAAGAATAAAGAGAAAGAAATCCAAATCCATCACTAAAGAAAACCAGCAAACCATGAAAGACAGACAAGAAAGGATCAGGGAAAATCTTCAGAAACAACCACAAAACAAGTAATGATATATATCTATCAATAATTTGACTGTAAATGAACTAAATGCTCCAATCAAAAGACACAGGGTGACAGAAGGGCTAAAAAAATAAAAGCCATCTATATGCTGCCTACAAGAGAGTCATTTTAGATCTAAAGACACCTGCAGATTGAAAGTGAGGGGATGGAAAGACATTAGTCATGCAAATAGATGTCAAAAGAAGGCCGGGGTAGCAATACTTATGTTGGACAAAATACACTTTAAAACAGAGACTGGAACAAGAGAGACTGAATGAAGGACACTATCTAATAATAAAGGGGACAATCCAACAAGAAGATATAATAATTGTAAATATGTATGCATCCAACATGAGAGCACCCAAATACAAAAAACAGTTAATAACAACCATAAAGGAACGAATGCATTCTACAAGGCTAGCATTACCCTGATACCAAAACTAGGTGAAAAAAGAGAACCACGGGCCAATATCTCTGATGAATACAGATGCAAAAATCCTCAAGAAAATACCAGCAAACTGGGGCACCTACGTGGCTCAGTCGGTTAAGCATCCGATTCTTGGTTTCTGTTCGGGTCATGATCTCACGGTTCGTGGGTTCGAGCCCCACATTGGGCTCCTTGTTGACAGCACAGAGCCTGCCTGGGATTCTCTCTCTCCCTCTCTCTCTTTCTGCCCCTCCTCCATACTCTCTGTCTCTTAAAATAAATAAACTTAAAAAAAAAAAAAAAGAAAATACCAGCAAACCAAATCCAACAATGCGTTAAAAAAATCATTCATCACGGTCGAGTGGGATTTATTTCTGGGTTGCAAGGGTGGCTCAATATTCACAAATAAATCAACATGATATATCACATCAATAAGAGACAGAAAAAGAACCATATGATCATTTCACTAGATGCAGAAAAAGCATTTGACAAAGTACAACATCATTTCTGATTAAAACCCTCAACAAGGTAGGTTTAGAGGGAGCATACCTCAACTTAATAAAGGCCATATATGAAAAACCCACAGCTAACATCATTTTTTCCTGGGGAAAAACTGTGAGCCTTTCTCCTAAGGTCAGGAACAAGAAAACGATGTCTACTCTCACCACTTCTATTTAACATAATACTGAAAGTCCTAACCTCAGCAATCAGACAACAGAAAGAAATAAAAGGTACTCAAACTGGTAAGGAAGAAGTAAAACTTTCACTATTTGCAGATGACATGATACTCTATATAGAAAACCCGAAAGACTCCACCAAAAAAACGACTAGATATGATAAAGGAATTCAGTAATATCACAGGATACAAAATCAGTGTACAGAAATCTGTTGCATTTCTATACAACAATAATGAAGCAGCAGAAAGAGAAATTAAGAAAACAATCCCATTTACAATTGCACCAAAAACAATAGATACCTAGGAATAAACCTAACCAAAGAGGCGAAAGATCTGGATTCTGAAAACTATAAAAAACTGATGAAAGAAACTGAAGATGACACAAAGAAACGGAAACCCATTCCACGCTCATGGATTGGAATAACAAATATTGTTAAAATGGCTAACAGAGAAAGACAGATACCATATGTTTTCACTCTTATGTGGATCCCGAGAAACTTAACAGAAGACCATGGGGAAGGGGAAGGAGGAAAAAAAAAGTTCCAGAGAGGGAAGGAGGCAAACCATAAGAGACTCTTAAAAACTGAGAATAAACTGAGGGGTGATGGGGGGTGGGAGGGAGGGGAAAGTGGGTGACGGGCATTGAGGAGGGCACCTGTTGGGATGAGCACTGGGTGCTGTATGGAAACCAATCTGACAATAAATTTCATATTAAATAAATAAATAAAATAAAAGGCCTATATGACCCAAAACAATGTACACATTTAATGCAATCACTATCAAAGTACTAATAGCATTTTTCACAGAAGTAGAACAAACAATCCTAAAATTTGTATTGCACCACAAAAGACCCCAAATAGCCAAAGCAATCTTGAAAAAGGAAAGCAAAGTTGGGGGCATCACAATTCTGGACTTTGAGTTATATTACAAAGCTGTACTGATCAAAATGGTATGGTACTGGCACAAAAATAAACCCATAGATCAGTAGAATAGAATAGAAAACCCAGAAGTGAACCCACAATTAAATGGCCAATTAATCTTTCACAAAGCAGGAAAGAACATCCAGTGGGAAAAAGATGGTCTGTACAACAAGTGGTATTGGGAAAACTGGACAGCAACATGGAAAAGAATGAAACTGGACCATTTTCTTACACCATACACAAAAATAAATTCAAAATGGATCAATGACCTACGTGTGAGACGGGAAACCATTAAAATCCTAGAGGAGAACACAGGCAGTAACCTTTTTGACATTGGCTGCAGCAACTTTTTTCTATATAGGTCTCCCGAGGCAAGGGAAACAAAAGCAGAAATAAAGTATTGGGACTACATGAAAAAAAAAAAAAAAAGCTTCTGCACAGCAAAGGAAACAATCAACAAACCTAAAAACAACCTATGGAATGGGAGAAAATATTTGCAAATGACCTAGCTGATAAAGGGCCAGTATCCAAAATCTATAAAGAACTTATAAAATTCAACACCCGAAAAGCAAATAATCCAACCGAAAAATGGGCAGAAGACATTTTTCCAAAGAAGAGGAATAGATGGCCACCAGCCACACGAGGGGATGCTCATCATCATTTATCATCGGGGAAAATGCAAATCACAACTACGATATGGCATCAACTCACGCGTGTCGGAATGGCTAAAATCAACAACACAAGAAACAAGAGGTGTTGGCAAGGATGTAGAGAAAAGGGAACCATCGTGTACTGTTGGCGGGAATGCTAACCGGTGCGGCCACCGTGGAAAAGAGCATGGGGGTTCCTCCCAAAGTTACAAATAGAACTACCCGACGGTCCAGCAATCATCCTACTGGGTATTTACCCAAAGAATACACAAATACTAACTCAAAGGGTTACATGCACCGCTGTGTTTATAGCAGCATGATTTCCAATAGCCAAATTAGGCAAACGGCCCAAGCGTCCATTGGCCGATGAATGGATAAAGACGAGGTGGTATATATTCACAATTTGCACCAACATGATGGAGCTAGAGAGTATAATGTCAGAGAAAGACAAATACCATATGATTTCACTCATATGTGGGACTTAAGGAACAAAACAAATGGGAATGGGGAAA
Source organism: Panthera onca (assembly GCF_046562875.1). Taxonomy (NCBI): domain Eukaryota; kingdom Metazoa; phylum Chordata; class Mammalia; order Carnivora; family Felidae; genus Panthera; species Panthera onca. The sequence goes on along the minus strand of NC_138357.1, from coordinate 10,061,245 downwards.
AAGAGAGAGAGAGAGAGAGGCAAACCAAGAAACAGACTCTTAACTATGGAGAACAAACTGATGGTTCCTAGAGGGGAGGGTGGGTGAGGGGATGGGTGAAAGGGTGATGGGGATTGAGGGGTGCACTTGTCATGATGAGCGCTGGATGATTAAGATAAAAACTTTAAAAAAAATGAGGTATGCCTGTATAAATCGAGTATCTAGTAGAGGCTTTTGTCTACAGTAGCACTTAATAGATGTTGGATAAAGTAAAAATACAAAATTCTCATTGGACAATTATAATAGCATGGTGTGGCATACATGTCCAACAATAGGCAAAAGGGGAAATATGGTACATTCTTACAGTGGGAGACTACATAGAATTAAATATGGATGAACAATACCTAACAACACAGATTTCATAAATATCTAGAGGGAGAAAATCAAGTATACAACATGAAAAACTAAAGCATTCATGTAACTTTTATAAAATATATAATATACAGCTCTATACATAGGAAAAACTGTGATTGGGAAGATACACACAGAATTTATGGTAGTGACAGGAATGTATCTAAAGACTTGTTCTGTAATGTTCCATAATTTTTATAAATAGAATATTTGAAGTAATACAAATCTAAAGTAAAAATAGGTTTTGTGTTCTTAATATTTCAGAGTACATGGCATTTATGAACTAAGAATAACCAACCATAAGGGGAAAATGTGAAATTAGGAACAATTTCACAGAAATGAAAATTCACAATTGTCAAATAAAAATATACCACGAGAGAAGCACAAACCAGATTGACGCATAGTCACATCACTGAGGTAGAATACAAATTGGTTATATTTTACCAGAACCCTGAAGAAAAGAATGGAGACATTAAAAAATAAATAAATACAATAAAATAAAAAGAGAGGACACATTGTGGAAATCCAAATTATACAGGATCTGAATCCCAGAAGGAAGAACAAATATAAAAATTATTAATGAAATTAACAATCAAAAAATAGCGAAGAAAATATTCTTGAGGTGAAAAAGACATAATTATGATAAGTAAGAGTGTGCACCATCCAATGGCAAATAATGAAACATAACCAAGATTCAGATTTGTTTTTGAAAAACCCTTGAATTTCAAAGTTTTTCTTTGTCCCTGTAAGTAATTTAGTAGAAGCAGCAAGTCGATGGTAAATGATCAAATTCAGTTGTTGGTTTTTTTTTTTTTTTTTTTTCTTTTCTGTATTTTTTTAAACACTTAGAGGAACTAGTTCTACAGAAGGTTGGGAGAAAAAATTTTGTGAATGAGACATTATATACATAGTCAAGGTGGCCCTTATGGGAACTTAGCAACAACAATGCTTTCTCTATATCCAAGGGTGCAGAAAGAATGCCACCTACGTAATTCCCAGAAGTATACTCCTCCTCTCAGATTGCTAGATCTTGAAGATTTGCTCCAGTTTCCTCTGGAAATACTCAAAGCAAAGAACTCAAGATGACGTGTTTATAGAAGATTTACTATGAGCACTGAAGCCAGTTAAAATATTGACTTCAGTCTAAATAATTTAAGTTTGGTAATAAAACCTAAAGCTATGTTAAAAATACCTTCTTGAAGGAAGATAGATTTTATTAGATACTTCTGTGACAATAAGTAATAATCTCAGTGTGAAATTTCATAGGGAATAGAGAGAAATTGCCAAGGAATAAATCCCTCATCAGCTGGGATATGACAGACATGGTCTCATTGTTAAAATAATTATACTTAAGTTCAAATATCTATTTCAATGTCAATGGTAACCTCTTGAATGAAAACAGGGTGTATGTATACCTTTCAAATAAACTGAGAAAGGCATTTTATTTAATACCACAGGAAAACGTGTCAGTGACAAACAAGCCATAAAAGAACACAAAATATCAAACAGGATGACAGAAGGAGCGTCACGGTTTTATTACTTCCAAGGAAAAAAAATTAAAAATAGTTTCATTTCAGAGTGCAAGACAACTCAAGAAGCCTAGATCCCTGTATGAGCACACGGAAGATAAACACTCAATCAGGATCATTTGCGTTGGATTTTGCAGGAGTAAGTACCTGACACTTGTCACCATTGTAGGAACCTAGCCTACCAATCCATCAATTAATACCTTGGAGTGCTGTTATAACAAAGCCCTAACTTATGCGTTTGGGTGCCAGGAAGCAAGGTAACAGGTAAAAGAGGCTAGAAAGATGATGATGTATGGTATGCGGTGTAAATCTTTTAATTAAATCGTTACTTTCCGTAAGTTGGAGTTACAATCAGATGGATACTTAGCCAGCAATCCTAGAGAAAAAGGTTGAAAAACTTTGTAGCGTGTGCTGCTGGGCATGGCCTGCAAAATTTTGGCAAGATAACGTACCGAAGAGATGAACTCAGCGTACAGTTAGTTTGCAAGTGGACTAGAAAGGGAATTGGGGACGACAAAGATGTTGAAGGGTTAAGATTTCAGTAATACTCAGTTGAATAAAGTGATTCAGGACAATGATGAGACTAAAGGAATGGTTCCCCGCCTATTTTTACAGATAGCCTTAAGATAGCTACTATTTTCATTTTTTAAAGGTTATTTATTTTCAGAGAGAAAGACAGAAGGCTGAGGAGGGACAGAGAGACAGGGAGAGAATCCCAAGCAGGCTCTGCACTGTCAAAGCGGAGCCTGACGCAGGGCTCCAGCTCGGGAATCGTGAGATCATGACCTGAGCCAAAATGAAGAGTCAGCTGCTTAACTCATTGAGCCACCCAGGCGCTGAAAGATATACTATTTGTTTTTAAAATTTTTTAATGGTTATTTATTTTTGAGACACAGAGAGAGGCAGAGCATGAGCGGGAGGAGGAATAGTGAGAGAGGAAGACACAGAATCCGAAGCAGGCTCCAGGCTCTGAGCTGTCAGCACGGAGCCCGATGCGGGGCTTGAACCCTCGAACCGCGAGATCATGACCTGGGCTGAAGTCGGACGCTTAACCGACTGAGCCACCCAGGGGCCCCTGAAAGTTATACTATTAATCAGAGAGAGTGTGTGTGTATGTTGTGTGTGTGTGTGTGTGTGTGTGTGTGTGTGTGTGTGTGTGTAAGGAAGCAAAATAAATCAGAATTGAGAATTACGAGTAGGAAATGCTTGTGTGTATGGTTACTGGTACATGGAACTGATTTGAAGCAAATAGATCAACATCCTTCAAAGTCTCCCATAATTTGCAAGTTAGAAGAACTTGCAGTCTCATCTTCCAGTATCTGTAGCAAGTTAAGACAGCTGTGGAGCCACAGGACACGTTCCCATGTATTCCAGATGTGCTCAAGGAAGATCACGTAAAGAACTTCCTAGAAGGCGGAGCGCGGCCTCAGCGATAATCAACAAGGATTCCCTCTTAGTGAGAAGAATTGGGCCTTAATTGAGAGACTTCTTACCTCACAGGGTAGGGGGCCGTCATAATGCCTGCTTTTCAGGATTTCATCCTTGCCATGTACTAGTGACTGATGGGTACATATATTCCTTTATGCCTTTAAAAAATTTTTTTTTTCTTTTTAATGAACGGAAAAGCCCTTCCTTCCTTTGCTTGCTCGCTTCTTTCTTTTTTTCCTCCAATATCCTTTTGCTTGCCCCACTATTATATTTTGGATATGTGTGGTGGTGGTGGCCAGATAACTTGCCCTCTTGAGTTCATAGGTCACCAAACTGAAAACGATCCTATCTAGTTCTAAGGGAGAGTACTGGGCATAGCCTGGAGATTCTGAAATTTGAGCTAGATTCATTACATGGATGGGACGTTGGTTTGTCTTCATTAGGGGGTAGATGAACATTTTTAATTTTATGGGAAGGAGAGTGAAATGGATATTTGGCAACAAGAAGGGCAGAAATAATACTATCCGCCTGGCAACACAGGACAACTACGTTTCTCAGCTCCTTCCCTTGCATCTAAATGAGACCTTGTGAAGAGTCGTTCTGGTCAAGGGAATGTGTTAGAAATGAGGTATATTGTTAAGAAAACAGATTTTCGAGGGGTGCCTGGGTGGCTCAGTCAGTTGGGCAGCCGACTTCGGCTCAGGTCATGATCTCAGGCTCACGGGCTCAAGCCCCACGTTGGGCTCTGTGCTGACAGCTCAGAACCTGGAGCCTGTTCGGATTCGGTGTCTCCCTCTCTCACCACCCTCCTCTGTTCATGCTCTGTCTCTCTCTTTCTTGAAAATAAATAAACATAAAAAAACAGATTTTTGAGTTTGCAAAAAACAGCCTATATAGACTGATATAATGAGAAGCACATAAAACAGATTTCATAGAAAGGATAAAAATAAATATCTGGGCAAAGATATAATGGAAATCACAGCATAATGAAAATGGATATCTTAATATTATTGAGAGAGAAAATCGAAGGCATACCTAAAAGCATTCAACGGGAATAAGATGCTTCTTTTACATTTAAAAGTCATGCAGAACAATGAAGGCATGCCAATACTAATTATTTATATACTGGATGTTATATATATATAACATCCTCTATAACATCAAAATATAAAACGATAGTTTTTATGTATATTAAAAACCAATATAATACAATCAGTGCCCGGAGTGTGTTACACAACTTGCTATGTCTTTGATCAGTCAAATTGATAAATACAAACAGTATGGATGGAGTGAGTGTAAATCATACAGTTAAAGGGAAGTTCTGTATATATCATCTATCCATTTGGCCATCTAATTGTAAAATTTTTTTCTGGTATACAAATACCAGTTTAATGAACTGTTGCTTATGCCACACGGAAAGTACATAAATTCTAAAATTCAGAAAGAGGAAAGGCTAAAATTTTGGACCTTAATGGATTTCGCCGTAAAATTTTTTACAAAACCCTTTCTTAGGTCAAACAGGAAATCATAACTTCAGTTATAGATGATTCTAAAAGAAGATACAGGGAGACAATTAAGGGCCGAGCCTTTAGAAAGTGCCTAAAGTGGTGTTCACTAAAACATAGCTGGCCAAGCCATAAATACTCACAGTGTTCAGTAAAATGTAATTAGTGTCAATTGATTTCATTATTACAGAACATTGTTCAAACGAGCTCCATGGTCTAAGCATTAAAAGCAGTAATAAAAAACAAGTACCAAATGTTGCAGGAAGAATGAATTAATAAACATAAAATAGACAATTAATGAATTTGAAAACATAAAAGCATAGAATAGATGAAAATATCAATCAATTTATGCTATTATAGAACACAAAAGATGAGTCGCAAAATTCTCCTCCTGAAACCAATACTACACTGTATGTTAACTAACTTGAATCTAATAAAAAAGAACACAAAGCAATATAAGCTACTTTTCAATTCATTTTAGAAAAACAGTGTTTTTTTGGTTTTAATCTTATTTATGCACACAAAAATACATGCACTACATAAAATACAACCAATTCAAACACAGAGATGTACTTAAAGAACGAGTAGGATTTCTTTCACGGAGGTATATATTTTTTTATTCATGAAACTTCTGTTCGTCACATCAAGCAGACAAGAATCAAAACCATATGAACATCTTCATAGATTCTTAAAAAGGCATATGTAAAAGGGGTTTAGTATCTAGCTCCCATGTAATAGCATAGCTAACCACAAATAAATATTCTTAGATTAAAATGATAAAATACGTATACCTACAACTTACATATGGAGTAAATGTCGTAACTTAAATGCTGTAATATAAAAGCATTCTTATTAAACACTGGAGTGTTGTATGGTGACAGATGGTAGCTATACTTGTGGGGAGCAGAGCATAATGTACAGATTTGTCAAATCACGATGTTGTACACCTGAAACCAATGTAATGTATCAACCATGCTTCGATTTAAAAAAAAAAACAAAAAAACTGGAGAAAGACAAAAGTAATTCCTATCATCTCTGAAACTTTGTTTTGGAAGTTCTAGCCATTACAAGAAAAAATGATATTTCTTGAAAGATATAAAAATAATCTACTCAAATAATACACGGTTCAACCTGGAAAACTCAGGAAAAATGAGGCTTATTTGAAAGTACGAGATAGTTCCATAAGCAACTTATATGAATTCACTGAACTTCTATATATTTATCTGTCACAAGGGAAGATCATGCCCACTGCTAGGGGTTACTGTGAAAAGCAGATAAATGTAGATCAAGTTCCTGGCACACAGTAGGTGCTTAAGAAATGGTAGTTCCCTTTCCCTTCACTTGGCCTTACCGCTCCAGTTGAGGAAATGGCACATAGATGCTAGCATGTAAATAATAAAACATAGCAGTCAGCGTAGAGAAAGGGCCATGTGAATGGCATACATAATTGGCACAGCAAGAGTTCAGAGAAGATCTCCAAGGACTGGGGTCAGGAGAAACTTCTTAAAGGAAAGAAAAGCTTAGAATAGAAAAGGAGTCAGGAGGACCTTCCAAATGTACCCCATTTATGGGCTGAACATGGTGAGGATACAAACAATGAAGTTTATTACTGCATTTTTTTTTTCTGTAAGGTTTATTTATTTTGAGAGAGAGAGAGAGAGAGAGAGAGAGAGAGAGAGAGAGCGCAAGAGCACTTGTGCAGGTGAGAGCAGGGGAGAGACAGAGAGGTGAAAGAGAATCCCAAGCAGGCTCCATGCTGTCAGCATAGAGCCCAAGGCAGGACTCGATCTCACCAAGTTTGAGATCATGCCCTGAGCCGAAATCAAGAGACTGACACTTAGCTAGAGCCACCCAGGTGCCCCGATTACTGCATTTTTTCAGATAAACTCTGTAAGATCTTTCTTCACTGCCCTCTTAATATCGTGGAGGATTCTATATTTTTCCAGCTATGTTTGTTTACTTAGAAGTCTCATTTAATGCTGTTTAAATGTCCAGTATATTCGGAATAAAAACTGCATCATCACTCATTCCATTGCAATTGTTACTTTCCTCCTCCCCATCCCCCCATTTGTGCTGATGAAAATAGCCCTCCTATCAAGAGTATTCTAGCCTCTTCCGCCAAGATGATTCTAGCCATGTACTACTTACAGTGTCCCCTTGGCCCATTGGATACAGAAACCCTTTCTTAATTGGGTGAAAGTGAAGTTGGCTTTCAGGGGAGCTCTTTCTGCTCAAGGTCTCAGCAGCAGGCCTTTAGACTTTGTCAGGCAAGAATCAGGCACCAGTCTCTGTGTTCCCCCAAATCCCAGGGGACATGAGTCAAGTTGCCACAAAAATTTTAATACCACTTTGGCCATATGACAGCATTCGGAGTCTGCTGGGTCTTTTCATGTGGCTGGGGAAAGATTATGGCAAAGGGTACCGAAATGTTACAGTACGCCCTACTTCATATACAACCATCTTCCAAGAAACAATTGTTTCATCATAGGGACAATTTACTTTGAATGTCTTGACTTCTCCTGTATACCGTGGAGGTGGGCGATCGTATAAAAATTCAAGAGCAGTTTTATCCAACTTTCAAATGTTCTACACGGGTGTGCCCAACAACTCTTTTTGCAACTTACGGATACTTGATCGCCACTATCTTCAGTTTTGGAAATCAGGAGATTATAGGTGAAGTCCCACTTAACATTCTGCTAAACAAGCAAGAGGGATGGCATCAGTAGCAGCTTAGAAGTGTGACGCTGATTTCTTCAAAGAACAATGGCTAGATTAATTTGGTTGAAGCAAAGGATATTAGCAATGGGGTAGAGTAAGAATGTGACAGGGGAACTTACAAGAAGAATGCAGACGACTTTTAAAGAAACCTAGTACTGTATTTTTATCCTGTAGGTGAAGTTGTGAACCAAGAAAGTGACATATGTAAGGCACTCCTTTTGATGAAGGTTAATCTGAAATCTAGATGAGGTTCTGCGGGAGTGTAATTGTCTATATCTCATGGAACCTATTTATATTATTATGATCTAACCATATGTACCAATTTCAGCCGATTTCCTGCCATGTCAGAACAATTATGTATCTACACACAAAAAAATGAGGGTGTAGTCATTGGGCTTTCTCCACTTGTAAAGGTCATTATCACTCGCCAATTCATAGAACCATGGGATGTTTAAACTGAGCCCTTACAGGCATCAGCTAGGTGAATCCTCACCGTATCTAGTTGAGGAAACTGACATACAGAGACGGTAGGTCAATGAACTTAACACTACACAGCTCACCAGAGGCAGAAGCCGGAATAAATGCCAGACCCACTAGTCTTGCATCTCAGTGTTCTCTGACGAAACAGATTGATCCAAGAGACTGTCAAATAATCGGGGGTTTTGTTTTCGTTTTTGTTCTGAGTACCAGGACTTCTGAGTAAAGGGTTTATTTTAACTTACAGACCTCATAAAATCATGTAACACATAGATGGAGCAGGCTTGGAGTAAGGTGGAGAATACAAGTTGTATTTTGGACATCTGCAGCGTGATGGACTTCCAAACTGTGATACGAGCTTCAGGAGGGTATCTGCGTTACCACTTTGTGTATTTGAAGTTTCTTTTTTTTTTTTTTTTTTTTTTTTTTTTTTAATTTTTTTTTTTTCAACGTTTTTAATTTATTTTTGGGACAGAGAGAGACAGAGCATGAACGGGGGAGGGGCAGAGAGAGAGGGAGACACAGAATCGGAAGCAGGCTCCGGGCTCCGAGCCATCGGCCCAGAGCCCGACGCGGGGCTCGAACTCACGGACCGCGAGATCGTGACCTGGCTGAAGTCGGACGCTCAACCGACTGCGCCACCCAGGCGCCCCAAGTATTTGAAGTTTCTAACACAGCGCTCAGCATATAGTAGGCACTCAACAATTAGCATTTATTATTATTATTATTATTACTGCCATGGTACTATTTAATAATATAATAATTACTATTATTATTGCCCAAGGCCAAGAAGACAGGGACAGTGCCTGCACTGGTGCTTAAAAATTTGAGGAAATGAACCAGAATGAATCAGTAGTAAGGCATGGCTGATTTATCTCTCTGGACCATGAACCATCTCTGAAGTTCTCAGTGGGGTATGACTTCATATTTCAAAAACTGATGCAACAGAAATTTAAAAAAAGATTATGAAAGAATACTGTCGACAGTTGTATGCCAACAGATGGGAGAACTCAGAAAAAATGTAAAAATTTCTATATAAACACACAACCTGGTAAGAGGGAATCATGAAGAAATAGAAACTATGAACAGAAAAATAGCTAGTAAGGCATTTGCCTGGATAGCCAAGACTCTACTGCTGTATCCAAGAGTGCTTATAGAATCAACTGCTCCCACTTTAAATTTTTTTAATGCTTACTTATTTCTGAGAGAGAGAGGTAGAGCATGAGCAGGGGAGGGGCAGAGAGAGAGGGAGACACAGAATCTGAAGCAGGCTCCAGGCTCCAAGCTGTCCACACAGAGCCTGATGCAGGGCTCAAACTCACAGACTGTGAGATCATGACCTGAGTCGAAGTTGGATGCTTCGGGTGGACCGACTGGGCCACCCAGGCACCCCTCAACTGCTCCCACTTTAGAACTTCCATTCTTTCCCAAATGTACGAGATTGATCTAAGTAGCAGGAGACCAACCGATTGCAAATGGTCAGCTATGTTCAATTCATCTCTTGACAGCGTTTTACATTTAGAACATGTAGTGAAGAGCAGGGGACTTTTGGCTTTTAAATATATTTTCACATTCTTTCTTGAAATCTGTGAGCTTCACATCCTGTCTGTTCCACTCATGCAGTCGCTGGTTAAAGACCAACCAAGGCCCTCAGCGTTCACCTGGGTCATTCTTGGTGCAGATGGTAGGTAGGGGCACTGGTGAGAGTTTGACTGGTTTGTGAGGAGATCGGGAGACGAAAGCTAACTCTCAGGCTTAGGTGGTGAATTTAAAAGTGCCTGAGCCCTGTCAGTGACCACAAATCAAAGGAACAGTGGTTGACTTAGGCGAGGCAAGTGGACACGAATCCATTATTTGGTTAGGAGTACAATCGTAACTTATCGAGAATTTCTTTGGAAATTCACTTCCCATACACTTTCTAATACTATTGACCAGTTCTAAGTTTAGCTGCTCAAAATGTTTCTTGTTAGGAAAGTCTTTTTTTTTTTTTTTTATCATGTTCCTCAATGTAACTTTATAAGGCCTAAACTTGAATCCATGAAATTGGGTTCATTCCACTGCCTAGGACATTCTGTGCGTTCCTCATTTTTTCCTCTTTCATTCCTGATTTTAGTCATGTGACTTCTCTCTTTTTCCTTATTCTAGTTGAGAGTTTGCCACCTTTATCTTTAAAAAATGCTCTGCGTTTCATTGATTTTTTTCTATTGCTTGTCTATTTTCTATTTCATTTACCTTGGCTCTAGTATTTATTTTTTTCCTTTCTTCTGTTAGTTTCAGGTTCGGTTTGTTCTTTTTCCAGTTTCTTGAGGTATACACCTATGCAGTTGACTTCAGGTATTTTCTTATTTTTATTATCATTACTTTTTATTTTAGTATAGTTGACACACAATGTTACATTATATTCTGGTGTACAGCTTGGTGATTTGACAAGTTTATACATTATGCCGTGTTCACCACAAGCGTAGCCACCATCTGTCCTGTTACATTGCTATTACAATATCACCAATTATAATTCCTTATGCTCTGCCTTTTATTCCTGTGACTTACCCTAGATATTTCTTATTTTTTACTGTAAGCACTTATAGCTTTAAACCTCCCTCTTAGCGATCCTTTTGATGCATCCCATAATTTTTTGTATGTTGTGTTTCCATTTTCATTCGTCTCAAGGTATCTTCCAATTTCCCTTGTGACTTCTTTGTCCCATTGGTTGTGTAAGAGTGTATCGCTTAATTTCCACAAATTGGTGGATTTTCCAGTTTTCTTTGTGCTACTGATTTCTAGTTTCATTCCACTGTGATCAAAAAAGGTACTATGATTTCAACCTTCACGATTTTTTTTTTTAAGATTTGTTTTTGTAGCCTAATGCCTATCCTAGAGAATGTTCCAGGAGCACTTGAGGAGATTGTATATTCTGCTGTTGTTGGCTGGAATAGTCTGTATATGTCTGTTAGGTCCAACCAGTCTATAGGGCTGTTCAAGTGCTCCATTTCCTTATTGATCTTCTGTCTGGGTGTTCTATCAATTATTGGAAATGAAATATTGAAGTCCCTACTATTATTGTGTTGGCATATATTTCTTCCTTCAATTCTGTCAATATTCTTCGTATATTTAGGGGTTTTGAGATTTGGTGTATAAATATTTATAATTACTATATCTTCTTGGCAAATCAACCCTTTCATCACTATATAGTGTCATTCTTTGTCTCTTGTGGCAGTCTCTCATTTAAAGTCTAGTTTGTCTAACATTAATATAACCATGCATCTCTCTGTGTCTTACCATTTGCATGAAATATCTTTTTCCATCATCTTGTTCAGCCTATGTGTGTCCTTTGATCTAACATGAGTCTCTTATAGGCAGCGTATTGTTGGATCCTGTTTTTTCATCCATTCAGCCAATCTGTCTTTTGATTGGAGAGTTTAATCCACTTTGATTTAAAGTAATTACGGATAAGGAAGGACTTGCTTGCCGTTAAAAAAAAATTATTTGCTTCATGTCTTGTGGCTTCCTAGTCCCTGTTTTCCTCTCTTACCGCATCACTGTGTCTTTCTTTCCTTCTTCCTTTCTTTCTGTTTGATAGTAATATGCTTGAGTCCCTTCTCATTTACTTTTGTATATACTGTATGGATATGTTCTCTGTGGTTACCATTGTAATTACATAAAACATCTTAAAGTTCTAGCATTCTATCTTAAACTAGTAACACCTTAACTTCAATCACATACAAAACCTCTAGTGCTTTTATAGACCCCCTCCAGCACTTTATGTTATGAATGCCACGAATTACACCTATGTGTTGTATGCCCTTTGACACAGATTTATGATGTTTCATTTTTTTCATTTAAATTCTATGCACTAAAACTACAAATTTATAGGTTACTGTATTTGTCCATGTATTTAGCTTTACAGGAGAGCTTTATATGGTTTTATGCTATTGTCCATTCATTTCTTTTTTGTACGTTTACTTATTTATTTTCAGAGAGAGAGAGAGAGAGGGAGAGGGAGAGAGGGAGAGAGGGAGAGAGGGAGAGAGGGAGAGAGAGAGAGCGCACCAGGAAGGAGCAGAGAGAGAGAAAGACAGAGGATCTGAGGCAGGTTCCGCACTGTCAGTACAGAGCCCCATGCAGGGCTTGAACTCATGAACCATGAAATCATGACTTGAACCATGAAATCAAGAGTTGGATGCTTAACCCACTGAGCCACCCAGGCACCCCATCCATTCATTTCAACATAAAGGATTCTCCTTATCGTAACTTGTAGAGCAAGTCTAGTGGTAATGGACTTCTTCAATTTTTGTTTATCTGGGAAATTTTAATTTCTTCTTCATTTTTGAAAGATGGTTTTGTCAGATATAGTATTCTTTGTTGTTAGTTTTTTCTTTCAACACTTTAAATATGTCATCCCACTCTCTCATGGAAAAGTTTCTACTAGAAAATCTTATGGAAGTTTCCTTGTATGTGACAAATTGCTTTCCTCTTGCTGCTTTCAAAATTCTCTCTGTTTGACTTGAGACAGCTTGATTATAATGGATCTTGGTATGGTTTGCTTTTAATTTATTCTTTTTTTAAATTAAATTTTTACTTAAATTCCTGTTAGTTAACATAGTGTAATATTAGTTTCAGGTGTAGAATTTAGTGATTCAACACTTACATACCATACCCGGTGCTCATCACAACAAGTGCCCTCCTTAATCCCCATCATCTATTTAACCCATCCCCTCACCCACCTCCCCTCTGGTAACCATCAGTTTGTTCTCTATAGTTAAGAGTCTACCTCTTGGTTTGCCTCTCTCTTTTTCCCCCCATGTTTGTTTCATGTCTTAAATTCCACATATGAGTGAAGTAATATGGTATTTGTCTTTCTCTTACTGACTTATTTTACTTAGCATAACACTGTAGCTCCACCCACATCACTGCGAATGGCAGGATTTCATTCTTTTTTATGGTTGAGTAATATTCCATTGTATATGTATATCACATCTTTATCCATTCATCAAAATAAATGGCTTCTCCCTAGGAAAGTAAACACTCAACAAAACTAAAAGGCCACCTATGGAACAGGAGAAGATATTTGCAAAGACATATCTGATAAAGCGTTAGTATCCAAAGTATATAAAGAATTTATAAAAATCAACACCCAAAAACCAAATAATCCAGTTAAAAAAATAGGCAGAAGACATGAGTAGACATTTTTCCAAAGAATACATACAGATGGCCAACAGACACATAAAACGATGCTCAACATCATTCATCATCAGGGAAATACAAATCAAAACTGTAATGAGATTTCACTTCACACCAGTCAGAATGGGTAAGGTTAACACCACAGGAAACAACAGGTGTTGGCAAGGATGTGGGGAAAGGGGAATCCTCTTGCACTGTTGGTGGGAATGCAAACTGGTGCAGCCACTCTGGAAAACAGTATGGCGGTTCCTCACAAAGTTACAAATTGAACTGCCCTACAATCTAGCAATTACACCACTAGGTATTTACTCAAAGAAAACAAAAATACTAATTCAAAGGGATATATGCACCCCAATGTTTATAGCAGCATTATCAACAAGAGGGAAACATTTGGAAAGAGCCCAAATGTCTTTTAATTTATTCTAGCTGGAGTTCTTTCAGCTTCTTGAATCTGCATGTCAATTCTTTCCCTCAATTTTGGGAAATTTTCAGCCATTATTTCTTCAAACAAGCTCTCTGGAATTTTTTTCTCTGTGCCTTCTCCTTCTGAGGTTTCCATAGTGCAGCTATTGATAACTTGATAGTGTCCCATAAGTTCTTTAGCCTCTTCCACTTTTATTCATTCTTTTTGCTTTTTGCTTCTTTGACTTGATGATTTCAAATAATCTACGTTCATGTTTAGTGGTTCTTCCTTCTGCCCGATGAATTCTGACGGTGAACCCTATTAATGATTTTTTCAGGTCAGTTATTGCATTTTTCAGCTCCAGATTTTCCATGTAGCTATTTTTTCATAGTTTTTATCTCTTGGTTGATATTCCATTTTGTTTATGCATCATTTCTCTGAATTCGTTTTGCTGTCTGTCTGTGTTCTCTTTTACCTCACTGAGCACCTTTATGGCAGTCATATTAAATTTGTTGTCAGGCGGCTCATAGATATGCATTTCTTTAGAGTCAGTTCCTGGAATTTTATTTTGGTCTTTTAGTTAGGCCATGTTTTCCTGTGTATTTGTATGCCTTGTAATCTTTTGCTGGGAACATGGTATTTGAAGAAACAACCAGCCCTCTCAGTCTTTGCCTACTGGCTTCATGCAAGGAAAGACCTTCACAGTCTGTCTGGTTGGAGGTTTTAGGAACCTTCTAAACCTTCTCTTATCTTCTGCTTCCTCTAGCATCTGCTCGAAGAACTGTAGCTCTAATGTGCTGCTCACCTGCCTTCAGTGGCTTCCAGACTCTGATGCCAGTCTCGCCAGTAATTCAAGTCAGGTGAAACACAAACCAGTCCCCTGACCCACCCCCAGACAACACATCACATTGGACACATTGCCCATTTTTTGTTTGTTTGCTTTTCACCTAGGGGAGGAGTCCTGCTATAGGGGTTTTCCTGCTGGTTGCTCTGTGCTTATGCTGCACAGGGGAAGGGGCATAAACAGATGCACCAAATGCTGTGACTTTTCCTACCCCCTTTTACTGGAATCCCTTCTTGGTTTTACAATGGCCTTGATGCTGTAGTCTCTCAACTTGGTTTCTTTCACCCCAGAATCCACATTTCTATGTACTATGTAACCGTGTCTCCTATGTAAGGTCTCCTATGTTCATCTCCATTTGAGTTCTAAATTTATATTCAGGCCCTCTCACTACAGTCACTCAAAAGTGAGTGGGTTTTAGAAATTTAAATGACTACACTGTCACCAAATTTACCACAGGCGTCTCATTTATAAGTAACATTTCCAGTTAATAACGCATCATTTTAAGTGCTTATGTGTTATAAATTTCATTCAGCAAATACTTACTATGATATAGATGTTGACTTAGGGAGAGGTTAAGTGGATGGGGACCTGGAATGGCTTGCAGATTTGTGACCTATGCGGTGCTCCCTAGAAGGTATTATAGCAGAGGTGTGGGAAAACGGTTCGAGGTCTTCAGAAGAGAAAGTGATTGCATCTGCCTTGGGAATTCAGAAGTTCTTCACTCATGATATGTCATTTGAGCTGGTTCTTAATGGATAAATGGAAGTTGATAAGCTCTCAATAAGTTATGGATATTTCTTGTAGAAAGCATGGTTAAAGGTGGAGAGGGTTGAAAAGAAATGGTGAGGCATTCATTGTAGTGGAGTGGGGGATAGGAAGGGCAAAGGGTGGGTTTATTAGAGGGTGGATTTTAAAGTGTTGAGATAACCTGTACCTGCATCTCTTGCCTTAACTTGGGAATTGATCTTTCCTTGAGATAGAAGGCTGTGCACTGCTAATCTTAGTATCTGAACCCCGGAGGTCCATATGAGGCGTTGCATAAGTTTTAGACAGGTGTTCATGGGGTTTGCTTTGACCCCCAGCATCTTACCCAGAAGGACCCAAGATTACTACTCGTATCTACTTGCTTTACAAAATTATTGCTGATCTAATGAATAAAGGTGTCCTTAGAACCAGGGATTTTCTCCCAAGGACAGGGCCAAGAGAAAGCATCTTAAACAGAGAACGGAAAAGGTAAGGAATCCTCTAGGAGCCAACATCACTTTTCACAACAACAGGCTATGACTATGGGCTTTAGTCATATAGACCCAGAGTCCAAATCACCATGTATGTGGGCTTAGTCAAGTTACTTTACCTCTCTGAGCCTCAGGTTCTTCATCTTTAAAAATGCAGATAATAAGAGTATCCCACCGCAAAGTGTTGTGAGGTTGAAATGAGACAACATATTAATGGCATTTGTATAACGTAGCTTATACTGCACAAAATAAAGTTTTCACTGCCCCGACCCCAGCCCGCCCAACACTGAGTTATTTTGAAAGTGCTGATCTATATTTTCTTGACACTGAGTAATGTCTTCCTCTTCACTATTTCTACGACCAAACGTGCATATGTCTGCAATGATGGTAATCTGGCTTTGAGGGCCCGGGGCACTTTCCAGGATGGATCTGTAAAAAAATGACTAACCCAGCCTTAACTTAGTCACTCATACCTTGCCGACCCTGCTGCCTGCCTGCCCCTACACGACTGGCCAGAGTTGAGCATTGTTGTCACCTTGAAATCCCAAGTCTCTCAATGAATTCCTGCTTTCCTGGGCTTCGCCTGCATGATCAGAACAGGGAGATACTCACTTTGAATTGTGATCCTCAAATACACCTTTCTTTTGTATAATGGTTTGATTTCTTTCTTTAGAAAAAGTCATTTGCCATGTGTCCCAAAGGATGCTTCAATACCTCAATTCATTATCTTTTCTAGCTTCTTTCCTTTTCACGATGAGTGAGCCTTCACTACACTATCTTTGAAATTCTACTTGTCAGGAACACAGCCAAAATATGGAAACAGATGTCAAAAATTATTTTCTCAACTTGGAATCATTAAATAGATCTCTATTCATAGGCAATATTAAATATAATTACATGATATAACTGAACTTTAAATCTAATGTTTTCCTTCCAAAACATCTGAAACGATGTTTTAATATGAGTTTCACTGCCCCAGTGTGGGTCTCTTGCCCATGAATGTCTTCTCTTTTTGTCTTCAATTTCAAGCTTTAAGGAAGCCTTTAACAAGGGAAGCTCTCTGAAGATACTAAAACTGGAGTCATCCCCTGATTTCTCAGCTTCTCCAACCTAGAGTCAATACTATTCGAATTTCAAGATCAGGGGCACTTCCCTACCCAGCCTTCCTGATCCTGAGTTAATCCTGGCCAGGACTGAAATCAGATGTGTGAGCATGATTCCACTCATTCAGATTCTGGAATCTGTCGTGTTATTCATGGCGTAGCATGTTTGGGTGAGCCCTGTAGCTAGATCTGTGTGGCGTTTGAGTCAGAAGCTTTCCCTAATGCTCCCTCCACTGTTTCATTCACCCATCCATACAACCAGCCTTCGGTTTTTTTTTTTTTTTAACCCTCTTTCTTATCTCCTGCGATAAAACCCCATCAGATTGCGTGAAAACCTGGTATCCTACTTAGGTCTTGTAAGATACCTATCTCAAGGGACTGGCTCAGTGCTATCTGTGTGAGTTAGCACTACAAATGTAGAGTATCACATTGGGGGGTTTAGGGCTCGGACTACTGGACCACAGACCTTTGTGCAAATCTCAGAGGCACAGCTTGGCCCGAGTATACTCTGGCAGCCCTGATTTTCTCGCAAGTGAGATAATCCTGTCTATTCTCACAGGGTTATTGTGAAGTGTGAATAGGTTAATGAAGACGATGCACCTACGAGCTACTACAGTTCACTGGCTACGCACAACCATGGTATTTTCACATTTAAATTAGAAGACTGCCACGTACTTAAAATTCCCAGCTATCCCGAGCCCTTCACACGCTCTAGATTATATGTTCCCTGCTTAGAGCATACGCTTTATTGGAGCCCAGGAGTCCAACTGATCCGGTATCTGTGTCTCTCTCCCAGCACCCGCTCTACGCATATTATTCGAGCTCTCCCCAGCATGAGAGCCCATGTGGAACGGGTAATCATGGGGCTCAATGTGACAAAACGTTGAAACACAGGACCCCTCTCACAGAGTACGTTCCTCAAATTACACACCTAGGTGAGGCACTAGCATACTTACTCATGGGGATAGGGGATCTTTTGCACTTTCTGAGCTGAATAAAGCATGTAGCTGGTGCAATTCACTAAACATAACCTTTGAGACTTGTCGGCGAGCGAGGCAGAAATCAAGGAGCCCTGTTGTACCTCTTTCCCAACGTCCTACGAAAATATCCGAAAAGACACACGGGAAGAAGGGAAGAAGAACTCTGCCCACATGCTGGCCTACCACAGACATTGCAGCTGCAACTAACTGCTGGAGAACGAGCCAGTGACTACCCGTCTCACTTCGCTTACAACGGTCTCAGTTTACGCCCATTTTTCTGGTGTAAGTATTAATATGGTGCCCCCTTCGCGGTCAAAACAGTTCCAGTTTGGGTGACATATGGTTTCTCTAGGACTCCCGGGTGCCTCAATAAAACGTCGTAAGACTTCCTGATGGCCTTGTAATATATGTTTACACATCTTTTAACAAGCCTAGCTTAAAGTCACATGAAATTTGTTTGGCGTACCTGAAAAGAATGTACATTTTGGTGGGGCGCTCTGTCCATTCTGAACTAGTCAAGGTTTGTTTTCCATTCTAACCAGCGCTTTCTCAGATATTGAACCACCTCTAAAACAGTGTGGCAGGAGAAATAAGGCAGGGGGGCATCACCACAGGAAAGAATCTGGACGCCTAAAAAATGTTTTATTTCTTGCACAAATAGTGAAGAATTCAGACTTCATGCTTGTTGGCAAGAGCAAAGGAGAACATCCATGAAAGAGGAGTACGAGCAAAAAAGATCAAGCGCTGGAGGGAACAACTGACAAAATGCGAAAGAAAATTCCATCAGTTAAGTAGAAGAAAAATGTAAGGAATGGTACTAACACAAAAGCTATGTGATGTCGAGGGCCAAAGAATTGTAGGTGTTCACAGGAGAAAGGAGAACGATAGGAAGCCAACCAGGAAAGAAGGAGAAAATAAAAAAAAAAATATTCCTTCGCTGATAAACACATGTGCATATTCAGATTGAAAGCACTCATCAATATTCAGGCAAAATTAATGAAAAGAGACTCATACCTTGGGATGTCTTGGCATATATCAAATTTACCAAGTCTCAGATCATCAAAACAGGAAAAATGCTTACTGACAAATGCAGGAAAATCAACCTGACCAGTTTTCTCCTCAGGAAAACAAAACAAAACAAAACAAAACAACTCCCCCAAAACCCCCCAACAAAAAAACAAACAACTAAATACAAGAAGAAAATGAAGAAATTCCTACCATGTTTTGGGGGATAAAAAATTGTGACCTAAGACTTATACCCAACTGACTTGTGATATACGTGGGAAGAAGACAGTGATGATCTAAAGTAGTGTTACCACCATCCTGCCCCCCCCCCCTTTTCTATACCTCATAACACATCTAGGAAGAGATGTTTTTATAGCATAATAAGGTAACTAGATGTGGCTTCTCACAAGAAGAGACCGTTGGCCTGAGGCTCTGGCTGACCCAAGCTATGATGAGTCACCCCAGAGTTGAAGGGGGTCAGTTCCTCCACACACATCACCCATTTTTGGTACATGGCTACGGCACATGAGTTGGGACATTCTCTTCTCACCTGTACAAGGATTCACAAACAGAATTCTTGTTCCCTCTTCAGTAGAAACGACTTTAATTGTACCTCAACTGAAAGAGAGATGAAGTAGGACCCAAGAATGTTAATATTGTTTTAATATTTTTTTATGTTTATTTGTTTTTGAGACAGAGAGATGGTATGCACAAATGGGGGGAGGGGCAAAGAGAGAGGGGGACAGCGGATCAGAAGCAGGCTCTGTGCTGACAGTCGAGAGCCCCCGTGCGGGGCTCGAACTCACGAACGTGAGATCGTGACCTGAGCCGAAGTCGGACGCTTAACCGACTGAGCCACCCAGGCACCCCAAGAATGATGATGTTTTGAAGAAGGTGACAGGAGAGGCACTAAAACCAACTAAATATAGGGTATTTGACAAGAACAACTGCTTGAGAGACAGGTACTACATTGACTTCAAAATCCTAAAGCCGTTCTTGAAAATGATGTACACAACTACAAACCATACTTTTATTATTTTGGGTTTTTAGGAATATATCAATACTGAAAGTGCCATGAATAAGAGCAGTGCTGCTAAAGCAAATGGACCGTCGTTAGCCCTTGTCTTATTCCCGCTGTAGTATTTGTAACTGATTTTTCATGTTTTTTTGGAACTGATTTTTCAAACATTATGTTTTCAGAATTATACTTGTTATAAAAATATTTTCAAATATATACATAAGTGGGGATGGGGGAATGGGTTAAACAGGTGATGAGGATTAATTACTTACTTGTCTTGATGAGCATAGGGTGATATATGGAAGTGTTAAATTAGTATATTGTATACTCGGAACTAATATAACAATGTGGATGTTCACTAACTAGAATTAAAGTAAAAACTTAAAAAGAATAAAATTACAGTGAGTATAAACTCTCAAAAAAATATACAGAGAAAATATACAGAGAAAAATAGAGAAAAAAGAAAGTTCTCCCAACCTGCCCCCCAATTTTAATCCTCGAAGATAAGCACCATTAAAAATTTGTAGCGTATCCTTAAAACATTATGTACAGGGTGCCTGGGTGGCTCAGCCTGTTAAAAATCTGACTTTGGCGCAGGTCATGATCTCGCAGTTCATGAGCTCAAGCCATGCTTCGGATGAGCCCTGCTTCTCTCTCTCTCCCTACTTCTCTCCCTCTCTATCTCTTCTCTGTCTCTCTGTCTCTGTCTCTTCCCCTCATGGGATTCTCTCTCTCTCTCTCTCTCCCCCCCCCCCCCCCCGCTCACCTGCACCCTCTCTCTTTCTCTCTCAAAAAAAGTTATGTACATCATGCCACATAACCATCTATTGTAAGTCACTGACAATCGGTTTTTTTATTGTAACGTAAGTGCTAGACGTTAAGCTGTTGATTGCCAAGGCCTCCCTTTTAAAGATCTTCATCTGGAATAAAGACATTGCCAGCTACACAACCAGATAAAGCGCCAGGCCACCTCCATCCATGAAGTTCCCTTTTTAGAAAGCCCTGGGTGACCTAGATAACTGACCTTTCCAGTGGCCTTGACTTTCCCCTCCCACACTTTAATTCCTGCTTCTGTGTTTACAATTCACCAATAAAGAGCGAACCTGGGAAACCTGAGGCCCCCACCCTCAACCTCAATAAAGGAAGGACCCCAGACCAGCATAATCTTTCCCTTTCTCTCTCTTTTCCCGTGACCTTGCTGTGCGGCCTCAGGCCCGTCATGGCCCCTTCCAGGACCTGTGAGTAAGAAGCCTCGTATTTTCCAAGTCCTCTGACCCTTGCTGCGGAGGCGTGTCTTGCAATCATAATACAAACCACAAGGGGCAGTCCGGCCACAGTCCTGGGTTCTGCTGGGGAAATGTCCCTTTGTTGGAACCCGCCACAAGTAGTACAGCCCAGGGGACTGTCCCAGGCGTCCCTGGCCCACAGCATCAGTATGTGTAACACGTGGAATGCAGCTTATTTATTACTCATATTGTGTCACTTGAAACCTTTCAGATGACGTGTAACACGTGCTGGGCCACTTTTTTATTTTCTACAAATATGGGATCATGTGATATACACTGCCCCTTGATTGCTGTTTTTACTTAATACACGTTGGACATACATCTCATGTCAATTCCTGTAGATCTGTCATCGTGCCTTTCAACTGGTGCATAGTATTCCATTGCACTAGCAGATTACATTTCCTAATCCATTTATCAAATACCTCACTGACCGAGACTGGAGTATTTTCCGCTTCTTAAATTTTTAATAATGTAGCAGTGAACATCCTTAAACATGCATCTTTAAATATTTGTGCATGCATTTCTATGTGATAAGTTTCTACAAATAGAACTTCTGAGTCGGGGTATGCTTTTACTGTCCACAGATACTGCTGTCGCCTTCTGAAAAGATACAACGCTTTACAGTCACCCAACAGTGATACTGTTTGTTTCCTCGTACCCTGGCCAATAACGCTGTTTACCATCTTTTTATTTCTTTTCTTTTGTTCGGTTTTATTTTAGTTTTTGCAAATCTGATAGGCAAAATACAGTGTATTTCCTGGATTTGTACTGAAGTGAACCCTCGCTTCCTGTGTTTATTAACCACCTTCCTTTCTTTTTTTTTTAATTTTTTTTTAACGTTTTATTTATTTTTGAGACAGAGAGAGACACAGCATGAACGGGGGAGGGGCAGAGAGAGAGGGAGACACCGAATCGGAAGCAGGCTCCAGGCTCTGAGCCGTCAGCACAGAGCCCGACGCGGGGCTCGAACTCGCGGACCGCGAGATCGTGACCTGAGCTGAAGTCGGACGCTTAACCGACTGAGCCCCCCAGGCGCCCCAACCACCTTCCTTTCTTGTGTGCATATCTTCTCCCCACGAGTGGTCTTCCCCTTTTCCTCTCCCACTTTATCTGCACCTCCCCCTCACACATTTCTAAGAGCTATTTGCATATTAACAGTAAGAGTCCTCCATCTATTAAAGAGGTACAACTTTCCAAGACATAGTCTTTTGAAATGTTTATACTGTTTCTTGGTATTATAAAAGTTTAAAATTTTTAAGTCGTACGTTTACATTTTTTTAATGTTTGTTTCCAAGCGATAGAGTGTGCACGCATGTGGGGAAGGGGCAGAGAGAGAGGAAGATGCAGAATCCAAAGCAGGTTCCATGCTGCCAGTACAAAGCCTGACATGGGGCTCGAACCCACAACCTGTGAGATCGTAACCTGAGCCAAAGTGGGACACTCAACCGACTGAGCCACCCAGGTGCCCCTAAGCCATACATTTTATCAGTGTTTTCCATTACGGCCCCTCTCTTATCTAGGAAGGCCCTCCTCACTCGAAGATTGCTCCTTTAACCCCACGTCCTTTGTCACCCTACTGTGTGACCTGATTCTGGCTCTGATCCTTGCTGATCCAAGTAAAGTTTAATTGGCTGACTCATTGAGCATTCATTCAAATATCCTCAGAAAAATACTATTTTCCATGATCAATATCTGGAGAAAGATGTACTGTTTCTCACCTTTCTCCCTAATCGCTAACTGCTTACCTTCCATTTTTACTTCCTTTCTATCGTGACATTGAACACGTATCTCACCCTTATGAAAAAATGCTGGACGTTCTCCCCAAATCTTCTCATCTGCCAGTCTTCCCCATATAAGTAAATAACATCAATAGCCAACTATTTCTCAGGCCAAAACCTGAGGGTCACTCTTGATTTCTCTCTTTTCTTCCGGGACAATATCCAATCTACCAGCAATGATACCAGATCTACCTCCAAAATAGGCCCCTCTTTCTTCTGTCTTGGCCCTCTCCAATCCTTTCTCCAAACACCATCCAGAATGCTCTTTTGGAAATATATTTCCTATTATATCATCCTCCATTAACCTCCTAGAGTGGCCCCCTGCCCAATTACCCTTTGGTTACACTTCAGATTTTGTTAAACAACGTACAAGGGCCATCGTGATGTGCGTTCTGATTTCAGCTACAGGTTTATCCCTTACCTTTGGCTCCCTTCACATTTTTTACCCAAGAAAAACTCTAATATGCCGTAGCCCTCCTCACATGGGCTTTATACGTACTTTCATTTCCTCCAGAAGCATCTTCCCTCCGCCCCCATTCCCATTTTTTTTCGTGGCTCACTCCTGATTTTATTTCAGGTGTTGGTATTTTCCCTTATGGCAGGAAGTCATTTCTGATCGCTAGCCCCCAGATCACATTAGGTATCCCTACAACAGGCGATAATTAGCACACCAACAGTAGGACTAAAATAGTTTGTTTACATGTGTAAGTCCCCTATGGGACTTTTTACCAATTTTTTTTATGAATCAAATAACGGACTGGACAAGTGATTTTCAAGCCAGATTCTTCAAAGTTCCAAGAGCTCCTTACAGATACCATGAAAGTTGCAGTAGGGGTCAGAGGAGGTAGAAAGGAGGAGAGGAGGTAGCAGAGGGAGGGCTTCTGGAGCCTCAACCCCACTTCAAATACAGAAGCTACACCTTTCCCAAGACTGTACATGAAACTTTTGCTTCCAATTTTGTTTGAGAAAAGATTTTGGTGAGAAAAAATGCTTGAGAAACAATGGAAGTCCATGATACTGAAGATCCCGGAAAGCTCTGAATCCTGTGATTTTGTGAAATTGCAATGAATTCAATGGCTACAATAATATAAGATGAAAGAATTAGACTCTAGTCTACGTACAAAGAGGTTTGTGCCAGACTTAGAACATTTCCAGACAATTCAACAGTTCATTTATATTACTGTATGAGACAATTATTCAGTAAGCTATTTCTAGGAGGACGCATTTTTTTCCAAGAGTGCATATCCTACTGCCTAGAAACAAATTACTATGTCATGCCTGCAGAATTAGAATACTATTTTACTCAAACTGTTATTCAAGCCCATGATAGTTTCATTCCATTTTAGTTAGTAACCCAAATCAACCCATAAAATCCATAGCCTTTCTCTTGCCTATGGGAACCTCTTGATTCAGGAAATGTGATTGAATATAAAAGGAAATATTCAGAGAGAAAAGACACAATTGCACAACTAATTAAATCATTTGCCTCTTGCCTCAGAGGTTAATGAGCATCCCAGGCAGGGATCACAAAACCAAAATTAGACATTTTAGAAGTGAGATAAATAGGTATTGTAATCTTGCTATTAAAAATTATTAAAGCTTTTAACACTGTTCTATCACACACACGCGTGCGCACTTCTGACATGTTTTCACCTCATGAAGCTTAGGATTCAAGAAGTGTCGGGGACTTTGGAGACAATATGGCACAAATTTTCTGCTCATCAGATCTGGGAAAGTCACCCGGGGAAGGGAAATAACTCACCCAACCTTTCAAGCAGTAGAAACAAGAGTGGAAGTCAGGTCTGTGACTCTGAGATTGTCTGTCTTTGATACTTAATTTCACTTTGTTCATATTTTAAAAAATATATAATAATCTAGGAATAATACTCCTCAGGATGCAGTGCAGCACAATAGAAACAATATAGATTTTAGAGGATGATCGACCCAGGTTTGAGTTCCAGTTAGATCTTTTTCTAGTTTCTTAAACACCTTGGGACTCAGTTTCCCCACCTAAAAAACACGGGAATATCAATTATGGCAGATTATACTTTTCAAGTATGGCCACCATAACATCCCCCATTCTGCATGCTCTTCTATAATGTGACATGAAGATTCCTACTATCGAACCTTTTTTTAATGTTTATTTTTGAGAGAGAGAGAGAGAGAGAGGGAGAGAGAGAGAGCAAGCATAAGTGGGGGAGGGGCAGAGAGAGAGGGAGACAGAGAATCTGAAGCAGGCTCAGCACTGTCAACACAAGGCCCAACATGAAGCTCAAATCCATGAACCGTGAGATCATGACCTAAACCAAAGTCGGCCACTTAACCAACTGAGCAACCCAGGTGACCAGAGTCCTACTATCAATAGGAGGACTTTTGTCCTGTCCCCTCCAATCCAATTGGACTTATGACTGTTTTCTGCCCCATCCCCTCCAATCCGATTGGACTTGTGACTGTTTTGAGCATTAGGGGACAACTGAATAATGTTATGTGACTTCCAGTTCTGAAACAGAAATGGCCCTGAACTTTCTACCAGGTTCTCTTGGAACCCTTGATTGGAGGAAGGTAGCCACCATGTGTGAAGTTCAACTGCCCTGTGACTTCTACGTTGAGCTGGTGGACCGTTGGAGCTGGGATTTCAGCCTACATCGACTGGATGCAGTAGCCAGCATGTACTGCCAGCCACGTGGGCAGACCATTTAGAATGTTCAGTCTCACTGAACCTTCAAATGACCGAAGCCCCAGCTGACATCTGGCTGCTGTGGCATGAGAAACCCAAAGAACTAGATAACGAAGCCCTTCTTGAATTTCTGATCAGTTAAATCACGAGCATAGTAAAAAGAGTTTTGTTTTACTCCACATGTGGGGCCATTTGTTGTGCAACAACAATAATCAGAACGTGGACTATATAAGGACTAAAAGGTAAAGCACATAGTACAGTGCTCACCAAAACAAACACAGCTAGTTGTTACTGAATTCCATTAAAGTGTTCATTTTTTATACTAAAGCAATGACAATTTCTCATTATACCTAATTTAAGTTCCACTTCAGAATCACATATAATTTCTTTGGGTTAATTTGGGGGCACTCATATTTTTTTACTTTCATTTCTCTTTCTCTCATGTACACTTTTTTTTTGAAATGTTTATATTTAAGAGAGAGAGAGAGAAAGAGAGAGCATGAGCGGGAGAGGAGCAGAGAGAGGGAGACACAGAATCTGAAGCAGGCTCTAGGCTCTGAGCTGTCAGCACAGAGCCCAATGCGGGGCTCAAGCCCACAAACCACGAGATCATGACCTGAACTGAAGTTGGACACTTAACCGACCGAGCCACCCAGGAGCCCCTTTGTTTTAAATTTAAATTCAAGTTAGCTAACAAACAGTGTAGTCTTGGCTTCAGGAGTAGAACTCAGTGATTCATCACTTACATATAACACCCAGTGCTCATCCGAACAAAGACCCTCCTTAATGCCCATTACCCATTTAACCCATTCCCCCCCCACGTCCCCTCCAGCAACGCTCATTTAGTTCTCTGTATGTAAGAGTCTCTTATGGTTTGCCACCCTCTCTGTTTTTATCTTATTTTTCCTTCCCTTCCTCTATGTTCATCTGTTGTGTTTCTTAAATTCCACATACATATATTTGTCTTTCTCTGACTGACTTATTTCACTTAGCAAAATATACTCTAGTTGCATCACAATAGCCCAAATGTCCATCAACTGATGAATGGATAAAGAAGATGTGAGATATATATATATATATATATATATATATATATATATATATACATACATATATATATATATATATACACACACACAAATATATATATATCTCATATATATGTATATATCACATATATCTCATATATACGTATATATCACATATATCTCATATATACGTATATATCATATATATCTCATATATACGTATATATCACATATCTCATATATACGTATATATCACATATCTCATATATACGTATATATCACATATCTCATATATACGTATATATCACATATATGATATATACGTATATATCACATATATGTATATATCACATATATGATATATATGTATATATCACATATATATCACATATATGTATATATCACATATATATCACATATATGTATATATCACATATATATCACATATATGTATATATCACATATATATCACATATATGTATATATCACATATATATCACATATATGTATATATCACATATATGTATATATCACATATATATCATATGTATGTATATATCACATATATATCATATATATGTATATATCACATATATATCATACACACACACACATACACACATACAATGGAATAGTATTCAGTGATGAAAAAGAATGAAATCTCACATATGCTCTTAATTCTTTTTTTTTCTGTAGTTCTTGGTCCTGTCCATTCAGACTTGAGCTTAAATAAATAATATGTATGTATTATCACATACATTCTTAATTCTTTTCTTTCTCTAGGTCTTGGTCCTGTCCATTCAGACTTGAGCCTAACAAATAATATGTATGTATTATATTTAGATAGATACTATTATACAACAAATGCATGCGTGACATCTTAAAAGTTCTCCCAATGTATGTATCTATTTATAAAAATCGATATTCACTTATGCCAAACACATGTGCTTCTGTGTAACAAATGTGTGTAGACTCTATGCTTAGAGCATGTAAATAAAGCCACACAATTTAAAAGAATTTCACCTGATCAGTTGTCCTTCTAATATGCAAAAAACATGCATAATAGTGCTGTGTGTCATAAAGAGAAAAAAACGACTCCCTAGGTAATGGTGGGGGTATTTCCTGTATAACGAATGAGGTAGGACTCATGTTTGGGAAAGATGTTCATTAAACAAAAGAGGAATATCATCTTAAATGCAATAATCTGGCTATTTGCCTGCATATCACAGTACCTGAGGATAGTCCTATCTCCCGTCTAAGTAAGAGCTGTGCAGTGAAAACTGCTAAATGGCAGCATAAATCAATGGTCCCTCTTGAGAAGCTGTTGTTCATCCTCCTCCTGTCTTTACATCTCCCATCATTGAACACATTATGTATAAGGAAAACTTTTGGAGGACGCACCATGTACCAGGTACAACACGGTGCTGTTTCACACATCAATATTATTTCATTCTCCGAATACACTTTTGTGAAGCAAGAGAACATTTGGGTGTACATGGTTAGTCGTAGTACAGGTAAGCAATCATTCTCTTCATAAATCCATAAACTATTAATCTTGCAAGAAATTTTAGAAATCATCTGGTCCAGAGATTTGAAACCAGTTTGGCCTCGTTACTGGCATTATAGGTAACATATTATCGCTAACATTATGTCTTGTTAATAACCAAAAGATCTGAGAAGAGAGTTGGAGTAGGAGCATGCGTAGTTTGAAAAATAAAAAAATCATCCAGGAGTTTCCGATATGCTCCTTTGGATGCATAGTCCCTACCTGCCCCACCCTCCACCTGCCGCCCCCATGTGGGAATCATGAAGTAGTTGAATACACTTTCGTTACAAATGAAACAGTTGAAACATGTCAACGGACAGGAAGCGATTTGGCCAAAGCAAGCACCGCAAGGTAGTGTTACAGGCAGGTTTAGAACCCTTGTAATCTCTGTATTCTTTCTTCTGGGACACTGCTTCCTTCTCTTCCAAAATGTGAACTAATGTGATTATTTTCAAAAATGCTGCATTTGAGAACTGATCAGGCCATCCTTATATAAGCAGAACTTACTGTGTCCAGAATGCAAATTATGTGAGTGCCAGGGCCTCAATGGTCTTCATATTTTAGTCAATGTCCCATTTGCAAGATAAAGCCCAGAACACTGGTGTTGGAGTCATCATCTGTAATTCCAGGCAAAAGAGAGAAATGCCATGCATACTGATCACTCCCTTTGCAAAATTGAAGTTGATGGGGAATTTGGGACGGTCATAACCACGACAGGAATTAAAAATTATAACCTGGATTGCTATCTGAACATGAATCAAAGTATTCCACTGCTTACAGAAAACGTTTAATGGGTGTCCACTTCCGCAGAAATGTATTCTTTTTGCTCATTTTGTTGATTGATTTTTGGCATGAATGTAGATGTGGGAAGCTGATACACTTGATTTGATTCTGTAGCCCTTATTTGTATTCTTTTATTAATTCATTATAGCGGAACGTTCAATATATTTTAATGCAACCAGAATAGAAAATGAGCTCCTCCCAGTGGCTTGTTTCACCTCTATAAATTGTTTTTTCAAATTAAATCATTGGACAACAAAACCATTTGATTTCCTATATTGATGGTGAATGCCTCAGTTCAGTGGTTGCCAAGCATCTTCGCATTCCAATTCAGGATAGACGCGGCTTTTGCTAGAAAAGCCAGATCCACCTTTGAGTCAAACGAGCTACCATCACAACCTATTTAGGTTCCTTCAAAGCCATTTGAAAGAATTAGCCAACACATTCCTCCCAGGTCTCCCAGACCGCAAGTCAAGACCGTTGGAAACACTGGAGAGGAGACACTGTCCACTTACCCAGGGACAGGAAATGTTTGCTTTCCCTATGGCTTTAGTCTTTCATCTGTTTTTGTGTCCTCATGCTCTTAAGCAATATCACCTGGCACACTCTAAGCTTGATCTCTACCCAGTGCAAAATATTACTCATTCGAGCACTTGGTCCTACCATCTCGCCAACCGAGAGTAACACTACTCATCGTCTCCAACAAATGCTAACTCTTCCTTCCTGGATAATTCTAATTAAGTTTCCCTTGGACTGGAACATTTTCTTGCATATGACTTCCACTTCTCATCTCTATCGCCATCTTTTAGCATCCTTACTTACAGGGAAAAAATAGTGAACTTGTTTATCTGGTCTAAAGCAAAGTGGCTTCTTTTGTTTTTTATCTGTTGTTCACAATTTGCAAACATGCAAAGGCAATACTTCAATTTAAAATTATGGTGAGAGGGGAGCCTGGGTGGCTCAGTCAGTTGAGCGTCCTACTTGGCCTCAGGTCATGATGTCACCATTCGTGAGTTCGAGCCCCACGTCGGGCTCTGTGCTGACAGCTCAGAGCCTGGAGCCTGCTTCACATTCTGTGTGTCCCTCTCTCTCTGCCCCCCACCCTCCCGGGCCCCGCTCTCTCTCTCTCTCTCTCTCTCTCTCTCAAAAATAAATAAACATTAAAATAAGATGAAATCAAATCAAATCAAATCAAATAATGGCTATAGATTGCACTGATTTCACTCTACTTAACTGAAATTCAATGATGTGATCCAGAAAGGGAGAGAGGAATTAGACAGTAGAACTAGAATTAGTCCAGAGTAGGCTAGAATCACAGGCCTGAGAGTGTCTGGGGGGGAAGTATCTTTTGCTTTTCTTTTAAATTCAATTGGAAAAAAAGAGGCATAAGGTCCACTTAGCTTCTGTAACTGTGGCCTGGATAGGACATTTAAATCAATTTTTGTTGAATATCATCTATAAGGGCAAAAGTTGTGGCTGCAGCACCAAAGGTGAGCCCTGGGGACCAACACGTTTTCCAGCAATATGGATTTCAGAAGAACTAAAAATGTATCACTTTGTTGTAGAATAAATAAGTGAAAGAGGGGGAATGGATGCTAGAAGCATGCATACTTTAGTAAATAAAAGCATTACCCCATTTAAAAATTCGACTGTGATTGCAAACAGCTTGAGAATAAAAAGTA
Organism: Panthera onca; assembly: GCF_046562875.1. Lineage (NCBI taxonomy): Eukaryota > Metazoa > Chordata > Mammalia > Carnivora > Felidae > Panthera > Panthera onca. Next base: position 10,030,655 of record NC_138357.1, on the reverse strand, counting down.
CATTTGCGTAAACTGTTTAAAACGGGATTCAGATTCCAGGGTTCGTTCTGTCCAAGTGGCACTAACCAGTGTGATGGCTAATTAGGAATCCGGTGTGTTCATCCTGTGGCCTCAGAAGAATTATAGCAATGTATTTAACCATTAAAAATAAATAAAATTACAGATAACTAACCACCACCTAATTGATTATGCCCGAGATTATTTACTGTGGCACGTACGGCTGTCTTACATTAACATGTGTGGGGAATTGCCTCGTCATCTTGATTTGAAAGGAAATATCTTAACTGCAGGGACATCTCAAACGTTGCACGGACTGAGTGCCATTGGTACTTAAATGTCAGCTAAACTCTGACACCTATCTCTACATTCAAAATTAACCTCGGGTCACCGTTGTTATATTTATTAACTAACCCAAAATACCGTGTAACACTCCATTTGAACTTTTCTTTCCACATCTTTTGAAGCGAAATGCGGGGTGGCTAGAACTGGGAGATGTCATCATCTATTCCCGGAGTAGATGCGTCACTGTTTGCACGGGCGCACATTATGAGACACCATTCTCTTTTGTCTTTACCTGTCTCCTCCAACCCCTCACAGTGGGAGGCGCTGATGCCCACCCCCCCCCCCCCCAGCACAGTCCCCGAGCCAACCCTGCTGAGAGAAGCAACATCAAAAGAGCCACCACAAAGTACCAAGTGGGGCCGAAAGCTACATGTTTGCTCTTGATTTAGTAGGTAGGTGTCCGTATACCTGTGTGACCACCCTATCAGTGCACTATGATGGCTGGAGTTTTCCTCCAGTTTCTTTGCCAAGTCCTACAATTCCCACTCGACAACTCTGAACCCTAGAGCCTGACGTCCACCTTAGTTCTTGTCACCTCCTCCTAGAGGGCTGGATTCTGCGTGTGACACACTTGTTCCCTCCTCTCCTCCATTCCCTAGACACTAGCTAGGATCTTCCTGGGAAAGAACTGAAACCACAAAACGTGCTAAAGCCAGCTCAAAATTATCTCATCCCTTTGGACTTTATACACTGGGCAGTTTGGCCCTGATTCTCGGCATCTGGTCCTATACCTAGACTTACCTCCTCTAAACTCCCTCCTCGTTACCTTTCCCAACTCTCTCCTGGTGACCTTGCCCTCTCCCCACGAGCAAGTACCACCACTAAACCTTACCCCCTACGTGACAAAGCTGACCAAGAGCTAATAAATACAGATGTGGACAGTGCAACAGCATTCCCCGGGTCCCATTCTCTGCCGACCCTCAACATTTTCAGTGATAATGAACCTCAGGTACAATGAAAATAGCTGACATGATTCTTCATGGATTGATCATGTGGTCAGCATTTTCATAGGTAAACGGCTGCATTTAATCTACACTATACGGAGTCTGGTCACCACAAAACTTATTGAGGATGGACAGTAAAGACCTTGATGTCTATGCTAATACTCGGAACACGGCCTCCCGTCCTCCTGATAGCTGCTTCTAATGCGTTTTTATTCTGAGATACAATGCTTTGCAATAAACACTATGTTTAAATTGTCTGCTTTGTAATTAGGTAGTCACATACATGTAGTTGAAAACAAGATCATAATACTACACTCGGAAACATGTAATTTAGACGAGTAAGAGGTTATGTATTCTAAGCAACCTTTTGTTTCTTGAACAACTATTTTTAGTATGCAAATATACAGATGTGCACACTTGTTGCTCTCTAATGAAGAAGTCGTGTCAGATCTAACAAAGGCAATGACTCTTGTTTAGTTATGATTTCAAAAAGAAATTTTCAATGCATCTCTTGTGTGTTTTATTTATACGAAGCTTCTATTTTTTTGGTTACAAAATCTACACGTATCATCGACATGAATACTGTGATATTAAAAAAACAACAAGGCTCTTAAGCTGATATAGCAGCAAATGTCTAAGTAATACTTGATGTTTTCAAACTAGAATGTCTACTGATTAGGCCAGATATTCAGCTCAGCTAAACCCAAACAAAAATCTTGCAGCCGATTATAAAAATTACTGTCAAATATTCATGTCTTATCCAAATTGTAAATGGTACAAGAATCCAATGTTCCTTGTTAGATTATATTTCTTTTTTTTTTTTTTTTTTAATTTTTTTTCAACGTTTTTTATTTATTTTTGGGACAGAGAGAGACAGAGCATGAACGGGGGAGGGGCAGAGAGAGAGGGAGACACAGAATCGGAAACAGGCTCCAGGCTCCGAGCCATCAGCCCAGAGCCTGACGCGGGGCTCGAACTCACGGACCACGAGATCGTGACCTGGCTGAAGTCGGACGCTTAACCGACTGCGCCACCCAGGCGCCCCTGTTAGATTATATTTCTTAGCAAGGTTACATCGATATCAATTATGTGCTAAGATGCCAAGTGGCTTGTACGGGGTAACTTAACACCTTCATTAATGTATTGCAAATTCCATGATCTTGATACACACGTCTATGAAATAAAATGATACATTAGAAACATTTCAACAGAACAAAAAAAATTATAGGTCTGTGGGACTTTTCTATGCATGACCTTGACGTTTAATGAGATAGACGATACAGCCATTAGTTTGCTTATTTTCTAATGCTATTATATGCACATTTAAAATACCTATATTTAGCTATACATGTGTGGACTCATTTTACCTGTAAACCTTGTTAAATATTCCAAATCTATATGAGTCTATATATTCTATACATATATACATACATACTACATACATAATTTGGGAGGCCAGCTTATTTGATTATTTGAAAGTATATCACATATTTATGGTCATATCACATACTTTAGCTCATATAATTCTCATAAAATTATATGAGACCAAGGAGATCATTCTCTTCTTGCCAATAGGAAAGCCAAGACGCCGAAGCCCAGTGCATTATCCATCAGCAAGCATTCTACCGGTTATTTCGAATTTTACCATCCAACTAATGGAGGCCTCATAAGTGTGTTTCCACTGTGGAAATTCTGTAGTTGACTTAATGGACACTATCAGCCAAAGTAGAAATTTGCTTAAGGGATACTCTTTAGTGTAGGATTTATTAGGTGGTAGGTGGGAGGGCAAGTTGAGAGAGGATGATGAGTAGAGGAGAAATTACATAGGGTAACACAGGCTTATTGCAAAAAAAATAAAAAGGAACGGGTAAGTATGTAGGAGTCAATTTGGGAGGAGAATATCAGAACCTAGAGAAAGTCTTCCTAGTAGTAGTAGAAAGGCAGAGGAGATGAATATCCTTGCACCTCACGCTTGGGCTAAGACAGCGTTTAACTAGTAATGCACCGCTAGACCTTTCCCTAAAATACACATAACAACTAAAAAACCCCCCCCCCAAACAAACAAACAAAAAACTCCATTAAAAAAAGAGTCTACAATCTACTGTCCCAATTTAAGAGAATTTTCAGTTAACTTCAAGACCCACAGCACTGAGTTAAGACTCACAATAAACTAATACAACTTATACATCACAATAAACTAACACAACTTATGCATTCCTGTCTAAACGAAATCTGAAAAGCCTGCAAGAAAGATGCCTTGCTCTTCTCCCCGCTGGCTGTTCTGTGACTGAGATGTCCAGGGTTTGTACCAACCAGAAACCTGTATAACCATCTCTCTACATATTATTGTGTTTATTTTTTTACAACAATCTTATTGGGGTATAATTTACTTACACATAATGAAATGAACCCATTTTAACTATGCTGTTAGATCAGTTTTGACAGGCACATACACTTCCGTAACTATCCCCGCAACCAAGATCTAGAACATTTCTGTAACTCCAGAAAGTTTCCTCATGCCTGCATCTAGTTAATATCAACCTCCCCCAGAGGCAATTATTGATCTGATATTTATCAACCAAGTTTGGTTTGCCTGTTTTTAAACTCTACATAAATGATATTATGCAGTAAGTGATCTTTGTATCTGGCTTCTGAAGCTCGGCATAATGTCTCTGAGATTCATCTGTGCTTATGTGTGTATCAGTAACCCATTTTCTTTGTATAGTAGTATTAATTGTATCAACGTATCAAAACATTTATCTGTTGATGAAAATTATTGTTTTCAATACATAGAAATTTTGAAAAAAAGTGGCTATAAAATCTGTGAATAAGTCTTTATATAAACATATATTCTCATTTCTCCTGGGTAGATATCTTGGCAAGGTCCCTTTGAGGACTGTTTTTAAGCCTTTTAGAACAACTTCTATAGTTGCCTTTACGCTAAGCCTATTGTATCCTTGCTATTGAAGATCAACTCTTCCGAGATTTCTACTAAATATGTCCGGTGTCCAGTGAAGTGTCTCCATTCTGGCTGGTCAAAACTCGAATGGATTCCAGGCTTGTGTGAGCTAAGAATTGTTCACCTTATAGCATCCCAGCATTATATTGCCTAGTCCTGAGAAGTTTTATCCTATGTATGTGCAACTTTATATTCAGCACTATACTCATGGGGATCCATTTCAGACTTCTGGAACTCTTTGTCTATATAGACTGCTCTTTCCAAGACTCTGCCCTACATATTTCAGCTACATTGACCCCTTTAACTCTAATATCTGTCTCAATTCAACAGAACCTCTGTGTTATGCATCGGTCCCCCATTCCTGCACAGTAGGGTAGAAGGTGTGTCTGGGCAGAAAGACTGGATGATCATAAGTTTCACTTCCTTGTTTTCCTTCTCTCAGGTATCACTGTCATGCTCTGCATGCTTTTTGATATTTGAAAACAAATGTTTCCTATATTTTGTCCATTTTCCAGTCGTTTCCAGTTCAATGCAAGTAAGATTTCAGACACTTTGTCATGATTGAAAGACAATGTTCATGGATATTGTTTTTGAAGGTGGTCAAAGTACTATGCCCTTCCCCTTGGATGTTTGGTTATTCCCCACACAGTGAGATACAATCATTCACACACAAGATAGAGCAGGAGGTTGAGGGGAGTGGTATCTATTTATTGCCTCTGGAGGGCGATAATAGCCACCTATAAATTTCTAAGGGATGGGATAGAGAGAGGAAGAGTTTTGGTTTCATCACATGTTGGAGACCTTTGGGTTGATGTGCTTCTTTGGTTTAGCAAGAGCAAGAGAGATAGTGGAGATAGGTAAATATTTCAACTCAATTCCAATGAGACATACTAGAAGAATATTCACTGAAAATTGGGCCAACTCCTATGTACACCCATCTGTCCTCTAGCTATAAATATGCCAAGGGTATTCCACCAAAACCCAAGTGTACGGTTTTCTGGGTGTAAATTTTGGGTCTGATTACGGTAGCTAAATATTTTGTCAAGTAAAGACATACTCTATTGTGACTTCCATGCAAATGTTCTTACTCTAGTATTTTGAGATTCATTGTTCTGCTGATTTGATGCTTTCACATGAGACCACAAACTTTATAGTTTAGTATTTCTGTTGAGATTATCTGGCAACACTATTCATATGGAAAGAGAGTGGGGCCATGAAAGAGAATACACCACAGACTCTATTTGTTGATAAGCATGGAATCTGTATAGATTTGTTCTTGTTTCACATGGAATAAACAGAAACAAAACTACTTTGGGTCTCTGATAAAACAATATAGAAACAGAGAAATGGAGTTTCATCTTAATGATTCGCTATGCTTCTGAAAATCATTTAATACATGATTAGAAGCAAAATACTTCAAAAATTTATTAGAGACAATAATACCAAAATGTCAGTTCTTAACAACTTGATCTATAGATTCAGTGCAATCCTAATCAAACTCCCAGAAAGTTATTTTCCGGATATTGACAAACTAATTCTAAAATTTATATGGAGAAGAAAAACAAACAGAATAGTCTAACACAATATCGAAGAAGAATAAACTTGGAGGACTGACACTACCCAACAACTTCAAGGCTTACTATAAAGCTACAACAATAAAGACAGTGTGGAATTGGTGAAAGAATAGACAAATGTATCAATGGAACAGACCTGAGAGCCCGGAAATAGACACACATAAATAGAGTCAACTGACGTTTGTCAAAGGAACAAAGGCGATGCAATGAAGCAAAGATAGTCTTTTCGAAAAATGGTGCTGGAACAATAGGACATCCGCATGCAAAAAAATTAATCTAGACACAGATCTTACACCCTTCACAATAATCAACTCATAAAGAATCACAGATCTAAATGTGAAATACAAAACTATAAAACTCCTGGAAGATAACTTAAGAGAAAACCTAGGATAACCTGGATATACAACACCAAAGGACCAGTCTCTAAAATAAATAATTGATAAGGTGGACTCATCGAAATTAAACATTCCTGCTCTTCAAAATGCTACATCAAGAGAATGAGAAGACAAGTTACAAACTGGGAGAACATATTTGCTTAAGACACATATGATAAAGGACTGGTATCCAAAATATACAAAGAACTCTTAAACTTCAACAATAAAAAAAATTAAAAACCTGGTTTAGAAAATGGGTCAAAGATCTTAAAAGGTACTTCATCAAAGAAGACATACAGATGGCAAACGCAGGTGAAAAGATGTTCCACACCATATGCCACCAGGGAAATGCAAATTAAAATAACAATGATATTTCATTCCACACCTATTAGAATGGCCAAAATCCGAAATACTGACACTGAATGTTGGTGAGAATGTGGAACCACAGAAACTCTCGTCGTCGCTAGTGGAAATGCAAAAGGGTACAGCCATTTTGCACTTGGCGCTTTCTTACAAAACTAAACATATTCTTACCATATGTTCCAGCAATTACGCTCCTCAGTATTTACTCAAAGGAGTTGAAAACTTCTGTCTACACAAAAACCTGCACACAAATGCTTATAGCAGCTTCATTCATAACTGTCAAAACTTGGAAGCAACCAAGATATCTTTCAGTAGGTAAAGGGATAAATAAACTATGGTACATCCAGACAAGGGAATATCATTCAGTGCTAGAGGAAATGAACGATCAAGCTTTGAAAAGATATGGAGGAAACCTAAACGTACATTAATAAGTGAAAAAAGCCAATACGCAAAGACTACATACTGTATGATTCCATATATGAGATTCTGGAAAAGGCAAAACGCTGTAGACAACAAAAGGATCCATTGTTGCTTGGGGTTATAGGGGAGGGAGGTATGATTTGGAGGAGCACAGATGATTTTTAGAGCAGTAAAACTATTCTTTTTTTTTTTTTAATTTTTTTTTTGACATTTATTTATTTTTGAGACAGAGAGAGACAGAGCATGAATGGGGGAGGGTCAGAGAGAGGGAGACACAGAATCTGAAACAGGCTCCAGGCTCTGAGCTATCAGCACAGAGCCCGACGCGGGGCTCGAACCCACGGACCGCAAGATCATGACCTGAGCCGAAGTCGGCCGCTTAACCGACTGAGCCACCCAGGCGCCCCAGTAAAACTATTCTTTATGATACTATAATGATGGATTCATGTCACTATACATTTACCAAAACTCATAGAATGCACATTGACAATAGTGAATTCTAATATAAACTATCAACTATGGGTAATGATGATTTGTCAATATAGATTCATTGATTATGACAAATGCACCACTCCTGGTACATGACGCTGATAGTGGGGGAGACTGTGGAAGGGGTTATAAGTGAAATCCCCTTCTTTTATTTTTATGGAAAGAGGCCAAATGTCCATCAACTATTAAATGGGTAAAGAAGATATGGTATAGGGGCGCCTGGGTGGCGCAGTCGGTTGAGCGTCCGACTTCAGCCAGGTCACGATCTCGCGGTCCGTGAGTTCGAGCCCCGCGTCAGGCTCTGGGCTGATGGCTCGGAGCCTGGAGCCTGTTTCCGATTCTGTGTCTCCCTCTCTCTCTGCCCCTCCCCCGTTCATGCTCTGTCTCTCTCTGTCCCAAAAATAAATAAAAAACGTTGAAAAAAAAAAAAAAAAAAAAAAGAAGATATGGTATATATATATATATATATATACACACACACACACACACACACACACACACACACACACACACACACAATGGAATATTATTCAGTCATTAAAAAGAATAAAATCTTGGCATTTGCAATGATATGGATGGAGCTAGAGAGTATTGTGCTAAGTGAAATAAGTCAGAGAAAGAAAAATACGTTATGATTTCACTCATATGTGGAATTTAAGAAACAAAGCAGATGAACATGGGGAAAAAATAGAGGCAAACCAGACAACAGATTCTCAACTATAGAGAACAAACTGAGGGTACTGGAGGGGAGGTGGGTGGGGGGAAGGGTTAAATGGGTGACAGGTATTAAGGAGGGCGCTTGTGATAAGCACTGGGTGTTTCATGGAAGTGATGACTAGATAAATTCTACAACTAAAACTAGTATTGCATTGTTTATTAACTAAGTGGATTTAAATAGAAAAGAAAAAAGGAAATCTCTTTAATTTCTGTTCCATTTTGCTGGTGAACATAAAACTGCTCTAAAAAACAAAGTCTGTGTAAATAAAATGGATTCACATCCAAGATCAAAACATAACCTCAGTCAATATATTTTAAAAACCACAAAATAAGAAGTTCATGTACATTCTTTGATCAAGTTGTAAGAAAGTTAGAAATCAATGTTAGATCAAATTTAAATCCACTTACTTTTAAAGTTAAAAAGAAAACCCTCCTCAAACTACAAGCGAGTCAAGAGGAAACGGAAAGATATCTAATACGCAGTTTAATACTATTTATCAAATAATAAAATCCTATACATCAAAGCTCAATGAATATGGCCAACATGACAGAGGAAGAGTCACAGCTATGAATGTTTGTATTATTATTTTTTGAAGTTTATTTATTTACTTTTAAGATAGAGAGAGCGAGCATGAGCAGGGGAGGGGCAGAGAGAGAGGGAGAGAGAGAGAATCCCAAGCAGGCTCCGCTCTGTTAGTATGGAGCTGGATGCAGGGCTCAGTCCCACAAACCATGACATCATGACCTGAGCTGAAATCAAGAGTTGGATGCTTCACCGACTGAGCCACCAAGGTGCCCCTAAATGTTTGCATTATTAATAAGAAAGAATAAAGGTAAACTAGCTCATTATTCAACTCAAGAATTTTGATGAAAGGAACTGAGACAATAAATTGATAAACATCTTGAATATAATTTGTCAAAAGCATTAATATACAGATATCTGAGGAACAAAATCAAGAAAAAAAGAATGAACATACAAAAGAAGCAGCAGCAGAATAATTTGTCAAAAGCATTAATATACAGATATCTGAGGAACAAAATCAAGAAAAAAAGAATGAACATACAAAAGAAGCAGCAGCAGAATGTAGTGCGCTAACCACTTTATAAACACGGTATCATTTCCTGCTCACATCATAACTCTAAACTTGGTGATATTATGCTCATGTTATACAGGAGAAGAATACAGACCAGAAAGGTTATGTGATTTTACAAGGATCACACAACCAGTAAGAGAGCCAGTGATTCAAAATTTTTAAGTGTTTTTATTTATTTTTGAGAGAGAGAGAGAGAGAGAGAGAGAGAGAGAGAGAGAGAGGATGACAGGGGAGGGAGAGAGAGGGAGACAAAGAATCTGAAGCGGGCTCCAGGCTCTGAGCTGGCATTTCAGCACAGAGCCCGATGCAGGGCTCGAACGCATGAACCCTCATGAACTGGGAGACTATGACCTGGGCCCAACTTGGACGCTCAACCGACTGAGCCACCCAGGTGGCCCAGAGAGCCAGTGATTCAAACCCATCTGACTACAGAGCCCATACTCTTAACTGTATTATCATAAACATTTAGATGTAGTGACAAGTGTTATGATAACGCATTCAAAAACCTCAATAAAATACTATCTTCTGAGAAAATTACCAACCTTTCCTAAATTTAAAAGTGGAAAGAACCAATAACTATGGCAAAAACTGGAAAAGAAAACAATGAAGAAACATTCCCCCAATACTTCTGAGTATGTGGTTTAAGACATGGATTCTTGGGGTGCCTGGGTGGCTCAGTCAGTTGAGCAACCGACTCTTGACTTTGGTTCAGGTCATGATCCCAGGGTTGTGGGATCAAGCCCCGCATAGGGCTCCACACTGAGCATGGAGCCTGCTTGAGATTCTCTGCCTCTCTCCCTCTGCCCCTCTCCCCCACTCATTCTCCCTTCTCTCTCTCTAAAATAAAAAAAAAAGCACAAAAAACTAAAAAAAAAGAGGTGCATTCTTTCAAGCATTAGATATGGAATCATTTCCATCCCGTAGACCTGCCTAAAAACAATGAAGCAAAGAAAGTACCTGAATTGCTTTGTTCCTTAAGTTTAGATTAATTCTTATTTATACATGTAAATTGTAAATATTGTAGTATTCTACAAATTTCACACACAAAAAAAATGTCCTCCTTTATCATAATACTCTAAACACCTTTGCCTGTTGCTCTAAGTAAACCTCTTATTGAAAACTGCTCATTTTGTTGGGTACCTGAACTTGGTAATGATTGTACTGTGCATTTACATGCATAAACCGGCCAAAATGTATATCGTTTTGTGTATGTATTTGTTTACATTGTCGTACATGGAGCATTATGCTACTTGCTAGAGTCAATGATAATGTTGTAGAAAACTTTCCATTTCATCACATACCTAACTTGTTTTAATTTACATTTTAACTACTACAGTATTTCATAGTGTGGCTGTACCGAGATGATTTATCTCATACTGATGGGTATTTGTATTTTTTCCAATATTTCACTATCTCAATGTAATAATAAACATCTATCTATATCTCCATCTCCATCTAGATCTCTGTATACTGTATAATACACAATGTATACAGTGTGTTTCCAGGCTAGGATTTGAGAAGTAGGAAGCATATGTTTTTTTTTTTTTTTTTTTCAATGTTTTTTATTTATTTTTGGGACAGAGAGAGACAGAGCATGAACGGGGGAGGGGCAGAGAGAGAGGGAGACACAGAATCGGAAACAGGCTCCAGGCTCCGAGCCATCAGCCCAGAGCCCGACGCGGGGCTCGAACTCACGGACCGTGAGATCGTGACCTGGCTGAAGTCGGAGGCTTAACCGACTGCACCACCCAGGCGCCCCTGGAAGCATATGTTTTAATTGTCTCCCAAAGTGTCAGTAATAACATACCATCATTTAAAAAGAGAACCCTGTTCTCCTCACTTTGGTCAAGACGAACATTACTGAGTTTTTAAATAATTGTCAGTCTGATAGGTGAAAAATGGCATTTCACTATATTTGTTTGTTGTTTAGTTTTTTCTTCTTGGATTACCAGTGAGACTGGCCATCTTTTCTTGCCATTTTTTCTATTTAATATTTATATTTTCTTTATTGATTTTTAGGTAAAATTTATGCATGATAAATGTTAACTGTTACCTTATACATGTGTTGGAAATATTTTCTTTCAGTCTTTTTTAATTTCACTTTATGATAGTTTTGTCATGTGTAGAGTAGACTGTATATAATGTTGACATAGAAAATTTAATGCCATTGATCATCACGGATTTGCCTTCTGAGGCATGCCTACAAAAGCTTCAGCATCCAACAACACTAGGATATTCTCAACAATTTGCCATTCATACAAAGTGATTAAATTGATCCCAAAAAATAATCGTCATAAACATGTCACCCTTCCTATTGATCAATTATACCTTTTGTTCCATGAGATGTGTTTTAATTGATATTTTTAAACTTATCCTAAACGTTTCTTACAATGCTTCAACTATATTTGAGTAGCTGTGTATAAATAACGTTGGTGTGTGCATTTTGAGTATCTGCGCATGTATTTGTGTATACATGGTAATCTGAATTTATTTTAGGGTGTACTGAAGTTTTCAACTGCTGTTGCCATCAAATGAGTTTCAAGGGAGAAAAACTATATGATCCTGTTGTCAACTAACAGAGGGAGGGGGAGAAGAAGAGGGGGGTGCATGAGAGCAAGAGTGACAGATGTAGATAATAGGAAGCATGTACCATTATTTTATAGGTACGTAATTATGCTGGTTTTCTTTTTTCTTTTTTTTTTTTTTTTTTTTTTTTTAAATTTTTTCCCAACGTTTTTTATTTATTTTTGGGACAGAGAGAGACAGAGCATGAACGGGGGAGGGGCAGAGAGAGAGGGAGACACAGAATCGGAAACAGGCTCCAGGCTCCGAGCCATCAGCCCAGAGCCTGACGCGGGGCTCGAACTCACGGACCGCGAGATCGTGACCTGGCTGAAGTCGGACGCTTAACCGACTGCGCCACCCAGGCGCCCCTATGCTGGTTTTCATTTCATGTGGTGCTTTGACTTCATTAAAATATATCATACTTTGGGGCGCCTGGATGGCTCAGTCAGTTAAGTGTCCAACTCTTAATCTCAACTTAAGGTCTTGATCTCTGGGTTGTGAGTTCAAGTCCCACGTTGGGCTCCACTTTGGGTGTGAAGCCTACTTAAATATATATATGTATATACGAAATGAAATGAAATGTAATATATATATATATATGTATATATACATATGTACTTATACGTATATATATATTACATTTCATTGCTGAAATAAAGAAATATAGTCTCCATATTTTCTGATAACATTTCCATACTCTCCTTTTCAATGTTAAACATTTTATCCACAGATGAGTTATTCCCTTTGTGGAAGTAATGGAATAATTGTTTCCATGAATGCTTGCCCTGGCACCGCAGAGTCCTTACTTTGGGGATCTGGCCTCTATAGTCCTTGGGTTCTAGAGGTCTGAAAATAGAGATGATGCCTTTTGATAGGGAAGAATACCCTTAGATTCATGAATATCCATCCTTGACTAGTTTTCAGTTTACGTTCTTGATTGAAGATTGACACCTGTTTCGGTGGCCATCAAGTCTGCCTCTAAAGATGTTCTACTTGAGTAGCCATCTCCATAACCTTCTGCAGAGCAGGTTCCTGGGCTTGCCACTGTGACGTGGAGACTTATTATGAGCACTGCATCCATCTTGCTTCTGATGTGAAGCACCATCACATGACCTCTATTTTTTTCTGGATCCTATCTTCCTTTTGCTATCAATGAGCCTGTTTTTGTAACGGCAACTCCTATCATTAGCTCTGGCCCCCACTAAACTTCACAGTGATGCTGCTACCCCTTTCCCTGATGCTTTCCTTATCGCTTTGGTAAGTGATCTACTCCCACGTTCCCAGTGGGACACAGTCATTGGATATGTTTTCCTGCCTTGCACAAGAAAGGCAAGGTAGTATATCTAGAATGTCTACTTCTATGAACCTTTTAAGCCCTCCTTCCGTGTCTACCATGGCAATTCTGGAATTTCAAGTTCGCTTCTTACAGAGCAACTTTTTTGTTGTTGTTTGTTTTCTGGGAGCCTTCCCAACAACGCTTCCTCACATTAGCCCCAAATTCTTATATGGATGTTAAACCTTACAAGATGGAAGAGTACCCTGAATTTGACCAACTCTCTATTATCTAACTTTAGGTTCTACTTATCTCACCTAGCACCCTCAGAATCCAGTCCTGTGCATCCTCTTCAGCTCCTGATTGTAATAAGAGTAATTCTTAAGTGTGGAGGTATGTCTATAAATCACATAATCCTCGCAGTAAACTTTGCAACCCAGACAAAATTTCCCATTTTACAGATGAATACACTAAAGCTTAAAAGGATTACATAGGGGTCCAAGGTCACGCCTTGCATAAGTGATAGATTACTTTCATTCCAAAAGTCATATTCTCAATAGTCCTCTTTGATTCAGGAAACCAGATCAGAAGTGGTTGATTTGGACAGAAGGAGAGTTTCTTGACTCTTTAGCATGATTTTCTAGTCACTATGGCATCACTTCAACCCACCAACTATGAAGATTTTAACTGTCAAGTTAAGCCTCATTGAGTGGATCCTTGTACATACTATGCTGGGAGGAAAAAGAAAAAAGTTTTGTAAATGGAAAAATTCCTGGATAACGTAACCACTGGAACCAAATGTAATAACTATAACTGAAGTTCAGACAGGAAAAGTTATGTGGCAGGACATCTGTTAAATTGCTAACTGTGCCACCAATCATAGCTTTTCCCCAAGCACACAGATTTACCCTTTGGAGGGTGGACTACTTCAAATTATGTCTATGAAAAAGCCAAACTAGGTAGCTATTAAGGACTCGTACAGTTGAATGGGGACCAAAATCTATAATTTAAAGATCCAGAAGCCTCATTTTTATAAGCAGTAAAATAGAAAGGTCAGGAGCACAATTTATCCTTCACTTTCTCTTCCAGTGTAATTTACACTAGAATTATGTTAACACCTGCGGCTTTGGGGCAATCAAGGTCACCCTAACTACCAGTGCAACTTGGAAGACTGTTAGCTGGCAAAGTAGGCTTAGAAGCCTCATATACAACTGGTCTTTATAAACTGCATCCAGTCACAGACCGAAGTGAAAGGCATCGAAGTCCGCCTTGAGTTAAAAGACCCAAGACAAGGCCCTGTGTTACTAATTGTAGGACTGTCACAGAGATATGCCCGGCGAAGCTTTCAAAATAAGTAGAGACAAAGCATTCATCTGAGAACACATGTAATCCAAGCTTACTGTAATCAGCAGTCGGTATAGCTGAAATGGGAAAGTGATGCTTTCAAATGTGCCGTTCAATACCGTAACTTTGGAGAAGCGCAGCACGTCTGGTCTTGAATGTGGTCGCAAAGGAACAGGTGAATTTTAACTACACGCCAGAGTGGAAGCCGACTTCAGCCAGGGAGACTTGAACTCTGGCACTGGCTCTGCCACGACTACGGCACGTGACGCTGGAAAAGTCACTTGCGCTTTTCAGGGCTTATTATATTCATCAGGAAAATGAAATGATCTTGAGAGGCCTTTCAAGCTCTAAACACCCATGACTGCGAATAAATAACTTTGTTGTTTCACGACATCTCTGAAGTGGTTGACTAAAACACTGCCTTTTCAGATGGGTGTTGTAGAGATCCTCCTTAAGGAGAGGTTCCTCCAAGAAGGGACTATTATCCCGCTTGTGAGAAAGTTCAGAACATGCTAATTGGGCAGGCTTGAAATTCCAAAGATCTGCAAATGGAACAGGTGCAAATGTAACTGGTGATAATTGATGGCTAATTATGCAAGCAATAACACACCCCAGGGTATGGGCTTGTGTGCCAATACATACACGCCTTGGGTGTGAGTTTATTAGCAGGCAAACACACACCCTGGAGGTTGTAGTGTGCGGACAAAATGCCTTTGAAAACACAACACGGTTTTAAATGGAGTATAAGATTGTGGAAACATTAGCACATAAAGTAGTTCAACGATAACCAAGTCAGCAGGCGTAGTTCGGAAGAACATGCCTTTGAATATCCCCCTTCAACCCCTCACTCAGTACTTCTGATCATTCTGACCCCTTGTCCCTACACCTGCTAAATTTAAAAAAGCGATGTGGAAAAACATCAAATGCCTTCATCATCTGCCTTTAAAAATAGAGACTGTAATGAGCTGAATTAGCTCACTCATTAGCTGAGTGAGAACTCAGAGGGCAACGCCAGGAAAATATTTTATCATAAAGGATCAAGTATGTTTGACCACTGTGTAGTAAATGGTTTTCTAGTCTCTTTACTCCGATGATGGAGCATAGGCCCCGGGAATTGATATTTAATGATGCCAACCAGAAAATCAATGCCGTTAACTGAGAAGAAAATTGGAAGAAAATTATAAAAGGGCAAGATTATTAAGGTGTTTTTTTTCATAGTAAGAATGTCACCCGGGCAGATTTCACAGGTGGAATAGTGTTCCCAACTGAGTATTAGGGAAGAACTGGTCAGATATAGACTAATGGGGACCATTGGTGTATGGCTCCATATTCAAATTACAGCCAGAATGCCCATCATTTCTCACCACCTCCACTGTTATTTTTTAAAAATTATTTTAATGTTTATTTATCTTTGAGAGAGACAGAGATAAGATGCGAGTGGGTTAGGGGCAGAGAGAGAGGGAGACACAGAATCCGCAGCAGGCTCCAGGCTCCGAGCTGTCAGCACAGGGCCCGATGCGGGGCTCGAACTCACGAGCTGTGAGATCATGACCTGAGCCGAAGTCGGACGCTCAACCGACGGAGCCACCCGGGCGCCCCGCACCTCCACTGTTATGACCCTAGTCCGAGTCGCCATCATCTCTAACCTGGACTGCTGCTATAGGCCCATAATCGCGTCCAACCTTGTCTCCTTTCAGTCAGCTCTCAACACGTTAGCCAAAGTGATTCGGTCAAAATAGAAGCCAGATCATGCCATTCCTCTGCTGCTCAAGATGCTCTGAGGGCTCCCATGTCACTCAAAGTGAACACTAAAGCCTTGTAATGGCTGCAAGCCACAGATGTGGCTTCCTGTGTCCTCTCTGACCTCCATTCTTCCCTACTGTTTTTCTCTCTCTGTTCCAGTCATGCTGGCCTCTTTCCTATTCTTTCAAAGCACTCATCATACACGTACCTCAGAGACTTTAAGCTTGTTGTTTCTTCTGTCAGAACACTCTGCCCTCAGATGTCTACACGGCTTGCTCCTTTACGCCCATCAGTTCTTTACCTAAATGGAATATTCTCAGTGAAAATTTTCCCAACCATCCCACCACACATCCAAAATAAAATTGTAAATTGTTCCACATTCCCTACCCATTTTCCTGCATTATTATTTTCCATAGTACTTATGAACCTCTAATATATAAATTAAAACAATGTTTTTAATGTTTATTTTCGAAAGAGAGAAAGACAGAACGTGAACAGGGGAAGAGCAGAGAGATAGGGTCCCACAGAATCAGCAGCAGGCTCCAGGCTCCGAGCTGTCAGCACGGAGCCCAACACGGGGCTCGAACCCACACACCGTGAGATCATGACCTGAGCCGAAGTCGGATGCTTCACCGACTGAGCCACCCAGGCAACCCAATAAATTTAGTTTTTGTTTTTATCTCGTTCTTCTCACCAGAATGTAAGTTCCAGGAAGGCACAGATTTTGTGTTTGATGGAATGATATAAATCCAACACAAATGATCATTTCTTTTTTAAAATTTAAACTCAAGTTAGTCAACATATAGTGTAGTATTGGTTTCAGGAGCAGAATTTAGTGTTTCATCACTTCCATAGAACACCCAGTGCTCATCCCAACAAGTGCCCTCTTTAATGCCCATCACCCATTTAGTCCACCCCTCCAGCCACCTCCCCTCTAACAGCCCTCAGTTTGTTCTCTGTATTTAAGAGTCTCTTATGGTTTGCCTCCCTCTCTGTTTTTACCTTATTTTTCCTTCCCTTCCCCTATGTTCATCTGTTTTATTTCTTAAATTCCACATATGAGTGAAATCATATGATATCTGTCTTTCTCTGACTTATTTTTCTTACCACAATACACTCTAGCTCCACCCACGTTGTTGCAAATGGCAAGATTTCATTCTTTTTGATCACCAACTAATATTCCACTGTGTGTGTGTGTATATATATATATATATATATATATATATATATATATATACCACCCCTTCTTTATCCATTTGTCAGTTGATGGACATTTGGGTGCATGTGCCCCTTCGAATCAGCATTTTTGTTTCCTTTAGATAAATACCTAGCAGTGCAATTGCCGGGTCGTAGGGTAGTTCTATCTTTAATTTTTTGACGAACTTCCATACTGTTTTCCAGAGTGGCTGTACCAGTTGGCATTCCCACCAACAGTGCAAGAGGGTTCACTTTCCTCCACATCCTCGCCAACATCTGTTGTTTCCTGAGTTGTTCATTTTAGCCATTCTGACAGGGGTGAGATGGTATCTCACTGTGGTTTTGATTTGCATTTCCCTGATGACGAGTGATGTTGAGCATCTTTTCATGTGTCTGTTAGCCATTTGGATGTCTTTGCAAAAGCGTTTATGCCTTCCACCCATTTTTTCACTGGATTATTTGTTTTTTGGGTGTTGAGCTTGATAAGTTCATTATAGATTTTGGGTACTAACTTTTTATCCAATATGTCATTTGCAAATATCTTCTCCCGTTCTGTCCACTGCCATTTAGTTTTATTGATTTTTTCCTTCCCTGTGCAGAAGCTTTTTATCTTGATGCGGTCCCAATAGGTCATTTTTGCTTTGTTTCCACTGCATTTTGTTAATAAATATTTGTGAACTAACAAATGAAATGAGAATACTCTCAGCCAAGATTCTAGTAGTAGTAGAGGTTAATTACTAAGACCTAGGCTGAGAGTACTGGTCAAAAGTTTAACAATTTCTTGTGTTTGTCAGAATCATTAGGGTTTACAAGAATGTATAGATTTTGTTCTAAGATAGATTGGACATGAACATAAAGACCCATACGGTCAACCTTGGGTTTCAGTGCTTCTACATTTTTACTTATTTTTGAGAGACAGAGCACAAATGGGTGAGGGGCAGAGAGAGAACGAGACACAGAATCCGAAGCAGGCTCCAGGCTCTGAGCTGTCCGCACAGAGCCAGATGCGGGGCTCAAACCCATGAAGCGTGAGATCATGACCTAAGCCGAAGTCGGGCGCTCAACTGACTGAGCCACCCAGGCACCCCTGGTTTCAGTGCTTCTAACGCTTCAACAGGAGCTTCATAAAGAACAAAAATTGTGGCCTAGCTTGCTCAGGATAATGACTGCAGCTTATCGCAAGTGAAACATCTATGTATCTAATAATTACATTAGGTTTAATCAAACTAAATTGATAATATTTGACAATTTTTAACCTAAAAATGGAGATTTCATGTTTCAAACTGATAATTCCCAAGTGTCTCGAATCAGTTATTTTTTTAAGTTTATGCATTTATTGAGAGAGACAGAGAGAGAGAGAGAGAGAGAACATGCGCACCAGTAGGAGAGGGGCAGAGAGAGGAAGAGAAAGAGAATCCCAAGCAGGCTCCGTGCTCTGCCTGGAGCCTGATGTGGGGCTCCATCTTATGACCGTGAGATCATGACCTGAGCTGAAATCAAGAATCAGATGCTTAGCTGACTTAGCCACTCAGGCCCCCCTCGAATCAGTTATTTTGTGACCTTCCCAAATGGAGTGCTCTTATTGGAAAGACCGTATCAGCCACCCGGGAAGAAACTGTCCTATCTCTTGTCCAGCCTTGGTTATTTTCAGCTCTGTTTGCCTTCAACTTGGACACTGCTCCAATTAGGTGTATCCAGAAATCATGTTAATTTTCCTCCAAACACAAGATGAAATCCACTTCTACCAGCCAATTTCCTTAGAATGTGGCTGAATTCATGAGGCTCTTTCTGGTACAAGTGATAGAAACCCAACTCAAAATGAACTGGCTTAAACAAAAAATGGGGATTTACTGGCTCATAAACTGAGAAGTACAAATTGAGATGCTGAGTCTAGAGGCTCAAATCGTTCTGTCTCGCCATCTCTTTGTTTTGCTTAGCTGTATTCTACATAGATGTGCTCTACGTGTGATGGGTAAGATGGTTACAGATATCTCTAGTCTCACACTCTCCTTAGTTAATCTAGTGGAAAATTTCTTTCTTCCAATTTCTGCACTTTGGGGAAGATACTTAGGAGCTCTCCATGAGTCCAGTATCCACTTTTGGGCCAACATTGTACCCAAGAATGAAATATGGATCAAATAATTGACAATTCTAGTAGGAGCTCAAGTAGGAAAGAATGAGGGCCTCACCTATAAGGTTTTAACTCTGATCAAAAGAGAGGATAAGGAAAATGCACAGCGAGGGCAATGATAATCACCACAAGTCCATTTTTGTGTATATATTTGGCACAAGAATTCAAGGAGTCTTCTTGAAACCTGCCTGGCACATACTTCAGGCCTAACTAAGATAATCACCTAAACTCATCTTTCTTTCTAGGATTTAGCTTTGCATTGTGGCACTATCAACCCAAAGGCATCCCCGTGAATCCTAGGGACAGGTTGGTTTCAGAAGAGGGAACTTTTGTGATATTAGGTGAGTCCCTTTTGAGTCAGTGGGGGAGGCATCTAGCTTCTCTTGTACTGATGGATATTGTTTCTTATTAAAAAGCAGTAAGTAGAAAGATACAATTATGGAATCCTAAGAAGACAAAGCATTACCAAGGACCAAGTAGACTCTAGAAGGCAGTCAACAATAGGTTTAAAATTACACATGTTAACACCACCAAGGAAAATTGAAAGCAATAATATTAAATTTCCTGGAGGGTTTAGGCAATCAAATTCTTCAAGAAGTGAAGCTACGTAAAGAGCTATGCCACGACATTATAATGAGGATCTTAGGTAGAAAGTCATGTGCAGAGGACCCTTAGGCCAGCCTAGAGGTTCTCCACCTAGCTGGGGAGTTTTATTTGCTTGTTTATTTGATTATCCCAAATCCCAGGACTCACCCCAGACCAGATGTTCTGAAATTTTTGTGCCGATTAAAGTAATGAATGAGAAGTGAGCTCTCCCTGATGATATGTGGGTTTCCCAAACATGGAAAGGATGATCAGGTTCAGGGAAGCTTATGAGTATGACAAACGCTGTTTGTAGTAATAGTGTCACCAGTAATGGTGTTACATGAATCATTATCATCGATTTTCCCAAATATTATTGTCATAAAGGTTTCCGCATCGAGTCTCTTACACAGCACATAGACATTGTCACAGAGACCTGTCCAGGAAATTAAACCTAATTCAACGTTTCTTAATGTAATGTTGACAAAGAATAGATGTCTTTCTTTTTTATTATTTGTCAAAATTTATATGACCAAGAAGAACTCTTTGGTTGATATAAAATACAAATATTGCTTAGTCCTGCCATGGATCGGTTAGGGGTGATTACACCTACTGGAAGGAGGCACAGGTGGTGGCTTTCTTCCACAATCATGTACCATTTCATTTCAACAAGCAATTTGAAGTCACAGTTAAGTCTTTTCTATATTCCTTTTTTTTTTTGATGTCTTTTTTTTTCCCTGTCACAGACTCACTGTCCATAAGTTGGCTGTAACAGGAAACACCCAAGTGGATGCTAACATATTGCCATAGATAACAACAATGAAAAGTGTAATATCTTTTACCATATAAGATGCTGTTCTCATTCCAGCTAGTGACAAGAAACAATTGCTACTATATCAACTGTGACTGTTTCAAACCTTAATGTAACTCCCGGGAAACTTGAAGGGGCATGTTTTTCTTCCAGAAAGGTGCGATGTGAACTTCTCTGATGAGATTATGGCATTGGAAACTCAGCTGGGTTTAGCGATGGGCAAAAAAAGCAGTGTCAAAGCATAAAGCATAATTTTTATCTTTATGGTAATAAAGCAGTCTGGCAAATCCTGAACTTGACGTGTTGTAAAATGTCTTCCTGGGGCGGTTGTCTGCCTCATTTCCCACTAGTACAGGACACTTTTCAATATAAAGCTGACAATAGGGCCAAATAAGGAGTTTACTAAGATGTTCATTTATACAGAGTTAAGGATGGTTTGGTCCAGAGATGGAAAATACGAGCAAATGGAAGCCGTATCAGATTGTAGATAGACAGGCTAAATGAATAATCCATTTAAAGGAGCCAGACAGAGAGGAAGAGCAGTGAAAAAAAAAAAAAAATAGATACAGAGGAGTCCTCGAGAGAGCAAGAGCTTGGAGATGATTAGAGACAGAGCAAGGAGAAATCCTCATGCCTGTGAGAAGATACTGCAGTTATTTTTCAATGGGCTCCGGGGGGCCTCAGGGACTGGAAAGAGGAAGCCACTGAAAGTGCTCCTGTGGTGATCTTTCTACATTAATTATCCCAACTCAATACCTTCCAAAAGGTATTTATTAAGCACCCTCTACGTATAGAGTGCTGCATTAGATCCAAGCTTCCTGGCAGTAGTTTACGGCGAAGAAAGGGATTCCTTTCATTGTCCGTGTCCCCTCTAGTTGATTGGTAACAGCTGCGTGGACCTCTCCGTTGATGAAGATTCTGAGAGTATATTTGGGCTCAGCAGGAATGACTGCCCCAAAGTCTGTCATGTCCCCTTTATGGGGTTTTTGGTGAGAATTAAATGAGATAACAGCTCTAGAAAGCTTAGCCTAAGGCCCGGAACAGAGCAAATTAGGTGAATAAGAGGTCCTCTAGTAGAAAGCACTGCAAAACTAAAAATCAAGCATACTTAAAGAGTAAGGAAAACTGGCTCATTAACTGAAAGGTCCAAAGGTTGGGTATGTTTCACTCAGAGTTTGAACCACAGATTCATGATGCCAACAGTGGTTCTATTTCTCTATGATGATCGCCGCTCTGCTCTCCTACCTAGTCTAGATTTTTCCGAAAACTGGCTTCCTTCATGGGAACAAAATAGCTCCAGCAATTCCAGGCCTTACATCCATACATCCAACCCAGCAGCCCATACTGGAGTGAGCTTCTATGCAACAAATGGATAATGGATGTTGGGGTTTTAGCTACCAATATCTATTACGTAAGCACTCGATAAAGGTAAACTTCTAAATATTCTTAGTAAGATGGGTGACCGGTGGCTTTTGTGCTACAGGTTTGCCAAATCTCGTTTCATCCACTCAATATTATATTTGTCCAACTTATATTTTAGTAAACAAGTCAAAAGTAGTCATAGAGTAAATGAACGGATCAATGAGTTCTAACAGCAAGGCTGATTCCTTTGCATAAATCTAGCCTTGGAAAACTCAAGGTTGTTTGTCCAATACAATCTACCCAGAGGAATACTGGTCAAAACCAGTTACACATCACTGGGTTTCTAGCCACGTGCCTGCTCTTGTTAGACGAAGAGATCAGAATTTGTGCACTCTCTACCAACCCTGATTCCACTATTTCCTGACCATCATACTTGCTGATGGATCATTTCATAGATCATTCTTCTCTCCTCTGGCCCTAAGACCAGCTGTGATTCACTCATTATGTAGGGCTTAGTAGAAAGCCTACAAGTAGCTGCGCACCAATCAAACCCTTATCTAGCTAGCTCTAACTGTGTACCAGGTATTGTATTCAGAGCCAGAAATACCCTGAGAAACTCACCAGGATGTGATGAATGCTATAACACAGATACAACCAAGGTCCTAAATGACTATAGTAGAAGGTAACTTCCTTTGCCTGGAGCAGTGAGAAAAGCTCCCTATGACGAGGTAGGCTTTGAGTTCAGTCTTTGGGCTGAAAGAATTAAAGTAATATGACCCTACAATAAACTATATATGTGTTACCCAAATCCACCAAAAAGACTTTGAACAACTTGAGATTCCTTATTTCTATTAACTGAACTATGTGTTCTACAAGTTAGGTATTTACTTGTATATTTTTAATTGAAAAACTTACAGAACTCTATCAGTCATTCATATTTTATGTAATTTTATTCCGCCAGAGTGCTTCTGTCATAATTCTTATAGGTATGTCTTGCTCTAAAAGATTGGGAATTAGATTTGAGCTCATAACTACAGAGCTTTTATTTAACCTGTGATTACTGTGCTGTGCTGTGATGTAACTAGAATCATGGAATAATACGGATTTCAGTGTAGCCTGAAGATTCTGTGACAGGACATATTGATTGTATACATTTCTTAATTCTTAATTTACCTTTGTTCTTAGTTCACAGGACAGACAACGGTTGAGCAAATGGTCACGGCCACATTCTTAAAAACGGGCAAAGAATCAGAAGCAAGATCATACGAGATAGGACATCATGCTCACCTTACTCCCGATGTCCTTGAATGCTGTTGGAGGAAAAAGGCTTTGTTTTATAATTAACAGAAAAGCAAAACCTTTACCTCCCTCACGACTTTGCTTCCCTGACAGATAAACATGAAGGATAATCTATTTCTACTTAATCATTTCATACATGGAGAAACTGAGGTCCATGTTTCCTATCCTACCTGTGAGCCAATGATCTTTCTACGATAATTACCTCAACTGAATCCATTTCAACAGATATTGTTAAAGATTTAATTATTTTTGAGAGAGAGAACACAAGCGGGAAAGGGGCAGTGGGGGGTGGGGGGCAGAAGATCCTAGGCGGGCTCTGTGCTGACAGCAGCAAGCCAGATATGGGGCTCGAACTCATGAACCGTGAGATCATGACCTGGGCTGAAGTTTGGACGCTCAACTGACTGAACCACCCAGGTGCCCCCAACAGATATTTTTAAAGCATCCTATGTGTATAGAGTGCTACACTAGACCCAGGGCTTTCAGGCAGCTTACAATCAAGTGCTTGTTTCTTTTTCTTTCTCTTCCCAGCACCTAGCACAATATCTTACACAATATCTTATCTGTTACTTGAAATGATGAATTGCAGTGTGAGGTTTTTGCACAGCCAAGTGTATGAGGAAAGAAGGAAGAGAAATTGTCAAATGCACCAATATATTCTCCTTCACTTATTGCATCCTAACTAATACAAACATAAGTTCCAAATCATCTCTTTTTGTCAACAAATATTCAGTTAGAGCTAATTATGCAAAAGAAAAGAACGCTGTCGGAGAAATTTTAAGAACACATTGAGAGGGAATTCGTGTCAAGATGTAATTTGTCAGCCTGGGTGAGTATGGCAAAAGATGCATTAAAAAGGGCTTAAAAGCTTTGAAGACCGTATACAGATGCTTTAAGAAAGAGAGACGAGGGAAAAGTTCTATTAAACCACCTCTTACATTTTAAGTATGCATTTCATGGTGTTAACATTTTATGTTGCTGGCTAGTTTGGCTCATTAAAAATTGTAAATGGTATAGTGTAGAGACAAAGAGAGAAAGTAAGATCAAAAGCACAGGGACATTAAAGATGTGCTGTTTCAATACGTTCATTAAGCTGCGCTCCCATACACTATTACAATCGCAATAGACGTCAATGAGGCTTCCATTATCATCAACAGGAGTGGTCACAATGGCTCTTTCAAATCCATTATCTCTAATGTCAAAGAGTCCATCTAATCTGTACTTCTTCAGAGCTGAGGCACTTCACCACTAAACTTCTGCTTTTGTTTTTTGACTACGATTTTGCTATTGTATCAGGTTGTACAAGTACAATCCCAGAAGCTTTTCAATGTCAACCAGCAGACATCTTGGCCCTCTCTCACATTATGTACCCACCAACTTCAGCTACCGTTATGAACTGAATGTCTGTGTCCGCCCCAAATTCCTATGTTAAAGTTCGAACCCCAGTGTGAAGGTGGGTTAGAGGTGGGGCCTTTGGGAAGTAATAGCTTTGGATGAGGTCTTGAGTGCCAGGCCCTCATGAGGGGATTAGTGTCCTTATAGCAACAGGAAGAGAGACGAGAGCTCACTTTCCCTCTCTCCCAGCCACTTGAGGACACAGGGAGAAGACAGCAGTCTGCAAACCAGGAAAAGAGCCCTCAGTAGGAACCAGATTTTCTGACACGGCGATCTTGGAATTGCCAGCCTCCAGAACTTGTGAGAAATAAATTCCTCTTGTTTAAGACACTAAGTCTATGGTAATCAGTTACGGCAGCCCGAGCTGACTAAGACAGCTACACAACTGGTATTTTCATCTGGAATGCACAGGCTCGTAACTTCGTGCATATATGTATGTATGCTTGTGGGAGATATTTCATTTTGCAATGAAAGTTACACAAAGTCTTGTATCTGCAAAATAGCAGTATACGATGAATAAAATGTCTTAGAGTTGCATGGACTACTATGGACACTTGTGCTACAATCAAATGGAACCCAATCTGTGGGAGATGTTTAATGTTATTTAATTTAGGGAAGCAGCTTTTATTTTTTTAAACCATTCAATAGTTTTCGTCAGGGTACGTTTGGACCTCCAGTATATCAATTGGATTATAGTAAAGACCTTCTAGCCTGAACCTTTTACTTTACAGATGAGGAAACTAAGTATCAACGAGAGGACAAGATTTATTTAATTCCACGCGGCCAATAATGGGCAAAGTCAAGTCATAAAACGAGCTCGTTCTATTATAACATGTAGGTTTTAATCACACTTCTACCACTAACTAGCTGCATTATTTAAGCAGGTCACTTAAACCCTCTGAGTCTCAGTTTCATCATTTGCAAAATGAGGATAATAAGGTACCTACTTGATAATATCTATCTGTAAGGATTATATGAAGTGCTCTATGTGAATATTTCTAGTAAACTATAATGTGCTATACAGATTATTACTTATCTTCCTCCTCCTCCTCATCATCATTATCATCATCACCATTTCCTGACCCCAAACACAGTATTTTTGCCATCATATATGGAGCTTTTGGCTTTATTTTAGCAGTAGAGTCCTTTATTCAAACATAATCTTCCTTTGCCTTATCCCCGGGAGCCCTGGAAGGGCTCAGCAGAACCCTGAGGTTACAGGAAATACACTTAGAAAATGCTGCGTGTCTGTTTTCTTTTTCACCGATGGACAATATATTTACTTTTGTCTACATTTCATCTCAGACCTTCTGAAATCGAAGTAGGTAGAGATTTCTTTTCTGTTTCTAAGAATCAGCAGGAATAACTGAGACAGTCTCATGCGGAATAGGTTAAACCGCACGGAACGATGTTAACAGGACAGTTAGACCTATTTAGGCTGGGCCTGCAATATTCAGAGGTCTTTCCTCTCACCCAGAGGCTTGTTAGTCAGTTCATACCTAGTCATTAAGGCCCCACGAGATCTGGCATATACCATTCAAGGGCACCAGCGGCACAGAGAGCTCCAAAAATCCTCGTATTGATTAAGCAAGGAGGGTGCGATGTGGTGAATCAAGGAATACTGTTATCACCATTGACGTTCTTCTGACATTTATGATCTCATTTAATCCTCAAACTGACCTTCTGAGGAAACTAGAACTTCCCTTCCAGAATGATACATCAGAGCCTCAGAGAAGTTCATTGACCTCTCGAGCAAGAGAGCCTGGATTCAAAATAAGCTCTATCAGATTTCAAAGCTCTTGCTCTGTTAAATCCCTGAGCCGCAGGAAAATTCATTCATTCATTCATTCATTCATTCGCAGGAAAATTCATTCACCCAACGAAAATTATCCATTGCCACTGTGTTCAGGGCATTATATGAAAATGAAATAAATAAGTGAGGTTACATTCCATAAAATTCCAGAATAATAAAAATAATACACAGGCAAATTTATGCATGATCGGAAGCTTCTGGATTGACACGGTATTTTGAAACCTATGATAGCAATGATTTACTTGCGTGACACTATGTTTCTCGTCTTCATTCTTAGAAGTCATACACTGTCAAGTTATACCTTAGGAATCAAATGCTACCGTGGGTAAAAGATACAACAGCTTGTAGGTTTAGATAATCTTGCTAGAACTCCATGCATTTAAAAGCCTTCTAGCTACCAAATTGTGTCTGGAAATTAATTTAGTTTTATATTTATTTTTTTTTAAATTTTTTTAATTTTTTTTTAATTTAGTTTTATATTTGTACATACATATGTACACTGGGACATCATCAACCTTGACACATCCGAAAACATGGTGTTTTAACTTATATAGCTACAGACAGATTGAGGTTGATAAAAAAAATAGATGTAAAATATAATTGCCTTAAAATGGACAGAGAGTAAGATTTATAGAAGGAATTCAAGGATTGGGGTCTAGATCTGACTTTTCGTCTAACTGTACATTCCCTTCCTTACCTAAGTAACTTGATTACCATTCCCTGAGAGTCCTTCTCAGCTTGCACATAATGGGACTTGGGCTGGTCATGCTTAGGGACTAGTTTTAGGACTAGCAGACTATATTCTCCTACTCTGAAAGTCTCTCTCCCTTTTTCAATACATACACATTGCATGAAAAGGAAATAGAGATAATCATCAAAAAGAAAGAAAACTAAAACATTGATACCACCAAACCCCACCACTGAAAGATAACCACTTATTAAAATGATACATAGACATCCTGATATTTCCAATACTTGTCATATAACTATAGTCCATATATATTCATATATATATTAAAGCAATCTCCTCATATTGTTGGACTTTTAGAGATTCCCATTTTCAACTTGTTATTATCAAGGATGATATTACGGTAACCATATTAGTAACTATGCCTTATCATGAATATTCTATTAAGTAATTGGTATCAATTTCAAAAGATTAAATTAACAGTCAAAAGCTAATTTTAAAATACTTTTGGGGCACCTGGGTGGCTCAGTTGCGTAAGTGTCTAGCTCCTGATTTCGGTTCAGGTCATGATCTCACAGGCATGAGATCTCGCCCCACGTTGGGCTCTATGCTGAGCACGGAGCCTGCTTAAGATCCCCTCTCTCCCACTCCCTCTGCCCCTCCCCCACTCGCACATGCTCACGTGTTTTCTCTCTCTCTCTCCCTAAAAACAGATCGATAGGTAAATAAATAAAATACTTTTGATATGCGACTTCTAATGGCCTTCCGGACACACTGTAAATATACATTCCCATCAGTAGGGAATGAGAATATCCTTTCTTCACACTCTTAACAAATACTCGGTGCCACTATTCTTCTTATTATTTGCTGATAGGATGATTATGATCGTCATGTAACAATATTCCTGGAATATGGTGAAGCCGTTTGATCTATAGAGCTGAATCTTTGATTAGTTACAAACATTTTCCCGAGGCGTCTTGGAAATTATCTCATCTTTTCTTCCTCAGAGATACTAATTATGAGTATATGAGGTCACCTTCGTTTACTTTCCATATCCACCATTAGCTGGATATCAGTAGTTGTATACCTTTACCTTTGGAAAGAGGTTCTTGCGAATTTTTTTTACCTTTGGGGTGAGATACCTACTTTAGAGAAGATAACGATCAGTTGGCTTTGCCCAGGAAGAGGTGCACCAAGTATGTGTTCTCTCCTGGCATCTTCCTTCACGTGAGTCTAGATGTTGCCGTGGTTGGCAATTCCTCTTTATATATTTTGAAGTAGAGAGCTATTCCTATACAACTGTTTCCTTATTTTACCAAATGTGAAGATCTCTTCTTGTCTTGAGAGATTAGAAAGAATTTAAGTTTGTTAAACCTAGTACTGTCCCCTCAGTGTTTTATTATTCATAAATCCACATTTGGTATGAATACCAAATAATATACGTCCACGTTTTGTTAGGATATGTTTTCTTCTATCCTTTCAACAAAAGATAAACTTAAAAGATCTAAGTTTCGGGTAAAATTTCAAAGAAACATTCAGAAGACACGAAAATGAAACACTTAAATAACTTTCTTAAATGGAAAACTATTGTTACGCTCTTTGCACAATACGAACTTGACATTCTTGTCAGACTGAGCCTCCTTTGCTGGTCATATACAAGCTATTCACTTGTAGCCATTCTGAGTTCTGTAATATTGCCACTTCTGAACTTTGAAAACAGGCACTTTGACATTTTGCCATTTCATCATGAGGTAGGACCTCAAACTGATCTCAATGATCTCATATAAACTTTTCTTAGGCTGATAGTGAAAATAAATCATGCATTTTTTTTAAATTCGAAAAGTAGAATAAGAATAGTCATCATTTATACTATCTTAAATCTCATTTATTGATGAATTCTGTTTATTGCTGACCCATCACTGCTTTAGATGACCTATCCACCTCCCTTACCTATTTATTATCCTACAACCCTCAACGAAGTGTGGTATTACTTGGTTAAACCAGTTTATGGTTTGGAAATAGGTACAAGCCAACAACAAAAAAAACAACTGTCCTTCTATTTCTCAAAGCTACCTTGTCACTTACTAGACATGGTCTATTCCTCAGAACTCTAGAATTCTTATCACCTGCCATTCACATTTGAATTCGATACCTTTTCATCTCTAGCGTGAAGTCCAAATAGAGACTTACAAGAAAAAAAGTAATATTAGAAACAGATAACATATCTACTATTCGAGAATTATCAAGCGGGTTTGACATATGAAGCTGAACTTCATCTAAATATCAGCTGACTATCTAGTTCTCGTTAAACACTTTCCATTTACATTCTCGGCAGAAATTTGGGATATGGTGATACTGCTCTTGCTACCCACTTCGCTCCTGCTTCCCTATGTCCTAGCCTGACAGAACCACTTGAAACTTCGAATGTGCTATGTTTTCTCTAGCTTCCCTGCTGCTTGCTTCTGTTTTTCCCTCTGCTAGAATACCCCTATCACATATTTCATCTTACTGCGTATTTTATCTTATTAACTTAAATATTGAGTCTTCAAAAGTCAGCTCAGGTGCAACATGCTCCATAAAGCCAATCCTTACCCCACCCTCACACGAGTTGAAGCAGGCGTATCTAGAGCACGTTGAGTGTCACCCAATCACTATCCCACATTGAACATTTCCTCAGCTGTATTAGTATTCTGCACTTGATTGTGAGCTCCGTGAGAGTTATGTATGCCCAGCGCCTCAAAGAGAGCATGACTCAAAGGAGGAGCTCAGCAAATATTTGTTAAATGAGGGAATGGGGAGTAGCTATAGAAAGCGCCATGTGCCTAGGTAAATGGAAAAATTACACGAAACTGTTTTATTCATATTCACAAGATCTACGTAGGGTAAGTAGCACAGGTATTATTGATACAATTTTATAGAAAGGTAATCATCTCCTAAGAGATCAAGTCAGTTTGCCAATGTAATTTATTTGGTAAGTGGAAAGAGCCCTCTTTCTGTTATTTCCTTCCTTCCTTCCCTTTTTCTTTTCATTCTTTCTTTATAAATTAAAAGCCACTTTACTGAGGCATGGTTGACATACAAAAAGGTGTGAATTTTTAATGCATACAACTTTGTAAGTTGGAGAATAAATATACAACTTGAAACCATTACCACAATCGATGTTAAAAACATATACGTGATCTCTAAAAGTTTCCTCCCACCTTATTTATCTATTTATGTAGTAATAAGAATACTTAACATAACATCTACCCTCTAGGTAAAATTGTAAGTATACGTTAGAGTATTGTTAACTATAGGCACTATGTTTTACAGCAGATCTCTAGGACTTATTCATCCTGTGTAACTGAAATTTTGTACACTTTGACCAACAGCTATTTTCCCCTCCCCCAAAACCTGGTAACCACCAATCTACTCTCAGCTTCTGTGAGTTTGACTATTTCAGATTCCTCATTCGTAGAAATGAAATTGTATAGCATTTGTTCTTCTGTGACTTATTTTACTTAGTATAATGCCTTCTGTCTAGATCCATGTTGTTGCAAATGGCAGAATTTTCTTATTTTCAAAGGGTGAAAAATATTTTAGTGTGTGTGTGTATGTGTGTTCCATTTTCTTTATCCATTTATCTGTCTATAGACTCTTAGTTTATTTCCATGTTGTGGCTATTGTGAATAACGGTGCAATGAACTTGGAACGCAGACCTCTCTTTGAGATCCTGATTTTAATTCCTTTGGATACATACCCAGAAGTGGGATTGCCAGATCATATAACAGTTCCACTGAACTTTTTGAGGAAAATTTTCACAATAGCTGCACCCATTTATGTTTTAATCTTGTATGACGGTCCTGTTTTCTCCGCATCTTCACCAACACTTGTTCTCTTCATTTGTTGATAATAGCCATTCTAATGGGTGTGAGGTTTTCTGACTGTGGTTTTGATTTGCATTTCCCTGATGATTCGTGATGTTGAGCACCTTTTCATATACCTGTTGGTTATATGTCTATTCAGATCCTTTGCCCATTGTTAATAATTGTGTGTGTGGGGGGGGCAGATACTGAGTTGGAGGAGTTCCTTATACAATTTGGATATTAACCCTTTATCTATAAGATTTGCAAAGATTTTCTCCCATTCTGTAGATTGCCTTTTTCTCTCTGTAATTGTTTCCTTTACTGTGAAGAATCTTTTCAGTTTGACATAGTCCCACTTGTCTATTTTTGCTTTTGTTGCCTGTGCTTTTGATGTCATATCCAAGAAGTCATTGCTAAGACCAATGTCAAAAAGCTTTATCTTATATTTTCTTCTCGGAGTTTTTATACTTTCCGGTCATATGGATCAAGTCATTAACCCATTTTAAGTTAATTTTTGTGTATGATTTGAGATAAGAGTCCAATTTCATTCTTTGGCATGAAGGCCAGTTTTCTAACACAACTTTTTGAAGATACTAGCCTTTCCCCATTGTATATTCTTGGCATTCTTATGAAAGATCAACTGACTATATATGCATGGGCTCACTTCTGTGCTCTCTATTGTGTTTCAATGGT
This sequence comes from Panthera onca, assembly GCF_046562875.1. Taxonomy (NCBI): domain Eukaryota; kingdom Metazoa; phylum Chordata; class Mammalia; order Carnivora; family Felidae; genus Panthera; species Panthera onca. Next base: position 9,998,638 of record NC_138357.1, on the reverse strand, counting down.
TTATATGCCTGTTGATATGCCAGTAAGATATTGTTTGATTACCGAAGCTTTGTAGTATGTTTTGAAATCATGAAGTGTGATGCCTCCAGCATTGTTTTTCTTGATCAAAATTATATTCACTATTCAGTCTTTTGTGGTTCTATATAAATTTTAGGATTTTTTCCTGTTTCTGTCAAATATGTGCATAGGGTTTATATAGGGATTACATTAACTCTGTGGGTTGTTTTGGGTAGGGTGGACATGCTAGCAATATTAATTCTTGCAATTATGAGCATGAAACATATTACTATTTATTTGTGTCTTTTCAAACTTTTCATACCAATGTTTCATGGTACTTCTAAGGTAGGTCTAGTGGTAATGAATTCCCTGTTTTTGTTTGTTTGGGAAAACATTTGATCTCTCCTTGGTTTTTAACAGACAGTTTTGTTGGATATATTATTCTTGGTTGGCAGTTTTTTTTTTTCATTCAGCATTTTGATTATATTATCTCAGTCCTTCCTGGCCTGCAACATTCCACTGAGGTATCCCTTTATTGTGTTATGGGGGTTTCCTTGTATGTGATGAATTGTTTTTCTATTGCTGCCTTCAAAATCCTCTGTCTCTGACATTTAACAATTTAATGATCATGTGTCTCAGTGTAGACTCCATTAGTTCATTCTATTTGGAAACTTTGGGGCTTCATGAATATAGATGTCCATTTCCCTCCCCCAGTTTGGGAGCTTTTCAGCCATTATTTCTTTAAATAAGCTTTCTGCCAATTTCTCTTTCTGTTCTTCTGGGACTCCCATAATATATATGCTGGTTGGTTTGATAGTGTTTATTAGTCCCATAGGCTTTCCCTACTCTTTTCCATTCTGTTTTGTTTTGTTCCTCTGACTGTATAATTTCAAATATTGTCTTGGAGTTCATGGATTCTCTTCTGCTGGAGTCTGCTGTTGAAGTTCTGTATTGAATTTTCAGTTCAGTCATTGTATTCCTCAGTTCCAGAATTTCTGTTTGGCTCTTTTTTATGGTTTTTATATCTTTGCCGCATTTGTGATTTTGTTCAGATATTTTTTACATATTTCATTGAATTGTCCATCTGTGTTCTCTTGTAGCTCACTGAGCATCATTAAGACAATTATTTTTGCATTCTTTGTCAGACGATTTATAGATCTCCATTTTATTTGTTATCTATCACTACAGCTTAATTTGTTCCTCTTAGGTTGTCATGTTTCCCTGATTCTTCGTGTTCCTTATAACCTTGTGCTGGTATCTGTGCACTTGAAGAAGCAGTCACCTCTCCAATTTTTATGAACTAGTTTAGAGAGGTAAGCCCTTCACCAATCATTGCAGCCAGAGACTCTAGAGGATTTCTCAATTCTTTTCTACGGGTGTGCCGGCTCCACTCCTATCATTCCTTCCTGGGAAGGAATATTTAGGATTGTGTGCCCATTCTTGATCCCACAGAGCTGTTCCAAGTGCTTAGAGCCACCCACTCCTTTTCCTAAAGGAATGCCCCAAAACATGGATGCTGGGGGCAAGTTCCACTTCTCTCCCTCTCTTCTGAAGGAGATGTTTTAGGGTTTTGCACCTCTTCCTACCCCACAGAGCCATACTGGGTGTTGAGAGTAACCTGACCCTTTCTTTTCTCTAGGGCAGGGCAGAGATGCAGGGACAATGGGCACAAGCTCCACTACTCTCCTGCCCTCCTGAAGGGGCAGTCTCAGAGTGGTGTGACTTCTCCCAATTCTGCAGGGTGGAGGCAGCTGCTGTGGTCCAAATGCTATCTGCAGGAGCATGCACATGTGATATGTGAGGACACACGGGTTGCCATCCACAAGGGTGCATGGGAAGCCATATCTGGTGGTACCTGGGGCACTGGCTGCAAGGTCATATGGGGCACTGACTGTGAGGGTGCATGTGGGATAGATGGCCGGTGGGGTCTGCACATGGGTGGGCTGGCTAGAAGGATCTGTGAGCAGGTTAACTGACAGGGTCTGTGGGAAGGCCAGCCGTGGGATTTGCAAACTGGTCATTTTAATCCACATGTCAGTGGCCCCTATTTGTTTTTAGCTGCCCCCAGACATTCAGCCATGCTGATTCCCTCTGGATACTGGGTGAGATGAGAAAGAAGCTGGCCTCTCAAGCAATGTCTCAAAAGCTTGGGGATGTCAGACACTTCACTCAGTCTTTCCCCCACAGGAGAAATCATGGGCAGAGACAGTCTGTCTCCACACTAACCTATGCCAGCTTGGGGGAGGGTTGATGTGGGTAAAGTGAAATGGTTCTTACTGTTTTCAGTATGGCTGTTCTTGACTCTTCTGCTCCACTAGTGTGCTGAAACCTCTCAATCATCTCTGGAACTTTCACAAAGGTGTTTCATCTGTAGATCATTGTCAAGTCAACATTTCTGGAGTGGGGTGGAGTGGTGGGTAAGGTCTAGGACCTCCTGCACTGCTATCTTGATATAAAGCTGTTTCTTTATCCTGTCCTTCCATCCATCATTTCATATTCCAAATACTGCTAGACATTGGGGATACTGATACAAACAAGACACAATTTATACTTTTCAGTGGAAGCCATGGATTTATGAATAGAAAATAGTAAAAATATAGTTGTGTGGAAGATATACTGGACTATTGGGTAGAGGAAGAACACTGTGTTAGTTAAGACCCTCTGAACAGCAGATGCCAGGATGAGATTAGGTATTGAGAGATTTGTCATAGAAATGCCTATTAGGGAAAAGTAAAAGGAACAGTAGGGGCAATGGAGGGAGCCATGAGGCTATGATACAGATCGAATCCCTCTGAAGGAGAGAAGGAAGGAATGAAGGTTGAATAGATGGAGATCTCAGAGTACAGGGCAATTCTATTTCAATGAGGCCAGTGAGAAGTTGTACAACTTGCAGGAATGAGCCTGCCATAGTATTTATTCAATTCTCATTAACTGAGAGAAGACCATGGGATATGTGACCTCAGTGCAAGTGTAGTATTGGATTCAGAATGAAGCTGCTGGGACCATCTGTCAATTGTGCAACTCGGAGCAGGAGACATGATTGGCACATTTTCATAACTACCACAGACACCTTCTTTATCTGGGGGATTCACAGGAGGAAGTGAGAGACAGGGGGTATGACAGACTTATTATGTTTCAGTCAGCCAAAACAGGAGTTCCAAGAAGAAATATGATATGGTGGTGGTAGTAAAGGTGTGTGTGTGTGTGTGTGTGTGTGTGTGTGTGTGCATGTATGTGTGTGGTGGGGATGGGAGGTAAAACAGACTTCTCTCCAGAAAAAAATTTATTAAATGCAACACTTGCAGACATTTTAGGCACTTATCAGTGTAATCTCTATGAGTTGTGCAATTTATAATTGAATCATTTAAATGTCTGAATGAGTTAAATCAGCGTTGCTGGATATTAATTCACCGAGCAACAGTCACTAGGATTATTATATAGCTAGGGGATGAATCTCCCATTCTCAAATATCTTTTAGAAATACTGAGTTCAAGTAATTTTGCATGGTGTGTGTGTGTGTGTGTGTGTGTGTGTGTGTGTGTGTGTGTTTCCTGAAGATTTTTTTTTCAGAATCTGGGATATACACATTTACATGGTGTCTCCATGAAGAAGATTTAGTATGCAGTGTGTCACAAATGTAATTGGCTGAGGAAACCTATTTCTTGCAGAGCAGCTCTTGTAAGTAGTACTCTGCAGAACATTTTGAGAAATGGTGATTTAGTTGAACAATCTCATATCACTGAAACTTTTTTCACACTTATTGAGGGAATGAGGTAGAGCCCTGGAGTATCATTTTCATAATATAGAAATTCTTTCTATGCTCTGACAGATGTATTGCATAGGAGTGGTCGAGAGCATGGGTTCTGGAATAATGCAGAACCAAAGCGTGATCCCTGTACTTGCCCCTTACTGGCTGGGTGACTCCAGCATTCTGTGCTATGATATTCTGGGCCTCAGGGTCTGCAATGCAAAATGAGGATATTACGCATCCTTCCCTTGAAGAGTTGTTCAGAGGGTTAAATGAAAACTATGCAAATCAGCTCACACCTAGTAAGCACCTTATAAATGTTAGCTGTTATAATTAATAAACATTTCATCAGAATCCATTTCCCTAATGTGTAGAAACACTTTGAAGGAATAAGTCATCTGTATTAGCTGTGGCTCACTCTGAGATTCCTTCCTTCCTTCCTTCCTTCCTTCCTTCCTTCCTTCCTTCTTTCTTTCCTTCCTTCTTTCCTTCCTTCTTTCTTTCCTTCCTTCCTTCCTTCCTTCCTTCCTTCCTTCCTTCCTTCAGTCCTTCCTTCCTTTCAGATTCATCTCAGTATATACCGTAAGGTGGCAGAGGAGGGTGATAAGGCCAAGAAAGAAGATGTTCAAGGACCCTGGAAGTTGGTAGCTCTAGACTTTGATACTTGCCTTTTTGAAGACAGAACTCCTTTTAAGAGAAGCAAGGCTGTGCTTGGGAGGGAAGACTGAAGCTAAGTCATTCATCGTGAAGGGGCCCATAACAAGCAAACTGCAAGTAATGACAACATCAGGATATGAACTCATAAATATCTGGCTTCAAAAACATGTGCTTTGAAGCCAGATATTTATGAGTTCATATCCTGATATTGTCACTATTTAGTTGGGTGGACTGGAGCTAGTCACTTAAAGTTTCTTGGCTTCATGTTTCTCATTGTAAAATGGACAAATAAAACTTGGGCTGTTACAAGGATCTCATGAGATAATGTATGTAAAGGGTCTAGTGCCACAGCGAATGCATAAGTGGTGCTCAGCCAATGTGAGGCTTGAAAGTTTCAGATATGAGGATTTTCATAACAATTTACATAGAATTTGAACATATCCATCAGGGCTCATTTAATCTAAATGGAAACTTTAAAAAATATCCCTTGCTGGTTTTTTATGGACTGAGAAAGACAGAAATTCAGCCAAGATGCTGAAACAGCCAAAAAAAAAAAAAAAAGAGAGAGAAATATATAAGGTGGAATTATGGCGTGGTACAAGCGGTGTATTTTTCTTCTCAAAACTGAGGTTGTCATTAGCGTCCGTCAGGAGTGATACCACTGTAACAAATGGGAAATGACATCTGGGGGCTTGGACTCCATTCCAATCCCTCTCTAAAAACGAATTCAGAATTGGTCTTTTAAAACAACCATACCCGGGCCCATCCTAAGAGGTGCTGATTCGATTGACATGGGGCAAAGCCTGGCCTGTACTTCTTACAGGCTCTCCAGGAGATTCTAATGCGCAGCCAGAATGAGAACTAGTACTGTTGTTTGCCTAGACACCTATCTCTAAGGCTTGGTAGATATGATGTGAAATCTATCTGTCCTTTGGGTGTAAACATTTTGCAATTGTCTCTCATCTAGGCATAGTACTCTTACAAGCCCTCCTATCACTCTGCTGGGTACAGCAATTCCCTGCCAGTGCCTGTCATCACTCCACTGGGCATGATGGACTGCACCACTGCTATAACAGGCCTGGAAGTTTCTGCCAATCAGTTCCTCTCCATCAGAAAAATCACATTTGTAAAACCGTCTATGTCTGTGCTGGAATGTCGATGTTAGTAGAGCCGGGGCTTTGAATCAGGGAGGCGTATCTGTAACTGCTGCAATCCTTTGGGACTTCCGATTTCCAACACGGAAGCAGTCACAACAAGCAACCGGCACAGATGGGCAAACTCGTGCAACTGCCGTCGGATGTGTTGCCAAATATGGAGGAGAAATTTCAAGTCAAACATTAGAGCATGGGAGAATTGGAATTTGAATATTTTGTTTAATGACGTCAATTCTGTTTTCACATCAGGGTTTGACAAACTTTTTTGCAAAGCTCTACATAGTAAATATTTTAGATGTTGTGGGCCTTAGGCCTCTCTCAAAATGACTCATCTCTTCCATTGTCATGGGAAAGCAGCCATAGATGATGTATTGAAAAAATAAGCATGGCTGTTTGCCGATAAAACTTCACTTATGAAAACAAGTGGCTGGCTGCATTTGGTCCATGGGTCATAACTTGCAAACCCATGCAAGTTTATGGGTTATAGGTTTATAGACGGACGATACTCGACTTATTTGGGGTTATTATGATCCTAGTAATGTTCACTGATGAAATAGAGTCATCTGATATCTGGGACAATAGCAATAAAAGGGTGAAGAGACTGCTATGCAGAGGAAAGCACGCTTAGCTCATCGCAGGTATGACAAGTACCTGTGAACAGGCTGATGCTAAAATGTGTAAGACATTACAGACTGATTAAAACCTCTGGACAGAGGCAGGACGTGAGAGTGTCTTCAGGAATGAAGTCACTGCAATCATACTGGAAACTGTTGAGGAAATTAATTACTCTGATGACCAGGGAACAACCAGAAAATGGATGTTTGGAAAATGACTTTTTAATCCACTTACGTTTGACACTAATTTTTAAAATTTGAATTTAAAAATTGTAGGCCAACAAAGTTCATGCCGCTGAACCGAGGGTGATGTTCTGAAAGTTACAAGCACAACTTGCATACTGAATTAGTTTGGATGAGGAAGAATCTGAGTATTATAAAAAGATTAGCCAAAAAGTACCCCGATGTTAATATTCCGAAGGTTGGGGGGGTCCTAAGGAAGGTCAGTAAATGAGCAGAAGACTTCAGCCATTCAAGGTCTTCAACATGATAGGTTTGTAAGATTTCAACCAGGTCCTATAAACTAGCTCTAAGAAGCATTTATTTGGAAATTTTCCAAACGCCTAAAGTGTGTAAGGAGAAAAGCAGAAGCTAGGAGTAGTTTTCTGCTTCCATGCCCGAGGTATACGTGCACAGAACTGCAATATTCTCCATCGGCTGCAGAATAGTCCACAAACGTGGCCCTGCTGAGATTTGCACAATCCCCTCACGAGCTAGCATTTAGTATCACCTGAATCTCAGAGTTCCATATCCCACATGCTTGTCTAACGGAAGTTACCAAATCAAATTCAAACTTGTGCCAGAAACACAGAATTCAATACACGTGTGCTTGGTGAATGAATGGAGGAGCAGTTAGTATATCCTGAAGACATATCCCATCTTGCCAATACACTGGACCCCCTGTTAAACATTCCCTAAAGAGTTTCTCAGCCTGCTTTGGTCAACTCAACCATTCCGAGGGAACTTACAATCCTATCTGCTAAAGTGACTCCCAATGAAGTGATGCTTAACCAGGAAGGAGAGGGTGATGTGCGCTCCGAATGGGATGAAGTGTCAAATTCTGTGGGAGGCACCAGAGTTTGATACAGTGAACTCTAATAGGTCCTCCTGCCCTCATCTTCCCATTTCAATTGCCCTATAGTCTGTCTCCTAGGAAATCTTGGTTTTCTCTGATGAACTTGATGAGGGTATACTACCAAATCCTATGGATAAAGATAAAAAGATAAAGAGTTGCCATCTGTCCTCCAACAGTGTACTACTTTGAAAAGCACATGCCAGAGAGACTTATAGGACATTAGTAAGTTACAGTGGTTTAAGAAAGGATCAGTAATATGAATTATCTTGAAATTATGATTTATTTAGAATGAGAGAACTCTGTATCATGTGATATTAAAATAGATCTTTAGGCAGAGAGCCAAGGTTGACAAGTACTGAAATCAAACCTAGGTCCCACACCTAGATGCAAAGCCAGTGTGAATAAGAGGTCATACAAATCTCAGAGTCCTCACATCCATTAAAGGCTATATAAAGGGATCATAAGTTAGAGGTTGAGAGGTTTTGAGAAAAGGATTGTTGGAGAAAGACAGGAGTGTGCAATGAGTCTCATTTACTATGGGGTGGGACTGAGGGGCCTGCCCCTCACCTAAAGTCTATGGGGCAGAATTCCAATGGCACAACTTAGAGCTTAAGACATGTTCCTGACACTGGGGTGGGAATCCAGCGGGCTCAGAAAGAGCAGGGCAAGACAGATTGGAGCGAGGCGTATCAGCAGTCCGAAGCAAACTGTAAAGACAGATCTCCAGTGTGAGGGCGGGATGTCACTGAAGAACGTGAGAAGAACCACAAGGTACAAGGAAAGGTTCCACCGTGGCGCCTCGGTGAGCTGGCGTGTGTCTGTACAGGCCACACAGGCGGATGGGGGAACTGCAGCCTATCTAGGTCTCGGCAGAATGCCTGGTGATGCTCCATGGAACACAACAGGAGGGGAAATCTGTGAGACGCTGCCCTAAGACTACCTCCCATTGGCCTCCTTATCATCCCTGGGAGGCTGTCACACAACAGTTCTCCTCACTGTCCACATCTTGATGAGGTAGGGGCTTTCTGCCATGCTCGCCCTCAGAATACAGCCGTAGACTATAAGCCCCTTTGTTTCAATGATACCATGTTTACTGTGTGGGACGGGGACCACGGAGAGCCCACATCTATGAGTAGTCTGATCCTTTAGTTATGTCACAAATAAATAATAGCTTTCTTTAGTAATGTAATAAACTCTCTGAATGTAGAATCGTATCATCGCATCTTTACCAGTTGAATGAGTCAATCCTTGGCCTTGACTTTTCTGTTGTGTATGCCTGGCCCAGGATAAGAGGGAAAGAATTAGCTTTGAATACTTTTCAGGCCCAGAGGATACTTCAGTAGTTACGCACCGTGGTACCAGTCGAATAAGCATATGCCTATGCCACATTTTCAACTGCTTCATCTCTATTCCAAGCCCCACTTCCCAAGCAGAGACAGAGATGCAGAAACGCAAAGCAGGCAGACAAAAAGAAAACAGCCACATCCTATTTCCTGACTGAGGCCTAAGCTGGAACAGGAGTGAGAGATTCTGCCTTGAAATCACCTGGGAGCATGACACTGGACACCCATAGAGTATCTGGAAATAACCACAAATCTGTGGGAAGAACAGGTATTCAGTCAGGGGCCGAGCAAAGCAAATTTAAAGGGAAAAGTAGCAAACAAAATCAAGTTCTTATCTGTTTGCTTCCCACATGTCCCAGCAGTGCAATGCATAGCTCCTCTTTTTTGCCAAAAAGGTAGAGAAGTAATAACAATGGTTCAAAGTAATGAAGCTACCTGAGAGAAGCGGAGCTGGAGTCGACTCTGGAGAACTCTCAATTCTTTTGGAACACATTAAACTCAATAATCATGGAGTATCACGTAGATGCAGACACTGCCCTGGTGGGTGGTGAGATGCTGGGGGAGAGACAATAGGCAAGTAAAGGAACACACAAGATGAATACAGATAGCAAAAAGTGTTACGGACAAAATGAAACTGGGTGGTGGGATAGAGAGACACCTGGATGGCGCATAACTTATGTTCGGTGATCAGAGAAAGCCTCCCTGGTGAGAAGAGATTTCGGCTCAGACCTGAATACTGAGAGCGAGCCATACATGCAAAAATCCCAGGCAGAGGGAATAAACACAAAAAGTCAGGGCTCTGAGGCTCAGAGATGTAGTAAGAGGGCAGTTAGAGGAGATCTATGAATGAAGGGTGGGAGTTAATTCATTTACTCAATAAATATTTATTATCGAGCACCGACTCGATGCCAACTAATATTATATACTATGAGCATAGCACTCAAGAAAACCAAGATCTAAATTTTACTTTTATTTTAGTGTATGGGGAGGGCAACAATCAGGAAACAAACACATCTAGTATATCGATCAGGTGTGAAGAAGTGTTGTGTACAATAACTTTTTAAATGGGTGAATTAGAGGGTGATTGGTTGGTTTTTATAATGTAGATGCAGAAATACCCCGATCTATGGTGACCATTAAGCAGAGACCTGAATGAAGCGAGAAAACAAATCACATTTATCCAAGGGAAGAACTTTCTAGATACACAGAATGATGAGTACAAAGGCCCTGGGGAAGGTATGTGGTTGGCACATTCAAGGAACAGCAAGGAGGCCCAGTGCTTGGACCAGAGTAAAGCAGAGGAAGAGAGAACAAAGGAGGTAAGAAAGGCAGGCAGAAATCTCACGCAGCATCTTGTAGAATATGGTATAATTATTGGCCCTACGTGAATAAGATGGGAATTCGCTGGATAGTTTTGTTTAGAGGATATGATTTGATTCATATTTAAAAATTTTTTAATGTTTATTTTTGAGAGAGAGAGAGAGAGAGAGAGAGAGCGCAAGCAGGGGTGTGGCAGAGAGAGAGGGAGACACGGATTCTGAAGCAGGCTCCAGGTTCTGAGCTGTCAGCACAGAGCCCGACGCGGGGCTCGAACTCATGGACCTCGAGATCATGACCCGAGCTGAACTCAGACGCTTAACTGACTGAGCCACTCAGGCATCCCGATTTGATTCCTATTTTAAAAGGATCACTCTGGATGCTGTGTGGAGAACAGCCTGACTTGAGGAAGAATAAAATGAGGGAAACCAGAGAGCTAGTGCATTCATTCAGGTGATGGAGGCTGGGGCTGTGGGATAGTGAAGGAGGTCAGAAATAGGTTCTGAATATATTTTCAGGAAAATACTAACAGGATTTGCTGATGGATTGGATGTGAGAGGGAGAGAATGAGGTGGATCAGAGATAATGCCATGTTTCTTTTTGCCTGAGGAATCGGTAGAGTGGATGTAACCGCCTGGGGAGTACTGTTGATAGAGAAGGGGTTTCCAAAGGCCAAGGACACTCTTATGGTTAGAGGTGAAGGCAATAAAGAAAATCATGAAAGGAATCTGCAAGGCAGTAGCCAGAGAGGTAAAAGCAGAGGCAAGACAATGGTTTCCCGGAAAACAGAAGAAAGTGTCTCAAGGAATATGGGTGATCAATTGTATCAAACCTACTGAGAGGGTGAATGAGAAAGGGTCTGAAGACTGAACAGTGCATTTGTCTGTAAAAAGGGGTAGAGAAGTAGGTACTGAGTTGAGGAGCGTGTGACACTGAGGGAGTTTTGTTGTTTACTTTGTGTTTGAAGAGGGGATCCATTCCAACACGTTTGCATAATAGGAATATGCAACAGGTGAAGAGCTGATAACGCAGGAGAAAGACCCGCTGCTTCTATTGCCGTGAAAAGCTTTTTAGTTTGATGTAGTCCCACTTATTAGTTTTTGCTTTGGCTGCTCGTGCTGTTGGCGCCATATCCAAAAAAGCCATTGCCAAGACTAAGGCCAAGGAGCTGTTCCCCTTATGTTTTCTTCTAAGAGTTATTTGGTATCGGGTCTTACATTCAAGTCTTTAATCCATTTCAAGTTAATTCTGGTGAGTGGTGTAAGATCTTCAATGTTCTCACCACAAAAAAAGAACCGGTAAATTGGTAGAGTCAGTGTGGAAAACAGTATGGGGGTTCCTCAAAAAATAAAAACATAGAAATACTGTGTGGTCCAATCATTCCACCACTGGGTATTTACCCAGAGAAAGTGAAAATGCTCATTTGAAAAGATATGTGCACTGCTATGTTATTGCAGCATTACTCACAATAGCCAAGGTCTAGAAGCAACCCAAGGGTCCATCAATAGATGAATGGACAAGGAAGATGTGGTATATATACAACGGAATATCACTCAACAATAAAAAGGGTGAGATTGCACCATCTGCGACAACATGGATGGACCTAGGGGGTATTATGCTAAGTGAAATAAATCAGGCTGAGAAAGACCAATACCGTATAATTTCACTAATGTAGAATCTAAAATGACCCAAATGAGTAAACAAACAGAAAGCAGAATCAGACCTATGAAATAGAACTGATGGTTGCCAGAAGGGAGGGGGGTAGGGGGATGGGCAAAATAGGTGAAGGGGAGGGGGAGCTACAAGCTTCCATTTATGAAATGAGTAAGTCATGGGAATAAAAGGCAGAGCATAAGGAATATAGCTAATGATGTTGTGACAGCATTGTGTGGTGTCCAATCGATATGTCGTGCTCCTGAACCTAATGTAACATTGTGCACCAACTATACTCAAATAAAAAAAAATTTTTTTAAAGAAATGGTAATCATATGACGTGATGGAGATGTTAGCTAACACTACAGTGGTAATCATTTTGCATTACGTAGGTGTTTATTTTTTTTTTTTATTTTTTTTTTATTTTTTTTTTTTGCATTACGTAGGTGTTTAAATCAAAACATGGTATACCTGCGACCCACACACTGTTAGATGGGGGGGGGGGAGACAGTGTCAGGAAGATAATAGGTGCTCATAAAAAGATTTGTTGAATGAATGGATGAGAAAAAAAAAGAATGGATAAGGTGCAAAATAATAACCGAGGAAGAGAAGCGTAAGCATAAAAGGACCAGAAAAAAATGCAATAGGATTTTTGGACACAGGGAGGGCCCACTTGGGGGTCCTGGCTGCGAGATCAATCTGTGTAGTTGTGTTTTTTCTTCAGTTACATTTAGCTGCTTGTGGGAAGGTGGGAAAACGAATTTAGTGATGATTGCCAGGAGTGATCACAAGTCCTGGAATGAATTCCACTACCATCTACAGGCAACATTTTGTCAATTATGAGTAATGAAAAACTCTTGGAATTCTGTTGACACCAGAGGAGATATTTGAAAAACTACTTGAAGATTATTTTAAAAATTAAAAAAAAAAATGACCTAAATGACCTGAGCGAGAGTTTAAAAAGTCAGAAATAATATGGAAAGGGTAGTCCAATGACCATTCAGAAACCAGACTTCCCTCACTGCTGGGGATTAATGTAGCAAGGCCTGTAAAGGACTTGATGGTAATTGTGACTTTTGATAAAAAGCCAAGGCGTTTGGGTGCTAAGGGTCAGAGCTGTCATGGACTAGAATTAACAGTGCTGGAGTGCCCAGTCCCAAAGCAGTGGGAGCAGCTAGATTTGCTCTAAGGACTCTGTCCCTTGGCTTTGAATAGATTGTATGAAAACTGGGCAATTGGAACGCATTTAAAGACCTTAGAATTGATACGGATCCTGATGATACCTGAAGGTTTCAAATCCATCTAGAAAACACATGGCTGTGGCAGAAAACACACTATCTTGCTGCACAAAACAGCTTACCTAAAAAAAAAAAAAAAAAATCAAAGAACTGGGCTTCAGAGTTTCTGTGAACTTGGAACCAGAAAATCAGACTATTTGCAAAAGTGTAACTTCTCCGGAATCAGAGGACATGTATGGTGGCATAGGTCGAGACATGCCCTCTAGTTTATGAGTTTCTGAAGGAAATCTACCCAAATGTATGAAAAGATTTTGAGAAGTGAGGGCTACTTACTAAATGAAATAATCTGGTGAGCTGGCCTTCAAAAGCTTACATCTTGCTCCTATGACTTCTAAGTAAACCTGCAGTCTGACAGAGTCAACTGAACTTTATTAAGCATATTGAAGACACTGTTGCCTAAGTAATGGTGAAACCATTGTATCATTTCTGCTGAATGCTAATAATGCACCTTAGGTGATGCTACGGGGTTGGACCTCGGTGGGTTCTTTAAATCTTCAGTGGATTCCTCAAATGCCTACCGATCTCTGGTTTTTTTAATTTTATTTTTATTTTTTACATTTATTTATTTTTGAGAGACAGACAGAGACAGAGCACAAGTGACGGAGGGACAGAGATAGAAGGAGACACAGAATCTGACGCAGGTTCCAGGCTCTGAGCTGTCAGCACAGAGTCGACGCGGGGCTCGAACTCACGAACCGTGAGATCATGACCCGAGCCGAAGTCGGATGCTTCACCGACGGAGCCACCCAGGCGCCCCTACCGATCTCTCTTTGAAGCAAGTGACAGGGAATGGGCTAGAGATGTCTCAGAACTCAGAATGCCATGACACTTGCTAAGAACCCCCACAGACCCCAAGACCGCAAACTATCAAAACACAAGATGCAGGAGGAGAGACACGCACGGCATTCCGTTCATTCATTCACGCTTCCAGTGGGCATGTTTTCAGGAATCACTGTTTGCCAACTGCTAAGCTAGCAGCTGATGAAAGAGCCATGCTCCTTGTCTTCAACAAGAAAGAAGGCAGACTCCCCAAATTACTTACCAGCCTCCCATTATTTACCTTTTGCTTTTCTTTTTATTACCAACAAATGCTTAAAATAAGCTCTTTCTACCACTATGTGATGCTAGGGTCAGCAGTTAAATAGATGTTTTTTTCTGCCTAACACTGTAATTTTTTTTCTAATCATAATCAATGGAAGATCAGATCAATGGAAGGAAAGCAATAGTCAGTAATGGCTCAGCGCTGCTCTCGATACTCCAACAAAGGCACAGCTAAAGAAAATGCCCAAATAATGGAGTCTTGTGTTCATTGCATTTACAGCTTTAATGGCCTATCTTGAAATTAAGGCTTGGATAGAACAGTCTTAGCCTTTAAACGTTGAAGAGCAGACTGATCAGACCCATATTCTATCTCTTAAGTTCCATAGAAAACAAGAGTAAATTGTATACCAAAAAAGCATTTCACCTCAAGAAACGGAGGAAATGTTGATTGAGTTCTTATCTCGGAACATCCAGTCAGCTTAAATTTTATGTCAAGGTACAAATTGTCATTGACGCCTATCATCAACATAGAGCTTTTCTACCAAAAAGCCACTTTCCCTGGTGTGCATCCATCTCCTGACTCTCAGCAAAACTTCGAATGTGTTTTCAAACGTGCAATATTCAAGGCCTCTCATAAACACCAAGAAAACCCCAAAAGAATTTCATTTCTAAGTGTAGCTAATGTAGGGATGAATCAGATTTCCAAGTGAGTCTCTGAAACATTCATATGAAAAGTGTGACCAGTCTGCAGAATGAGACCGTAGACCTGTACGTAATAAAAAGCCCAGTGCTGTACTTGCAAAATGGGGCAGGGGCTAAAGTTATCAACTACATCAGTGAGTCGATCCAGCTGTAATTTTCTTATCCTGAGTTGTAAAGAAAAGAAAAGAAAAGAAAAGAAAAGAAAAGAGAAAAGAAAAGAAAGAAGAAAGGAAAGGAAAAGGAAAGAAGAGAAAAGAAGAGAAAAGAAGGAAGGAAGGAAGGAAGGAAGGAAGGAAGGAAGTTAGGAAGGAAGGAAGGAACAAAGGAAGGAAGGAAGGAAGGAAGAAAGAACAAACGAACCTTCCTGGAATCTATTGCTGTCTCATCTAATCTACATTGAGTATTTCTATCAATGTGTTTACAAATGGCTTGGAGGACAATGCTTTGCACTAGGAATTGGGTCTGGGTTCTAGTCTTTGCTAAGTTTGGAAAGCCGCATACCCATCTATTTCTTTCTAGATTGTTCTTTTAACCCAGCTCACTTCAAGCAGCATTCACCATAGACCAATAGATGTGATCCATAGTCTATGAAAAAACAGCCCCTCTTTGCTCCCACCTGCTCCCAACCTGTTCCCATTCTGATCTTGACCCACTTAGGTCTGGAAACAAGGCACGATTTATCTTTAATAATACTGATTCTGCATCTCTAAACTCGCTGTTTGTAACTGGGTCACTTTGTGTATTTTGAACTTTCCCTCAAGGACCCTTCTTAGACTATCCTTACTGTTTGTTTTTGAAGTACACAACCTTGGAGAGAATCTCCTGACCAAATGAAACCTTGAAGGCCAAAAGGCTAGCTTGAATTTGTGCCTCCCTAGTCCCCTGGGTTGGGTGGGGGACACAAAGGAACTCCATTTTCTCTCTGTAAAATAAGGGCATGGCCCAGATAAGTGCCATGGTGGCTTCCTACCCTTCTGCTACAAATAAATCATTTTTAACTTATATGACTAACTAAACAGTAGTGTCATAGGAACGTATAATCTTTCTAAATTGTTCATATCTTAATTCCACATATTTTGCTTATGAGTAACACTTAGTGGAAAATGTAGGATTTATTCATTATGCACAAGACAGTAAAACCTTTTGCTTACTTGATTATGTGGGATGAAATAAAATCTAGTAGCTTATATATGTCATGGAAAGTACTGACTTGTTAATACTCAGAAAGACATATTTAGGGGAAAGATTTTATTCCCCCTCTTCCCAGCCGAGCAAACTGCCTTGGGAAGAGAACTACCACATTTGTACTTCCCATCTTTTTCTTTTCCTCCACCCCTTTCACAGCTTCTCCCATGGAGATAATGTGGTTTTTACCGGTCACTCTGATGCCTCTATTATGACAGCTTGTCCTATTGGACACACTTCCCAGGTCTATTATGATAGCTTTTCCTATTGGACACACTTACTAGGTCTTTAAGGTTTGGTCTCAACTGGCTTTCCTCTTTCACTTGCTACCATATTTTATATGAAAACATTTTCAGTTTCAACAAGAGAAGATCCTTAGAGGCTGTCACGACCTGAAGGCAGCTAAGTTAGTGGTTCGGGTCACTGAGTAGAACTCGATGAAGCCCCCTATGAGAAGGTATGAAGTTATATAAGCACAGGTGTGCAAACATGTAAATGTAAGTAGGACCCCGGCATTGAAAAGATCCTTGTGACTGTCTTCAATAGCTAGTGTGTTTCTCTTCCCCAGCTAGTGGAGAATCATCTTCCCAGCATTCCAACATTAATAGACTAATTCAAGTTCATGCATTAACGTGTTATCCTTTGCGGGAAAAGTAGTTTGGATGAGAGGGCCTCCTAGCCTGGTCAGATATCTACGTGTTGGGTTCCTTAAGGATAAATATTCAAGTCATCAAGTGGCTCAATTCATTAGCAATACCACTTGGTAACACCTAAGTTTCTTTCCTCAAATTCTTTTCGCAACAAGTGTTGTAGCAGTGGCTTCACTCACTCAATACTCACCTAATCCAAACCAACTGCCTACCTTGAATTCCTAGCACAGGTGCCAACTCCTATTTGTTCCTGTATCTACATAATTGTCTTGATTCCTTCCCTTCTTTTGTGATTTAGCTGGGTACATCCTAAGTAGAGCCAGGAACAAAACAGAAATGAAACGGGACTATCTACCCAAAAGAGTGGCGCTGGGGACATTTTCTTTTCACTTGTACAGCGACATTAATCCTTCTCTACTGTTTATCCTGGTAAAATTTTCATGCCAAGGATGGATAGTGTCATTGCTGTGACAATACCCATTACATTTGTGTAGTACTTTACTATGACAAAAATATTTCATTTCTATATTTTATTTAATCTTGTAGGTACATGGGTAAGTTCAGTCCCCTAGGTAACTTATTCTGCCCTACTTAAGACATTAACAAATGCATATTTCAATATAACATTCATTATGACTAATGTCCTAAATGTGGATAATTGGAAAATGTGTGGCCCAAGAGGGCTAGTTCAAGACCAATTTCTATTCAATTTAGTCAGTATTTATTCTCCCAATTCTCCACCAATATGCCAACAGAAGTTACAGGCAAGCAAAGATCAGTACAATATGAGGGCGGACATTCAGAGCAATGCCATTATTCAAAAGTGGTACAGTCTGTTTCAGGAAGCAGTGAGTCCCTTGTCACTAGAAACATTCAACTAATGGCTGGTTGATCACTTGCAGAGAAATGGGAGAGGATATTCTTGCATTATATATTGACGTGGTTTAGATGACTCTTTTAGACTCCACATGTTTAAGCCCGCGAAACTAATTTTCTATCTATTTAGCCTGCGGCCTATTATTTATCACCTATGTGAATGGTTTCTATCTAAAGGCCCACCATTTTATTTTATTTTATTTTTTTAAGTTTTTAATTTTAATTCCAGTATAGTTAACACAGTGACAGCTTCAGGTATACAATATGGTAACTCAACAATCATGTGCATTATTACTCAGTGTCCATCACGATAAATGTACTCTTTAATCTCAATCACCTATTTCACCCATCCCCACACCCAAAAGGCCCCACCATTTTAGAATCCAATCCAATCCTTTCTAATCCAGGCCCACCATTGTCTAGAATTTGGTTTCTAGACTAAATTGCTGGTTTTCTGATCTTGTCAACATATAACCATTCAAGAACTACTTCCTGCATCTCGAATTTCAGCTTTGGTTATAAACTGACAAATGTCATTTATCTGTGTATGGCTTCTGAATATACACATCATAACATGTTTCTCTCGTCTCAAAAACAAAAAGAAAAGAACGCTGTGGTAGTCAAGGCAAGACCGGTTTTAACAAAAATTGCGATTTAACATTCTCACATTATTTACATCCAAAATCTGTCTTTCCTGCACCGAAATGACTCCCAGCCTGTTTAGCCCACCAATTTCCATAGTGAGGACCAGCGAGGCCTGGGGTTAAGTTAACCTATTTTCTAGGAGAGAAAGATATTTTAAAGGATGCCATACAAGAGCTCTAAACTCAGATTTAAGTGAACATTTATGGTCAATTCACACCAGCCAGACCTTTTCAACACTGCCCTCCCCTCCCCATCATTCTTCATACTCAGGGGAACATCCCACAGAACATTGCTGCTAGACTTGCCCTCATCCTGCATCCAGACCTTCTGGCTATAGTAACAGGAGTATGGCTCAAAATCTTCTACGGTGTCCACTTGATCCGTGAGAAAATAATGCATCCTTATTATGCGCGACCTGGAGACTACCTGCTTTATTGTTGCTGCCCCCTGGCCACCCAGCAATTTCTCTCCAATTCTCTTTTCTCCACTGAAATAGGCACAGGAGGCAAACCAGCACGTCCACCACATAAATCAGCAGTGTGCAGACTTTGGTGTTCTTTAAAATCGCCTGGAGTGCTTGTTAAAACACACACGGCAGGGACCTACTTCAAGGGTTTCTGATTCAGTAGGTCTAGAGTGGGGCCCGGTAATTTACACGACTAACAATTTCTCAAGGGGTGATGATGATGATGATGATGATGGTGCAGGGATCCCACTTGAAGAATCACCAGCATAAAGAGAAATCTAACGAGGTAATTAAATGCTTCTCTTCCTCACCGCACACACCTCCAATCTCTGAGTGAATTTCCTGGAACCCTTCCCATATCTCCTGAGTGAGGAAGTTCTCCTTTCCCTTCTCCAACAGGGCAAAACCCCATAAGGCCGCTGATGCATGCTTTCCAGCATTTTGCATCTTTTCCTGTAGTCTTATGCTCACATAAGCATAAAACACTGGAAGTTACAGAACCTGTTCAGCTGTTTCTCAGTAAGCCGTGCCAAGAGTGCGTATTCACTTCCCGGGGCTGCTATAACGAAATATCACAAACTTGGTGGCTTAAGCAACAGAAATACATTGTCTTAGAGTTCTGGAGGCCAGAACTCTGAAATGAAGTTGTCAGTAGAGTCTTGCTCCCGGTGAAACCTCTAGGGGAATGTTCGTTCTTCGTTTTTTGTGTTTGTTTTTGTTTTTGCCTCATCTAGCTTTTGTTGGTTCGCCAGCAAACTTCTGCGGTTGCCTTCATCATCATGATGTTCTCCTCATGTGTCTCTGTGTCTTCACATGACCAGCTTCATTTTATTCTTTCCGGCATGACTGAGGTATAATTAGCAAATGAAAATTACGTGTATTAAAAGTATACAATGCGATGAGTTGACACGTCTATACATTGTGAAATGATTAACATAACCAAGCCAATGAACACATTCATGACCTCGCATAGTTACCATTTCTTTTGGTGGTGAGAATATTTAAGATCTAGTCTCTTAGCAAATCTCAAGTGTACAATATAGTATTAACTACGGTCTCTGTGCCTCATATTAGATCCTCAGAGCTTATTCACCTTCCAACTGAAAGTTTACCCATTGTGACCGATATCACACCATTTCCCTCCCCCCCCCAGTTCCTGGCAACCACCTTCCACTCGGGTTCTGAGTTGAACTTTTTTAGAGTCGGCATGTAGGTGAAATCAAAAAAATATTTATCTTTCTGTGTCTAGCATATTTCACTTAACATAATATCTCCCCCAGGTTCATCCATGTTGTGGCAAATGGCAGGATTTCTTTCTTTGTTATGACTGGATAATATTCCACTATATGTATATAATCCATTTCCTTTGTTTCTTCATTCATCACATATATTTATTTAGGATGTGTCCGTATTTTGGTTATTTTAAGTAATGCTGCATGAACATGGGAGTGCAGGTATCTCCTTGATACACTGATTTCATTTCTTTTGGATATATACTCGGAAGTGGGATGGCTGAATTATACAGTTCTATTTTTAATTTTTTGAGGAACCTCCATGCTGTTTTCCGTTGTGGCTGTACCAATTTACATTTTCTTACATCGTGTACAAGGGTCCCCTTTTCTCCATACCCTGGCCAACACTTACTATTTCTTGTCTTTTTAAGGATACCAATCCTGATAAGTGTGATGAAATAATATCTCATTGTGGTTCTTATTTGCATTTCTCTGATGATTACTGATGTTGAGGACATTTTAAAAATATATATTTTTTAAATTTTTTAATGTTTATTTATATGAGAGAGCGAGAGCGAGAGAGAGAGAGGGAGAGAGAGACTGAGTGTGTGAGCAGGGAAGGGGCAGAGAGAGACAGAGACACAGAATGTGAAGCAGGCTCCAGGCTCCAACTCATGAACCATGACATCATGACCTGAGCTGAAGTCGGATGCTTACCTGACTGAGCCACCCAGGTGCCCTGAGGACATTTTTATATTATTGTTGGCCACGTGGGTGTTTTCTTTGAAGAAATGTTTATTCAGGTCCTTGGCCCATTTTTAAATCAAATTATTTGAGTTTTTCCTATTGGGTTGTATGTGTTCCATATATATGTTGGATATCAATCCTTTTCAAAAATATGGTTTTCTGGGGCACCTGGCTGGCTCAGTCAGAAGAACATGTGATTCTTGATCTCAGGAGTCATGAGGTTGAGCCCCAAGTTGGGTGTAGAGATTACTAAAAAAATAAACTTAAAAAAATATATGGTTTTCCCCTTCTGCAGGTTGCCTTTTCTTTTTGTTGATGGTTTCCTTTGCTGTGCAGAAGTTTTTTTAGTTTGATGCGGTCCCACTTGCCTATTTTTGCTTTTGTTGCCTTTGCTTTTGGTGTGAAGTTAAAAAAAAAATTGTTTCCAAGAACATTCTAGGCAAAGGAAAGAGAAAATGTAGTCTTGGAGCAGGAATGTGCCTGATGTGTTTGAGGAACAGCAAGGAGGCCAGTGCAAACTAGACATATAATTGCCATTAGCACATAGATGAGATTTAAAGCCGTCAAGGGCCGAGTGAGATTACCTAAGGAGAGGGTTTACACAGAGGGAAGATGTTGAGTTCTGCAACATCCCGAGCTCAAATAAAGAAAGAGGTAGCAAGGGGGCGCCTGGGTGGCTCAGTCGGTTAAGCGTCCGACTTCGGCTCAGGTCACGATCTCATGGTATGTGAGTTCGAGCCCCGCGTCGGGCTCTGTGCTGCCAGCTCAGAGCCTGGAGCCTGTTTCAGATTCTGTGTCTCCCTCTCTCTCTGACCCTCCCCCGTTCATGCTCTGTCTCTCTCTGTCTCAAAAATAAATAAACGTTAGGGGCGCCTGGGTGGCGCAGTCGGTTAAGCGTCCGACTTCAGCCAGGTCACGATCTCGCGGTCCGTGAGTTCGAGCCCCGCGTCAGGCTCTGGGCTGATGGCTCGGAGCCTGGAGCCTGTTTCCGATTCTGTGTCTCCCTCTCTCTCTGCCCCTCCCCCGTTCATGCTCTGTCTCTCTCTGTCCCAAAAATAAATAAAAAAGGTTGAAAAAAAAAATTAAAAAAAAAAAAAAATAAATAAATAAACGTTAAAAAAAAATTTTTTTTTTAAAAAAAGAAAGAGGTAGCAAAGAACGCCAAGAAGAAACAAACAGGAGAGAGAACAGAGGAGTGTAGTATCACAGAAGCAACGTGAAGAGAAGTGTTCAAAGAAAGAGAGGGGCGCCTGGGTGGCTCAGTTAGTTAAACATCTGACTCTTGATTTCCACTCAGGTCATGATCTCACAATTCGTGGGATCTAGCCATGCGTCGGGCTCCGCGCTGAGTGTGGAACCTGCTTGGAATTCTCTCTTTCCTGTTCTCTCTGCCCCTCCCACCCTCAAAATAAGTAAATAAACATTTTTTAAAAAGAAAGAGAAAAAAAGAGGAAATCTTGTCCTATGTGACAATATGAATCAACCTGGAGTACATTATGCTAAGTGAACTAACTCAGTCAAAGAAGGAAAAATACTTCATGATTCCACTTACAAGAGAGATCTCAAGTAGTCAAATCCCTTGAAGCAAATAATAGAATGGCAATTCCAGGGGCCAGGGGAAGGGGGAAATGGGTGTTGCTATTCAAGGAGTATAAAGTTTTAGTTATAGAAGATGAATAAATTTTAGAGTTCTGCTGTATGACACTGTGACTGTACAGCAATTCGTTAAGGTGGTAGGTCTCATGGTAAATGTTTTTTACTATAATGACAAAGTAATAATTAAAATGGCATTGTAAAAAATAAAAAAAATAAATCTGTAAATGAAATACATAATAAGAGATCACCACTGAATGCACAGCTTATGATAAGCTATCACGGTTAATATCATTTCTGAACCCAGTGCCAAAAGAAGTGAAGAAAAATATGAGAATAATTAAGGGCACAGAAAATAGATGCAGAAATTCCAAGCTACTTGAAGAAAAATACTCAAAGTATTCGTAATATGTTTCTAAGCGACCACAGGGATAAATGTCAACATGTTAACAACGGTCACCTCTGAGTGGTAAGAATAAACGTGACACTTTCCTTTTTATAAAAAAATGTGAGATACTCAAAATAGAGAACTGAGATTATAGAAGGGAGGAAATGATGAAAATAATAAAAAAAAACCCAATTTTATTGGAACGACTCTCAGGGACTAAGTGTCTGAAAACTCAAAATAACGAATAAACATTTGAAAAGAATACCTATTTAGTCAAATAATATTTGAGTAAAGTTTAGGACCCGAAGAGAAAAGGTTGAAGACATAGAAAACAAGTTACCTACAAAAGGATTTCTGTCTGCTCCTTTATCATATCAAGCTATTTCCAGCTCCTCGGGTTTTTATACTATTTCAACTGCTTGGAAATATCTAACTTTATTTCTCCACATTACTGGTTCATTCTCATATTTCAGGTTTCAAAGTAAATGCTACTTTCTAAGAGTGGCCCTTTTCTGACCCGACTAATTAAGTAGGTTTCCTGGTATTCTCTTTATTAGCATCCTATTTATTTTTTCCAATTCTTATAAATATTATTATTATTCCATTTTGCTAATTTATTTTTATGTGTCTTGCATCATCATAGAAACTCCATGAAGATAGTGTATGATAATCACGTACCTACTGTTGTTTCTGGCACAGAGCAGCTGTTTGAATTTTTAATTTATTATTTTTAATGTATTTTGTTTATTTTCGCTGTATTTAAATTTTACCTGACGTGCCAATTCTTTTTTTAAAATTCCAGTATCATTAACATACAGTGTTATATAACTGCGTGTGTACAATATAGTGACTTAACAATTCTATACATTACTCAGTGCTCATCACCTTAAGTGTTGTCTTAATTCTCTTCACCCATTTCACTCATCCTTCCTACCCATCTTCCCTCTGGTAACCACCAGATTGTTCTTATATTTAAGAGTCTGGGGTTTTTTTTTTGTTTGTCTCTTTTTTTTCTTTGTTTCTTAAATGCCACATATGAGTGAAATCATATGGTATTTGTCTTTCTCTGACTGGCTTATTTCACTTAGCTTTATATCCTCTACTTCTCTCCATGTTGTTGCGAGTGGCCAGATTTCATTCTTTTTTATGACTGAGTAATATCCCATTGTATGTATATTCTACCTCTTCTTTATCCACTCATCTATCGATGGACACTTGGGCCACCTCCATAAATTGGCTATTATAAATAATCCTGCAAGAAACATGAGAGATGCATGTACCTTTTCAAAGTAGTGTTTCCATATTCTTCGGGAAAATACACAGTAGCAAAATTGTTGGGTCATATAGTAATTCGATATTTAATTTTTTGAGGAACCTCCATACTCTTTTCCACAGTGGCTGCACCATTTTGCATTCCCACCAACAGTGCACACGGCTTCATTTTTCTCCACATCCTCGCCAGCGCACTTGTTTTCTGTGTTTCTGATTTTAGCCATTTTGAAGGGTGTGGTGATATCTCACTGGGGTTTTGATTTGCATTTCCCTGATGATGCGTGATGTTGAACATCTTCTCATGTGTCTGTTGGTCACCTGGATATCTTCTTTGGAGAAATGTCTCTTCATGCCCATTTTTAATTGGATTATTTGTTTTTTGGGGGTTTAGTTGTATAAGTTCTTTATAGATTTTGGATACCAACCCTTAATCAGATATACCATTTGCAAAAGTCTCCCATTCCATAGGTCGTCCTTTAGTTTGTTGATTGTTTCCTTTGTTGTGTAAAAGATTTTATTTTGATGTGGTCCCAATAGTTTATTTTTGCTTTTTTTCCCCCCTTGCTTCAGGAGACATCTAGAAAAATGTTGCCAAGGCTGATGTCAGAGAAATTACTGCCTGTGCTCTCTTCTAGAATTTGTATGGTTTTAGGTCTCACATTTAGCTCTTGAATCCATTTTGAATTTATTTTTTGCATGGTGAGAGAAAGTGATCCAGTTTCATTCTTTTGCATGTAGCTGACCAGTTTTCACACCAATTGTTGAAGAGACTGTCTTTTTCCCATTACGTATTCTTGCCTACTTCATTGAAGATTGACCATACAATCATGGGTTTATTTCAGGGCTCTCTATTCTGTTCTATTGATCTATCTGTCTATTTTTCTGCCAATACCATACTGTTTGGATTGCTACAGCTTTATAATGTATCTTGAAATCTGGGGTTGGGGCGCCTGGGGGGCTCAGTCGGTTAAGCGGCCGACTTCGGCTCAGGTCATGATCTCGCGGTCCGTGAGTTCGAGCCCCGCGTCGGGCTCTGTGCTGACAGCTCAGAGCCTGGAGCCTGCTTCCGATTCTGTGTCTCCCTCTCTCTGACCCTCCCCCGTTCATACTCTGTCCTCTCTCTGTCTCAAAAATAAATAAACGTTAAAAATAAAATTTAAAAAAAAAAAAGAAATCTGGGGTTGTGATACTTCCTGTTTTGTTCTTTGTCAAGATGTTTTTAGCTATCTGTTGGTATTTTGATAAGGATTGCATTAAATCTGTAGATTGCTTTGGGTATTATGGACACTTGAACTATATTTGTTCTTCTAATCCATGAGCATGGAATAGCTTTCCATTTGTGTCATCATCAATTTTTTTCATCAGTGTTTTCTAGTTTTCAGAGTACAAGTATTTCACTTTTTTGGTTAAGTTTATTTGTAGGTATTTTCTTCTTTTTGGAGCAACTGTAAATGGGACTGTTTTCTTAATTTCTCTTTCTGCTACTTCATTATTAGTGTATAGAAATGCAACAAGTTTCGGTGTATTGATTTTGTATTCTGTGACCTTACTGAACTCATTTATCAGTTCTAGTAGTTTTTTGGTAGGGTCTGGAGGGTTTTCTATATAAGGTATCATGTCATCTGCAGATAGTGAAAGTTATACTTCTTTCTTACCAATTTGAATGCCTTTTATGTATTTATTTTTATTTGATTGCTTTGGCTAGGACTTACAGTACTATGTTGTTTTGTTCCTGGTTTAGGGGGGAAAGCTCTCAGTTTTTCACCATTGAGTACCATGTTAGCTATGGATTTTTCCTATATGGTCTTTATTATTTTGGGGTATGTGCCCTCTAAACCTACTTTGTTGAGGGTTTTTATCATGAATGTTGTACTTTGTCAAATGCTCTCTCTGCATCTACTGAAATAATCATATGGTATTTATCCTTTCTCTTGTTGATGTAATGTATCAGGTTGATTGATTTGCAAATATCGTACCACTCTTGCATCCAAGGAATAAATCCCACTTGATCAGGGTGAATGAATTTTTTAAGGTATTGTTGGATTCAGTTTGCTAATATTTTGTTGAGGATTTTGGTGTCTAAGTTCATCAGAGATATTCGTCTCAGTTCATCAGAAATATTAGCCTGTAATTCGCTTCTTTGTAGCGTCTTTATCCAATTTTGGTATCCGTAATACTGGTCTCATGGAATGAATTTGGAAGCTTTCCTTCCTCTTCTATTTTATGGAATAGTTTGAGAATAGGTATTAACTCTTTAAATGTTTGGTAGAATTCACCTGTGGTACTGGACTTTTGTTTGTTGGGAGTTTTTTGATTCCTGATTCAATTTTGGGAAGTTATATGTCTCCATTTCTTCTAAGTTGTCCAATTTTTTAGGCATATAAGTTTTCATAATATTCTCTCATAAGCCTTTTTGTTTCTATGGTGTTCATTATTTCTCCTCTTTCATTTCTGATTTTCTTTGAGTCCCTTTTTTTTTTTTTTGATGAGACTGGCTAAGAGTTTATCAATGTTGTTGATTTTTTCAAACCAGCTCTTGGTTTTGATGATCTGTTCTATTGTTTTTGTTGTTGTTTGTTTCTGTTTTATTTCTGCTCTAATAATTATTATTTTCTTCCTTCTACTGGTTTTGGGTTTTGTTTGTTTTTTTTCCGCTACTTCCTTTAGGCATAATGTTAGGTTATTTGAGATTTTTCTTGCTTCTTGAGGTAGACCTGTATTACATAAACTTCCCTCTTAGAACTTTTGCTACATCCCAAAGATTTTTAGACTGTTGTGTTACCATTTTCATTTGTCGCCATGTATTTTTTTATTTGCTTTTTGATTTCTTGGTTGACCCATCCCTTGTTTAGTAGTAGGTTGTTTACCCTCCATGTATTTCTGTTCTTTTTCAGATTTTTTTCTTGGCGTTGATTTCTAATTTTATAGCATTGTGGTCAGAAAAGATGCATGGCATGACTTTAGTCTTTTTGAATTTGTTGAGACTTGTTTTGTAGCCTAATATGTGATCTCTTCTGGAGAATGTTCCATGTGCACTTGAAAATAATGTGTACTCTGCTGTTTTAGGATGGACTGTTTTGAATATATCTGTTAGATCCATCTGGTCCAATGTGTCATTCAAAGACATTTTCCCTTGTTGATTCTGATTAGAAGATCTATTGACGTAAGTAGGGTGTTAACATCCCCTACTATTATTGTATTTCTATCAATTACTTCCCTCATGATTCATTTTAGCTGCTTTACGTATTTGGGTACTTTCACGTTGGGTGCATAAATATTTACAACTGTTAAATCTTCTAACTGGATTGTTCCATTTATGATGATGTAATATCTTTCTGTGTCTCTTGTTAATCTTTGTTTTAAAGTCTATTTTGTTCAATGTAAGTATTGCTATCCCGGGTTGTTGTTGTTGTTGTTTTCTCTTCTGTTTGCATGATGCTTTTCTATAACTTCACTTCCAATCCAGAGCAAGTGTTTGAACTGTGATTTGTGGAACAGATGAGAAAAGAATCAGATGAACCTCAGACTTTTCTTTGGCTACACTGAATACTACTTTTCATTGGAATAATGTCTTTGTCTCATTCATTCAACAAATATTTAATGAGGTCCTACTATATTCCAAGTACTGTGCTTGGTGCCAGTAATGCAGCATATGCTGTCTTCTGCCTTGCAGCTCATGTACTGTACTTTACTGTAAGCTATCCTTTATCTATCTGCTTGAGCCTAAATGACACCTGATCTGTTTGAACATCTTGGTTAGTGTTTTCTTCCATGGGCACATTACATTCTTTATAGTTACAAGTGAATACATCCCCATTTGTTTCATTTTCTTTCCAATGTACTTGAAAATTGCTTAAAGTGTTTAAAATTTTTTTTTCAACGTTTTTTATTTATTTTTGGGACAGAGAGAGACAGAGCATGAACGGGGGAGGGGCAGAGAGAGAGGGAGACACAGAATCGGAAACAGGCTCCAGGCTCCGAGCCTTCAGCCCAGAGCCTGACGCGGGGCTCGAACTCACGGACCGCGAGATCGTGACCTGGCTGAAGTCGGATGCTTAACCGACTGCGCCACCCAGGCGCCCCGCTTAAAGTGTTTAAAAGAAACATGAGATCCTAAAGAAATTTGAGCCCATCCCACCTAAAAATATTAAAATTATATGTAAACTAAGTTATCTAGTATCTGGGTAATGAGGATTCTCATGTGGGTAACTGGGGCCATTTGGAGAAAATGTCTTATTGTATGTAGTTCTGTATGTTTCCTAGGTCATTCGATCCAAGTCATTTCACAATGCAGGCATCACAATATAAAAGTAAATGCCCAGAACTTTTGCATTTTTAACACAGTTTTAGCCCTGAACTACTCGTGACTTACTTTTGATTCTATTTTCTTCTGATGTTTTTCCTATGTACAAACTCATTTTGCCTCTTTGGTGACCTTCTGTTAGATATATTCATCACTATTTTTCTGGACATAACCTTCCATTGCTTCTGTGACTTTCGGTTTCTCTGGGGAACATTATGCCTGATCTCCTCTGTACTGTCTGCAAGCCTCTGTGTATGTTTGATTTTGTGTGTTTGATCTTTGTGTGTTTGGGTTTGCCCCAGCCATATGGGTATAAACCAGACAGAGTCAAAGTTCATTGAATACTGGAAGGCACTTAAATATTGGAAAGCGTAGCATTACTGGTGAGGGAGAACTTTGGGGGTGAAGGTCAATTTGGCAACAACCTTCTTTTTTTTTTAAGTTTATTTTGAGAGAGAGAGAGAGAGAGAGAGAGCGAGCACATGTACCTGGGAGAAGCAGAGAGGAGGGGGAGAGAGAGTCTCAAGCAGGCTCTGCACTGCCAGTACAGAGCCCAATGCAGGGCTCAATCCCACGAACTGTGAAATCATGACCTGAGCCTAGATCAAGAGTTGGCTGTTTAAAAAACTGAGCCACCAGGGGCCCCATGGCAACAACCTTCTTGACTCACCCTGTAGGTGGCATTTACTTGTGTGTATAACACCCAGCTGGCCAAGAGGAAATAGCCCCTAGTATAGTGTATGAACACAATTTTTGCTTCTTCAAAAAAGGGTCTTGTTTTTTCATGTTCACCTCAAAATCATCAGGCTCCAAAACATGGCAGCTGGCTTTGACAGGTCAAAATGCTGGTAACACAAATGGCTATTACATGAATTCCTGTTTTCAGTCAATTGAAAAATAAAAAATATATATATATCCATCCCCCATTCTCCATCCAAGACGTGCCTTCTCTAGTTTGCCATTCTTGGTTGTCAGTATTGAACCATGTGAGTCATATTTGGTTTTTTTTTCTCAATTTTCTCCATCTCACACTCCACTGATCACCTGGTCCTGTCAGTTCTTTCTCGTCTGTGTCTAGAAACATGAAGTGTTCTGTCTGATGCTGCTGTTACTTTTCTAGCCTCAGCCTTCTTCACATTGGTTCTTCCTGCTTCATGGCTCTGCTCATTCTACCTTGCATTTGCTTGTCTAATTAACTGTACTCTTTCCACATAAGCATCCACTTCCCTGCTCAAGAGTTTATAGAGCCTTCTTTATTTTTTTGTTCCAAATCTTCATTCAGTCTGGCCTTCAAGGATTTCTCAAAACTGACTCCATCTTACCTGTATTTTATCCCAAGAGAACAAAATATCATAGGCTTCAAGAATCAGACAAGCGGAGTTAAAATCATTTCCACCAGTTATGGGCTTTGTAAACTTGGGCAATTTAATCAACCTGTGAATGTCTTGGTTTCCTCATTTGAAAAATTAGGACAAAAATACTTTTAGCCCAGGACTACTGAGAGGAACAAATTGGAAGATACAAAAAAGGAATCAGAACAGTTCATAGTGTATGATGAGTTCTCAGATGATGATGATGACGATGCTGCTGCTACAATCTGGATCATTTTTGTTCAAATAAGCTAACTTTTATATTCATTACTTGTTTGTTGGCTTGTTGTTTTATTTTTGCTTTTTAAACTGTCTATCCCCTTGGTATTAGTTGTTAAGGAAAAGAAAATTGCCTACTCTCACCTATATTCCTTAGCAGACTCCGGTGCCTTTGGCACTCCTAGAGGGTGCTCTTAGGCAACGAAGAGCTGTCTGTTGCTCTAGAGTCTGTCCTTCTAACATTTTTGGGCAACGAAATTGCTCCATGAGACCATTTTGACAGCATTCCATAACATACCAGTTCATAGAGGAAGCTATTCACTGCCTTGGGAATACCCCTAATAATAATGACATTGATCGAATCGTCAAATAAATTGAATCAATAAAATGGTGAAACAGCATTGAAAGAAAAGGAAGTACCTGAAGATCATGGTTTAGATACTCACTGTACATGATTTGCTAACCTTTACCCTTTAAACTATATACAGCCTGTGAGGAAAACCAGTCACAGCACATTAAATTTTCTGGCTTAGTTTAACGGAAGTTGAAAATTCAACATTGTGCCCTGGAATGAGGACTGGACTTGAATCAGGGGACCAGCGTTTTAGCCCTGGCTTTGCTATTAAGTTGTCAGAATTGGTCGAGTCCCTTTCCCTGTCTGATTTTTACTTTTTTCAACTGTAAAGGTTAGGACTGTACTGGAAGGCCCAAAGGTTTTTTGCCAAGTCTAATATTTATTTCTCCAAATTCTGGGCAACACCAAGTTTTGGCTGCATATTTTACTTTTAATAAGAAATGCTTGATATATGGGGGGAGTAGCACTAAATGAGGCCAAGACCACAGGACTGATTCACAAATAGGCTTAGGGCTTTGTAATTGCTTTATAGTCATAAGTAGGAAAGAGTCAAGGATATAATACAACATTAATATTACCCATAGAACATCTCCATAGGAATCTAAAGTCCACACATTCTTTTATTTGCCATTCATTCAAAAACACTTGTTAAGCACATGTATTTCTTTAGATATTGTACTGTATGCTGTGATAAGATGATGAACAAGACAAACACAGTTCCTCATCGAATTTCCAATCCCCTGGGAGAGACAAAAATCAAACAAAATATATAGTTACGAACTCAAAAAGTGAAACATGCAGGATCAGTGATGCCAAACCCTTCCACATATATTTCCTCATTTGATCTTCCTCAAACCATTGTAAGTTATGAATTATCATTCATGTTTACCAACGAAGAAACCCAATCTCTCTGTATAGCTTCAGTCAACTTTAGAATCCAGAAATAGTGCCAGATGAATGACTTTTAACTGGCCCAGAAGAATTAAGGAAGCTTCCAGAAAGAAAGAAAATATTTTGAAATACTGAAAAGCATATTTAGGCACACAGTTCCTCATCGGATCCCTTGCCTTTTCTTCTGCATTTCAAACACTTCCACATCTCCATTCCTAGGCTGACAGCATTCAGCCTAGTGGGCTCTATCATTCATTGAAATCCTACCCATCTTTCCAAACTCAGCTCAAATATCACGGTACCTTAGGAGATATCCCTATAATCACAGTGCATTATTATTCCCTCTCCCCTTTTACAGAACAATGGATGTTAATTACAACATTTACTGCCATTCTGCCTTATGTTATGCTGTTCATGCCCCATAGACTCTACTACTGGTCAGTTCCTTGAGGGAAAGGACTATGCTTTATGTCTCTTTATATCCCACACAGTGTTTTGTAAATAGTAGATGCTCAGTAAAACATATGCTGATATAAGAATAAAGAATTGTTCCTACATTCTCCAGATGCTCTCAGGCATTTTTATATTTTACGGAACAGTGCTTTTCATTCTTACCTGTATCACGATATCTATAGCTCATTCCTCAATGAAAGAAAAAAATGGATCAGAACAAAGTTTAGCTGGCAAAGTGGCCAGATAATAATATTTTGAGGTTTGAATACACAGGAAAGGACCTAGGCCAGGGAACAGGTGAGACTGACATGCCAAGGGTGTATGCCCATGTACAGTGTCAGTCAGAAAGCACAGTCTTGGTCCTGGAAATTCTGGGGCCCTGCTACAAGAGAAAGACGACATGGAAATTGTTTATCATGTATCTGATCTGAAGATGGGAGCGACTATAGATAACACAGCAATAAAACATTGGGAATTATGACTCAGGTACTCAGCTACTCAGCCAAGATGCTGACATTTGTTAAAGAGGAAATAAATGGAACCAGAACAGAGGATTGTGCCTGCTTTAATTACATAAAAGGTATTATTTTTCTGTTGAGCAGCCAAGATGCTACATTTGAACATGTGATCTTGTAAGAGAAACACGGGTCACTTTTTACTTAATTCTTTCCTTTTTTCCGAACTCACGGGGATCGACTTGTTGAGGGTGGAGTGTGGAGTGGCAGAACAATATGGCAGAGAAAGGAAGCTGAAAAGCCCAATATCTTGTATTTCAAAGCCAGAAAGCTGACCATTCTCACCTAACCGAAGGGAATCAGCCCCTAGGATATAAACTGGGTCAGCAACAAAACTTCAACAAATGGTAATTAATATTAACCCTATTGAATGACGTCTACATGTGAGCACAGCTAGGGCTGTAACGCCATATCCCCTTAGACACATTCTGCATACAGTAAAAGCACATTTATTGAAGCCTTATTAGAATTACAGACCCGTAGAGCGGATCTAGTAATAAGAGGAAATATTAACAGCGTGATTTAATTCAAATATCTTTCTGAGTTGCCTCACAATTAGCTTCCCAATGAGCTTCTTTTCTAGAGCAAACACGTAAGTTTTCTATCTTTCTATTTAGGTCAATTGGACAATCAATTAAAAGTGATTTCTTTATGTGCATTATTATGATTTCTATGAAAGTAATGACACTTAATCTGAATTGCATCAAGTCATAATTTAAGCCCCAAAGTAGGGCCCTGTACTTCCTAGAGAAATGTCTAATTCAAAGTTTACATATTAGGCGAATTTCATATCATTGCACAGAAGTGATCTTCATTTATCACAGGCACACTTCCCAAAAAGACTCAACTCCTTCAAACGTAAGAACTGATTTGGGAGATGGACAATTTCACGAATTCCAGGCAGCCTGTCCTCTGTCTGCAGTGTGAGACGGGGGCATTCAGGCTGGCCCCACTACTTTCTGAGTTTAGGCCTCAGAGCTCCTGCACTGACCCCACTGTCCCTCTTTTGCCTCCAGCCCCATTTTCACTGTCTTCATTCTGATAATGGGTTGAACTGTGACCCTCCGAATTCTGAGTCTTAATCCCCAGTACCTGTGAATGTGACCCTGTCTGGAAACAAAATGGGGTCTTCGAGGATATAATCAAGTTAGAATGAAGTCATTAGCATAGATCCTAATCCAATACAACAGTGTCCTTATAAAAAGGGAAAAGACAGAGACAGACATGCACAGAGAGAAGATGATGTGAAGATACGAGAAGAAGACAGCCATCCAGAAGCCAAAGAGGGAGGCCTCGTCCAGATCTTTCCCTTACAGCTCTCAGAAGCAAACGACCTTGCTCACACCTCAAGTTTGGACTTCTAGACTCCAGAACCATGAAATAACCAATTTCTGTGCTTGAAACCAGGTTCTAGTACTTTGTTATGGCAGCCCCAGGAAGCTACTATAATTCTGATCATCATTTCCCTTCAAAAAAAAAAAATACATGAAAAAGAGTGGACCCATAGGCATTTTGTAACCAAAGTTCTTTCAGATGAACTGTGAACTAGTTTAGACATGGCGTCTTGACACTTGATTCTCTTGGAATATATACCCCTATCTAAATAGAGAAATTCATACATATACATATATATACACGCATTTATAAATTTATATAAAGTACATATAACCTAATGCCATGTGCTATACGTGCATCATTTCTTTCACTTTTGACTTGGGGCACATATCACACTATTGCATTTTATACAATAGGACTTGATGCTCAGAAAATATTAGTAATGTGTCTAAGATTACGCAGAAAGCAGGTGAGAGAGCTGTAATTTGAACTCCATCTGGTGTGACTCCATTGTCTGGGTCCCTAGTCACCGAATCACATTAATTAGAAGAGGAAGGCGAAGAAGAAAGCCATATAAGTTTCTGCAAATGCAATGTGACTACGGGATATAATTAAATCTTGTCCATGGAAAAATGGTGAAGAAAACCTGATTCAGTGTGGTTTGACCAGAACCTACGATAGGAGTAGGGGTAATACTTGATGGGAAGGGAGTTAATCAACTTTATTTTTGTCTCTCTTCTTTCACCCTTTCTTCGTGAGGCATCAATAAAAACTGCATTGTTTTTGATGCTTAGAGTAGAATATTATAATCCACAATACCCTGGCCCAGTCCAACAGTGGATACTCGCCTGTCTCACATATTGTGCCTGGAAATGACACGAAACTGAAGAATCCAGCGGCGTTAAAAAGCTGTGCACAGACAGGGAGTGAACCCGAAGTAGCCTCAGGGGATCTCCCGCCGTGCCTTTCAAACTAGACTCCCAGAATGCAACATAGCTCAAATTTCTGCTCCAGAGTCAAGAGCAATTTTGATCTGCATGATAATCATTTGTGTGTTTTGGCTTTGCATGCCAGCTTTCTTCACATCTACTCGATTTTTCGTTAAAATACATCGCAAGAAAGCCTGTCGTATTTTACCATATAGTATATATACTACACTTGAAAATGACTAGAACTAGTCTCAACAACAGCATGTCTTTTCATATCAAGGGTAAAGATCTAAATCTCAATATTAATCTCAGTTTTTGTGAATGAATGAGCTCCCAGTAGGGATACAGGGATGCCCTTACCAAGGTGTGTTTCTCTCTGATATATTTATAATACAATTACACATATTACATAGGCATATAACTGTATCCACATCTCATTATCATATCTGCCTCCCCAAATACATATTTGAAGTCTAGATTACTTATGCCATTTTAAAAATGTGTTGCTATATATAATTCATTGCCATCTGCTCCTCTGATTTCTCGTTTATATTCTAAAAATTCTCAGCAAATCATGAAAATCTGCATGGATTCCTGAAGTCCTCTATGTGGTAAATTATAGCATTTATAAGAGGATGACCCAAAACAGGACGCTGGTCTAGGAAGAAGAGCCCTAGGAAATTCTTGACGACCCATGGCTTACCATTTAATTGGCTTTCGAGAAATGCTTTGGCCCCTCTCAATCTCAGTTTTCTCATCTTTAAAATGAAAATAATTAATCTCACAGCCCCGTGAATTGGGCAGATTTTATCCAAGGTGACAATGATGAGACAGGTTTAAACTTTCAGAGTGCTAAATATTTGCAAATTAACATTATTATGAACATGCTTACATGTCAATATAAATTAAGAGCAAGTTGAGAATAATTGGAAAGAAAAGAGTTAAACCTTCTTCCAAAGGTTCTTTGAAAGTGAGAGATAGTCAGTGACTGTTTCTCAGTACCCGTGAATACCTATGAATACAACTTCTGTTCAGTTTGCTGAGAATACGCTATCGGTTCATGTATTCGATACCTACTCTACTCCAGGTATCAGTCTAGGTACTGAGGACAGAGCAGGGAACAAAGCAAATCCTTGCTCTAACGTAGTATCTGGGTGAGTGGGAGGGAGGGAAGAGGGCAATCAGCTACATAAGTAACAGATAATAATAACCGTATCTCATTTCATCTACGATGCCACTAATTATAAGACCCACCATTATTTTATACACCATTAAGAAACAAAAGATCATTGGTAAATACATATGACAGGCCGTTAGTTGCAAGCTGTGTTACAACTTCAGAGACAGCAAAATGTGCAAAAGGCACTGCGTCTTGGGATTGATGAACTGTAATGGACTAGAAAATTAGTAGGTCGTAAGTAACAGGAGAAGAAAGGAAGGAAGGGAAAGAGGAGTCTGGGAAATGCGGTCCCGCTGCAGTATTAAACAGGCCGGTCAGTGTAGCCGCTGCCTAGGGCAAACTGATTACGGCAAACCAGGGGCTTAAAAGAACACAAATTTATTTTCTCGGAATTCTGGAGGCCAGACGTGCAAACGTAAAGTGTCAGTGGGGCTACGCTCCACCTGAAAGCTCTAGGGAGGACTATTTCCCAGCCTCCTGGCAGCTTCTGGTGGCTCTCAGCAATCCGTGCTATTCTTGGGCGTATAGCAGCACTGCTCCCCTCTCTGGCCCCATCCTCATGTGACCTTCTCTGTGCGCATCTGTGTGTCCTCTCCTCCTCCTATAAGGACGCCAGTCATCCGAGGGAGGGCATGCTCTCATCCCATACGGCCTCATCTTAACTAATTACATTCAGCAAAGACGCTATTTCCAACTAAGTGCACTTCCTGAGGTTCTGGGTGGACATGAATTTAGAGGCTGGGAGTCAGGGGTAATAGGACCGGTGTTCCAGTTTAGAAATATCACTCTGGTGTGCGGATAGAGAATAGATTGTGTTCTTTTCTTTTCTTTTTTTCTTTGTTTCTTTGTATCTTAAAAAAAAATTTTTTTTCAACGTTTATCCATTTTTGAGAGAGAGACAGAGCGTGACTGGGTTAGGGGCAGAGAGAGAGAAGGAGACACAGGATCAGAAGCAGGCTCCAGGCTCTGAGCTGTCAGCACAGAGCCCGACGCGGGTCTCGAACTCACGAACCGCGGGTCCACGACCTGAGCCGAAGCTGGATGCTCAACCGACTGAGCCACCCAGGCGCCCCTCTTTCTTTATTTTTTAGAGACAGAGAGCACATGCACGAGTTGGGGAGAGGGGCAGAGGGAGAGAAAGAGAGAGAGAAAGAGAGAGAGAGAAAGAGAGAGAGAATCTTAAGCAGGCTCCATGCTCAGTGCAGAGCCCTGTGTGGGTCTCAATCTCATGACCCCGGGATTATAGCCTGAGCCGAAATCAAGAGCTGGGTGCTCAAGGGACTGAGCCACCCAGGCACCCCAAGAATAGATTGCTTGTTAAGGGAAGACAGGGTGCTTTGGACAGATGCTACATATTATTCATCTTGCCAAGGAACCAAAGTCCTACCTAGAGTCCTGCTTCCAGACTTCAATTGCTACTAACCACTAGACCTCTCTGGAAAACCGCATTTTAAGATGTTGACCTTTTTTCGGCCTACAACAATGCTAAAATTTTGCCAATAACATTGTCTCTTGATCTGCTGTTTTACCTTAGCCTTTCTTCAAGCAACTGATTTAGAATTTGCTGCCCCAAATCCTTTTCTAGCCCCAAATCAACATTTGTTTTCTCTTCCCAACTGTCTAGCCCCACTGCTGATATACACCAAAAGAAATACCATCTCGTGCATTAACCAAATCATGCTCAAATTTTTCCTTGCTATGATTCTCTCATCTGGATGGAGAACTTTGGGTCCAGTTCTCCATTTTTTAACACTGCCAAGACCTCAGTAGCTTTCTCAACACAAGGCAAATATTATGGCCTGGAAATTATGTCATTGAATAATTTTTTTATCTGAAGCCTTTGGCATTCTATGCAAGTAATCATTTATATTTCAGTTGATAGCATTACATAGCCTCAAAATAAAAATGTTTTATGTTAGAACATTTCTATTATGTCAAGAAGCTCGTGATTCATAACTCTGGCATGTATTTGTGAAACCAAATTTTTATTAATAGAAAGTAAAAGAATAATAAACATAATAATATAATTTAAAAAACTTTACTGAGCACAAAGTATGCTCCTGTTACTATGGTAAGTCATGGGGACACAGAACTTAACACTGACATAGACACCACTCTTTTAATGCTCTATAAGAGTGAACAATGCTTAACTATAATAAATTGGGTAAGTGCTAAGCTGTCATGGGGTTCTACACACATTTAACTCACTATGAGAAAAAAGATACAGTTGCGATGAATTCTGTTTGCGATGAATTCAAAGGTGCATCCATGTGAACTGGCTCTTGAAATATGAAGAGATTTCTTGGATAGCCGGTGAGTTTACCAGAAACTGCCCTGAAGAGCTAGAACTAAAAGTCAAGTGTAATGGATAAAACTTTAAGTCCATAAACCCTGGTCTACCAGAGATCCAATATTTCCTTATTATTTTTTTTAGAATTAATTTTGACTTCAAGCCTTTATTTGGCCTTCACCACAGGTGGAAATTTCAACTGAAGTCATTTTTGAGGCTCTTTCCCCAGGGCGGTACCCAGCCATGCAGGGAATGATGCAGCCATTCAGCACTGAGCGGGCTCCTCTGACCATCAGGCATTGATCAGTGCATATTGGCACCTCATGCCACGGTTGGGACAAAGGCATCAATAACTAAACATCAGAGCCTACATCCATTTCTTTTTCAAATCTTGCCTTCTCCCCAAGGCACAGACAGGAAACAGAGTCCCAAGGCTGTTATTCATGGGGTCCAAAGACATTTTTCCTTTTCATTTCAGGGAAATTTCTCTTTAGTCGGAGGGAAATGGCTTCCCCAGATGCATTCTTTTTCTCTATTCTCCTTATTAGACTCATAGCATATTCTCCTCAATAGGCTTAATCTTTGGGGAAACAAAAGCCAAAGAGGAAACTTTCTTGACAGTAACATCTATTTTATGCTCAACCACATTCCTCCCCTGAGACAAGGAAGCAGAATTTGATATCTATTGAGGTAAAAACAAAGAAAAGAAGAAAATAAAGGGAGAAAACACCTAATTTTCATTAGTTTTTAAAATTCCCACAAAGCTAAAGAGTGTGACTTATTTTACAGACAAGAAAGAGCCAGTCACAATATTTTGAACAAATAAGTGACTTTATAATAAATTTCCTTAGGAAAGGTGATCTGACAGTTGCGTATAGGCTGAGTTGCTGAAAGATTGGAGGCAAAGGACCAGTTAAAAAGGTGCCATGGTATTAACGATTCTCAAGAGTCTACAAGTGAGAAGATGAATGAGCTGGAGACCGGTGGTCCTGACTGAGGCTGGAAGATAAAGATGTGAAGCCCAAGATGTAGTTTGATAGAAAGTATATCCTGATTTCAAAGAAAGATGGTGACTTGAACAGTGTTTAATTCCCCTCTTCTGTATATTTCTCACCTCCCCCCCCCCCATTTTCAGTGTATAGCTCAAATAATTTGATTAATCAATTCACTGAAATATTTACTGAGCTCATACCATAGACTAGCACTGTGCTTGGCAAAAGTATTAACGTGGGAAAACACATCAGAGCTTGGGACTGGAAATGCACCCTTTACAAGAATTTCTGCAAAGGGATTGCAGATGTCTCTTGACTGAAGAAGAACTAAAAGTCAAACTTGCTACCTTAGAAGGGGGTCTGTGTCACAGGCAGTAGGTAGAGAAGATACTGGCAGAATCTACTACCACTAGCTAATCTAGAGAGTTGAAGGATGGAGTAGGGTTGGCTGTGAGATAGAAGATGGGCAACTCCCTTTGAGATTCCGCTGCTGCACTGGGTCGTCAGGATGTGGAAGTAACAGTACACAACCCTCCAAAGAGAAATCCAGCTGGCAAGAGGGGCTCCTCCTAAATTAGCTTCTATCTGAGAAATGAAGTCAAGATGAAATACATTGAAGATGGATAACAGATATCCAGAATAGAAATGGCTTGAAGTTTCTGAAGAAGTAGGATAAAGGTCTAAATATAAGAGCTAAAACTATAAAATCCTTACAGTAAAACATGAGTAAATCTTGGTATCCTTAGGTTAGGCACTGGTTTTTTACATATAACACCAAGAGTACAAGCAACAGAAGAAAAACTAAATAAATCTGACTTCATTGAAGTTCTTTAAATACAAAAAAGAAAAAAAAAACACAAACCTTTGTGCTTCAAAGTAAGACATAAAGTTAAGTAGACAACTCAGAGTGGGAGAAAATATTTTCAAATCACATTCTCTGACAAGACTCATATTCAGAAAATATAAAGTTCTCTTACAATTCAACAACAGAAAGATTAAGAATCCAATTTTTAAGTGGGCAAAGTATCTGCACAAACATTACTTCAAAGAAGATATACTAACGGTGAATACGCCCATGAAAAGAAGCTCAAAATCTCTAGCCATTAGTAGAAATAAAAATCAACACCACAATGAGATAGATACTACTTCAAAGCGAGTAGAGTAGTTATAATAAAAGAGGCAGCAACAAGTGTTGGCTAGCGGCGAAACCAGAACTCTCACATATTTCCGGTTGCTACGTAACAAGGTCCATCTTCTTTGGACAAGTTTGCCAGTTCCTCAAAATGTTAAACAGAGCTACTAAGTGCCCACCCAATTCCATTCCTAGATAAA
Organism: Panthera onca; assembly: GCF_046562875.1. Taxonomy (NCBI): domain Eukaryota; kingdom Metazoa; phylum Chordata; class Mammalia; order Carnivora; family Felidae; genus Panthera; species Panthera onca. The sequence goes on along the minus strand of NC_138357.1, from coordinate 9,958,821 downwards.
TACCCAAGCGAAATTAAAAATGTGTCCACACGGGGGGTGTCTGGGGGGCTCGGTCAGTTCAGTATCCTGCTCTCGGTTTCGGTTCTTGAGTTTGCGCTTTGGCCCCCCTGCTGACGGTGTCGAGCCTGGTTGAGATTCTCTCTCCCCTTCTCTCTCTACCACTCCCCCACTTGCTTTCTCTGTCTCTCTCAGAATAAAGAAACTGAAAAAAATTGTCCATCCGGAAACGTGTCCACAAATATTCTTACCACATTCCTCACAATAGCCGAAAAAGAAAAAAAACCAAAATGTCAGTCAGCTGGTAATGGATACATAAAATGTTCTATCCATACAATGGGCTATTAGTTGGCACTAAAAGGAATAAAGGAAGTCCTGATGCATTCTCCAGAAGTGATAGACCTTAGGAGAAATTGACGTAGGTGAAACAAGTCAGTAATAAAAAAATATATTCTGTTACTTCATTTTTATGGAAAGTCCAGATTAGACAAATGTACAGACACAGAAGGTAGATTAGGAATTGCCAGGACCTGGGGAGAAGATAAAATATTAACGGTGGTGACTGGTAATGAGTATGTTTTTTATTGTTGCTGTTACTGGGGCAGAGATGAGATCTTCTAAAATTGATTGTAATCATGGTTGCACCACTCTGTGAACATATTAAATATCACTGAATTGCACATCTTCAACGAGCGAACTTTACAGCTACGAATTGTATCATCCTGAAACTATCAAAAAAGGAAAAGGGAGCCAACTCTTGGTGCTACCATGCAGTACCATTCTGTGGGTTTCAGTCAATGCTAGAAATAAGCATTGTGATTCTAGGCGGGAAGACACATGAATCAAATTGATCATCCTGCAGAGTAAAACTATAATTATACAAAAACCAAATACTTTTATTTAAACCATCTATTACCACTAAAAATAAATAATAGATAAATAAATAAAGTGGTACAAGAATCCTAAATTGGAATATGGCATGCCCTAGGAGAGGAAATCTTAACTGTGTTAAGATTCAAATTATTTCCAAAACCATGAATCAGTAACTAAAACCCAATGAAAATACTAATAATATTTATTTGGTTCTTAACAGAATCTTCTAAAGGTCATATGAGGTTAGAAGTAAATTTCAATACTTTCTTATGATGTATTTTATTTTTTTTTATTTTTTTTATGATGTATTTTCTATTAATTTCTAAAATAAACATTTTTGTGTGCTATAGGAATTTTAAATGTTAAAATATGTTAATATATGCTTAATTGGAATATCAGAAGGAGAGAGTGAAGAGAATAGCACGTAAGTATTATTTGAACTATTTGAAGGAGATCATGTCTGTGGATTTTCCAAAAGTCATGAAAGACATTAATCTACATATGCAAGTAACCCAAGGAGCCCAAAGTGAGATAATTTAAATAAGACTACATTTAAATACATCTTAGAAGACCAAAAACTGAAAAAAAAGACCAACAGAACATTTTAACGTAACCAAGGATAAAAAGAGAAACCTTCAAAGAAGGAAAAACTAGACTAAGATCTGACCTTTTGATAGAAAAACGGAAACCGGCCAATCTGTAATACTTTACTCAACAAAGATATCCTTCAACAAATAAAGAGAAAATGAAAAGTTTTTTGTACAAAAACTGACAGAATTCAACAGTAGACATTATATATAATATATACAGACACGTACAATTATTACATATGTATATACCACTATAGAAAGGTTATTCTGTAATTCACATAGAAAGGTTATTCTTAGGCAGAAGGGAAATGATTCCGGATATATAGATGGAGATAAAGGTGGGGATAAAGAGTAATGACCATTTAAAATATATGAGTACATGTCAATGGACGCTAAGTTTGTAAACTCATAATTCTTCATGTCATATTGAATAGCAAATAAATTGGGAATGGGTAGAAGATTTTTAAATGTTCTAATGTTTCTAACATTCTCATCTTCTTCCAAAGTTCTGGAAGCAGATAAGGTATCAATGAACATTAAACATTGATAAATCTAAGATCTAATCTGTTACTTGCATGGTAACAAGGGTTTTATACATATAGAGAACTCCCAAACTGACAGACAAGAAAAAAAAAAGGAAATGATATTTTTAAATACTTGATTCATCTAAAATAAATAGTAAGACCAGTGGAAAAGAAAATTAGAGCAGGAAGGACAAATATAAATCATAGCACAACATAGCAGATATATGCCCAAATATATCAGTAATTGCACTAAAAATATATGATTGAGACATTACAATAATAAACACAGATTTGCAGTATTAGTTAAAAATGCAAAAAAAAGTAAAAATGCAAATGTTATTTTACCGAAACCAATGGATGTGATGTCTATGTAACAGCAAAAACACCAAGAAAATTAATTTTTTTAAAGTCACATTTAAATAATATTAAATATAAGTATAAATCTAACTAAGTATGTGCAAGACCTCTATACAGAAATTACTAAACTATTTTTCTGAGCATTCAGTGAAGATTTAAATACATGAAGGGTATACCAGTTAGGGTCCTTCAGAGAAACAGAACCAATAGGATATATAGATAGATATAAAATTTTCTGTGATTTATCACAGAAATTGGCTCATGCGGTTTTGGAAGCTGAGAAGTCCCTACGTAGGCTATTGATAAGCTGGAGAACCGGCAAAGTCGGTGGTATGATTTAGTCCGAATCAAATCTAAAGGGCTGACAAGAGGACGAGGGATGGGAGAGGGAGGGTGCGCTGGCTGTAAGTCCCAGAGTATGAAGGCCTGAGCACCAGAAGCTCCAAGGACCAAGGGCAGAGGCAGATGAAAATGCCAGCTCAAGAAGAGATAGCGAATTCTATCAAATTGTCCTTCCTCTACCTTTCTGTTCTCGGTGCCCTCAATGGATTGGATGCCACCCTCCCACACTGGTAGGGGTGGATCTCTTTCTTGATTGTCCGATTCAGATGGTAATCTCTTCCTGAACACCTTCACAGACCCACCTAGAAATAATGTTTTACCAACTATCTGGGCATCTGTCAGCCCAGCCAACTTGACACATAAAATTAACCATCAGAAGGGTCTACTATATTTATTTATGGATTAAAACTCTCAATTATGTGAGCATATCAGTTTTCTACAAGTTACTCTATAGCTTTAAGATAACTCCAATAAAACTTCAATTTTGTTGAACTTGACAAGATGACTACAATGTAGATGGAAATGCAAAGGTCCAAGCATAACTAAGATGATCTTCATGAACAAGGTAGGTAAACTTGTTTTACTAGATATCACAACGTAGTTATAAAATGACAGTAATTAAAAGAGCAGGGCATTAGAGTAAGAACAGATAAATGGATTTTGAAATGAAAAAGAGTCCAGAAAAAGACCCATGTACTTTTGAATGTTTAATTAATGTAAGTATGGCACTTCAAAGTAGGGAGAAAAGGACTGTATTTCAAATGAGAAAATATGAACAAAAAAGTGAAACTTGACTTTGACCTCACCCTATACGCATACACAAAAATAAAATCCAGGTAGACTATAAATCTACATGCAAAAGGCATATAGAGAAATAAGACAGAGATAAATACCACTGAGAAAGTTGAAAAGTTATGCCACAGAGTAGAAAATATTTTGGACACATATAATTGACCAAAGGCTTTTATGTAGAATAGAAACTCCTCAAAATCAACATGAAAACGAGTGTTGATACATTTCTAAAATGTGCAAGAAACTTGAACAGGCACATCACAAAAGAGGATATAATAAATGGCCAATAATTATGAAATGTGCCGAGTGTATAAATAATCTAAATACCTGTCAACATCAGAATGGATGAATTGTGTGTGTGTTGGTATATTTTACAACAGAATAGTATACAGTGATGAAAACGAATGAACACATAGAGCAGCAGTGATGTAAATATTATATGGGTTAAAGAAGCCAAGCACAAATCATAATGTATTATTCCATTTGAATAAAATACAACATTAGTGAAACACAATTAGAGTCTTTAGGATTGTAAGTGGTAAACGTATAAAGAAAAGCAAAGAGGTAGATAAACCTTTTTTTAACGTTTATTTATTTTGAGAGAGAGATGAGGGAGGTGGGGTAGAGAGAGAGAATCCCAAGCAGGCCCCATGCTCCCAGTGCAGGAGCCTGATGTGGGGCTGGGCTCAATCCCGTGAACCGAAATGTAAGATCAGAAACTGAGCCAAAATCAAGAGTTGGATGCTTAACTGACTGAGTCTCCCAGGCACCCCAGGGGTATGGTAATCTTTAGAGAAGAGGTAGGAGGATTGTGAGTGAGAAGAAGCATGTGGGAGCTTCTGCGTTCTTAACAATGTTCTATTTACTCTTCGTGGTAGGCACACAGATAACCACTTTCACTCAACTGTACATTTTTCTTTCATGTACCCTTCAGCTGGGTGTTTTGTTTCCCAACAAAAACGCATCAAGAATTAAATTTGATAGAACAAGGGACAGATGTAGAAGTATATCATCTAAGTATATAAAGGTCACCTACAGAAGAATCAAATGATGTAATCAATAACATTTAGGAAGAAGGAAGGCAGGTCAGAAGTGAGCACAATTAAGCAAACTGGCTCTTCTTTCAAGCAAGATAACAATTACGTCAAGTTCCTATATCAATAACCAATAACCAGATCTCTAATCCTACAGTTTAGAATGGAGGTTGTTAACCACCAAAAGTATGTGTGTGTGTTTGCGTACATTTTAACTGTTCACCACAAAGGAAAGGTCAAGGCAGAAGGATCTTTACTTCTCATTTAGGATTATTATATACTATTTGTTTTTAATTTCCTCCACGCATTACTAAATAATAGCCATAGTAGTAGAGTCAGTTTAAAATTACTAGAGGATCCTGGATAAGATTTACACCAGTAAACAGTATTTGATGATAGACTGATAGAATTCTTTGAAAATTAAATGAAGAAGGTAATGAATTGATCCTTGTTTCCATCCCTCAACTTGAGAAATAACCTCTGTAACCGAAGAGGCACCAAGATAGGTGACAGTCCTATCACCTCAACGTATGTTCTGGCAACAGGAGGTCCCACCACCCATTCTTTGACATTGGTTTCAACAGGCACCTCACTGGATGGGGAAGTATTTGTTTCCACTCTCAGCCCCACATTTTTTACCCTCGTCTAAAAGCTTCATTGTTAGCCCCTGGTGGCTTTCCTCTGTTCTTGCTTTCACAGGCTCATTTCATTCCAACCTGACATCCCTGAGTTACAGCTATGAGCCTTGGGAGGTGCTAAAATGAACATAATATTTATTATCCAAACAGGGACACTTGTGAGGGGGAATGGGGTTATTATTTATAACTACACTGGGGTGACAGGCAACATTATTGTTTATACCATGCCTGCGTAGATCCTTGATCACTTGTTGCTAAAAATGAATTCTGTTGCTATTTTTAGTTTGCAATGCACATCCATGTTTTGTTAAAACACATTTCCCTTATGAATTTGTGGGCAGTATTCCATCCCCATTAACATAAATTCCAAGCTAGAAATTGTGAAGAGGGCTTCCTGGTTATATCTCATGATTCTATTTCATAGACAAAACCTAAGTCTTTTTTTTTTTTTTTTTTTTTTTACAAACTAGGTCCAGGAGCAGGAGGTCGATGCTGTGAAAACATAGCGAGGCAGGGGTCATTCAAGAAGGCTGAATGATCTTGCCATTTGAAAAAGTGGCAGGCTGGCCTGATGCAAGACACTTATTTGTAAAATTATGACAATTTGTGAGTGCCAAACAACACAAATTAGACGTCCGACCGAAAGGAAGCTAAGGGATTTAAGGGCATGCAAAATGGTGGCGATTCTGCTTATTGTACTATCACGCGAAAATGTTCAAGCAGCTCATTGCAAGCTGCTTTTCCTTTGAAAACTATATCAACTAGAAAGTTGCCAATAACATTGCATTAGTGAAGCTATCTAGTCAGCTGCATGTAATTGAGACAGATAACAGTGTCTGAAACTGGATCGAAGTTTCTTTCCCCTATATGTCAACGTCTGAACTGAAAGCATGGGGCTGCTCCCTGAAATGCTGAGTTGTTATGCGTGCCTGACCTTCCAGAGTAGTAGGCCCTTAACTCCTGCCATCTTGTTCTGTCTGCTCTGGGGTGTTGTCCTTCTCCGCCCGGCTGAGCTCTAAAATGACTCTTCATTTGCAGTCTAGTCTAACGAAAAGGAAAATGAGGCAAAGGTATACTCGTTCCCTTCAATGGCTGCTACAAAGGAGGCTGGAAGATGCAGTCTTTTCTTGGTGGCCATGGACCCCACTATAAATTTTATTACATTAGGAAAAGCAGGAATGGATATTTGAGGAGAAAGCTGTCATTAACTTCCATAATCTCTTTTTCTGCATTTACCATATGTGGTATGAAATAAGCATTAACGATGCTGATTCATGTTCCCCAGGAGCATAAGGTCTAGAAGGGAAAAAACATGCAGACTTTCGAGCATGCTCTGTGGTAGAATGTGATAAATAATTTTTCGTAGGAAGAAACAAAAAAAATAATAATACTGTAGGCACAGGGAACATATGAAGCAGAAATCAATTCTGGCTGAGAAACCGGGTAGACTTTTTGCCATTGCATTTGAGTAGGTGCCGAGAAAATAAAAACTATTAATTATCAACAGATGGAGATTTGGAATGAGGGAATTTCAAGGAGAAAATGTAGCAAAAGGGAAGTTGCTTTGGTAGAAAAATAAAGGGACGATTTAATCTGACAAGAGAATAGGTTGCATCCATCCTTTCAAAATATGTATTTGTGCTCAATTCTTATTTATTCAATATTCTTATCTATTCATGGATGCATCAAATATTAGTGACCACCTACTGTGTGCTAGCCTGTGCTCATTAGCCACAGGGGAGTTATGATACAGTACAGAAAGCAAACAATCATCAGATATTCTCATTAGAAAATTATCACAATTATTATACTGGGTGTTATGCTGCAGCATATTGGGGGATGGGTTTAGGAAAGGTCTCTTTGAGAAAGTCACGTTTACTGGGAGACTGTAAGCATGAGTCAGTTAGTGTTACGGTGTGCAAATTAGGGAGGGGTGTCCCACACAACATAGAAGAATATGGAAGAGTGTGGCACGTCAAAGAAATTGACAGATACTAGAGATTTGGCAGATGTCAGGTCACGTGTGATCTTCTCAGCCAGCTTTTGCATTTGCTACTTTATCCCAAGGTCAATGGAAAATCATCGAAAGGTTCTGAGTAAGGGAATGATATGACTTAACTAATCTTTGTAAGAAAATCACTAGGACAGTAGTGTGGAGAATGCGGTCGACAATGCTCCAGGCACCGTGGGGCTAAAAAGAGGAAAAGATTGCTGAAATCAGATTAGGGAGGGACTTGAAAGCCGTATGGAGAATTAAGGACTTTATCCTGGGGTCGGTGGGGAAACACTGACGACACGAATTTGATTCATTGCTCTAACCTGTCCTCTTCCAAGTCCAAGCTTTTTTTGGTATCCCATTTCCTTCCCACAAACTCCAGAAAACAAAGTTCAGATCAGGGCCGCTGGCAGAGCCTGGATCCGAGGGGCACACGCAAACATTATTCTGCTGACAGTTGACACGTGAAGGAGAACCGGTCAGAACCGTCCCCCTTCATAACTTTGGAAGGTGGAGGGGACCTTCGAGGCAGGCTGCAGGCAGGGCAGCAATCCGCTTTCAGGCAGCAGATCAAGACAAATGGATGGCTGCTGGCAGATATTAAATGGCAAATCAGCTTAATTCACAACTAAGAAAGCAGAAGGCTAAAAAGGAAGGAGAGTATCAGCTAGCTGGCTATATTTCTGCATGCTGCAAAATGAAAGAGGTGACTGCACTTAGGCATCAGAGGCTCTGATTAATATGAGGAGTTCGTGTAATGTTGCAAGATGAATAACACTGGATTCTATCATTACAACCTCTATGCCTACTTTTATGTAATTTCTGATTTTGAAATATCCAGCCATGGGCCCGGAGGGAACTTAATTAACTCTTGAAATTAACACTTCAACTGCTACTTTCTTACTGACAATCCGTATACAGAAGAACTATCAGGTTCTAGGGACTTGGTTTCCTATGTGGGAGGATGAATCCCCTCCCCGCTCCTGCCCCCCACCACCTCTGAACAGGAGGCAGGGCAACAGGGAGGTGAGGTAAGACACGGGCAAAACAGTTAGATAAAATCCTAACTTCTGGTGCCAATATTTGGCCCCGCTTTGAGATGCTTACCTGACCCCTCAGTAAATGCAGCGTTTAAACATACATCTGAGTTAGCATCTGTAGGGTCTACGAGAACCCCACGTGGCAGTACAGAGGGGAAAGAGGCAGCACATGAACCTTCACCAGCTACAAGCACATGCAGAGTTTGGGGGCAAGAAGTTGGAGTAGGTCTTCTGAGGTCCTCTTTTCCAATAGAAAAGAGCTTAAGATTTGATGGTTCAATGGTGTAACCAAACACAGTATAGATACAGAGAGGTCTCAGCTTTGAATTTTTGTCTCTAATAATTCAAAATTGTCCAAGTGAACATCAATAAGCCGCACAATTCCGGAGGTGTAATAAGAACAGAACGATTCAAAGAGCAAATTAACTACAAGCCAGCAAAGCTGGGCTAAGGTATAAGCACTTAAAGCCTGGACTTTCATGGAAAGTCTCCTCCCGCATGCTGCGCCTATAAAAGGAATGTGATTCTCTACAAGTCACACAAGACCACTCACGTTGTTTTTCTTTTTCTTTATTTATTTTGAAAGAGAGAGAGAGAGAGAGAGAGCACGTGAGGGAGGGAACAGAGAGAATCCCAAGCAGATTCCACACCTTCAGTGTAGAGTCCAGTACGGGGCTTGAACTCACAAACCATGAGATCACGACCTGACCTAAAATCTAGAGTCGGTAGCTTAACTGGCTGAGCCACCCAGGCGTTTTGTTTCTCTTGTACCACTGAAGAGTTATGCCGATACAGGCTGAGTTCAAGTCATATATGATGGACTTTTTAAAAGAAAAATAAAAGAACAAACTATTTTTAGCTAATGGCTAAATTGATCATTTACTTCACAAAACACACTTTGGAGTTAGAGACATCGGAGCATTATTGAAATTCACCATTTTACTCTTTTCTACCCGAAACTATTTTTCTTTTAACACGAGGATCTCGGGACTGAATGTACCCACTTTTGCAATGTCAAATATTCAAGCTTTTTTAGGTGGTGGTTAAACAGAAGGTTTTCTTTTTTAAATACCTTAATGAATAATTTCAGCTTCCTTGCTGAATAGCTGCTGCTAACTAAACATGCCATCTATTTGCTCCTTTTGATTTTTGAGAAAACTGCCCAGGTTTGGTTTCCTAGGAAATAGTTCTCTGTCATGGAGGAATGAATTTGGACTGATTAGCTGCTTTACTTATTTGTCCTATCATTTTGTCACAGGATTGCACAGCCTGCTGCAAAGAGAGATGTGCTGGTGTGAAGGAATTGTATTCATTTATTTGATAGACATCAGTATGACACGGCAGCCCGGACACTGAAATACAAACCAGACAGAAACGGGTTGTAGAACTGACTCGTCCACTTGCTGCTTGTGTAACCTTAAGCAAGTCACTGAAGCCGCCTTAACCATTAGTTTCTTATCTGTAAAATGAAAGTGTGTGTGGGGGGTGGGGGGGGATTCCAGACCCACCTGCCTAAGAGAGTTGTAGATGGATGTGCCAGTGCTAGGGTAGGAGGAAAATTACGAATTAACACGAACTCACCTGACGGTATGTCAGACCCTGAGCATGCAAACAGGAGTGCTCCCCATTTCCTTTCTCGGAAAGTTGACTCATTCATGTGAGAGGCAGAGACAGTGCAAGTGGGGGAGAGAGAGAGAGGGGGAGAGAGGGAGTCCCCAGCAGGCTCCGAGCTGCCAGCGCAGAGCCCCACACGGGGCTCAAACCCTCGACACGGCGAGCTCGTGAGCTGAGCTGAAACCAAGAGTCGGGCGCTGAACTGCCTGAGCCCCCCAGGCGCCCTGAGTGCTCCCCCTTTGTAATCTCCTGCAACTAACAGTCTCGTAACCGCACGCAATAAAGGCACCGTGGGTGCTCCCTCTGCAGCACGGAAGGCTCAGCAAGAGGCACAGAGCCCTAGGGGGTAGGGAAAGTCAGGAGGGCGCCACTGAGGCGCGGACCACCCAGCTAAGGTCCTGACACTGAAGTGGCCGTAGGTGTTCACGCGGCAGATAGGACGGGGCACGCCAGTCTAAGCACGTGGAAAAAATGAGGACAAGTAGGAAACGGCAAGGCATGGCAGGGACAATGACCCACTTGTCCGGTGTCGCCGGAGCACAGAGCGCGAGGCAGGGCAGCGCCGGAGGGAGAAAGGGGCCAGGCCAGGACGGCCTTTCTAGCCACAGTAAGGAAACTTGACTTTCTTCTACAGGAAATGAGGAGCCTCGCTTTAGGAGCCCCTTTCGAACGTTCACAGTTTCCTTTACTGCCTGATTTAGAGCACGGATGTGGCGCAGCATGGATTTAGAGGACGCGGTAATCAACTGTCTCCTCGTTTGTCACCCTGCCTAGGCTGTGTGAGCTCCGATGAGCCCCGGGGCCTCAGAGGGTCCGGCACGTGGTAGAGGCTTAGCAAAAGCTGAGGAATAATGAGTAACCGCTCAACCAGGGGAGTGAGGTGGTATCGATTTTCATGTTGCATTAATCACCCCGGCAATAGCAGGCGAGGGCAGCAGACGCGAAAGGAATCCCGACGGCTCCGTGGTTTTGTATCTTCCTACAGCCTTCGGCTGCGGAGGGTGAAATTTAACTGGATTCCCCCTCCCCCAAAAGTTACGAGCCGTAAAGAACATGCCAGTGTGTTCCCCGAACATGCAAAGAGAGTGATCAGCATCATGGCGAAAGGAAGCAGTAGGAACCGAAGAAACGTAATAGCAAGCTTATTTAGTAAAGACCTATTTATTTGATCTAACCCCCTTAAGGTATTAAAGAGCTCAGACTTCGTGAGCTTTTGCTATAAATTCACGGCACAGCAAAGGATATATATTTTTTAGACGTGCCGGTGAGCACTACCGAAACCTGGTGGCTTCGAGGTGTTACAGAGCTTCATTTGGCTCCTCGTTTTGAAATTGGGTCTTCTCGTCACAGTGAATGTAAATCACATTTTTTTTCACTTACGACTATTGTAAGGGCAGATTTTCACCTACCAGTATTCATTATCTATTCAAACATAACCAATGAACAAAGCATCTCATCCATGACTTCTTGAGAGTGGGGACCACATGACACGGGTATAATTTCTGGGTTTAGGACACCAACAGGTTTACGGAAGTCAGCCCAATTCCTTTTTCCATCAGCACTATCTCAGCAACGAAGCTGCCTTAATTACAAAAACCCTTTACATACCCATTATAAATATCATAATATTATGAGTTTTTAAATTTAAGGAACAGGAAAAATTTAAGTTTATTTTTACTTCATAGTCTTCCAGGCTTTTTTTTTCTGGAAAATGATTATTTCCTTGAGATCACCAGATGACAAATTCTATACTCACAGAAAGATTCGAAAAAAATGACAATCGAATTTCACGCTTGGGCATTGAGCAAATGGCAAGTACGTTTGGGGAGAACAGAGAAACCTTTCGATGTGAATCTTATTAAAACTTCTCTCCCTTAAGTGCATGCTGTTTGTAAGTCACACAGTTTCCAAAGCTTCTCTTTGTCCTAAACTTATCAATGGTTTAATCTGAGAACATCTAAATGTAATCCGGATGCCTAGGGAGAGGGAAAGAGGGAGAGGGAAAGAGGAAGAGAGAGACAAGAGGGGGAGAGAAGGAGGGAGAGGGAGGGATGAGCAGAGAGGGAGAAAGAATGATGCTTTTAAGAGAAGGGGCTGATCAACACTCTGACAGTTGAGTGTAGGAGTGTGGCCAAACGAAGTTGCTGAAAACTACCTCATGACCACTGGCATGTATATTACAGGATGGCCCGCAGTCCTTTGTCCTCTAAGTCACTGAAACTCCACGTCATTGTTCTGCTGACAGCCTAAAAGGCACGATGTATGTTCAACTTTGTCTCTGCAATCTCGTCTCAGGTTTTGATGGTGAAGACAGCTGACAAATCTATATGCTGGGGCTGCCTGAATCTGATACCATAATGTAGAAGCTTAGCATCCTGGGCTCTGGTATATGCCATACTTATATTCTCCTGCTAATATTAAAAGTGATGAGGAGCACCTGGGTGGCTCCGTTAGTTATGCGTCTGACTCTTGATTTCAGCGCAGGTCGTGATCTCACAGTTCATGAGATCGAGCCCCGCGTCCGGCTCTGTGTTGATGGCACGGAACCTGCTTGGGATTCTCTCTCCTCCCCTCTCTCTGCTCCTACCGCACTCACGCCTGTGCTTGCTCTCTCTCTCTCTCTCTCTCTCTCAAAAATAAATAAACTTAAAACAAATACATAAAAGTGATGATGATCTGAGAGACACATTATCTACTACAAACTTTCCATATTCAAGTCTCCCTGTATTCACCCTAATACTATTCTTAAATGGAAACGTTATTGTCTCATGATTTCACACATTTACGTATATATGTCTTGATCTTAAAAATCTAGATGTACAGACTTGATTTCGTTTCTGTTTCTATCCCGACGTAGGAACTCGAATGATTACTCCAAATTCTTTAAGTATTCATGGGACAATTGGCCGAATCGAAGCATTCTCTGGAAGTTCATCTTGAGATATTTGTAAACTGTGGAATTTCAGAATTCTAAACCATTCATAAAAACTTTCCCATTCATTCAGCAAAGACACTGGTTTTACTTTAGTTGTGTTGTTCCATGTGAAGAGGGTTACAATGGAACAGCATGTTTTAAATGGAAACAGCAGGATAGTGCAGTGGTTAAGAGTAAGGTTTTTAGAGTCAGACTGAGAGTGTTTAAATACTAGATCTACCAGTAATTATCTCTGTGACCTTTGGCAAGAAAATTGACCTCTCTGAGGCTTACTGTACTTATTTGTGAGTAGAAAAAACAATTATCTCCGACAGAGAGGTTGTGAGGCTTAATGATAGTGTATATAATAGACTTGACACCCGGGCTAACACAAAGTAGGTGCTTGATATGTGGTAGCAATTATTGATAATATGACTGTTATCATACTAACACTATATTTATTTATATATTGGCAACCATAACTCACCTACCATTTCCAAGCAGGGAAAATGATTTCTTCTTCTACGTATGCCTTTTATTAAGCTGCCATTGTGGATCGCAATTTATGTAATATATTCTGGCAATATTTACTCAGTGTTATTATACAGGTTATTTACTGTCCACAATTGGCTTTTGGAGGCAGAAGGTGCAAATTTAGAGCTTTTCATTACAGGACTTTTTACAAATCGTAGAAATCAGCATTCAGAAAGCAATCTGAGGTTGACTCTCTTGATACTTTAAATTCATTACCATATAGTTTTCTGTTTCACTCTTTTCAGAGGCTAAATTAAAGCAAGATGCTTCTACCTGAAGTTAATTCAATTTTTTCTTTTTCTGTTGGAACATCTAAAAACACTTGCTGTCTCTGATATTTTGGGGTTGGTCATTAAGAGGCTGGACAGCTCAGATGCCTTTCCCACTGCAGTTTGAGACATGATGCCACTACGCATAAACGGTTACCAGCGCCCTACGACATTCCCATTAGCCAGGGGACTATTAGTGCTCATAATCAAGCAGCCTACCAAGAAGCAAATCATACTCCCAACTCCAGGAACCGTCAGGGTTCAGACCATCAGATAAATTATCAAAATATAATTCCTCACTCTCTTCATTTTACTCTATATAGAGTGAAGGTACAAAAATACGATATAATAGCTGAAATAATATATTTTAGATTAACATTAATGGTGCATTATATTATATATTATTAATTCATGTATAGAATAACATAATCACAAACATACTTAAATAAATAACATTAAAATAAACTAAATATTTGAATGGACGGTCAGTTGGTTTCCTTAGAACGAACAAGCATTCCTGAAAAGTTACTAATAATGGATGGTGAGTGGCTGTTAAGAGTAGAGTCCTCATTATTCACTTAATTAAAAAGCTCCACTGCTCTTCTTTCTATTTGGTGTGTGACCCTCGTTGTTTTATTGTGACAAATCTGACTTCCAATAGCTTATTTCATCTTTATGATATTCAATAAAGTTTCAAAATTCCAGGAATGATTTATAAGTAGCTCTAGGGTCTTTCCTCTGTTCTATACAGTAAGAAGTCAGGCACGAGGAAGTTTCCTCCCACTGAATCTATTTGCATTGAGAACATTTCCCAAAAGGAAGATTTTCTCTTTTATATTGTACTGTCTGTTGCCAGATGATAATGCCCAACAAGGCCCACCCCTCTCATTACTTCTTCTGCCAATAACCCCCCAAATAGTATCTTTCCCGACATAACACAACTCTTCATCATACAACCAAAAGCACACTCATCCACTCTCTGAGAGGAGGCCCAAATTCTCCTGACTTCTTTGTTTCATTTTCAAGTCAGGATCTCTGGAGGTTCTCCCTCCCATCCCCAGTACTCTCATGATCCCTCCAAGGTGTTCTTCAACTTATGGACTGATTTGTAAAGATAATCACTGCCAGTAAACCCATCTCAGCAGTTGGAGGAATAGAGATGAAAGAGAGCTGGAGACTTTAAAAGAGATGGGAATACAGAATATAGTTAATCTGGCAGATTCACATTTTGTTAAAATATGAGAAATATGTTTCCCATAATCCCCCTCCCTGCATCAAACATCTTGCATGTGATTTGTAAGCAGAAACGCAACAGAAGCCGTACTTTTTATATGCTCAGAAGGTTGAATCAGAGCAAAAGGCACTGTTGCAGCTCACGCATGAAGCTTGTCTACCGGTTCACCTGTTTATATGCAGCAGAACTGGGTCTCCAAGTCCCCCAGAACTTGCTAGATTTACTCCTTCAGCTTCTCCAACTCCTGGTCCACGTACATGAAACAACTCCGTGATTCAGGACACCAGCTTCTCCTGTAGGACATTCCCATCATGTCAGTTGGAAACTTGGAGGCAAGAAGCAACCAACACGGCTTTCAGTCCATCTTTATGAGTTCTGGCTCATCCTTGAAGGTTCCAGTTTTTCTTGCTCTCCCCTATCTTCACTTCCCATATATTCTTCCTACCTGCCAGCCCACTGACCTCAAACTCCAGAACAAATGTCAGAAAAATGAACACCAATCATAGACTGTTTAACCTAATAAATCTGTTATCGCACACCACACACACACGATGTGTACATACTTATATATATATATATATATATATATATATATATGCATGTCTGTAGGTGTATTTATACTTCACTATATAACAGACGTTATAGGGTAGAAATCAGTGTTCACACATGTTTTCATTCAAACAATAGGATTACTTACACAGAATACCCAAGATAAACTAAATGTACAAGAATACAGGTACAAAAATTAGCGACTTATTTATAATACTAAAAAGAAATTCAAAAGCAATTTATGTAATATTGAAAAGGAAATGGTTGACTGTAATCAAAATAAATTCACTCACTGGATGATTATACGTAAGTGAAAATTAAATACAGGTGATTTTCCTAATCTTGAGTAATCTTGAGTAAAAAATAAATATAGCAAGCTGCAGAAAGGTGCAGGCAGCATGATCCCATTTATATAAATGTAAAAATATAAAACTCAATGTTATATATTGTTATTGACATATGCATGTGTAGTACACTTATGAAAGCATGAATGGGAAGGTAAAAAAATAAACTCAGGGTAGTGGTTAAATCTGGGAGCATGGTATACAGAGTAAAGGGGATGACCTCATGGAAGTTACCCAGGATCTTAGATGGTACTGATAAGGTTTTATTTCTTAATCTGGGTAGTGGGTACACAAGTTTTCATTATATTTTTATGGACATCTTTTTTATGTTTGAAATCCTTCATAAGAGAGACTCCCCGACACCTGGGGCCTTATGGGTGAGATTCACATGGGCAGTAAATATTCTCACATTCTGGGCATCTTCTGTAATAATCTTATCCACATCTCTTCCCCAAATCTCTTTGTCAAGCATCCTCAAATCCTGTTCATCCCAGTTCCCTGATCATTTGACCAGAGAAGACATCAACTATGGTCTGTGATTCAGTGTTGATTAACACAGTGGACCATGTTTGCTTTCTTTCTCACTCTACCCTAGGATTCTAGGACTCATGTATTCTGGTATGGGAGAAACAACAGTGTAAATTTGTTTTGGACTTGGAGCTTACACAATATTCTGTAGGATGGCACTCCAAATTCCAAAAGTCATCTCCATGATGTTTCCTTAATTGGGTCTTCAATTGTCCAGTTTATCATTTTACAAGAGCAGCTGCTTCTGGGTTATAGGCCAGTGAATTCAATAGGCAAAAGGCCATGTTCTACTCTTTCAGGAAAAGATTTAGCCATCGTTTTGGAGAGCAACACTGGACATTAAAGTAATTTGTAAATTTACAGACAGGCAGGGTTACCGCATGCAAATCTAGAATAAAGTTTATTCCAATGTAGGTGACATAGCCCTACAATGACGGAAGGAACCTATAAATATTAATCCGGCTCCATGCAGCTGGCTGGTTTGCAATACCAGTAAAGATACATAAGACTGGGCTCTGTGATTGGCAGTTTGAGCCTTCAGGGTTGTAGTAACCAGATCATGTTGGTTGGGGGAAGTCCATGAAGCACCTTCATCTTAGGCATTAGGATCTCTTTGTTCTTGAACCTGCTGTCTTAGGGATGTTCTCAACATCTGCAGAATGGGCCATTTTGTCTGTCTGAATTACCGGAGCTCTTCCACAACGAATAACCCTTGGTGAATCTTTGCACAGGACAGAGATTTCATCTTCAACCCCCGTGCCCATATTGAGAGGTTTATTCACAGACTTCTTCTGCAGAAATCCTTGCCATTAATCATCTAATCTCATTCTTTTCAAATTCTTGAGCATCCAGCAATGCCCATCAATCCCTATTCTCAGCTTTCTTGCCTAAAGAACCTGGACAATAGGATTTACTGCTTGACTTTCTTCCCATTGGGAGGATATCCTTTATCTAAGACTATCAGGGCCACTTGCGAGTGGCGGTGTAACACCACCAGTCTACTCTTTGCTATTGCCAGCATTTAGTGTGGTTCTATCTGTAACAGTCACAATATTTCTTCTGTAGTCAGAGCTGGCCATCGGAAGCCACCTAGGAAGCCACAGATATGAGCTGAGGCAGTTTTAACCATGTGGCAAGGAGTAGTCACACTGGGAATACAAGCTATCTGTTCCCACAACTTACTTTTACCTTCTGGATCTGCTCAAGATTGGTTCTATAAATCGCGCTTCCCCTTGACAGTAGGTTGTTTGTTGCTGGGCCTAGTTTTATCACTTGACGTTTGGACAGTACATAGTTTGTGGAGGGCAGATTGGATGACACAGTCACATAAGGTCCCATGGTCACGCTTTCAATCTCCAGAACCCCCCTGTAACATGGCAGAACCTTTCAATGAAGGAAGTGATGTGATGGAAGGGTCATGACGGTGCTGCAAACTCAACTCAAATTGTCTTGGGACTCGCCTCAATTTCCATGCAGCATCCACATCTGCCACAGATACTTCTAGATCCACTGAATCTGAGGGGTCAGCCCTCTATTCTTTAGGCAAGCAAGTGGAGATGTCTCAACTTGGTTAACTGAGAAACATGTTTCAAAAGTCCTTTTGGTGTTTTGGACACAGAGCCTAAGCTGTTTATGGAAACGTGTGTGAGCGTATATGCGTGGCAGTGGTGAGAAATGGAGAACAGACATGCAGTATACATCGGCAACGCTGTATGATGCCGAAATGCTGCTAAAGCTATTTCAGAGCAAAGAAAAGTTAAACATGGCCTCCTTGTGGAGAACATGTGAATAGCTGATGGCAACTCTCATTGGACGTGAGTCAGGGAAAGAGCTGGGACGGAAGAACAGGTGAAGGAATCAGATAGCAAGCTTTTGGTTTTTTTATATTTGCAAGTTTACCCCGGCGTCTGCCCTTGTCTTCTTTGTTTTTACTGACTGTAAGAGAAAAGGCTGAATCGCATTCTCCTTGTCAGACTTCTAATGGAGAACGTACACGATCAGCCCTTTCATTAAGAAAGAAAATGAAGAGACAGAAAGTGGCTTCATGAACTGAAGCAGAGGAAAGTTAAATTCCAACAGCAATGAAGCCAGGTGATTAACAGAAATTAACACATTTTTGTGACAAAGAAAAGAAATTGAGAAGTGGAAAACTGGTTGGGATGTGTTCCTACTGTGGTATATTTAATTGGTACCAGGCTGTTCCTTGCTTTGGATTCAGCATTTTCAGTACAGCGGTTTATAAACGAATTTCCCCAATACCAAGCGGAACAGTTCATTAACTTTTATTCCTTTTTTACTTGAGTGTAAGACCTTGTGTCACATTCCTGTGAACGTATGCAGCAAAACAATGCCAAATCCTAAAAACCAATGGTCAGCAGTAATAGCAGTGGGCTACCCACCACACTGGGTCCATTCCTGAGCCACCAAATATGGGGGCATGTAACAAAGCAGCTGGCCACCACCCCAACATGGAGTCAGTTCTAAATGTAGGGTCACCAGCTTGCTTCGTTTTCCTCGGTGGAAAGACTACGTTGCGTGATTGGGTTCGGCTTTGTATTATTGTCTGTCTTCTTACAATAACAAAAGGTACAAAAGAAAAGAAGGAAAGGATCAGTGTTAATCATGACTGGGTCCATCAATACTCGGGGTGGGGAGGACTTCTTCTGCCTTTTAAGGTGGCGGGGCAGTAATTCCTCTATGACAAAGGTTTGTCTCCGTGATCAAGTCAAAGGAAAATGACTATGGAGCTTTGACATGTATGCTTATATGGGTGTGGAAGACAATATTAATGAAAAGGTCAGGGCTTCCACTGGACTACACATTACGGGAACACAAGCTTTGCAGTGACCGGGGTAAATAGTGTGTCACCAAAGTGAGGGTAAATTTGAGAAGGCTGCAATTGGACACGTGTAAGCTCTCACAATGGCAGCACTCAGGAGGTTTTAATACAAACGATTCACAGTATGATTCGGATTCTTGCTGTTTCTTCTTTCTTTACCCCTTCTGTCACCTGCCCTTTCTCTTTTGTTTTTTTTCTTTCACTAAATTTCATTTAACTGTGTGATGTCTTTCTTTTTGGCATTTACAGTCAATTTAGTTCCTCCCCTTAGGGTGCTGAGACTCCCACTTCTTAAGGATTAAATGTTCAATTTTGGTGACGCAGCAGCTTAAGGCGATGGAAAGAACATGGACTTTGCAGACACACTAGTCAGGGTTTGACTACTGGCTCACCACTTCCCAGTGGGAACATCCTGGGGCAGGGGTGGTCAGGGGGTGCTCTTTAAATTCCCCTAAGGCTCAGTTTCTTCACCTCGAATTGGAGCTCATAACACCTGCCTTAGTCCTCATCGCCCCTACCCCAGGCATGTATGTGCTCAGGCTGGCTGCTCTTCCTAAAAGGCCCCTCCCCCGAATCTGAGCTTCAGGGATCCCCTACTTCCCCACCCTTCAATGCTCCCACAAGAAGTCTTCCTGGAGCCCGCACATTAGGATGTGAGTCCTGCTTTTGTGTTCCCTCAACACCATGGGCCACATTTGTATTTAAGCATGTAGTACAGCCTATCAGAATTATGTTTATGTGTCTATCTCTCACTGAACCCGGGGCTCCATGAAAACAACAGTCATGCCTTCTTACTCTTGAAACTCTGGCGCCCAGTATAATTCCCGGTCTAGGGGGCCTGTTAAATAACTAAATGTTTATAGAACTGAATCATTCTTTGAACTATGGTTCATCTTGAAGATTAAATCACACATTTTATAAAGCACCCAGTGTGCCTGATACATAGCTGGTTGTCATTTCTGCTTAATTAAAAAACCATGACAACTCAACGAAAAGAGATGATTTCATAGACTGCTTTTATTTCCTGGATTGATGCTAATTACAAAATAGATGGCCTTGAGGCTTCTGTCAAGTTCTGCTGCCCCGGGGTAAATAAGAACATGCCAGTGCTTAGAACTCCTGCCTGATGCTTAGTGGACACAAATTAGTCATTTATTGAAAGAATGAAGTAGTGAAAAAGCATCACCCTGTGAAGTCCTTTTTCACTTTTCTTGACATATTTAGATACTTCCTTCTCTGAGATCTCCCATAACTTTTCCCATATTTTTATTAAAGTGCATTTCCCTACCAAACTGTGAACTATTCCAAAGCAGGTGCTATGCCACACATCTCGCTCATTCTCAGTACCATGGACAGTGTCTAATAGGGTAGATATTTAATAAACATTTATAGAATCGATCAATATTAACTGGACAAATATTCCAAATTTTCCCTCAGGGGGGACTTAGGAGGCTCAGTCGGTTAAGCATCAGACTTCGGCTCAGGTCACGGCGTCACGGTTTGTGAGTTTGAGCCCCACGTCCAGCTCTGTGCTGGGTAGCTCGAAGCCTGGAGCCCGATTCTGTGTCTCCCTCTCTTTCTGCCTCTCCGCCACTCGCACTGTGTCTCTCTCTGCCTCTCAAAAATAAACAAACATGAAGAAAATTTTCCTTCTTGTTCTTCCTCTCATCCAATGTGCTAAAACTAGCAAATTTAACTTTCTTAGGAGGTTTACAAAGGCACCGCCGCAGTGCCACCATCTCATTTATTCCCTAAATTAGGAATGCCAAATGAATTTCTCATTAGATCTTGCAAATGGAAAACTTAGTATAGGTAAATTAAAATAATCAAAATTTCAAACCAGTGGAGTGTGACAATAAATTTTCCTTTATAGGCATGTAAGTCATCTAATGCATATTTCCACCTGATAATGCTTAATTTGAACTACTATTTACATAGAATGCACCCATTCTAATCATGCTTCCTAGGGGCAGTGACAACGCAGTGAAGCTTGGGCACGCGCTCCTTGGCAGGGGAGGCTCCATCTGGTAAGTGAGCCTCTGCAGTTCTTTCATCATGCAGGTAAAATATCCCGAATAACTGCTGACTTTACTTTGTAAAGAGCTCTATCAGCCCACTTCAGGGACTGAAACACTAAAGGCTGACTGCTCTACCCCCCAGCCTCAACACAAGTGATCTTGAATTGCTTGGATAGGGCCTAACATGAGGCCCCAGGCCTACCCTTTCCCCTCCTTTGCAGATGAGGAAACGGGAAGTCCCAGGGTCGGAACCCTACTGGTAGAAATTCGTTCTCTCCCCTCTTGCTGTGACTGACGCTGAGCGAATCGTTGATTTCACCAGCCAAATGCTGTTGGCTGGCACAGAGCTGCTGCCTCCTGCATTGGGGAGAGCCTGGCTCGGGTATAGTGAGAAGACAAGGGGAGTGTCAGCTCGTAATCCTCACCTGGACCCCTCGTCCCAGGCGGAAGAAGGTTTTGTCCTAGGCTTGCTCAAGAGTCATTACCTTCAAGCTTGCTACTCTACCCCAGTTCTTCCAGGGGATGTCCAAAGAGTCCGGAGCAAGGAAGCGGTTTGGGCTGGACCTGAGGAGGAGAGGCAGGCTAGGATTTAGGGTGACTGTCACAGGAGAGCCAGGACGGCTGTGGCCTCTACAGAAGGCAGCAGGCACAGAACATCAGGCAGCTCACCAGGCACAGTGAGCTTCAGTGAGATACTCTCATGGGCCCCATGAAGAGCACCCACCAAGCTGCAGGGCGAGTGGTGCCAGGGCTGTGAAAGTGCTGGCTGGCATGACCCTGTACCATTAGTAGGATGCTGGC
The DNA here is from genome assembly GCF_046562875.1 of Panthera onca. Taxonomy (NCBI): domain Eukaryota; kingdom Metazoa; phylum Chordata; class Mammalia; order Carnivora; family Felidae; genus Panthera; species Panthera onca. The sequence goes on along the minus strand of NC_138357.1, from coordinate 9,936,994 downwards.
AGAGTCCACGCCAGGCCCTTGTATTCAGCAATGGAGCCGGGGACGAATAACTGGAACAAAATTGGAGGCCTCACAATTCCAGACTTCAAGTTATATTACCAAGTTGTAGTAATCAAAATAGTATGGTACTGGTGCAAAACAGACACACAGATCAATGCAACAGAATAGAAAATCCAGAAATAAACCCATAATCGTGAGGTCAATTAATCTTAAGACAAAGCAGGAAAGAATATCCAGTGGGAGAAAGACAGTCTCTTCCACAAATGGTGTTGAGAAAACTGGACAGCTACATGCAAAAGAATGAAAGTGGACCGCTTTCTTACACCATACATAAAATACACTCAAAACGGATTAAAGACTTAAATGTGAGACTTGAAACCATAAAAATCCTAGAAGAGAGCACAGCAGTGATCTCTCTGGCATTGGCCACAGCAACACTTTTCTAGATATATCTCCTGAGGCAAGGGAAACAAAAAGAAGCTATTGGGACTACATCAATATAAAAATCTTCTGCACAACAAAGGAAACAATCCAAAAAACTCAAAGACAACCTATGGGAGATGGGAGAAGATATTTTCAAATGACATATCTGATAAAGGGTTAGCATACAAAATCTATAAAGAACACAAACAACAAATAATCCAACTAAAAAATGGGCAGAAGACATGAATAGACATTTCTTGAAAGAAGACATCCAGGTGGCCAACAGGCACATGAAAAGATGTTCAACATCATTCATCATCAGGGAAATGCAAACCAAAACTACAATGAGATATCACCTCACACCAGTCGGAATGGCTAAAATCAAAAATACAAGAAACAAGTGCTGGCGAGGATGTGGAGGAAAAGGAAGCCTTGTGCACTGTTGGTGGGAATGCCAACGCATATAACCACTGTGGAAAGTGATATGGAGGTTCCTCAAAAATTTCAAAATAGAACTACTTGGGGAGCCTGTTGGTTAAGCATCTGATCCTGATCTTGGCTCAGGTCATGATCTCACAGTTGATGAGACTGAGCCCTGCATCGGGCTGCATGCTGACAGTATGAACCTGCTTGGGATTCTCTCTTTCCCTCTCTCTCTGCCCCTCCCCTGCTCATGCATACTGTCTGTCTCTCTCTTTCTCAAAATTCATAAATAAACTTAAAAAAAAATAGAACTCCTCTATAACCCAGTAATCACACTACTGGGTATTTACCCCCCAAACACAAAAACACTAATTTAAAGGGGTATATGCACCCCTATGTTTATTGCAGCATTATTTACAATAGCAAAGATATGGAAGCAGCCCAAGTGTTCATTGACAGATGAATGGATAAAGTAGATGTGGTATGTATATATATAATGTTTATGTATTATTGATAATGATTATATAGATATATAATGGAATATTCCTCAGCCATCAAAAAGAATGAAATCTTGCCATTTGCAACGACATGGATGGAGCTAGAGTGTATTATGCTGAGCGAAATAAGTCGGTCAGAGAAAGACAAATACCGTATGCCGTCACTCATACGTGGAATTTAAGACATAAAACAAATGTGCAAAGGGGAAAAAAAGAGAGAGAGAAACCAAGAAACTGACTTTTACCTATAGAGAACAAACTGATGGTTACCAGAGGGGAGGGAAGTAGGAAGATGGGTGAAACAGGTGATGGGGATTAAGCAGTACATTTATTATAATGAGCACTATGCACAGAATTGTTGAGTCACTACACTGTACATCTAAAACTAATATAACACTGTATGTGAGCCATAGTGGAATTAAAATTTTAAAAAAACTTAATAAAAAATATTCGAGCATAAATTTTGATGGAGCTGCTTCGAGTTTTCAAATTAAAATATGGAATACGAGAAAAGGGGTCTGAATTTGACCAGGAACTGAAGAAGCTATTGACGACTTTTAATTTCCAATGCCCTTTCTAATCCACAAGTGGTCCCCTGGACAGAAATCTATAGGTGATTTTGGAGAACTGCTCTGCATTCACTTTTCATTCTGTTTACTCCAAACATCTGTGTCTATTAGCAATAGAAATTAAGATAAATGATGCCTCCTGCAGATCTTCTAGGGTTGAGTAAGAGTACTCAAGTATAGTCAACTGAGGAAGAGATTCACTTGAAGCCAACAGGAAGGTGGGAAACGCGCAATCATTCTCATTGCTGCTTTGGGCCTTACTATCATAGTGGGGCCCATTTGCATGGAGAACTACAAAGATCTTCACTATGATGACGCACAGCTCAGGGATTTATGATGTTCGATGTAACCATAAATGACTAATATGACAGTCCGTCATACAAACTAGTTAAAATACAGATGAGCACAAGAAGTTTACAGAATAGTGAAAGAGGTGACATTATTCTCCTTATTCTTTATTCTCCTTGGAGAATAAAGTGATGCATCGTGGGGTGAAGAAAGGGAGTGAACATAGGGAGAAAGTAGATGGATGAAAGGCCAGTGGTCATTCTGAGAGCAAATAATGCAATGTTATGTGAGTAAATGAGAGACATGGAAGTGGCACGGTTTCAGCCAAAATTTAAATAGTTCAATTTAATATGTTAGGAGAGACGTGCCAGGTTATTATCAGGATGAGAAAGCGACCAAGGGGCTGGCTGGCTGATGTGCAGTGGAAGTGAAGAAACGAGAAGGTGTAACTATTTTGAGACCAGAGAGTTGAATGGCCCATCCATGTGGTAACAGAACTTGGTACAAAGCTGACATTACGAATGAGGCCAAAATTCTGCAATGAACATGGGGCATGTGCAGAGCGCTTACAGGTGACGGCAAGACGAGAAGTAGGGGGTTATGCAACTACTGAACTTCATAAGAGTAGGAGATTCTGCCAACGTAAACGAGTATCTTCGTCACTTTGGGCTGCTCTAACAAAATTACCACAGATTTGGGGGCTTACACAACAAACATTTATTTCTCATAGTTCTGGAAGCTGAGAAGTCCAAGCTTCTGGCAAAATCACTTCTCGGTTCATAGATGGCCATCTTGTCACTGTGTTCTCACCTGGTAGAAGGAGCAAGAGAACTCACTGGGGCCCCTTTCATGAAGGCTCTAATCTCAATCATGCAGGCTCCACTCTCATGATCTAATCACTTCCCAAAGGTTTCACCTCCAAATACCATCACACGAGGAATTAGGCTTCAACAACTAGCAAGCGGTGGGACAGGAGGAAGCGCAGAGCAAGATAAGCTGAGGAACACAGCTTATATTTTTAGAGAGAACTATGGATGATAAGTATATGAGGCATTACAAAACAGTGAGCTGCAAGTATTCTAACTTGATTATTCCCAGAAGGTTCAGAAAGATGCCAAGACTCTGACCTCTCAAGAGGCAGGAGTAATGTGGACTGAGGATTATTCTGAGAGAGTTCTAGACCAGATGTAGGCAGTTCTAGGCAGGTAGTGGGGTTAACTAGCTCCCAGAGTCATCATTATATGTTGGAAATAGGTGATGTATCCTGAGAGTGTAGGTTAAGAAAATCGATAAGTCCTTAAATAAGTCCTTAAAATAAACAACTTGATTACTCTTGTTTCTCTAAGAACAATATTACTCGTTTTAAATACACGTGGGGAGTCTCAGAAGATTTTTGGCATAAAATGTAGTTTCCCTGATTTGAAAACCAAAACTTTAAATTTAGAAGGAAGATGAAAGGAAATAGTGTAATCATCCCTGGCGAGATAAAACTAGTCGGTATTAATAATGTCTGAGATTTCTGAGATGGTTGTGGAGAGATCAGAAACACCAAGAAATGCCTCTCCTTTAATTTCTTTAAAATACCTGTATTCGTTTTCTATTCCTGTGTCACAAATTACCACTAATTTAGTGGCTTAAACCAACAAACATTTATTATCTCGAAATTTCCATGGGTCAAGGGTCTAGGCAGGGTTTAAGTGGTTCCTCTGCCCAAGGTCTCACAGGCTGAAATCAAGGTTTTAGCCAGGGCTGTTTTCCCATGTGACGCTTACAGTTCATCTCCAAAATCATTCAGATTGTAGGCGAAATGCATTTCCTTGCAGCCATAGACCTCATGGCAGTTGCTTCCTCAGAGCCACCAGAAGCACTTATCTGCTGTTTCCAAGTTCTGAGTTCAGGGAAAGCCTAAGCCTTCTTTGAAAGGACTCATCTGAGGACGTCAGGCCCATCCAAGATAATCTCCCTTTTGATGAACTCAAAGTCAACTGATAAGGGACCTGAATTACATTTGCAAAATTTTTCTGCTTCGCCATAGAACATAACATATTCATGGGAGTGATACTCCATCATATTGATGGGTTCAGTCCACACTCTGGGGAAGGGCATTATATAAGAGCAGGTGGGTATTTTGGGAGCCATCCTAGAATTTTGCCTACCTCAGTATCTAAAAACCACAAAACTCCAGGTTATCCAAGATTCTGATCGAGTTGTATATAAATAACTACTCACCTGGGGTGCCTAGGTGGCTCAGTTGGTTAAGCATCTGACTCTTGATTTTGGCTCAGGTCATGAGGTCACAGTTTGTGAGATCAAGCCCCACATAGGGCTCTGCTCTGACTGCATGGAGCTTGCTTGAGATTCTCTCTCTCTCTCTCTCTCTCTCTCTCTCTCTCTGCCCCTCCCGCCCTCCCTCTATAAACAAACAAACAAACATTTAAATAAATAAATAGCTACTCACTTATAAGAGGATGAAAAATCTTCCCCTTATCTTCGACCCCTCTGGCTACATGTTCTCTCATTTATACTTTTTTTTTCTGGCCCAGACACAGAAAATGTTCTATAACTGTGTTTTTTAAACTTTTAGTTTGTTTGCTTATTTACTCCCCTAAGGAGCCTTTCTAGACTGTTTTTTCTCTTCTTGAACACCCTGCCCAATGAATTTTCAAACCACCGATATACTGAATATCTGATTACATGCTGTTTATCTGTGCTTTATATATAAAATAGCAAGACTATGATCCTCCCTCCCATAGAAACGATTTTGGCCCCTTGGGAGTGATAGAGTCCCTATTGAGAAATCCTGTTCTAGAACATCAAGGGCCCATTCGTACATCAATATTCACTGTACCCTATTTTTCCTTTTCCTTTTGATCTTCAGCCCTGATTCTGTTCTGTACAAACCCATAACGAAATTCTGTCATGTGAAGATGTATGTGGTTTGCCATTGAGTAGGATTTCGATAACCTGTGTCCCAGCCCTGACTTTGCAACTAATTTTCAGCATGACCTTTGCAAGCGAAGCAGGATTTGGGTGGTGCCATTCCTTCGGTAAGTCAAAGGGCACAATCTTGTAAGGCAAAACTTAGTTATAACGGAGAAAATTAATTTGGTATGTTTAAAGTCCTGCCTAGAAGAAGAAAGTATACATCTTCATCATTTTAACAGGATAGATGAGAAAAACGAAGTTTCTATTCCAGAAGCAGGGATTTGGAGAGAAAAAGATGTATAAATTATGTCAAATGTTCTTTAATGATGTTGGCAGTTCTCATTTGAATTCTGTGGAGGTACATTATGATGGAAGCAGGGGCCAAGGATAGCACCTGTGATCATAAAACAATGACTGAACTTGTAACCAACCAAAGTTCATGGAGAGCTTAGGCTGCTTTTTAACATATTATAACTTTCTATCCCTTGGGGCAGATTTGCCATCCAAAACATTAGTTCTGGAGCCACCATATTTGATTTTAGTTTACAAAACAAGGAGGAAGCCATGGCGCTATTATCAACCATTCCCCTAGAGATCAGTCCATGTTAATTCTTCAGTATACACTCCAAGCACGAGGCACTTAGAAAGTTCTTTGCAAGAGTTCAACTGAAGCAAAGTGTAGCCTCTTCCTTATAGACTGGGTTCCAAGCCATGATTTGAGCAATTTCCAAGTATGGACCACATTCCAAGATGCCAGATGGGACCTTTATTTATCGAACTTCCAACTTAACATTTTGAGATTTCCAACAGTCAAAAGCCCATGAATAAGGCCATTTTCTACTATATGCTACCAAGATATATTGGGAGGGTGAAAGAGTACAGAGTCCAAAGCATATCTAAAGAATTGGGCTGGAATTAATTCATCTCAAGCTCTTAAAGTTAACATTCATGTTTTATATATCTTTGTTGAAAAATGCACCTCTTTTCATTCTGCCACAGGCAAAATGTTCACCATTTGAAAGCCCCTCTTCTGTTTTCACAGCCGTCTCTACAGCTGTGTGATTCTATTTGTCCCGATGAAACGAACATTATGGTTTCAGACACAGCCAGGATCCATGGTGTACGTAAATTATTCCAATATCATTCTGTACTCAGAACACTAACAACACTATTATTTTCTCGAGTAGCATATAGGGAAATTATGTCACTGTTTGGCTGAAAGTGACACATACATTACACTTGAGTTGATGGATACACTGTGGAATTATTCTTGCCATCGTTTAGCAGCATTGAAGCTGGGGCACTGGACTTCAAGAGTGTTAGATGAGGATTTTTAAGCATTCAGAGTGCAGAACCCATCCCATGCAGGTTAAAAGGGAAGTCTTGTTTACAAAACGCTATTTGCAAATGAAACATACACTTGAGACCCAAACACTTGATTTATCTCCATCGCTATTTGCGGAGAGCAACTGCTGACCTAAAGAAAATTGGGCTCAGTGACAAGATCTGGTAAGGCAGGAAAGCAAGCCATGAAGTTACAGATTCAGGCTTAAAGTCTCTGGCCCACAAATACTTCCTCCATTCCATCCATGATCATCTTTATCTTCCTTTAAAACACTAATGAAAATGAAAATAAGTAACCTCTAAAGCCTTATGAGTTATCTGACATACCTGCACGGAGGACTTATTTGGTGCTTTTCATCAGAGCGTGGCAACAGGGACGGGGTGAAATGATAAACTGCAGAGGACAGGTGACAGGCCACGATGCTGCACCAACTGAACACTCGATCAAAAAAAGCCATCATCCAACTTTTCAAATGTGATATTCCTAAAACTGAACCTTCAATTAACAATGGCGAACACGCCCGGAATGGCCTGCCTTGCCTTTAATCACTCGTTCACATCTTGCTCATCCCTCAGACCACAGCTCGCTGGTTCCAGGCAATACTGGTTCCTCTCTCCCTTGCACGACCACCATCTCTACTGTGCTCCTAGCACATATTGTAATTATGTTTATGCTTCTGACTCAGTGTGCGAGCTGACAGCTCTTCTAGAGCTTTTTTGTCTTTATTTCTAACATCCTCCTAGTGCTTGGCACCTAATATGCGATCAGATGAATGAACTAACATGTTAATTAGTCAATGACTCAAAGTGTATAATTCTGAAGCCTTCGTCTTATCCAAGCCACCTCTTCTATGGGAATAGATCAAGCATTTTGTACAGACACACGCATAGTGATGGGGCTATAAAATATGAACAGGCAGATTTGTGGAAAGGCCACAATTTGGAGAGATAATCATCTTTCATAATCGCTATTCCATGAAGGTAAGCAACAGAGGGTATTTCTACCACCACAACTTAATTCCATTCATTCCCAAACTATTTACTGACCACCTGTGATGGGACCGAAACGGTTTTATTTGGGGTACAGCAGCAAAAAAATAAATAAATAAAACGAAGCCTTTAAAAACGTGCAGCTTAGGGGCACCTGGGGGGCTCAGTCGGTTAAGTGTCTGACTCTTGGTTTCAGCTCAGGTCATGATCTCACAGCTTGTGAGTTTGAGCCATGCTGCCAGCACAGAGCCTGTTTGGGATGCTCTTTCTCTCCCTCTCTCTGCCCCTCCCCTGCTCACGCTGTCTCTCCCTTATTTATTAAAATAAATAAATAAACTTAAAAAAATGCAGCTTATAATACAGCAGATGTCAGTTCATATGTGCCTCTTTTTGCATCAAGCACAGTAGTAGGTACTTGATGTGTAGTATCTCTTTAATCTTCAATACCACCCTACAAAGTAGCCAAAATTATTCTCATTTTTACACTGAGGACATTAAGGCCCAGAGAGTTATATATAATCTTCCATAAAGTTTTAAACTTCTTTTCATGGCTTAAATTTCAGAGCTTTTGAAACAGCCATAATTCTATCTATAATTGCTGTCATTTTGGCTCTGCTGTGGTTGCAAATTCCTCAAGGGCATTTACGGCAAGAAGGGATTTCTGAACATTTTCCTTTAGGATCAGGAACAAGACAAGGATGTCCACGCTCACCACTTTTATTAAGGATGCCCACTCTCACCTCTTTTATCAAATTGTAGTCCTAGCCACAGCAATCAGACAGGAAAAAGAAATAAAAGGCATCCGAATGGGTAAGGAAGAAGTAAAACTTTCACTATATGCCAGTGGCATGATATTATATACAGAAAACTCTAAAGACTCCACCAAAAAACTACTAGAACTAATAAATGCGTTCAGTAGTCACTGAATACAAAGTTAACATACAGAAATCTGTTGCGTATCTACACACTGATAATGAAAAAGCAGAAAGAAAAATTAAGAAAACAATCCCATGTACAACTGCACCAAAAAGAAGAAAATACCTAGGAATAAACTTAACGAAAGAGGTGAAAGATCTGTATTCTGAAAACTATAAAACAATGATGAAAGAAACTGAAGATGACGCAAACAGATGCAAAGATACTCTATGCTCATGGATTAGAAGAATGAATATTGCTAAAAGGTCCATACTATACAAAGCAATCTGCAGATTTAATCCAATCCCTATCAAAATACTAACAACATTTTCACAGATCTACAACAAATAATCCCACAATTCACATGGAACCAAAAAAGACCCTGAATAGCCAAAGCAATCTTGAAAACAAAAGGACAAAGCTGGAGTATCACTCCCAGATGTCAACATATATTAAAAAGCTGTAGTAATGAAACACTATGGCCCTGGACAAAAATAGTCACAAATACCAATGAAACAGAATAAACAGCCCAGAAATAAACCCACGATTGTGTAGTCAATCTATCACAAAGGAGGAAAGAATGCACAATGGGAAAAAGGCAGTTCCTTCAACAAATGGTATTGAGAAAACTGGACAGCTACATGCAAAAGAATGAAGTTGGATCACTTTCTTATACCATACATAAAAATAAACTCAAAGTGAATTAAGGATCTAAATGTGAGACCTGAAACCAGTAAATTCTTAGAAGAAAATATCGGCAGTAATTTATTGGACGTCGGCCATAGAAACGTTCTTCTAGATATGCGTCTTCTCACAAGGGAAACAAAAGCAAAAATAAACTATTGACACTACACCCAAATAAAAAGCTTGTGTATAGAAAAGGAAACAATCAACACAACTAAAAGGCAATCTACTGAGTGGGAGAAGATATTTGAAAATGACATAGCTAATCAGGGGTTCATATCCAAACTATATAAAGAACATATATAACCAAACATCAACAAAACAAATAATCCAATTAAAAAAATGGTCAGAAGACATTAGCAGACATTTTTTCCAAAGAAGACCTCCAGATGGCCAGCAAACACATGAAAAGATGCTCAACATCACTCATCATTAGGGAAATGCAAATCAAAACCACAGTGAGATATCACCTCACACCTGTCAGAATGGCTAAAATCAAACACACAAGAAACAATAAGTATTGGCAAGGATGTGGAGAAAAAGGAATCCTCTTGCACTATTGTTGGGAATGCAAATTGGTGCAGCCATTGTAGAAAACAATATGGAGGTTCCTTAAAAAATTAAAAATAGAATTACTGTATGATCCATTAATTCCACTGCTGAGTATTTACCCAAAGAATATGAAAACATTATTTCAAAAAGACATATGTACCCCTATGTTTACTGCAGTATTATTTACAATAGCCAAGATATGGAAGCAATGCAAGTGTCCATCCATAGATAAATGGATAAAGAAGATGTGGTATACATGTGTATGTATGTACACCCATCCCCCCCCACACACACAATGGAATATTACTCAGCTATAAAAAAGAATGAAATCTTGCCATTTGCAATGATGTGGATGGAGCTAGAGAGTATAATGCTACGTGAAATAAGTCAGAGAAAGACAAATACCATACAATTTCACTCATATGTAGAATTTAAGAAACAAAACAAGCGAACAAAGAAAAAAGACAAACAAAAAAACAGACCCTTAGGGTGCCTGGTTGGCTCAGTTGGTAGAGCATGCAATTCTTAATCTAAGGGTCACGAATTCAAGCCCCATGTTGGGCGTGGAGCCTACTTTAAAAAAAACAGGCTCTTGGGGCGCCTGGGTGGCTCAGTCGGTTGAGTGTCTGGCTTCAGCTCAGGTCATGAACTTGCAGTTCACGAGTTCGAGCCCCGTGACGGGCTCTGTGCTGACAGATCAGAGCCTGGAGCCTGCTTCAGATTCTGTCTCCCTCTCTCTCTCTGTTGTTCCCCGCTTGTACTCTGTCTCTCTCTCTCAAAAATAAAGATTAAAAAATTTTTTTTTTAAATCCAGACTCTTAAACACAGAGAACAACTGATGGTTGTCAGAAGGTAGGCGGTGGAGGATAGGTGAAATAAAGGGGTTAAGAGTACACTTCTCTTGATGAGCACTGAGAAGTGCACTGAATTGTTGAATCACTATATTGTACGCCTGAAACTAATATAACACTGTATGTTAATTATATTTGAATTAAAAAAAAGCATTCTCTGAATTGATGATGATAGATCAGTATATTCTTATAATGCACAGTAAAGAAAGGTTCCCACAATGGAAAGGAGGAATCTCAGAAGAAATAAGTTCCTAAATATATCTATCTCCTCAAAAAGAAAACCATTACCATTAAATAGTTAAATCCACTAACATGTTATAAATAAGCAACATAAACCATGCGATAATAGAGAAAACATACCAGACCCATTCATTTCTTTTATTAACATACACCATGTTTCAAATCTAGCATGATTTTCTTTTAGATTAACACGAATAGAATCTCAACTCTTTTTTTTAACATGCAATTCAAAGCATCCATATAATGTACTTGTCCACTATTTTCCTAGCATGTATTATTCAGTCAGATCTCTGCGACTTAATACCTGCCTGTACACTGTGACCACGTGACTTGAAAATGATTCATAAAACCCAATACACGAGTTTGAGAACACAAGACTTGAATAAAAATTTCCATCAGAAGTCTTATGAGGTGACCTCAGAAAAAATAACATAGCTTCAAAATACAAAAGCAGCACTGTATATTAATTCCAATCCAATATTACTGTATGATTATCAAATTCCTCTGCCTAAATTACTAATTTCTCCATAGCAAAATAACCATAAAGATGCCTGCTGTCTCTTTGTCTGTCATCCTATCTGCCTCATGTCGCTGCCCTCCCTCCTTTATTTCATCTTTTCCCTTTCTCACTCAGAGAATCTTCTGTTGTCTGTGTTCCCACTCTGCTTGTACTTCTGGTAAAGGTCTTACTTCCAGTTGCCTGGTATTTGAAGTCAGTTGTTTACTCCTCTGCCTCTCCAGTTAAATTGTGAATTCCCTGAGGGGAAAGGCTAGGCCTTCTTTGTCTTCCTCCCCACCCAGGGCCCTTAGCACTGTGATTTATACAAAATAGATGCTAAGAAGATGTGTGACACACAAGTGATGATCATTCTATTTTTTTTTTTTTTTAAATCAAGGGCATTCAATGGAATCGATAATGTATCTATATGGCATTTTGCCTCGAAACATTGTCGACACTTTCTGGTGGCATATGTCAACTCTTTTCATTTATTTTTATAAGACTCACTTCCCAGGGATTGATTCAGGAATTATAAATAGTCAATACCCCTAAGCATCTCCCAACTTTAAAGTCATATCATTTCTTTTTTTTAGGTTTATTTGTTTATTTTGAGAGAGAGAGAAGAGAGAGAAAGAACGAGCGGGGGAGGGGCAGAGAGAGAGAGAGAGAGAGAGAGAGAGAGAGAGAATCCCAAGCGGGCTCCGAGCTGTCAGCACAGAGCCCGATGCTCGACTCAATCTCACAAACCGTGAGATCATGACCTGAGCCGAAATCCAGAGTCAGATGCTTAACTGAGTGAGCCACCCAGGCGGCCCCAGGCATATAATTTCTCTAACAGACCCAGAGGACTGGAAGTTGAAGCCAACCATTAAGTGACTCTGTAACACCAGCCTGATAATAACCTTGAGCCAATGGGAAAGGTGCTGGCTCGGGATGAGGGGCATGGACTCTGGAGAGAAACTACTTGGGTTCCAAACCTGCTCCATCATTCACTAGCTCTGAAATGTTTACTGAGTAAATCTCTTTCTTCAGACTATTACGTCGGTGGAAGAATTTTTGTAGGGACTAACTGAGACCAGGCTTATGAAGCGTAAGCACAGGGCTTGGCACGTAGCGAACCCACCACTGCCACCGTCCCCGTCCTGGTTTGTAGAGACTCCAGATCTCTAGACCTCAGTCAGCCCTTTTGAGCCCAGTCTCCAGAACCTCACTCTGCTGTCCACCTTTGCTCAGCCTTGCATATCATATGCCAGTGGTCTGGAGTAGGGTTTCCGAATAAAATATGGGATGGCAATGAAACTTGAATTTCAGATAAACAAAACATACTTTGTGCCAGACGTATGCCCCATATAATATTTGGGATATGCATTTACTAAGATATCATTCATTGTTTATCTGAGATGCAAATTCAACAGGCACCCTGTATTTTTCTTTGCTACATCTGGCCACACAACCGGAAACTACCCATCCCCAGGACCCCTTGCCTCAAGCCCTCATAGTTCAACACAGGTTTACAGAGTATGCATTTTAATTGCTTCTCCATTCAGTCCATGTTAGGTATTAGCAATTAATCAAAAATCCAGCCCAGGGACCCAGGCTACTGAGGAAAAGCTGGACAGTCTTATTCCAACTTAATGGGAATGAGTTTTTCACTTTGGGAAGACATGGCTTATTTGATAAGAACGAGTTCGTTGGTGTCAAATGCTCCATTTCCAATTCTGTTATTTTTCTACCCGTACGATGGTTTGGGGTGGCTGCATAGAGGAAGCTAGAATTCAGCGCCTGTACATTCTCGAAGCTTTCTCTAAGCAAAGAAGGCTGCGTCAGCACGTAGACAAATGAAAAATAGCCAAAACCAGTTCAAAGCATTGTCTGGGGACAGGGTTTTTGGTTACATCTCCAAGAACTGGCCCGCCGAGTTTCTTTCTTCACTCAGTGGTTCTTGTTGTGACACAGAGTTTTAGTGTTCCCTTGGTGAAGCACGTTGGAGGCTGGGCTCAAAGAAGTGATACCAACTCTATTGAGCAGAATCTATCGCCGACCTCATACTTATTTCTGACACAGTAATTTTACATAATGGAGCTTTTTCCGAGTATGTTATGTAGCGCTACAAATACCTGATAGATGTCCATAGTGTGGAGACTGACCATATGACCATCTTTGAAAACATGCATGCCTATATGTGCATGTATAGGGATATGTATGCGTATGTATGTGTATATATTCAAGATCAGAGAGGTTATTTTAAAGAAACTTTATTTGGCATAAAATGGATTATTTCAACAGTTGATACTGTAATTGGTCAGGCTCAGAGAGTTTTCTGGATATTCCTCTGGCAGATACTCTACATGGTCCACAGGACTCTTGAGATTTTTCCTGAGAACTTTATTTTAAATAGCCAACTATATCTGTATCTTGTGCCTATTCTGCTGTATTGTGTTTCTTAACACTTTTATCAATTCACTTGATATCATGGCATGTATCTTTTTTGCACAACATTTCCTTCCATTAGAATGTAAAATCAATAAGGACCGGGGCTTTGTTTATCCTGCGCATAGGCATAGTCTAAGTGTCTAAAAATGTGCTAAGCACATGGTAATCGCACAGTATTTTTGAACGAACACATGAATAAAATAGTGCAATAACAGCAGCTCCTCTTTGTTGAGTGGCCACTATGTGATACGCACTGTGCAAAATGTTTTATATGTGACAGGAGAGATACAGGTTTTATCGGTCATAAATGTCTCCCAGAATGGATCCTGATGACCGAAAGAACTTCATTTTCTTGAAGGAAGTAATAATTGATACTTGTGGAAGGTGAGAATTGAGAGAACTTTATGGTTCTAAACAGTTTTGCCTACGACAGAGAAATATAAATACAGATCTTGAAAGGTCAAGGAGCTACTATTAGGACTTTGGGAGAAAAGAGGCAAGATTAAGATTAAGGAGCACGTGAAGGAAAGTTCTAGAAAAAGAAAACCCCACGGCTGGAGTCACATGAAGGACTTTTGGGGTAGCAGTAAGATGTATGATGGGGATTTTAAAGGGAAACTTTCCGACCATCTTATATAAATCATTCTCCTCTATTTCTTGAACTGAATGCTCTGTAAGTTGTGTATTTATTAGTATCTATGCATTTTCTTTGGTGGGTATTGAGGAGTACCATGGCTTTCTTCAAAATACACATGAGAAGACCACAGGGCTGCCTACATGGATCAATCACAGACACAAACAGAATCAAAGAATCTGACAGTTGGGAGTCACCAAAGAATGCACCGTCCCACCTAATATAGAATTAACTCCCCTGGACTCTGAAAAGACGGCTTCTGTATTAGCACGTCAATTGATAACAGACACACCTTATTAGGAAGTCCGATGGGGTTTCTTTAAGGGACAGGTCCATTATTCTCCTATTCAGGTCCTTTTTGTAACTTATCTGAAACCTACTTGTCTATAATTTGCTTAATGTTCTTGAAGTAATATGCTTTTTAAAAGTCAGTAATGTATTTGATAATCGGGTCTTCTCTTGGACTTTTAGGAAAAAAGAGACCCTGAATGTCTCTTCCTTCCATGTGACATTTTGTCAATGCAATGAAAATACAATAATATGGACTCAATAAGCATTTGTTAAATTAATACATTTGTTAAAGTATTATTAAATTCATAATGTATTACATTAATTGTGCTGCATGTCCTTAGTCTTTGCTAAGAGTCTAATAATTCCTCTCCTTTAGGGATCCTTCAAGTGTGTTCTGAAAGTAACAACAGCGAACGCAATGTCATAATATCAGAGAAATCTCTATACTCTAGTGCCACCTTTCAAAGGGAGTAAACCAAGTCAGAGAGCAACAGGCTTTGTTCAAAGTCATGACAGGAGAAAGGTGGCTGTGTGCAAAACAGATATTGTGAGCTATGACACTCTGTCCATTTAAATATCTACTTGAAATGTCTGATGGGACATGGCACATAGACCAAAATATCAAGCAAGGGAAAAATTACTCCCTTGACATATTTTGGCAGATGGAAAGGAATAAAGATACTCAATAATGATACCAGCCTTTCTCAGTTTCCTGAACAAGCCCCCCCCTCAAAAAAAAAAAACCATTCTACACTTCTCTCTGCAGCATTGGTTTTAAGTACCACTCCCTTTCTTGAAATACGTTAGCATTTGGACTTAACAACTACCGATTTTCAAAGGACCAAGTCCATTTCTGATCATGCATTAAAGGACTATGTCCCTCCTTATTCATACACAGAGCTATAATTGAAAAAAGTTAATCATACTGATATGTGAAGAAGAGGAAAGGGCTGGCAAAATCTCCAAAGATGCAGTATGAATACTAATGCCTTTGTTGGGTACTCACTCATAGCAGACACACAAAAAAGATAAGCCCGTAACAGTGTCAACATATTGTGTTGTGAAGTCAAGCAATCACCATGCTCAGAAAGGATTAAACTCAGATGATGTTTGTTTAAATCTCTGAACAGTTAAATGCCATTTATCATTTTGATCCAACAAAACCCCGCAGAGTCCCTGTAGAGGGGAAATAGGGTTTACCGTAATGCAGAATGAACCTTGGTGCAAAAGGGAATTTCACTAAGGCTTTTCCAGGCAGCCCAGAGGAGTAACCTGTGAGGCTCACCAGTTCACTTTCATAGTACAGAGAATTTCATCTGCAACATGGCATAGCCTCACCATTTGGCATTCAGGAGAAATCCTCTTCATCTTTCCACCTGCAGAGAGGTGGGAGTCATTGAGCTGTATCTAAATTATTAGTGTGAGTAGCCAAATCTGGGCTCTTGGTCCAAATAGAAGCTGGTTTCTTTAGTCAGATATGTGCGTGGCAACCATCCATTAACATCAACAGATTTGCCTGATAAAAGATTCCAGAAATTGGTGTATGTGAATGCCAAAGATGAGCAAAACACTTGGACAGAAGATGCTGTGAAGGGAAGAGACACAACGAAAGGACGCAAAAGGGATATAAGAGGAAATATCTCGCAATTCATCTTGTTTTCTCTATTTTTCACTCTCTACCTGAAGCATAATAGAACACTTCAAGTTTCTTATTCTTCCCTGCCTCCGGGCTCCCTGTACTTCTGGGCTATCCTCGACACTCTAGCCAAAGAATTCTTTCCAGAGCATAAATACAATCTTGATAAAAAAAAAAAAAAATCTCCAATGTCTTAAAATTAAAAAAAGGAAAACAAATGGCCCCAAGGGCTCATCATCGCCCTCAGAATAAAATTCAAGCATGGTGGTGTTATGTGCAAGGTCGCTGACACACTGGGTCTCACTGCCCTCTAGTATCCTTTCTGGCTACTCTCCACATGTCCCTCCTGACCACCACCATACATACCCTGCGTTTCAGCTCCACAGAACTTTATTCCCTTTGCCAAATTCTGTCTCTCATTTTTCCATTTCTTTAAAAAACCAGGCGCACTAGATTGGAAATAACTTTTCCCTTCTTACATGTCTGGCGAAGTCTACTCCTCCCAGAATAATGTTATCTGGATGAGATCTCAGACCTTCATGGCTCAGTTAGTTGTTCCCATCTATTAACTGGAGCTGTTACTACACTGCATCGTAAATATCTCTGTGTGTAGCTAATTTTTCTTCCAGACTTTGGGCACCTTGAGGGAAAATATGGCGCCATCTGTAATCTTTTTCATTAACATTGTCATGGGTATAGAGCTCAGTAGTGGCTGTGTGTACTTACTTCAGTAAGGTGGTTCCCTTCAGAATATTTGCAATGTCTTCTTCTGTACAGAGATGGTATTAACCGAGCTTGGGAAAATAAGAGTGCAAACCCAGAACGTTGTAAAATAAGTTCAGTTGTATGTTAGTTGAGCCTGGTAGCTCTGAAGTCCACTCTGGACTGTCCTTGGGGAAGGAGGTTCTACCGTACCGTACTCACATACATAAAAGGGGGACAATGTCTTCGATCGCTCTTCACTTGTACTTCTTAAGGATAACAGATATAGCCCCAGGCAGGTAAAAGAGGAGATAGGTTATCTGGGGATGGGAGCATGGTAGTATGTTAAAATCAATTTCAAGTACATTGAGTTTGAAAAGTCAGAGAAAGATTTCCAAATATGGGGCTAGTGCCATTGGACTTGAGCACATGTAACCTTTTGAAGCTTGAGCCAAAGTAGAAGAACATACGGTTCTAGAAAGCAATTTAATTTCTGCATGACTATTTGAGACTAAGTTGCTCTTATCTAATTCAATTACTAGCTCACAAGTCCAAACTAAGGACACTCTCACACACACACACACACACACACACACACAGTACAACATACCAGAACAATGAAGCTAGAAAATAAATACATAATAATTCATATCAGTTAATAGGCAACATTTTTTGCAAGTTGATATTACTGTGGTCAAAACTAAAATCAACATCTCTCCCTAGAAACCACTTTTCTCAATTATAGATTTTCTTTTAAAGGCACTTAAAGTCTATATAAGCCTGTCCCTAACCCCAGCTCCATCCTCCTGATTTTGAAAAAAATGACCCTTATAGGTATTTAGAATACAGGAAATTACAAAAAGTCATAGAGAAATAAGTACAACTAGCTTTAAAAGGTTTGAGAAGGAAGGTTTTGTTTTCTTATGCACCAAAAAAAAAAAAAAAAAGAAAATATAAAACATGAATCTTTTAAAAGCTTAAGGTAGTGAATTCTTTTAGAAAGGAAATTCTTGACATTGATCACCAGTCTTTGGCAGCCAACTATGATGGTGTTATTAAGCTTTTCAAGCCTATGCTGCCATTTCTGAACATGGTAAGGAAAAGATGATCCTAACGGGTACATAATCAATCAACCCTGCTTGATCTGGTTTATAGAGGACATGTAAGAGTGTGAAAATACTTTTGTACAGCAATCACGGAAGTCACCAAAGAATAGAGTAGCATTCTACCATGTGACATGAGAAATGGAGAAGCTGTTTGGAGGTTGAATTAGACATCAGACATGGTATGTGGATATAAGTGATTGTCCTGAGACTCTTCTAAATAACGGTTAGCACAAAAAAGCAAGCACACAACTCAAGAAGAAAAAGGTCTGAAATAGTCATTATAAAAATACATTTAAGTATCCACATAATAAATATAGTGGAGCTGAGAAGCAAATGTAAAGAAACGATTCATTCATAATAATCTGGGTTAATTTCACAATACAGGCAATACATCCATGATCCTCTTTGCTAGGTTACTGATGTCAGAGTAGGTTTCTTGAGATTTTCTCTTGAACGAAGCAATGATGTGAAAAGTTCCAGGAAACATGGTACCCTTATGGTCTCTCCCGAAGATCAGATTTCTAACCACTTTGGATCAAATGGTCCTGCCAGTTCCTTAAGAAGTTATTCTTCTAACTTGACAATAGGGGTAGTTGTCACTGGGTTATCTTCCTTCCACCCAGGATGAGTTCTTCTCTGGTTCTCTATCCCTTCTACTTGCTTGATAGTGATCTTGGTACTAAATTCATCAACACATTCATTCCTCGTTCTACTGTTCATTGAAGGACTAAGACATGTGAGTCACTGTGCTTTTTATAGGGTACTCAATGATGAGCACGATAACACTCATGCTCTCATGCCTTTCATTGTGGGTTCTAGTAGCATAATAAATGTCAACCACACTGGTTTCCACAAACACAATTTTGTGGCCTGATGCTAGCCTGCTGGCACGAGAAACACGAGGGGACATGCCTAAAAATAAGGATCCTTGGATCCCACCCACAGATATTCCATGTCAGTAGGTTTGAGGTGAAATCTGGTTATGTATAGTTAAAAACAAACAAAAACCTTGCCGAGTGTGCTTTCTGGTACATATCCAGGCTTGGGAACTAGTCTAGTGTACAATTAACTGATTTTTCTTTTTAGGAGAAAACGATAAACCACATATTCATTCTGCCCCATCAGACAGCCGGAGGGCCAGCACAGCTCTTGCGAGCTCAGCTCCATGGGTGGGTAGGGGGAGGGAGCAGAGGAATAAGTGACCAGAGCATATCTGACTGGCAGTGGGGGATTCATGAAATCATGGCGTGAGAGAGTTTGGCAGTCACAAAGAGCAGATCAGAATCAGTAAATCCAAGCAGCAGATGAAAATTGTATTTTTGTTAAAAGCCAGAAGAATCCAAGACAACTATCAGAAGCTGAAAGTCAAGATCCGAGAGGCAGAGAAGACAAAAGTAAGAGGCAGAAGACAGAAATGGGCAAGATAGCAGGAGAGTGGGAGTAATTTCCAACTTTATGTACCTGGCAATGTACTGCCTGCTTAACTCTAGCTTGTCTCCAAGTTCAGTAAAAGTATAAATCGCTGTTCGGTCAGATCAAAAGCCAGACACCTTTCTTCCTACCTTAACATATTTTACACATTCCAAAACTGTTCCAGGTATAACTTGTTCACGACCTACTATTCAGGAAACAGTACACAACTATTTAACAGAAGTGCCCAGAATGGAATCCACTTGCAGAGAGATAACGGTCTTAGTGATACGGTTTAGTATGCTTTTTCATTTTTAGCTTTGGCCACTAGTATACAACATTAGTCATATTTACTGAGCAGTCACCAGGTCCCAAACCTTTGTGCTGAGTGCTTTTTCCTATGCAATCATTCACAGAATCCCCACAACAGTTTTATGTGTTAAGTAGTTCTTATCCCCATTTTACAGATGAAGAAACGGGTCAGGTGTAAGTACGAAGCTGCAGAGCCAAAACGGAGGCCCAGAACTGTCTGGCTCCAAAGATTATCCTCTATTCCACTTTCCAGCACAAAACAAAAAACATTGCCTGCCTCTCTTTTTTTTTTTCTTATTCAAAACACCCCACCCTCACTTTCCTGCTTGGAGATAATATATTTAATGTTAAAGGTAGCACTAAAGCTGTGAAATTATACCCTTGATTGGGTATTGTCTTGAAATAAAGACAAGATTAATGGTTTTGACTTTAAAGTTATGTAATAAAACACTCATATAAATATAAGTAATTAAATTTTAGATTCTTAAACTGCACTGAAGCTAGATACATGACCCTTGGAAGGACATCCTTTTCTATAAGGAAGTCAGTCTCTTTCTGCTGATTTGTAACTTGGAAATCTCTACTCGTCCACAACATTTTCTCAGGTTGGAAATGGTGACTTCCAAAGCCCTTTCCTACAAGGCATCTCATGCAATCATCCAATATGTTTCTGAGCTGACGGGTCTAGCTGTTACATTTTCATTTAATGTATATATGAAACCTAAAGGACAAACAGGTAGAGTGAAGTAAATAGAGGGGGGAAAAAAGCCAAATTAAAGTCATACCTGATAGTTCGAGAACTGGGGTTAAAGGCCAGTATTCTGGATTTTCATCCTAAGCTTCCTCTCAGGTAAAAGAGGCCCCAGAGAGAGAGGTTGACATCAATTTTTATGATGATTCAAGACAATTTAAATGATAACATACTAGGGGTGCTAAGGTGGCTCACTTGGTTAAGCATTCTTCTACTGTTGATTTCCGCTCTGGTCATGATCTCACAGTTCATGAGCTTGGGCCCCACCACGGGCTCCACGCTGACAGTGCGGAGCCCATGTGGGATTCTTTCTCTGCCCCTTCCCTGCTCACTATCTCAAAATAAATAAACTTAAAAAAATTTCTTTTGAAAATAAATGATAACATACCAGAAATCAGTGAAGCATTTACGAAATTTAATATCATGCTTTACACTGGCCTTATAACATACCAAATAAATAACCAAAGTTATTGACCAATATCATCCAAACTGCCAACTGTATTTTAAAATTGACTAGGGGCGCCTGGGTGGCGCAGTCGGTTAAGCGTCCGACTTCAGCCAGGTCACGATCTCGCGGTCCGTGAGTTCGAGCCCCGCGTCAGGCTCTGGGCTGATGGCTCGGAGCCTGGAGCCTGTTTCCGATTCTGTGTCTCCCTCTCTCTCTGCCCCTCCCCCGTTCATGCTCTGTCTCTCTCTGTCCCAAAAATAAATAAAAAACGTTGAAAAAAAAAAAAAAAAAATTAAAATTGACTAATAGGTGCGTCTGGGTGGCTCAGTCGGTTGAGCGTCCGACTTCGGCTCAGGTCACGATCTCGCGGTCCGCAAGTTCGAGCCCTGCGTCGGGCTCTGGGCTGATGGCTCAGAGCCTGGAGCCTGCTTCCGATTCTGTGTCACCCTCTCTCTCTGCCCCTCCCCCGTTCATGCTCTGTCTCTCTCTGTCTCAAAAATAAATAAACGTTAAAAAAAAATTTAAAAAAAATAAAAAATAAATAAAATTGACTAATAAGCCAGCATTGGCCTGTTTATTGTTTGATACGATTATTTTGATAATGCTGATATATAGCAAGTGTACTTTGTATAGCAGATGTGACCTGTGGTCACCATATAAAGCAGAGAAGATTTATGGTTGATTATACTTTTTCAGCATAGTGGAAATTATATCTTCAGACCTTTTAAATGAGTGAATTTTGAGCTGCAGATATGGGAAATATTATATTTATAGCTCCGTGTGGATGTTACCAATACATAACGTGACACTGTTTTGTTCTTGTAAAATAGAACTAGGTTGATCTTGAAGCCCACAAGTAAGCATATACACTCTTGTTTGAATTTATTTTTCATTGAAGTACCATAAGATAGATGTAGACACACTCATATAAAAACACAAAAGATATTTAAAATGCCATCATATGAAAAATGCTAGCGTCATAGTAATATTTTATTTTAGGGTTTCTTAATTTTGAATGTGTAATTTTAAAAGAGGAATCAACTTTTAAACACAAAGCCTCTTAATAAGAGAAATGCTTCCCTCCCACCCCCCCGCCTTTTTTTTAAGAGGCAGTGGAGGGGCAGAGGGAGGTAGAGAATCCCAAGCAGGCTCCACACTCAGCATGGAGCCTGACATGGGGCTCGATCCCACGACTGTGAGCTCATGACCTGAGCCAAAATCAAGAGTCAGACACTAACCAGTTGAGATGCCCAGGAGACCCAGAAATGCTTGACCTTTAAATTCTATAGCATAAGTGGTGGAAAACTCACTGCAGTAACCTGTACACATCTCTCAAACATATGATGACTTTTTAATTCATTTAAGCATTGAGTTTAAAATTTTTTTAATGTCTATTTATTTTTGAGAAAAAGAGAGAGAGAGAGTTGGGGAGGGGCAGAGAGAGAGAGGGAGACACAGAATCCGAAGCAGGCTCCAGGCTCCGAGCTGTGAGCACAGAGCCTACGCAGGGCTGGAACTCAGAAACCGTAAGATCATGACCTGAGCCGAAGTCGGACGCTTAACCGACTGAGCCACCCAGGTGCCCCTAAGCATTGAGTTTTATAAACATTTCTTCCCCGGTAGCACATGTAGCAAAGGTAAGAACAACAGGTTAACCAACACAACAAGGCCTGAAATTAAGTATATGTTTGTATTCGAAGTAGTAGTCACTGATTTAGGCTCATGAAATTGATGCATCTCCATTGTGATGATACTATGTATAATTAACCAAGTTAGGGCTTCAAGTTAAAAATGACAATTACATGCATTGATGTATTGTCTCTTCTAGGAGACCGATAAAGAAGAAATAAAAATTTTTCCAAATGACAAAAAACAACAAAACAGGATGGGAAGAAAACCACCAAAAAGAAGTACTTTCAACAACTATCTGGAAGATGGGAAGCAAAGAAAGGACTGTAGACAGAAAGCAGAGGAAGCCACGGCCTAGAATACATGCTGGGGATCTACATTCAATGAGAAAATCTGCCTGCCATGCTCAATTCTTGACAAGACTGATATGTACAAATCCAGGTATGAAGGACATCAGTTGTGGTATTTGTCTCTGAAAACAAGGGTGTCGAAGGCGTACAGAATAGATGGACCCAACAGGTACAAAACATTCATTGATTTTGCTCTATTGCTTTTCTATTCTATATACCATTAATTTCTGGAATCAAAATCTTTATCATGTACTTCCTTCTGCTTTCTTCAGGTTTGGTTTACTCTTTTTGTTGCAGTATCTGAAGGTGGAAAGTTAGGATACTAATTTGAGATCTTAATTTTTTTGAATATAGGCAATTATAGCTAAAACATTTTCTTTTAAGCAATGCCTTAGCTGCATCTCCTAAGTTTTAGTAGGTTAGGTCTTCATTTTCATTTATCTCAAAGAACTTCGAATTTGTTTGCGATTTCCTCTTTGACCTACAGGTTATTTAGGAGTGTGCCGTGTTATTTCCACATATTTATGAGTGTTCCAAATTTCTTTTTGCTATTGAATTCTAATTCCAATAAATTAGAGTGGTCAGAGAACATAAACTGTATTATTTCTCTACAGTTAAATTTATTGAAGTTTGTTTTATGGCATAGCATATGATCTAGCCTGCAGAATGTTCCAGGTGCGCTTGAGAATAATGTACTTTGTTATTTCTGGTATCTTCTAGGTCTAATTGGTTTATAGTATTTTTTAACATTCTTCTCTTTCCTTGCTGATCTTCTTCCCAGCTATTCCTTCCATTAATGAAAGTGGAATATTGAAGCCTCTGACTATCATCACTGAATGCTCTACCTTTCTCCTTCACTTCTGTAAGTTTTGCTTCATGCATTTTGGTGCTCTGTTGCTAGGTGGGTATGTGATTAAAATTGTCACACCTTTCAGACTGGTGGCCTCTTTCCACATTATAAAGTACCCCTCTTTACCTCTAATAATACTTGTTTCAGAGTCTATTGTTTCTGATATTACTATAGCCATTGCAGCTTTCTTTTAGTTCTAGATTTTCTCCTATGTTATAGTCCAGGAGTTTCGTAGTTTTGAGTTTTACACTGAGGTCTGTGATCCACTTTGAGTACATTTGCGTGAAGGATGTAAGGTCTGTGTCTGGATTTATTTTTTTGCACGTGGAGGTCCGTCGTTCCAGCAAGATTTGTTGAAAACTGTCTTTGCTCCACTGTGTTGCCTTTATTCCTTTGTCAAATACCTGTTGAGTATATTTATATTGATCTAGTTCTGGGCTCTCCATTCTGTTCCATCGATCTAGTTGTCTACTCTTTTGCCAATAGCAAATTGCCGTGATAGCTTTATAGTAAGTCTGGGAGTCAGGTAATGTCTGTCTTCCAACTTTGTTCTCCTTCAGTATTCTGTCTTCCAGTATAAACTTTAGAATACGTTTGTCAATAGCCACAAAATAACTTGCTGGGATTTTGATAGGGGCTGCAGTGAATCTATAGACAAACTGGGAAGAACTGGACTCTTGACAATATTGAGTCCACCTATATATGAATATGTAATATCTCCCCATTTATTTAATTCATTTTTTTTTTGTTCATTTGAGTTTTATAGCTGCTTTGTGGTTTCCTTCATCTGCACCTTGCATATATTTTGTTAAATTTACACCTAAGTATTCCATTCTGGGGGTGCGAATGTAAATGGTATTGTGTTTTCAATGTCAATTCTGCTTGTTCATTATTGGTACATAAAAAATGATTGACTTGTTATACTAAACTTATACCTGTAACCTTGCTATAATCATTTATTACTTCTAGGAGGGCTTGTTTTTCTTTTTTGGCCAATTCTTTCACGTTTTCTACGTAGACGATCACATCATCTATAAATGGTTTTACTTCTTCCTTCCCAATCTGTATACCTTTTATTCCCTTTTCTTGTCTTATTGAATTTGCTAGAAATTCCAGGGCAATGTTGAAAAGGAGTGGTGAGGGTCATGTGGGTGGCTCAGTCAGTTAAGCATCCGACTTTGGCTCAGGTCGTGATCTCCCAGTTCATGAGGGCAAGCCTCACATCAGACTCGCTACTGCCAGTGCGGAACCTGCTTCGAATCCTTTGTCTCTCTCTCTCTGCCCTTTCCCTGCCTGTGCTCTCTCTCTCTCTCAAAAATAAATAAACATTTAAAGAAAGGAGTGGTGAGAGGAAACTAATGCAACATTTTAATTTGTTCAACTTTTTTGCACTAAGATTTTTAGTGATTTCTTTATAGGTTGGTCTAGACTTTACCATGCCGATCTTAAATTATCAGAATAAGCTTAAGATTCATAATGATTCACTTAACTCCAGTGAGAGCTAGAAATGATACTCCTATGCTAAAAGCATTGCTTTACATAATTTTGTGTTTTACAGAAGCTCAAAGACAACACTGCAAAAAAGCAGTTACAGCTTTTGCTCTTTTATAACAGACAAAATCATTTCTTGATTTCTTCATTTGTCCTTATCATCCTAAGTTAACCTGTGGAGTCATTTCCTTAGTCCAATACAGCTGGTCCTTCTACCCCCTCCTGGAAACTCTCAAACAGGAGATGGGTGTGCCGTTTTGAAGCATAATTTCTTCTTCTAAGGAAACCCGTTTTTGCCCTTAAAGTCTATCAACTGACTGGACTAGGCCCATCCACAGTATTGATGATAATCTACTCAAGGGCAACCGATTGTAGATGTTAAACCACATTTATAAAACGCCTTCTCGGCAACATCTAGATTAGTGTTTGAATTAGTAACTTGGTACTGCAGCCTACCCAATTTGACTCATAAGGCAAACCAAGAACATCTATAATGGTGTGCTCGATGGTACCCTGCATTTCTCTGGGGCTTTCTTCATTGCTCTTCATTCTTTCCTCCATTTGTTGTTCAAATTGCATAACCTCTATTGGTCTACCTTCAGAATCTCTAATTCTTCTGACAATGAACCCTATTGTTGAGCCCTTCGAGGACTTGTTGTTGTTGTTTCAGTTAACTGTAGCTTTCAAATAAAGAATTTCTATTTGGTTCTTTTTTATGACCTCTGTGTATTAATGCTCTTGGTTTGACGTGACTTTCTTGTCATAGTTTCCATTATTCCTTTGATCGTCATTTTATTTTTGAATATATTTACAATGGCTACTTTGAAGGCTTTTTCTGTTAACTCCAACATCCAGCTGCTTTGACCAGCAGTTTCTATTTCCTGATTTTTTTTCTTTCCAATATAGGGCTCATGCTTTCCATTTCTTTTCGCGTCTTGTAATTTCTGTCGGAACATGGACATTCTAGATAACAACTGGGTTGTTATTATTTCTTTTGTCTAGTGACTGGCAGAGTTAATCTAATAAAGTATATTTCCCCCAGAAATGTTAAGTGTCTGATTTTGCACTTTATGGTGCAAAGCCTTAGCTATGCCCAAGTTTTCCCTGGGATGATAGTGCTTTTGGCCAGCTCTCTTTGAGAGCCTTGGTCCTTAATCACCCCCAGCTGTTAATCTTTACTAATCACTGGCTGATTGCTCTATTGTGTTTAAAAATGTCCTTGGGCATAATTGTTCCACAGATTACTTCAATCAAATGCAGTCTCTTTTGTTTTTTTTTTAATGTATGTATGTATGTATGTATGTATGTATGTATGTATGTACGTATGTATGTATTCTTTAAAAGCGTAGCTTGCAAGGTCAGTACTTGAGATTTGTTTGATGACAGGTGGGTTTCTGCCAACTTACTTTTTTCCCCCAATTCTGTCTAGAACATTAGTCAGCCTACACTTTAGCCCACATGTCAAATTAATCTACCTATCTCCTCTCAATTGCCTTTCATCAAACCTCTACTCTTTGGGAGAAGACCTCTCTGAAGTCAGTTTGGGATGTCATAAAATACCATAGGCTGGGTGGCTTATATAACAGAAATTTGTTTTCTCACAGTTCTTGTGGCTAGAAGCCCAAGATCAAGGTACTAGCATGGGCAGGTTCTGGTGAGAGGTCTCTTCATGGCTTGTAGATAGCCACCTTCTCACCATGTCCTCACGTGGCTGAAAGAGAGAGAGCATGTTTTCTGGTGTCCCTTCTTATAATGGCACTGATCCCTTCATGAAGGCCCCATCCTCACAACCTCATCTAAACCTATGCCCTAAAGGCCCCATCTCCAAATACCATGGCATAGGGTGTTAGGGCTTCAACACATGAATTGGGATGGCAGGGGGTACTGAACAGCCTGCTTCTCCCGCCCTCCCCTCCCCCACCCCCCCAAACAAAACCTCCGAGTCAAGGCTCTAGGGCTGGGAGAGGGGACAATGTCAAACTTATCTGTGAGTGACACCCCCGGTTTAGGGGCTGGGTACTACCGGTTTAGGGCTGGGCAGTAGTTTCCGTTTCTTCTGGCTGGCCTCTCCCAGTATGGAACTGCCATCCCACAAACCAGAACAAGGGTGATCAGTGGCCCAATATTCTTAGCAGTATTTTACCCAAAGCAGAATCTTAGTCCCACAAGTGTTAGGCTAGGCAGAAGAAGGGTATGTCCATCTCTCGGTTGAAATCACCTACAATTCACACTTGGCAACAGATGGCTAGGGGAAAGATGAGAAACGCTGATATCCTGCCTTTCCCAGGAAGATAGCCCTCTGGGAGCTGGAGGCAGAGGGGTCCCTGTGTTTTTGGCTGCATCAGTTTGGAATCGAGTCTCCGTCTCACTGAACTCAGAGAGAAGGGAGGAAATGGTTCTTAGTTCAAAAACCACAGAGTCTTACTGTGCTTCCAGAATTTTAGATTTTCTTGAATAAATGTGTCTTCATTTGCTGTATGTTCTTAGGATTATAGAGACTTAAATTTATATATCAGGCCAGAAGTAGAACTCACCCAGCAGGAAGGTATTTAACTGCTCAAAAATATTATGTTCTCCACTAGAGAAATCAAATTAATTGGAGAGAAATGAGGCCATCATTTGGATATCTGCATCTCACAGTAAAATAGTGGGCTTTCTACGGTTTAGTGATTCCCCAACATGCACCCAAGCTCCCACCGTGCTTGCAATCAATTGAAACCTGTCAGCTGAAATCTTTGCCCATGAACACAGCACTTTCTAGTAGCTTTTTAAGGCCTCATTATCAAATATTAATAAAGGAGTATCACCAGACATCTGATGACAAACATGTACAAAAGTAACAGGAACAAGGAAAATAAAAAGTAAGTAGTCTAGAAAAACAGACAAAAATAAAAGAATAAAAAGAATTTCAAAAATATCTGTAATTTATTTCCAGAGAGAGGTATAAGAAGATAGCAAATCCATAAAAAGGAAACAGGAAGCTATGGAAAAGGAACAATCAGAAATGAAGAAAGAGGGCTTGGAAGTTAAAAATATAATTGCCAGTGAATTTTTCAATTTAACGTCAGAGATAAATTTAAGCAAATCTCCACAAAGGAGAAAATAAAAAAGACATAAAAAGTATGAAGGAAAATACCAAAAGGAGAATTTATCCTGTAGTTTCAACTTATGATTGATATGAGTTCTACAAAGGAAGAACAGAGAACATACGAGTAGAAAATATTCAGTAAATAATTGAAGAGAATTTCTCAAAGCAAAAGTATGCAAGTTTTTCAGATCAAAGGGCCCAGAACAATAAATGAAAATTAAGAATCTTTCCCATGAATATAACTGTAAAAAAAAATACCTTTAACAGCAAAGAAAATGAAAAAACATAAAATCTTCCAGAGGGCTGGGGTGGAAGAGGACCCAATCACATATAAAAGAAGAGGCTTCGTATTGATATCAAACTTTTCATAAATTATGCTGGACACGAGAAGCCAATAAAGAAATGTTTCATAATTCTGAGAGGAAAACGTGCGCGTGTGAGAAATTTTATGCTGACCAGACTACCAAACATGGAGTCAGAATAAAGAAACTTTAGGCAGCAAGAACTTGAAAATGGGCCCCTCATGTATTCTAGGTTACTTGAAAATGTACCTCAGGAAGAACACAAAAGGAGTAAACCAGGAAGAAGACAACGGGATCCAGTAAACAGTAAGAGAAATCGTAGGAGTACAGCTACTCAGGAGCGCTACAGAATCAGCAGTCCAACTGGGATTATGAGGACAAGGGCTCCAGGATGGAAGATTCTGGAATATAAAAAGGAACTGATAGGCAAGATACAATGATTGCTATCTTAGAACATTTGAGGTCATGGTAAAATCAATTGCGGTTTATGGAAAAGGAACATCCAATTGCAATTTACTCTTGGAACGCTCTCCTCTAAGTGACTGTGAAATTGGACCTGTAGAGATAGAAATGTAGTCTTAAGCATAGTACTTGACTCTGCAGTGAAACCATCTACGGGCCCATAATAATGCCAGTGGATTTTTATTATAGTTTTGCATTTTCGAGTTTGGGACAAACCACACGAGTCTTAAATACGGTCACAGAACAGACTAAAATAATCTACTTTGAGAAGGTAAACATAAAAATACAGCTAACAGAGATTGGAAGGCGGACAAGATAGAAGGGAGGGTAGAAACACCAATATCCTTACCTTGAGAAAGGGGAAGTCAACGGAAATGAAGCACTTTATTTAATGTTGCTGAAAGCTGCAGAGGACATCATCTCACCATATTGGGAGGAGGGAGATAGAAAAGGTGATTATAAGTCAGCTAAATTCCCCATATTTAAAAGCAGAAAAACAACAATATCAACAACAATAATAACAGTTAAGACGGAGCCACTGTTTTAAGGACTTCACATATATTAAATAATTCAATTCTCATAGAGATCCCCTAGGGAAGATGCCATTTTTAATCCTACTTTACAGATGAAGAAACAGGCATAGAGAGAGAAAGTAACCTACACAAGGTCGTACAGCAGTAGAGTGGTGAAGCCACATTAAAACCTAGACAAACCGGCTCTAGAGTTCTTATTTTTAACCTGTAGGTACACAAACTGCTTCTCACGACAATTTTAGGCAAGGTCTAAAGTTGATCATTAAAAGAAAGGAACTATTAATTTTCCTTATATATTGTAGTCTTTAATCCCAGTCATAGGTGACTTTGCTAAATGAATATAACAAGTGAAGTTTGTACAAGAGGGCAAGAATGAAACATGGCTTTAACCTGGATATGTAATGTTAGATATATCACACAACGACTAATCACTTAAATGTCATGTAAAACACCAAAATGGAGAGAGCTAAATGTGGAGAATAGATACCAATACTCTAGTAGACGGGTAACTACAGAGATCTAGAGTTGACGGAGAGAGACATGTATCTTTGGGAAATTCACTTAGATAAGCTTGGTGAGTATTTTTTGTCTCTCATCCTGGACTACTCTTGCCTCTCTTTTATGCCCGAAACATTCCAAATCACATTCATTCTTTTTTTTAATTTTTAATATGAAATTTATTGTCCAATTGGTTTCCATCCAACACCCAGTGCTCATCCCCACAGGTGCCCTCCTCAATGCCCATCACCCACTTTCCCTTCCCTCCCACCCCCCGTCAACCCTCAGTTCATTCTCAGTTTTTAAGAGTCTCTTATGGTTTGCCTCCCTCCCTCTCTAACTTTTTTTCCCCTTCCCCTCCCCCATGGTCTTCTGTTAAGTTGCTCAGGATCCACAGAAGTGAAAACATATGGTATCGCCTTTTGAGACTAAGCTCAAGCACCACTACTTCCCTCAATGTCATCCTGCCATGTGCCTAATGACCATGATGGAGTCATATGCTACACAGAGGCTAGGCTCCAGAAGGCAGCCACTACAGCTAAAATTGTCAATGGTCAAAATTCAACTTGACATTCCCATAGGAAAATGCTGTAACAGAATCCACTGTATTGTGTCTCGGTAGACCTAACATAGTCGATTTTTCTCTAAATTTGGAACAGATTACTGTTTCTTTTGGTGAGCTGCACGAAAAAAATAGTTGGCTTGTGTTTTTAGGCCACGTAGTATGAATAATACCTGTTTTTCAACTTTGCAATCTCATTTAAAATAACTTTGGGAATAGCAGATAGGTCATATTCCATTTCTGGACTATGCTGATTAAATCGGGCGACAGGCACTAGTTGTTATTTTTCTCCTCCTCTTTCATTTTTATTTGCTGAGTTCATGTAATTGAATTCATATAAAATAAATGGAAGAAGGATGTAAATTCTCTGTAATCCTTTCATTGAGCCTTTCACTGAAAATTGTACACACTTATCATTCTACGTCGAAATGATGCATAATATAATTTACGTAGGAAAGCATGAATAGAGAATGATGGATTAATGAGTGACAGAAAAGATGAAAGAGACATTGATGCAAGGATGAAAAGATGAAAAAATCTTGTAATATATTAAGAAGATGTTAGGTAGCTGCTTAAATGTAGATAAAGATGTTTAGAGAGAGAGAGAGATGAATAGCTGGGATTATAAGTACAGAACTTGACAGACAGCCTCTTGGAATGACAACAGATAATAGAAAGATGATGATAAGAGAGAACCTGATGATGAAGTGATGGTGGAAAGGAGCTAGAAGTGGACGAGGCTACAAATACGTGCAGATATTTACGTATTCATTCAACAAAGTGCCAGTCAGTATATTAGGCACTGGAGACACAATAGCAAACAGAAAGAGATTACGGTCTTGTCTTCACTGAGCTCAGAGTTAGACATGTTATTATGAGGGCATTAGGTGCCAAAAAGAATTTTAAAAAAATCAAAAGGTCAGAAAAGGATGGGGATGTAAGTTTAGGAAGGACAGTCAAGTAAAACTCCGAACTAAAGAGACAGATGAATGATATGCTATATGGACAAATATAAAGATCGACAGTTGATAGAGACAGGCATATGGTGAGCAGTGGAGCTAAGTAGATAAATGTAAAGCACACACACGCAAAAATAGTTGACGGTAAGATAGAAAAATGACAGTCAAGATAGGCAATTAATGTTAAATGAATGAATCCAAAATGAATAAATGCAGAGGTAAATGGACCTATGCTATCGCGGTGGTATGTAAATCTAAGACTCTGGAGAAACCGGTGGATGGTTCCAACAGAAAGTTGCAAGCCCATGTTCTATATCTGCATGCTTTTACGTCTTATCACAGGTCTTTAACTGATGGAAATAAGTACACGTGAAGACAGTGTCAACTCAGATCAAATACAATTAACAGTTTTAAACAGAACTCACATGAAAATAAATCAATGCAAACAACGCTTTCATGTGAGGAACAGTTTTTGCTGTGCAAATGATTGTAGATTCAGACACAACATATTTTTAATCCATTTCAAAAGCAGAATCCAATAGTAATTGTCAACCAGAGCTGTTGGCTTTCAAAGCTCCTTAAGCTTCCACAGTCCCATAATATGATGGCTGCTCCCTATTTTTAGCCATCAGTAATGGTTGCTTAGCAGCCCTGGAAACTCCTATGTCAGAAACCACTGTCACATCGTGGATGGCATTGGAAAAATATGCTGCCTGCAAACTCTCACCCAGCATGGAAGCCACTCAGCTAGAGGTGCCAAGGGAGAACTTTCACAAGACACCCAAACCAAGAAATCTGCTCTGTCAAGGAGGGAGATAAGCGCTACGTGACATAAGGAGAGATCTAAAAGCACCTTATTTGAGCTTAAACATGCACTAACTACATAATGACGGAAAAGAGAGTTGACATTTAGGTGTACATTAGGTGAGCATTGACACATTTTTCAAAGAAACTAAAACATGCCTTGAGTTTAGAGCATGCCTTGTTTTATCCACCCCATTTAACTTCCCATTCATTTTACTAAACACTAAGGGTAGGCAACAGCAGAAACTTTCTTATCTGATGTACTTGTGAAGAATACTTGGTTGACTAATGGAAAATAGTGGTTGAGACTGGAAATCATTTTTAAATTATATATATCTTAGACAATTCATCTAATATTAAATCATATTAACATCTACTGTTTCTCTTCTTTCTTGATGTAGAGTCAAAGCCTTTTCATTGAGTGGGGGTCCTCTGATTTAACTTTCTTATGGTCATTATTACATAAACCACATGCTATCACATCATCTGCGACATCAAGTTTCACTTTCTTTGAAATGTAGCAGAAACTTGAGGACCCTTATGAAGGACTGAAGGGGTTTTTTTGGTTTGTTTTTATTTTTTCCATTCTTTCCCCAGACCTGCTTCTAGAACAACTTTTTCCTTAACAATCGGCCTATATCAAGTCTCCCCTAATTAATTTACATTTCATGGAAATAACAGTTCTTTTTGAATCCATATTAATTACTTTATGTAGTACTGAATTAAGTAAAAATTATTACAGTAATACGTGCACTTGGCATAAAGAGGTTTGGAATCAAACAATGGCTCTCAGTAAGCATGAAACAGGAGGAACCAGATGTGTACAAGTGGGTAGGCTATCAGCTGTGAGTTTTCGGCGTGCCTTAGAGTATTAATCAGTACGTTTTATAGAAGGAATAAGGAGCATTATTAATCCAGTAAGAGGGCAGGTAAGTTGTGCCTGTCTACGCCAGCCACTGTGCCAAGCCACAATTATGAATTTGTAAGACTCTGTCCTCAGGGAACCAAGTACATTAATATCAAATTTCAAAAATGTTTTCTTTCTACAGCTAGGTTTGAGGCCTTGCTTCCTCTATAACTCACGCTGTGGCCCTTGATAGCGCCTTTTCTTCACAAGACTCGATTTTCTCCATCTGTATATTGAAACTCTAGGACAGATATCTCTAAAGTTCTTTGTTGCTCTCTGGTTCTAAGGATTGTTTCTTTGCGTTTTAGAATTGGTACTATTTTGCTCAAGATACGAGAGAATAATTACATCGCTGGTCTTTAAGTTGTGTTATTTTTTTTTTTTTTTAATTAAGATTCAACAGTACTTTTAGAATTATATATTCCAGGTCTGGAATTGTAAGAAATATTTTACTTACACATGACTGGTGGCAGTCCAATGTAAGCAGGGTTTGGATTTCAGCTCTGATCATTTACAGCTTTGTGTTCGTGGGTTAAGTCCACTGACCTGTTGGGATTTCAGTTTATCCTCTATCAGAAAGGATAACCGTACGTGTATCAGTTATTGGCTGATGTGTAACAAATCATCCATATCTTACAAGCCTAAAACCAAAAGAAATTGTAATTTCACAATTTCAGTGGGTCGGGAATCCGGGAATGGCTTAGCCGGGTGGTTCTGGCTCAGGGTCTCTCTTGAGCTTACAAGCAAAGCTGTAAACTGGGGCTGCGGTCATCAGCAGGCTTTACCGGGATTAAAGGATCCACTCCCAAGCCTGCTAATTTGGTCTCAATTCCTCAGTTCCTCACTGGACACTGGCCAGAGGGGAAGGGGAGAGGGGGAGAGACAGACAGAACCAAGAAAAACAACCTACATACAGTCCTTTTGTAACCACTAGAAGTGACATCCTATCACTTCTGTTCCCTGGAGGCAAGTTATTGGGCTGAGCTCACGCTCAGAGTGAATCTAGCTTCGCCTCTTGTAAAAAGGAGTTTCAAAGAATTCGTGAATATAATTTAAAGCCATCAAATATACAGCACCGATATTAACCCTCTTCCACCTTCTACAACGAACTCCATCTAGGACACAGGAGAGAAAACGCGACAGCACCAACAGCACCAACAAAAATCTATCTATAACTGAATTATTTTCATGTGGCAGCTGCTGCTTTGCACCTCCCCTGAATCCACTATCCGGGACTTCTGGACTCCTGTCCCCTCCGTGACGACTCCGTTATCGCTAGAGACATCGCAGAGAGGTGACCGCAGGGCAATGCGCCATTCCCTCTACTGGCCTTAGTAATCTCCACAACATGGCCACAGGGCCTATTTAGCTGCACGAATATTTTAATGGTATTTGGAGAAACAGAATCTCACAGAATCAAATACTGGACGTATCTGTTATTAAAAGCCTCACTGGACTTCTGTCAGTCAACACTTCTTTCTAAAATGCTCCATCTTTCTGTCATGTTGCCTAATCTCTATTATTCTTTGTTTCCTCGAACTTCAAATATTCTGGCTCATCTCTTAATACAGAGCAATGGAACTGTCTCTGTGGCATCCTCATACCTTCCAGACGTCACTTCCACTCTCAAGTGACATGTGGCGACACTGTCCTAGACACAGTTCTCTCCCTAACAGTACCCACTATTAAGACAGATATTAATTTTCTCACAAATATTACCTATCCATTCATTCATTCATTCATCCATTCAACTGTTCATCCATTTGTCCACTGCTGACTGACCCACCTATGATACATTAAAACTCTACGCTAGAAATGTAAAACCGATGAAGACACTATCTATGCTACTCAAAATATCACACTTTAAAAAGGGATGGGTGAAGGTATACATACAACAATGCAGAGAGCTTTCCTGGAGAGTGAGAGGTAAGATCTAATCCGAGTACTGAAAGTTTCTTAGAAATTAGCCGGATAAAAAGATGAGAAGCTGGAAAGAAGAGAGATTCCCAGAACAGCAGTTCTCAAACTTAATTGGGCATCAGAATCACCTGCTGAACTTCTTAAGCACAAATGCTGGGACCACTCCCATAGTTCCAGATTCAGTAGGTTGGGGGTTTCAGCCTGGTAATTTGCATTTGTAACAAGGCCCCAGGGGGTAATAATATTCATGCTGCTTGTGCAGGGATCGCACTTGAAGAACCACGGCTCTAGGCCAAGAGAGATGAACGTGGTGCACTTGAAATATTGCACACGGGCAAGAAGGGCTGGCACATCCAAGGAGAGGAGTGATGAGAGACGAATCTAGAGAACCAGGACTAGATCATGACGCACTTTGAAAGTCACGTTAAAAGGTCTGAACTTTATCCTGGGGGTGGTGGAGACATGGAGACATTGACTATTACGCCGCGAGAGTGTATACATGATCATATTCGAGCTTCAGAAAGATCATGCTCACTGCAATGCCCAGAACCGACTGAAGTTGAAGGCGGGTCCCCGGCAGGAATACTTAGGAAACTGTTGTATTATATCAGGTGAAGGGTGAATTCAAGTAATGGAAATACGATAATGATAATTACCATTATAAATATAATACTATCAATAAAAGTGATGATAGCCAACAATTTTAAACACTATTGGGCATGCAGGGGTCTAAGAGCTTTACGTGAATTACTGCATGTAATTCTCACAACAATCCTGTAGAATACATTGATTGTTAGACCCATTCATAAGAGAACACTAAGGCTTGAAGAAATGAAGTGATTCGCCCAAGGTCACCCAGATGAGAAAATATGGAGTGAGGTTCCAACTACAGATAGTCTAACTTTAGAATCTCTGCTCTTAACGCCACACTTTGAGGTAAAAGGAGGCTAATGGTCACGGGCAATTTCATATTTTGCACAACCAGGTTAATTACGCTTCCATTAAGTCTAAACCCATTTTCATCATTATATGTTGCCACAGAACAGGATTCTTTTCCATCAGAGTACTCATTTAAGTAGATAATTCTGCCTTTTTAAGTGATATTACTTGATCAGGCATGCCTTCCTCACAGATCAGAACATCCAGGAAAATGGAGACTACATTTGCTTTTGTTCACCATTTGTATCCCCATGCCCTCGTACAGGTCCTCAGCAAACATTAACTTAATAGTTGTTGAGAGAATGAGGAGCATATGAAGGTGAGAAGGAAAAAGTTGTTGGTGGAAGAAAAATCCATTTGGAAACATCCGACACGTTATAGCATATAGCATATAGCATATAGCCATCTGGAGCTTAGAGAACAAAAGCAAGAAAAACAGATCTTGGAGTCATCAGCTCAGAATATTAACAGAACCCCTTTGAGTGAATGAGGATCACCCAGGGCTAGTATGAAGAAATGTTATTATAAGGATAACTGCCTATCATGCAGATTATCATTAAAATGGTAATTACTAATTATATTAACTTATATAAATAAGACATAGCCGATTACACATTTCCTTTGCTTTACGGTCACAAAGTCAAGGAAAGCCTGGATGTTGCCTTGGAGCAAAGTTTACTAAGTAAAGACTTAGACGTTTACACATTTTATCTTCCCAATGAATTGCCCAGCGAGTGCTTACCATAGAGCCACAGAAAAAAAGCTGGTTTCATCTGGCATCAAATATAAGGGGTTGCCTCCCTGCCATATTGTGTTGTGACCTGGCCTATGGGAGCTGAGCACACCTCTTGCGTTCTGGCTCTCTCATGTCCTGTCACAGTGCCTAAGGGTAAAAGCCCAACCCACCAGAGACTTTCCTCCTCATCTCTACTTTCAGCTGCTGGGATTAGAGCCCCGGTAACCACTTAATCTGACCAGACTAAGGTACAGTGGCCTTGAGTGGCTAACGGGAGAAAATTCAAAGTCATATTGGTAGCAGAAAACCACGTCACAGATGTTTACAGAGACATTCTCCTTTGAGACAGTGCCCTCCATGATCTGGCTCTTGCCTACCATACTGATCTCAGCTCCAAATTACTCTCCCTTGTTCACTCCATGACAGTCACACGGACCTCGTTATGGTTCTTCAAACGCACCAAGTTTCCTCTGGCTCAGGGCCTTTGTACTTCCTTTTCTTTCTGCTAGGAATCCGCGGTTCATTTGCTTGCTTTCTTCATATTAGCATGTAAATATCATCTCATTAGAAAACGTTTTCCAGGGATGTCTGGGTGGCTTATTCGGTTAAGCGACCAACTCTTGATTTCGGCTCAGGTCATGATTTCATGGTTCATGGGAACGAGCCCCACATTGGGCTCTGTGCTGACAGCGCAGAGCCTGCTTGGGATTCTCTCTCCCCCCCCCCCGCCCCTCCCCCACTCATGCTCACTCTGTCAAAATAAGTAAATACACATTAAAAAAATAAAAAGAAAATATTCTCCAATCCTTACCCATCATTCTCACAACTGTCACTCTATTCAGTCAGCTTCTGTTTATATGGGTTATATCTACTAATACTTAGGGTTTAGATATTAAAACTGAAAAATGTTAACATATTTATGTTTTTATTAATTTAAAAATAATAAATCAATGACACATTTACCTAAATGACACATCTATGAAAAATAACTATATTCTCAAAACGTAAAATATGTAGGGAGGAGGGTGACATCGTTTTACATTTTTGAAAGTATCTTTGATGTGTTGTTTAAAAGAAGATATCTGGATCTGCATTTCCAC
This sequence comes from Panthera onca, assembly GCF_046562875.1. Lineage (NCBI taxonomy): Eukaryota > Metazoa > Chordata > Mammalia > Carnivora > Felidae > Panthera > Panthera onca. The sequence goes on along the minus strand of NC_138357.1, from coordinate 9,898,941 downwards.
TTCGTCATTCAATCTTGAATGAAATGTTTTGATTAAAATAGATCAATAAAATCCAGACCCACACAGAAATCAAATCAGAAACGAGAGGAGCATTTCAATAGCTTTTTTGGATAACCGTGGATATTCCTCTTTGACACTATACCAAAACTCAATAGATGATGGTTTCTTAAAGGTTACTTGTAATATGGAATTTGCAACCAAATCGGTGGATTTTTTTTTAATACTCGTTTTGCTAAACTCCATTGATTTATTTTACACTGTGGACCCGCGACCGATGCCTGCTTTGTGACATCATGCATTGGTCATTTGGAAAACAGCAGTTCACTGAGCTATGTAGATCTTCCAAAGGCAGACACTTCTCATTCATGCACTATAAAAAGGCATAGTTGTTGCTATCACCACCAATCTCATCAGAAAGCCTTCAAGTATTGGGAAGCTGTCGGGCTCACGAGGAGCATCGGAGAAATTTTCCCCAATTCCAATTTTCACATGGATTTTCAAATATTATTGGCAAAAAAAATTGCTGTCATTTGTTTTCCTTGAAGTGATAGACTCCATCCATTCTTTTCTATGAAAATATCGCCAAAAGTCCAGGTCTGAGTAACGATAATTTGTCTGTCAGTCAAGTGAAATGACAGCGTATGAACGAAAGTAGTGCCTTTGGTTTGTAACTCTAGTCACAGTGAAAGTGCTTTTCCTCAAGAGAACGTTGTTATTTTAGTATGCAGCAGAAATACTTTGTATTCATTTGGTCACCAATATTTTAAAAATATTTGTACTCAAGGTTCAAGATATCATGAAATTACTAAATTTTACTGTTTCATTAAAGATAGCGTTAGGTAAGACTTCGTTTTTTCCTCTCTCTCTCTCTTTTTTAATGTTTTGGTACCATTATCTTGATTCATACTAATGCACCGACATTGAATTTACTCTGTCTATTGGACTGATAAGAGTAAAAAAGGGCAAATGATATCTTAGTAATATTACAATAGTCATTTTGCCTTTGCTGACCCCCTACAAGAATCTCAAAGACAATTCCCCACTGGTACCCTCAGGATCTCACTTAGAGAACCAGCATAGGTATGTTCCTTAGAGTAAAATTTCTGTGTCAGAGTATACACATATTCAACCTTACTATAAGCTGTGACATGCTCCAAAGTGGGTTACATCAACCCACTGGCAGTATATTAAATTTCCCATTTCTATCCCTTGGTATTATCTAATTTTTAAAATTTCTACAGAATTTCCTTCCTAAGGGGCAAGCAATTTTTTTTTCTTTTCTGTTGTTTCTTTATTAGAGTGTCCTATGAATGCACAAGATAGTCCACTCTTAAAAAGATGCTAGATATCTATTCAAACATATTTGATACGTACAGATATTCAAACACACACACACACACACACACACACACACACACACACACACACACACATATTCAAAGGGTAGCATGCTATACACACTGTTCTGAGACTTACTTATTTCCATTAACATGTTCTAGATCTATTACCTTATCAGAAAGTATAGAACTACTTTATTTAACAGCTGCAGAGTTTTCCATTTTATGGATGTACCATCATCTAAGCATTATTTTTCCTGTTTTTGGTTAGATTTTTATAAATTCCATACGTTAATCCTTCTTCAGCAATACATGTTGCAAATAAAATTTCCCAACCTGTCACTTATCTTTTCACTCTTTATGGACCTTAACCAAAGCTTTTTACTGTAACGTAAGCCAGATTTAGAATTGTTTTCTTTATTTCTTCTTTTGTTCCGTGTTTCCTAACGTATACTTTCCTATCATATAGTTATGGAGTCAGTCTCCTTTATGTTCAACTTTTGATTTTCACATTCAATTCTTAAATCCACCTGGATTCATTTTTGTGCCTGGTGTGATATGCAATCTAATTTCATTTTTTTCCAGACGGATGACCAATTTTCCAGCATTATCTCTCCTATCTCCCACAGCTTTGAACTGCCATCTCTTTCATATATTAAGTTGCCATATGTAAGTGGATCTGTTTCTGGGCTCTATTTTCTGTTCTACTTATCTATTTGCCATCTTTCCACCAATATGATTCTGTCTTAATTACCATGTTTTAAGAAAATAATGTTGATATGGGATAGGACAAATTCCTGCACCTTACTGTTCATCAAAATTGTCTTTGTGATTTTTATCAGTGGCAGATAAATGACATGGTAGATATCGAACTGTAACTTTCCTTTCTTTATAATTTTATAGTCTTTTTTATGTTGCTTCACAAAATTCATTTCCTTTTTTTAAGTGTATTTCTTTAAGCAGAGCCTGATGTGGGGCTCGAACTCACAAAACCATGAGATCACGACCTGGGCTGAAACCAAGAGTCAGACGCTTAACGAACTGAGCCGCCCAGGTGCCCCTCATTTCATATATAATATGTTTCATGTTCTTAATATGTTTTTGTTGTCCGCCTTTCTTAGCATATTTCTTACTGTGTTTTAGAATTTCGGTGCGTGGGCTTATTTTTAACAGGAAGGTTCTCCTTTCTCATTCTCTTTCTGTTCTCTCCACACCTGACGCACAATTTCTCTCTGATAATCTTTGTCTCATGTTTGTATAGTTGCATCCACCAAACCCACCAGGTCCCACCCAGACCCTGGCCTTGCTTACGATGACAATCATTAGCCATAGTTCAGAGACTCACAGAGCCACCATTAAGATCATGTCACTTTCTGTCTTTATACTTTTGACTCCATAGAAACTGAGCTCCCCCTAAGTTTCATAATCCCAACCATTTTCCCAATTAAAGAAGATGGCGAGTGCCAACTCGGGGTCTGATGCCCATCAGTGAAATTTTCTGTGGTACTGTACCTTTAAAAACGTGCTTTTAGTTTCTAATACCACATAGGAGCGCAACTCCTGGTGACATTTGCCTCTCACAAACAGAGCCTAGAATTGCTGCACCCTCAGTCCACCTTAACATCCTGGTTTTCTGTGGTTCTTTTGAGGTTCATACAGATACTGTATTACTTTTAAATTGCCTTTTTGTTAGTCCAATTTGGTTTTCCTTTCTTATATTTTATCTGTCATTGCCACACACTTGGAGGGTAAAAGGTGTGCCTGTTGTGCTATCAGGACCAGATCTGGTATGCCTTTGTAATGGTTTCAGAGAGTACTTTTCATATGGAGTTTTGCTAGTTTTGTTTCTTTGTGTGTGTGTGTGTGTGTGTGTGTGTGTGTGTGTGTGTTTTAAATATAAAAGTGGCCACGATTTTAAAGAATATTTGCAAGTTAGGAAGTGGATTTTTTTAACTTCTCTAACTCATTTGGTTTCTCTTTTATGGACTTGCTGATATTTAAATTTAACTTTTCTGAGTTCTCTATTAAATAACGGACTCAAACAGCACAATCAAGCAAATAGCTTAATCCTTAATCCATTTTGTGAAAGTTCATCTTGAGCTATTTCTTTCTTTCTCTTCTCTGCATCAGAGGAAGCCAGAAAATCCTGGGCTGTCATCATTTCCACTGAGAGATAGGCTGTCACATTAGATCACTGATCTGGTCGATTTCACGGTCACTTACCATAGATGGACATCTTGGATTTCAGAGAAATGCGTGTGGGTAATTCACAGTGCAAACTAACAATTTAAGGTAGAGCATGGCATTTGCTTTGGACCCCAGGTCTACAACCCATAGTTGTAAAGGATTTCTATGTATATCTAGGCGGTGCTAGAGCCAACATGTGACCCTGACAGTATTCACACTGAGGCTTTAGGTTAAATTAAAGGCGTGCAGACAATAAGACACTTCAGAGCAGCTCACTACTTTACATGTTAATACTGGGGATTTTCATCTCAGATTAGTTCTAAAAAGAAGCTGAAATACTTTGAGAACACAATGGGAAGGTAATATCTTGGTGTCATGATTTTCACAGTGTTTGCAATCCACAATGAAAAAAATAATCTTTCTTTGCTTAGTGGAGGTATAAACTAAGCTTGCTTATATCATTAATAGCAGCAAATTGGATCCCTTCAAGATTTAATTTGTGTTATAAAGGAGGAAGAAGTCCCAATCAGTCACACAAGCTCCATTTTTTGCCCACACACTCACCATTAATTGACATAACATTAGTTTCCATGGCTTCATTGGAAATGATTCTAAATATATTAGTCTCTGCACGCAGAATTAAAAAACTAAACTAGATGTAAAAATGGTGCAGTTAAGAAACAACCTGAGGGGTGCCTGGGTGGCTCAGTCTGTTAAGCTTCTGACTTAGGCTCAGGTCATGATCTTGAGGTTTGTGTATTCGAGTCCCACGTCGTGCTTTGGGCTGTCAGCACAGATCCTGCTTCAGATCCCCTATCCCTGTCTCTCTCTGTCCCTCCCCTGACTGCCCCCTACTCTCAAAAATAAACATTAAAAAAAGAAAGAACCTGAACTATGTCTTCATCATCATCTAAACACATGCATATGTAATGTAGACATATGCATACATTTTGAAAAGCTTAATTGTTCCTGTGCAATATTAAAGAGTTTAGAAACCTGGAGCATGCATTTGGGGTAGGGTTGGAGATAGATTTTCAAAAAAAGAGATGATGATGATGATGATGATGATGATGATATAATAAATAGGAGAATGTATAAGAGTTAAAAGCACATGATTTATGTCTTTTAGAGAAATATACAGCATGTTTAACTCATCTAGTACATAAAAATATTTCTTTCTTTCTGGTTATAACAAATGCTTATTATTACAAGTTAAAAGTAATGAGTTTTATATTAAAAAAAGAAAAGAAAATTAAAGTCACCCATAATCTCACTGTTCCAGATAACTGTTCAACAGACTGTTTTATTTCTTTCCAGTCTGTTTCCAGTGTTTCTGTATATTTGAAAAAGAAAATAGAAATCACACGGTTTCTATATTGCATTGCACCTTATGTTTTTGAGTTAAGATTACTTTTTAAGCAGTTTTATTTTTATCATTGTTATTAGTAAACATTACTTTAAAGTGCTTCGTAATCACCCAAATCCTAAGAAGGTACTATTCAAAGTTTTCATTATTTATTTTGGGACAATTAATGTCCTTTAGCCCTTTTGGGGCTATTTCAAATAAAGCCAAGTTTAACATCTCTATGCATAATCTCAGCCTTTTCAAAAAAATCTAATCACATCATTTAATAATAATTTCTCCTACAGACATTGATGTATACCATATTTAGTCCCATTCTTTTTTTTTTTCATTTAAAAATTTTTTTTTAACGTTTTTATTTATTTTTGAGACAGAGAGAGACACAGCATGAACGGGGGAGGGGCAGAGAGAGAGGGAAACACAGAATCGGAAGCAGGCTCCAGGCTCTGAGCCATCAGCCCAGAGCCCGACACGGGGCTCGAACTCGCGGACCGCGAGATCGTGACCTGAGCTGAAGTCGGACGCTTAACCGACTGAGCCACCCAGGCGCCCCAATATTTAGTCCCATTCTAATGTACTCAAGTATTATTAGCATCTTAAACAATTATCCTGCGGTTCTACTTCTCACTTTAGCCTCTGCTCTATTGATCTTCAAAGCCAACTTTTTCTGTTTTTTTCTGAAACTGTCTTTCTTAACCTCTCAATGATGCTAAGTCTAACTGACATCTACGCCCTTGAACTCTCTTTTCCTTCAGCCCGTATCGCACTCTCCCCGTGCCCTTTCGTTCGTATTTCCTTCACCAATTTATCCAATCTCCCTCACCCTTAAATGTTGGAATTATTCAAGGGTGCAGTCCTATGCTACCTTCCCTCTTTGTCTTCTCAGTCTAGCCATTTTATTTCGTGTATCTTTTCAATCTTCTGAAGAAATTTACATATTGAGTCTCATTTGACGGGACTCTACCAGACTGTCCAGATTCAAAGTAACATATTTAGTCCTGGCCAGCTACGGTCATAATACTTAGCACCTACCTTTAGTTTAGCACTCATTAAGTAAAACTGTATTTTAATCATACATATTTTTTCTCCACTATTGATTTTCCTACTGGATGGAACCTTTGCCCATCTTTGTATTTTCCGACAGTCCAGGCCCTTAGTAAGTGTTCATTAAGTGCTTAGAGAAGGAATGACTAAATCATAGCTGCTCTATTAGAGCAAATGTGGTTGCATGGAAGAGGAATGCAATCAAAATAGCTCAACTGAACATAAGATGTACTCTAAGGATACATGAGAATTTCAGAGGATATAATAATAGGAAAAATAACAAGGGCTCATGGGAATTTGGAATCCAAACGATCTTTTTTTTAAATTTATTAACTTCGAGGGGCGCCTGGGTGGCTCAGTCGGTTGAGCGTCCGACTTCGGCTCAGGTCATGATCTCACAGTCCGTGAGTTCGAGCCCCGCGTCGGGCTCTGTGCTGACAGCCCAGAGCCTGGAGCCTGTTTCAGATTCTGTGTCTCCCTCTCTCTCTGACCCTCCCCCGTTCATGCTTTCTCTCTGTCTCAAAAATAAATAAATGTTAAAAAAAAAAAGATTATAAATTTATTAACTTCGAGACAGATCGAGAGAGAGAGATCGAAAAAGAGGGAGCACAAGCAGGGGAGGAACAGAGAGGGAGAGAGAGAGAGAGTCCCAAGCAGGCTCCACACTGTGAGTGCAGAGTCCAACACGGGGCTTGAACTCACATACCAAGAGATCATGACCTGAGGCCAAATCAAGAGTTGGAGGCTTAACTGACTGAGCCACCCAGGCGCCCCCAAAGAACCTTCTTCTGTGTGTGTGTTGGTAGGTGTGTGCTACTTCATCCTCTGGCTTCTCTCAGACATGCCTTCTCTATTTAATTCTCAGCAAACACATATGGCTAATGAGGAAGGACACCCCAGAACTGAAGCCTCAACTCAGGAATCTACATGACTCTTAAACCTGACTCCCTAGTAACGACTGATTCGGTCAGGGGGCCTCAATTACAGCTTCCCAAAAGGCGAATTTCAGTTGTCTGATGAAGAATCTCATGGTCAGGTGTCCATCCCTATTGCACTAAACTCGCCCTTCTAGGCTGCGGATGGGCAATATCTTCTAAGGTTGCAGTATGGGTTGGAGAGTCACAACGGTCATCTCTCAAATGGCGCCAGGATGACTTTTTAAGCTTTTAATGCCATATGACTTTTCACCCCTTCAGAACTCTATCCCATGCAGTGCTGGGCTCTGTACTCCCTATTCCTGACATGATCCTTGGTGATTTAAAGATTCCCATAGGAAACGGAGCTCGCAGTATCTTAACCTTCCTTCTTCCATTGTCCTGCATCCCATCTCGGCTGCTCATTCTCATGGGCATAGTCGTACTTGGCGACTACGAATAACCATAACCGTTCCGTAATCTCAATTTCCAACAGTCCACTCTCTGACCACCACTTCCTATCTCTCCAGCTCATTTCCTCTACAAACATGATCCTGACATCCTTCCAGGACCACAGATCCTACCATCGTTTCACATCCCTCATTCCTCTGATACATTTTCTTCTCTCCTTATCCATATAACTTTGGTGTTAAAGTATAATAATCACCTTTTGCACAGATCCTCAATACCCTTGCCGCCTATCACTTCATTTGTTCTTGGTGAAATGAAGACTTGTATCGGATCCAACTCTCCCTATTCAACATATAAGCCAGTAACCCTTGACAATTCTTCCCTCTTCCATCCATAAAATCTTTCAAGAAGGCCTGTCAATTTTATCTCCTCAAAGATTATTTTCTCTTTTCCTATTGATACTAGTTACACTGCAGTCCAGGGTCAGTTCTTGCCAGTACGACTTCAACGGCCTCCTCACTCTACTTTCTTCGTGGGCATCCTTCTCTAATCTGGTCTCCACAAAAATGCCAGAACTGCCTGCAGGGCAAAGCCACCCTTAGCCCTGCATTGCTTACGACTGTTTAGTAGCTCCCGATTGCCTGTTGAAGAAAATCCAAACCCTTTAAAATAGACTGCAGCTTTTCCAATTCTCATGTCTTACAACTTTTGGCTCATCCTTTATACTGCCGCAGGACTGAAATGCTCGGAGCCGTGGCATATGGTTGTATACAACCATACTTGATGGACTGACGACGTTGTGAGAGCCCAACGCACTCTCTACTATATGATTTTGCCCATGTCTGTTTGTTTATTTTTCTCCGCGTGAAATACTCCCTTTGCCTCTGTTTATCTAGGGATACCAGGAAAAAAGAGGCAAATATTATTTAGGGATATCTAGGTCTTACTCTCATTTCCTCAAGTCCAACACCACCCTCACCACCACCTTAGTGAGAATATGGCTTTTCTGTGTACATAGGCCTTGAAATAATACCCAGTAGATGGTTTTTGTCGGTTCCTCGGCAATGGGATTCCAAACTCGGGGCAGAAAAGGGCAGTGGGAAAGGAATTTGAGAGTTTCATGAATCAGGAAAGATGCAAATTTGTCTAGAAAGTATAATTGGCAACTGCACGGAGCCAGGAAAAACTACATTAAAATATGCTACATCTGTTCCTACCTTGTGTGGCCATTTCACTTAAAATACAAACTTGTTCTCTTGGCAAATTAAATTGAGAACTTTATCTAATCTTACACTTGGGATGTGTGTGCTAACTTCTCTGGTATTTAAATATACTTTTAATAAGCTATAAGCTTCTGAGTATCAGGTTTGTAACGATTAAGCAGATGTTAAAAATGAAAACGGCTCAATATTTATAGTGACTCTTTTAGAAATTTATATCAAGATTTTAAATGATAATATTCTTTGGTTCAACGATTCTAAGTCTAGAAATGCATCATAATGAAGTAATATGACAATTTGATAAAGGTACACCACTCACACACACGCGCGCACACACACACTCACAAATGATTTGGTTGAACACTTGTTTACATAATGAGAAATTGAAAACAGATGGTTAATCAACTATTATAGTAAATCCATTAAATGGTGCACCATGAAGATACTGATGATAATTAGGAATATTTATATTAATTGACACAAGAAAAGCACAACATATTGTCACTGAGGAGTGGAAACAGCAGAATGCACAACAGTGTATACAGCAATACCCATAACACACACACACACACACACACACACACACACACGCTCTCCCTCTCTCTCTCAGACATAATGTACACATGACTGAGAATACACCTGAAAAAAATATTTTCAACATATTTTAAGTTTTTAATTCTATTGTCTTGGGCTCTTTTAACTTTCTTCATCATACTTTTTCTCCAAATCGTTTGAATTTTTCAAAATGATCACATATCAATTTCTACCATCTGATGAAAAGCTAATCAATTTTAAATTTAAATGTTAAACCATTAAAGTACAAGAACATCAGCAAATGGTTCTGTAATGTTTGGATGGATGTAAAAGGCCTCTGTAGTCTAACATGTAAGTCTAATACAGAAAGAGATACATAGTTTTGACTACATAACTACTAAGAATTTCGGCAAGGCAAACCAAAAAACAAATGACAAACACTAGCGAACATAAGCAAAACTACAGCTACATGAGAATTGAGGGAAGTATTCACGACACGTTTGACAAACAACAGGTGAATAGTCCTAAAATAGAAGAACGTACAAATAAATGAGTATATACGATCTAACTAGTTCACAATCAATGACATCACTCACTTGTTTAAAAATTGAACATAAGGTGAACTTAATCACGTATCTAAAACTAATAGAATGTCAGAATATTACTTTTCCTTCTATCATTCAACAACGCTCAACAACAAGCCTATCTTGAAAAGTCAAATGCAAAATCAGTGAAAATATTCGGGGCCTGGCCCTAAGTGTCTTTAGAGGAATTCAACTATAACTCCTGACGCTTCAAACAGTACAAAACAAGCAAAGAATACCTTCGGATGTTTACAAACGCACACTAAAGAAATGCAAGCACGCTTCTAAGACGTTCTGGGCTTCTTTTCCATTAACCAAAGAAGCTGGGCACAGTGGGTACATCTCCGGGCTCTTCCTCTCCTTTACTGCAATGGAGCAGCTACAACGTGGTGACAAGGACACGGACTTTCAGAGTGAGGAGGACCGAACGCCACTTCTGCCATTTGCTAGCTGGGCGATTCTTTTTGTATGGCCAATGCTATAAGCATCGGCATTTAGAGATACTGCGTCAAAAAATACGATGTTAATAATAATATCTCCTCACAAGGCCACCTGGAGAATGTAAATTAAACACCTAGCAGAATGCCAGGCACATAGTGTGGGGCTCAATAAAAATGACTACAATAATAACGATAATCAATTAATCGTGGGATAGTTGTGGGGGGCGGTGGAGGGGAGAATTATACTTTCCTTCCCTGAGGAGGAATTAGAAATGTCTTATCATTTTGTCCCTTTTGCTGGGGTTCAGTTTAAAGACAGTCACATAGGAGTTTTGTTTCTCAGGACGTGCGGCATGAAGGTCTCCGAGCCTTGATATTTTGTCCTTCTAAGAGAGCCACTGCCATATTTCTCTGTATGTGAATAGGCCATTCAGCTCATGCATGAAGGGCTCATTTTGTGGAATCCTGCTTTCAGCTAATTATCTTTTTAAATTGCCCTCATTATAAATTCGTGACTGTCAATAAAAATTATTTAAACACAATGATAAACAAAATGAAACACCAAAGTTATGGGATATCTATTTGTTAGACTGCTGGGCCGGGAATTGCTAACCACTGTTTTAATTACCGTTCTTGTTCACTCTGGAGACATGGTTAAGATTTTCTTTAAGAAGTTAGTTTGTGCATTGGGAAATTTGAATTGTATCTGCTTCAAAAAGACATAAGGAGAGGGGGGTTCCGGAAGATGGCGGCGTAGGAGGACGCGGGGCTCACAGCGCGTCCTGCCGATCACTTCGATTCCACCCACACCTGCCTAAAGAACCCAGAAAACCGCCAGAGGATTAGCAGAACGGAGTCTCCGGAGTCAAGCGCAGACGAGAGGCCCACGGAAGAGGGGAGGAAGGGCGGCGAGGCGGTGCGCGCTCCACGGACCGGCGGGAGGGAGCCGGGGCGGAGGGGCGGCTCGCCGGCCAAGCGGAGCCCCCGAGTCTGGCTGGCAAAAGCCGAGGGGCCGGACGGACTGTGTTCCCACAGCAAGCGCGACTCAGCGTCTGGGAGGTCAGAAGTGAACAGCTCTGCTCGGAAAGCGGGAAGGCTGGAGGACAGAGGGAGGGAGAGCTGCCGAGCCCCCGGACGGCAGAGCTCAGCTTGGCGGGGAACGAAGGCGCCGGCGCCATCTCCCCCGCCCATCCCCCAGCCAAAATCCCAAAGGGAACCGGTTCCTGCCAGGGAACTTGCTCGCTCCGCGCAGACACCCAACTCTGTGCTTCTGCGGAGCCAAACCGCCGGCAGCGGATCTGACTCCCTCCCGCTGCCACAGGGCCCCTCCTGAAGTGGATCGCCTAAGGAGAAGCGAGCTAAGCCTGCCCCTCCAGCCCCCGTGCACCTTGCCCACCCACCCCAGCTAATACGCCAGATCCCCAGCAACACAAGCCTGGCAGTGTGCAAGTAGCCCAGACGGGACACGCCACCCCACAGTGAATCCCGCCCCTAGGAGAGGGGAAGAGAAGGCACACACCAGTCTGACCGTGGCCCCAGCAGTGGGCTGGGGGCAGACATCGGGTCGGACTGCGGCCCCGCCCACTAACTCCAGCTATACACCACAGCACAGGGGAAGTGCCCTGCAGGTCCTCACCACGCCAGGGACTCTCCAAAATGACCAAACGGAAGAATTCCCCTCAGAAGAATCTCCAGGAAATAACAACAGCTAATGAACTGATCAAAAAGGATTTAAATAATATAACAGAAAGTGAATTTAGAATAATAGTCATAAAATTAATCGCTGGGCTTGAAAACAGTATACAGGACAGCAGAGAATCTCTTGCCACAAAGATCGAGGGACTAAGGAACAGTCACGAGGAGTTGAAAAACGCTTTAAACGAAATGCAAAACAAAATGGAAACCACGATGGCTCGGCTTGAAGAGGCAGAGGAGAGAATAGGTGAACTAGAAGATAAAGTTATGGAGAAAGAGGAAGCTGAAAGAAAGAGAGATAAAAAAATCCAGGAGTATGAGGGGAAAATTAGAGAACTAAGTGATACACTAAAAAAAAAATAATATACGCATAATTGGTATCCCAGAGGAGGAAGAGAGAGGGAAAGGTGCTGAAGGGGTACTTGAACAAATTATAGCTGAGAACTTCCCTGAACTGGGGAAGGAAAAAGGCATTGAAATCCAAGAGGCACAGAGAACTCCCTTCAGACGTAACTTGAATCGATCTTCTGCACGACATATCATAGTGAAACTGGCAAAATACAAGGATAAAGAGAAAATTCTGAAAGCAGCAAGGGATAAACGTGCCCTCACATATAAAGGGAGACCTATAAGACTCGTGACTGATCTCTCCTTTGAAACTTGGCAGGCCAGAAAGGCTTGGCACGATATCTACAGTGTGCTAAACAGAAAAAATATGCAGCCGAGAATCCTTTATCCAGCAAGTCTGTCATTTAGAATAGAAGGAGAGATAAAGGTCTTCCCAAACAAACAAAAACTGAAGGAATTTGTCACCACGAAACCAGCCCTACAAGAGATCCTAAGGGGGATCCTGTGAGACAAAGTACCAGAGACATCACTACAAGCATAAAACATACAGACATCACAATGACTCTAAACCCCTATCTTTCTATAATAACACTGAATGTAAATGGATTAAATGCGCCAACTAAAAGACATAGGGTATCAGAATGGATAAAAAAACAAGACCCATCTATTTGCTGTCTACAAGAGACTCATTTTAGATCTGAGGACACCTTTAGATTGAGAGTGAGGGGATGGAGAACTATCTATCATGCTCCTGGAAGCCAAAAGAAAGCTGGAGTAGCCATACTTATATCAGACAAACTAGACTTTAAATCAAAGGCTGTAACAAGAGATGAAGAAGGGCATTATATAATAATCACAGGGTCTATCCACCAGGAAGAGCTAACTATTATAAATGTCTATGCGCCAAATACCCGAGCCCCCAGATATATAAAACAATTACTCATAAACATAAGCAACCTTATTGATAAGAATGTGGTCATTGCAGGGGACTTTAACACCCCACTTACAGAAATGGATAGATCATCTAGACACACAGTCAATAAAGAAACAAGGGCCCTGAATGATACATTGGATCAGATGGGCTTGACAGATATATTTAGAACTCTGCATCCCAAAGCAACAGAATATACTTTCTTCTCGAGTGCACATGGAACATTCTCCAAGATAGATCATATACTGGGTCACAAAACAGCCCTTCATAAGTTTACAAGAATTGAAATTATACCATGCATACTTTCAGACCACAATGCTATGAAGCTTGAAATCAACCACAGGAAAAAGTCTGGAAAACCTCCAAAAGCATGGAGGTTAAAGAACACCCTACTAACGAATGAGTGGGTCAACCAGGCAATTAGAGAAGAAATTAAAACATATATGGAAACAAACGAAAATGAAAATACAACAATCCAAACGCTTTGGGATGCAGCGAAGGCAGTCCTGAGAGGAAAATACATTGCAATCCAGGCCTATCTCAAGAAACAAGAAAAATCCCAAATACAAAATCTAACAGCACACCTAAAGGAAATAGAGGCAGAACAGCAAAGGCAGCCTAAACCCAGCAGAAGAAGAGAAATAATAAAGATCAGAGCAGAAATAAACAATATAGAATCTAAAAAAACTGTAGAGCAGATCAACGAAACCAAGAGTTGGTTTTTTGAAAAAATAAACAAAATTGACAAACCTCTAGCCAGGCTTCTCAAAAAGAAAAGGGAGATGACCCAAATAGATAAAATCATGAATGAAAATGGAATGATTACAACCAATCCCTCAGAGATACAAACAATTATCAGGGAATACTATGAAAAATTATATGCCAGCAAATTGGACAACCTGGAAGAAATGGACAAATTTCTAAACACCCACACTCTTCCAAAACTCAATCAGGAGGAAAGAGAAAGCTTGAACAGACCCATAACCAGCGAAGAAATTGAATCGGTTATCAAAAATCTCCCAACAAATAAGAGTCCAGGACCAGATGGCTTCCCAGGGGAGTTCTACCAGACATTTAAAGCAGAGATAATACCTATCCTTCTCAAGCTATTCCAAGAAATAGAAAGGGAAGGAAAACTTCCAGACTCATTCTATGAAGCCAGTATTACTTTGATTCCTAAACCAGACAGAGACCCAGTAAAAAAAGAGAACTACAGGCCAATATCCCTGATGAATATGGATGCAAAAATTCTTAATAAGATACTAGCAAATCGAATTCAACAGCATATCAAAAGAATTATTCACCATGATCAAGTGGGATTCATTCCTGGGATGCAGGGCTGGTTCAACATTCGCAAATCGATCAACGTGATACATCACATTAACAAAAAAAAAGAGAAGAACCATATGATCCTGTCAATCGATGCAGAAAAGGCCTTTGACAAAATCCAGCACCCTTTCTTAATAAAAACCCTTGAGAAAGTCGGGATAGAAGGAACATACTTAAAGATCATAAAGGCCATTTATGAAAAGCCCACAGCTAACATCATCCTCAACGGGGAAAAACTGAGAGCTTTTTCCCTGAGATCAGGAACACGACAGGGATGCCCACTGTCACCGCTGCTGTTTAATATAGTGCTGGAAGTTCTAGCATCAGCAATCAGACAACAAAAGGAAATCAAAGGCATCAAAATTGGCAAAGATGAAGTCAAGCTTTCGCTTTTTGCAGATGACATGATATTATACATGGAAAATCCGATAGACTCCACCAAAAGTCTGCTAGAACTGATCCATGAATTCAGCAAAGTTGCAGGATACAAAATCAATGTGCAGAAATCAGTTGCATTCTTATACACTAACAATGAAGCAACAGAAAGACAAATGAAGAAACTGATCCCATTCACAATTGCACCAAGTAGCATAAAATACCTAGGAATAAATCTAACCAAAGATGTAAAAGATCTGTATGCTGAAAACTATAGAAAGCTTATGCAGGTAATTGAAGAAGATATAAAGAAATGGAAAGACATTCCCTGCTCATGGATTGGAAGAATAAATATTGTCAAAATGTCAATACTACCCAAAGCTATCTACACATTCAATGCAATCCCAATCAAAATTGCACCAGCATTCTTCTCGAAACTAGAACAAGCAATCCTAAAATTCATATGGAACCACAAAAGGCCCCGAATAGCCAAAGTAATTTTGAAGAAGAAGACCAAAGCAGGAGGCATCACAATCCCAGACTTTAGCCTCTACTACAAAGCTGTCATCATCAAGACAGCATGGTATTGGCATAAAAACAGACACATAGACCAATGGAATAGAATAGAAACCCCAGAACTAGACCCACAAACGTATGGCCAACTCATCTTTGACAAAGCAGGAAAGAACATCCAATGGAAAAAAGACAGTCTCTTTAACAAATGGTGCTGGGAGAACTGGACAGCAACATGCAGAAGGTTGAAACTAGACCACTTTCTCACACCATTCACAAAAATAAACTCAAAATGGATAAAGGACCTGAATGTGAGACAGGAAACCATCAAAACCTTAGAGGAGAAAGCAGGAAAAGACCTCTCTGACCTCAGCCGTAGCAATCTCTTACTCGGCACATCCCCAAAGGCAAGGGAATTAAAAGCAAAAGTGAATTACTGGGACCTTATGAAGATTAAAAGCTTCTGCACAGCAAAGGAAACAACCAACAAAACTAAAAGGCAACCAACGGAATGGGAAAAGATATTTGCAAATGACACATCGGACAAAGGGCTAGTATCCAAAATCTATAAAGAGCTCATCAAACTCCACACCCGAAAAACAAATAACCCAGTGAAGAAATGGGCAGAAAACATGAATAGACACTTCTCTAAAGAAGACATCCGGATGGCCAACAGGCACATGAAAAGATGTTCAACGTCGCTCCTTATCAGGGAAATACAAATCAAAACCACACTCAGATACCACCTCACGCCAGTCAGAGTGGCCAAAATGAAGAAATCAGGAGACTATAGATGCTGGAGAGGATGTGGAGAAACAGGAACCCTCTTGCACTGTTGGTGGGAATGCAAATTGGTGCAGCCGCTCTGGAAAGCAGTGTGGAGGTTCCTCAGAAAATTAAAAATAGACCTACCCTATGACCCAGCAATAGCACTGCTAGGAATTTATCCAAGGGATACAGGAGTACTGATGCATAGGGGCACCTGTACCCCAATGTTTATAGCGGCACTCTCAACAATAGCCAAATTATGGAAAGAGCCTAAATGTCCATCAACTGATGAATGGATAAAGAAATTGTGGTTTATATACACAATGGAATACTACGTGGCAATGAGAAAAAATGAAATATGGCCTTTTGTAGCAACATGGATGGAACTGGAGAGTGTGATGCTAAGTGAAATAAGCCATACAGAGAAAGACAGATACCATATGGTTTCACTCTTATGTGGATCCTGAGAAACATAACAGAAACCCATGGGGGAGGGGAAGGAAAAAAAAAAAAAAAGAGGTTAGAGTGGGAGAGAGCCAAAGCATTAGAGACTGTTAAAAACTGAGAACAAACTGAGGGTTGATGGGGGGTGGGAGGGAGGGCAGGGTGGGTGATGGGTATTGAGGAGGGCACCTTTTGGGATGAGCACTGGGTGTTGTATGGAAACCAATTTGACAGTAAATTTCATATATTAAAAAATAAAAAAAAAAAAAAAAGACATAAGGAGCATGAATCTCTCTGCGCCTGGCCTTAACTTGAAAAAATATAACTGGAATGAATAAAGAAATTGTGGTTTATATATACAACGGAATACTACTTGGCAATGAGAAAGAACGAAACATGGCCTTTTGTAGCAACGTGGATGGAACCGGAGAGTGTGATGCTAAGTGAAATAAGCCATACAGAGAAAGACAGATACCATATGTTTTCCCTCTTATGTGGATCCTGAGAAGCTTAACAGAAGACCATGGGGGAGGGGAAGGAAAAAAAAAAGGTTAGAGAGGGAGGGAGCCAAACCATAAGAGACTCTGAAAAACTGAGAATAAACTAAGGGTTGATGGGGGAGTGGGAGGGAGGGGACAGTGGGTGATGGGCACTGAGGAGGGCACCTGTTGGGATGAGCACTGGGTGTTATATGGAAAGCAATTTGACAATAAATTTCATATTAAAAAAAAGAAAAAAAAGAAAAAATATACCTGGATAAAATAAGCACCAGAATTATATTTTGATTCTGAACACAGTGATCGAGATGCAGGATGAGGGGAGAGAGGGCAAGAATAGGACAGGCCATTGAAGAGCTCAGCATAGTGGCCAATTCATGGCTTTTGGTGTCCTGACATGAGTAGGAATCGTTTCTCCACAGCCTTGCACAGGTTACGGAAACTCTCGGCTTCCTTTGCCTCCCGTGACAAACTAGAATATTAATGTTGAGCTTTTAAGGATATTTTACAGATGAAATAAAATAAACCTAATAATTAACCCAGTCCTTGATCTATATAAGGTGTTACCAATGAATAACACCCCCATAGTGCCTTTCTTGGCAGTCATTTTGATGAAACATATAAGCCGCTAGACCAAATTTATCTATTTATATCTAAATAAATTGCCAGGTGGCTATTCAAGAGTAGGTAAATTCTTGAAAGTATTATACCACGACTGAAGGCAGACACAGTAGTTAGTTGCAAGACTGGGCTTCTTGGCTACTAAGATATTTACTACTGGCATTCGGTAGCTTCTTGTGAGGAATACGGTCGTGAAAAACCACGGCTAAGTCAAAAATGGGTGTCAAAAGCAATTTTCTCATAAGAAAGAAATGTTAAAACGTGAACATCATTTCTGGGTAGCGAGCTGCCGCAGCCAACTCTCTAGGGCTGGCAATAGGAAAAGTCGAGATTCCTCAGTGCATGTGCCATGGTGTGCAACACGGGCAAGAAGGACCATCCACGAGATGAAGAAGACACTAAAAGCTCCACCTAAGAACATCTGTGCAAAGAAAAGGGCCCCAAGTCCATCTGACCTCGCTCCGAAATGCCCCGTTTAAGGTACTGCCTAGAAGTGGCTTTAGGGAAGATCCTTCTTGACTTTTTCCACATCAGAGCTTGCCTGAAGAGTTTGATGGTGCTAAATTATATTTTACCAAAATGATGCAAGGTCAAATCACTAGCATTTAAAGAAAAGGAAAAAGAAGAGAGAAACTGTGCCATGCACATGAATGGAAATACATCCCAAGCTCCAGCTGGAATTATTAGGAACCATGTGCTTAAGAAGTTGGGTCAATTGCTGTCATTCACTACTGTGTTGCCTATAAAAGTCCTGATCGCCTGCCGAGGACAAAGTTATTATGAGAAGCAACATAGGTATAACAATAAAAGTCTAAATAAGACCATTCACTCTTCTGTTCCAAACACCTACAGTTAGACTTTTGTAAGCCAAGAAGGGTCTAAGGCAATACTGTGTATTCAGTAACTAACGTGAGCTGAACTCTGCATGACGGATAGATACTCCAGAAGAACCATCTAGCTCAGTCATAATCATAGCAACAGTCTTCTAGAGAGAACATCAGTGATCACATCAGAGATGTTGCCTCATGGAGGCAAGTTTGAGGAGCTGGCCGGCTCCTCCATTAACTGACTGGCTGATAACACTTTCCCTTTCCCTTGTCACCTGCACTCTTCACGAAGTGTTTTCACATATATTTCGCTTTAACTTCACAAGAAGCAAGAAGGAAAACGGGATTTTGTGAATTCCCCAAATTAACAGAGCTGCCAGGTGGCAACGGGATTCTAACCCAGGGTGTCTATTTTTCTAAGTCTTTAAGTCCTGTTAGTTAACATACAGTGTCATATTAGTTTCAGTTGTACAATATGGTGAGACAACAATTTCATGCGTCACCTGGTACTCATCACAAGCGCACTCCTTAAGTCCGATGGCTTGTTTAACCCACCGCCTCACACACCCACCTCCCCTCTGGTAACCGTCAGTGTGTTCTCTCTAAATAAGATTTTGCTTCCTGGTGTGTTTCCCTCTCTTTTTATCCCTTTGCTCATTTGTCTTCCTTCTTCCGTTCCACACAGGAGCGAAATCATATGGTATTTGTCTTTCTCTGACTCATTTATTTTGTTGAGCATTATACTCTCTAGTTCCATCCATGGTGTTGTGAGTGGCAAGATTTCCTTCTTTTTTGACAGGATGATATTCCATTGTGTATATACACGTCCGCCGCATCTCTTTATTCATCAACTGACGGACACTTGGGCTGATTCCATATGTAGGCTATTGTAAATAATGCTGCCGTAAACATAGCTGTTCATGCATCCCTTTGGATTGGTGTTTTTATTTTTTGGGGAAATACCCAGTGATGCAATTGCTGGATCGTAGGGTAGTTTTATTTTTAACCTTTTGAGGAACCTCCATCCTGTTTTCCACAGTGGCCGCACCAGTTTGCATTCCCACCAATAGTGCAGGAGGGTTCCTTTCACGCTACATCGTTGCCAACACCTGTTGTTTCTTGTGGTGTTGATTTTACCCATGCTGACATGGGTGAGGTGATATCTCATTGTAGTTTTGATTTCCACTTCCCAGATGATAACTGATGATGAGCATGCTTTCATTTGCCTGTTGCCATCTGTAAATCATCTTTGGAGAAGTGTTTGCTCATGCCTTCTGCACATTTTGTAATTGGACTATTTGATTTTCAGGTATTGAGTTTTATAAGTTCCTTATATATTTTGAATACTAATCCTCTATCAAATATGTTACTTGCAAATATCTTCTCCCATTCCATAGACTGCCTATGAGTTTTGCTGTTTCATGTGCTGTACGGAAGCTTTTCACTTTGATGTAGTCCCAATAGTTTATTTTTGCTTTTGTTTCCCTTGACGCAGGAGACCTATACAAAAAAAGTTGCTATGGCTGATGTCAAAGATATTACTGCCTGTCTTCTCTTCTAGAATTTTTATGGCTTCGGGTTTCACATTCAGATCTTTAAGAAATTTTGAATTTATTTTGTGTAAGAAAGTGGTCCAGTTTCATTCTTCTGCATGCTGCTGTCCAGTTTTCCCAACACCATTTGGTGAAGAGACTGTCTTTTTCCCACTGGATATTCCTTCTTGCTTTGTTGAAGATGGATTGACCATACAGTTGTGGGTTCATGTCTGGGTTTTCTCTTCTGTTCCATTGATCTATGTGGCTATTTCAGAGCTAGTCCCACACTGCTTTGATTACTACAGATTTCTAATATAACTTGAAGTCCAGAATTGTGATATCTCCATATTTGCTTTAGTTTTTTAAGATTGCTTTGGATATTCGAGGTCTTTTGCAATTCCATACAAATTTTAGGGTTGTCTGTTCCAGCTCTGTGACAAATGTTGGTATTGATAGGGATTGCATTAAATGTGTGGATTGCTTTGGGTAGTATAGCATTTTAACAATATTTGTTCTTCTGATACATGAGCATGGAATTTGTCCATTTATTGGTGTCATTTTCAATTTTTTTCATCAGTGCTTTATTGTTTCAGAGTACAGGTCTTTCCCCTCTTTGGTTAGGTTTATCCCCAGGTATCTTACTGTTTCTGGTGCTTGTAAATCAGATTGTTTTCTTAATTTCTCTTTCTGCTGCTTTATTACTGGTGTATAGAAATGCAAAAGATTTCTGTACATTGATTTTTGTACCCTGTGAGTTTACTGAATTCGTTTATCTGTTATAGCAGTCTTTCGGTGGAGTCTTTAAGGATTTCTATATATAGCATCATGTCACCTGCAAATTGTGGAAGTTTTACCTCTTCCTTACCAATTTGGATGACTTTTATTTCTTGTCTGATTACTGTGGCTAGGATTTCCAGTACCATGTTAAATAAAAGTGGTGACATTAGACATCCTTGTCTTGTTCCTGACCTTTAGGGAAAAGATCTCAGTTTTGCCCCATTAAGGATGATGTTAGTGGGGCATCTGGGTGACTCAGTGAATTAAGAGATCGATTCTCGATATCGGCTCAGGTCATGATGTTGCTGTCATGGGATTTAATCCCACATCAGGCTTCATGCTGAATGTGGAGCCTGCTTGGGATCCTCTCTCTCCCTCTCTCTCTCTGCCTCTCCCCCACTCACACTTTCTGTCTCTCAAAATCAATAAATAAACTTAAAAGCTGTGGAGTTTTCATATATGGCCTTTATTACGTTGAGGTATGTACCCTGTAAACCCAGTTTGTTGAGGGTTTTCATCATGAGTGGATGTTGTACTTTGTCAAATGCTTTCTTCTGCATCTATTGAATTGGTCATATGCTTCTTATCCTTTCTCTTATTGATGTGATGTATCATGTTGATTGATGTGTGAATATTGAACCGCCCTTGCAACCCAGGAATAAATATCACTTGCTTGTGGTGGATGACTTTTTTTTGATGTGTTATCGGATTCAGTTTGCTAGTATTTTGTTGAGGATATTTGTATCTATGTTCGTCAGAAATATTGTCATGTAGTTCTCTTTTGTGTAGTGTCTTTATCTGGTTTTGGTATCAGGGGAATTCTGGCCTCATAGAATGACTCTGGAAGTTTTACCCTCCGTTTCTACTTTTTAGAATACTTTCAGAAGAATAGATATTAACGCATCTTTAAATGTTTGTTTGAATTCATTGGTGAGACCACCTGGCCCTGGACTTTTGTTCGCTGGGAGCTTTTTGGTTACTGATTCAATTTCTTTATTGGTTATTGGTCTGTTCAAATTTTCTATTTCTTCCTGTTTCAGTTTTGGTAGCTCATATGTTGGTAAGAATTTATCCATTTCTTCTAGATTGTCCAATTTGTTGGCACTTATTTTTTCATAATATGCTCATATAATTCCTTGTGTTTCTGTGGTGTTGGTTCTTATTTCTCCACTCTCATTTATTTGGGTTCTTCATCGTTTTTTCTTCTTGATGAGTCTCGCTAGAGGTTTATCAATTTTAGAGATGTTTTTTCAAAGAACCAGCTCCCGGTTTCTTTGATCAGTTTTGTAAGTTTCAGTATCATTTATTTCTGCTCTAATCTTTAATATTCCTTCTGTTGGTCTTAGGCTTTGTTTGTTGTCCTTTTTCTAGCTCCTTTAGGTATAAGGTTAGGTCGTTCCGATTTTTCTTGGTTCTTGAGGTGTGTATTACTATAAACTTCCTTCTTATAACTGTTTTTGCTGTATCCCAAACGTTTTAGAACATTGTGTTTTCACTTTCATTTGTTTCTGTGTACTTTTGTTCCTCTTCTTTTATTTTCTGGTTGACTCATTCATTGTTTAGTAGCATGTTATCTAACCGTCATGTATTTGTGGTCTTTCCAGATTTTTTCATGTGCTGGACTTATAGTTTCATAGTGTTGTGGTGAGGAAAGATTCATGGTATGGCTTTAATCATTTAAAATTTGGTGAGGCCTGTTTTGTGGCCTAATATAGGATCTATTCTGGAGAATGTTCCATGCGCACTTGAAAAGAATATGTACTCTGCTGTTTTAGGATGGAATGTTCTGACTATATCTAATAAACCCATCTGGTCTGGTGTGTCATTTAAAGCCACTGTTTCCTTCTGGATTTTCTGTCTATATGATCTGCCCTTTGATGTAGTGGGGTGTTAAAGTCCCCTACTATTCTTGGATTGTCAATTAGTTCCTTTATGTTTGTTAACTGTTTGACGTATTTGGGTGCTTGTATATTGGGTGCATACATATTTACAATTGTTATGTCTTCTTGTTGGATTGTCCCCTTTATTATTATATATTGTCCTTCTGTGTCTCTTGTTACAGTCTTTGTTTTAGAGTCTATGTTGTCCAAGTGTAGCAAGTGTAATCTCTGTGCTGGTTCCCACAGGTGGCTCTGTGTTTATGGTGAGGGGTGGGGGAGGCAAATGGCACTTGCCACTTCCTTCATTCCCAGAGGGGTCTTCATGCACACTGTGTCTCTGGGATGTGCTCCAAATGAGCGAAAAGCCTCCCCAATGTGCGCCGTAGGTGCTCTTCAGGTCACTGTTTCCATGCTGCATGTTCTCGGGCTGTTTGCCAGCTTTCTCTCCAAGAGAAGCCCCAGGGCCAAGCCTGCTAACTCTAAGAACTCCAGGCTTTACGCCCCACTGGGTGCAAGAACTCACAAAATCCAGGTCCTTTCACTTTCCAAGCCAATTACCGTGGGGTCTGCTTTCCCCGTGTGCTCCTGTGTGCTGGTCTGTCTCTCACTCTTCTCAGCAACTGTGGCTCCCTCCCACTGCAGTGGCCATGACCGGTCTCTTTCTAAACCACGTCTCCACACTTCCTACCTTCTTCGATATGGCCTCTTCTCTCCGTTCAGTTGTGGTGTTTGTTCTGCCAATCTTCAGGTCAATTTCTGGCGTAGTTAGGATGATTTGATAGTTATCTAGTTGTATTCATGGATGAGGCAAGCCTAGGGTCCTCCTACTCTGCTTTGATCTTCCAATCTTCATTTTTATGGTAATTCAAACCAAAAAATCTGACTATGTTCTTCAGGGAATTAGGTACTTTAAAAAGTAGCAAGGTTTTTATCACTGGTAATATTTATGCAGAATATGTTATATTATATATGTATATATATGCTTATTTTACAGAATTTATATAAGTTATATGAATATGTATGTATATGCATGTATATAATGTGTATATATATGTAAACATTCTAAGCTATACCCAGATTTCCTAGAAACTTCCTACCTAAAGACATGAATACAGAAAGAGCAATTGTTTGCTTCCTTTTAAAATCTTGTTTTAATGTTCATTTATTTTTGAGAGAGAGAGAGTGAGAGAGTGAGCGAGCATGAGCAGTAAAGGGGCAGAGAGAGAGAGGGAGAGAAAGAATTCCAAGCAGGCTCCATGGTCATCACAGAGCCTGGTGCAGGGCTCGATCCCACAAAGATGAGATCATGACCTGAGCTGAAATCAAGAGCCAGTCACTTAACCGACTGACCCATCCAGGTGCCCCCAGAAGAGCAACTGTTTTACAAAAACAAAATCCTACCCTCGATGGCCAATAAAGGATTAATCCGGGATGGGTAACTGACCCAAGATGAGCCCTTTGTGTGATATTTGGACTTGGAATCCAGAGAATCAAGTCAATCTCTCCATAAAACTTCCATCTTCCCCCCTGACTCCTGAAAATCTCTTTTTTGTTTTCAAATGTATAACATGGTGAACATTTGTTCCCTGAACACTGGCTTGAGAATACTGCATTAAAACACCATGTTTCAAAATACATGACTATTATAGCATAAAATATAGAAGTTTTTGAATAAGCATTTCCTTTAGATCTTTGTGCTCTGGATTCCAAATGGTAAAATGAAGGGTTCAAAAATTATACATACATTCAATTGGGCTGGAAATGCTGCTGTGCATGAAGTCTGGCAATGTCTCTCACGAAAGAGAAAGCATTGCTCTAGAAGGCTTATCAGGGTTCCTGATTTTGTTTTTGTTTCCCCATGAATGCTCTCAAATTTTCATAGAAATGTTAAGTTTAAGAAACACAATGTTTCTCATTCCTCTCACACCCACACCCACCAGCAGCCACCCATGAATAATATTCTTAAAGTTTTGGACAAAGAATTAACAGTAAGATCGTGAACAGTAAAGCTGTAACTAAATCTTGTGAGAAGGAAACAAAATAGGTTGTCATGTTCAACTGTGATTACACATCATTACAGTGAGTGCAACTCCCAGATTGTTTCAAGTTTAAGGTTTTCTTCCCTACCAGTATAAAGTAGAGGACTTGTGATCATCTGTTGCTGAAATTTATTTTAAGCCTTAACAACTTCCTACACTGTTAGCTTGAAATCTATGAACTCTAGTGAAATCTTATTATAATTCATGAGATAAAGCTTGAATTAAGAGAAATAACATTCAGAGGGCAGGGATGGAGAGGGAAAGGTATTTGGTGTAGCGTGTGGAGTGAGGGAGAGAAAGAGAAAGAGAAGCGAAGGGATACATTATCTTTTCATTCCATTCCTGATTCCCAAGAGGCATTAGGATCAGTCCCTATGTGAAACTACCCCTCAAAGATGCACCCTACTATCTGAATTTTATTTCTGCCTACACCTCTGGCACTCACTGACTCGTAGAGTTGAACTGCCCTTTGAGGTCATCTCTTCCTAGGACAAGTCTGGAGAAAAGGGACTTTTATTTTTTTTTAATGTTTATTTATTTTTGAGACAGAGAGAGACAGAGCATGAACGGGGGAGGGTCAGAGAGAGGGAGACACAGAATCTGAAACAGGCTCCAGGCTCTGAGCTGTCAGCACAGAGCCTGACGCGGGGCTCGAACTCACGGACGGCAAGATCATGACCTGAGCCGAAATCGGCCGCTTAACCGACTGAGCCACCCAGGCGCCCCGAAAAGGGACTTTTCTAAGTTCACAGAGTTGGTTCATGGCAAAATTGGGATTACAATCCAGGTCGTGCAATTCCTGGTCCCTAAACTTTCAAACATTTCAAAAATTTTTTTTTAATTTTTTAACGTTTATTTTATTTTTGGGAGAGGGAAAGACAGAGAGCAAGCCAGGGAGGGGAAGAGAGACAGGGAGACACAGAATCGGAAGCAGGCTCCAGGCTCTGAGCCATCAGCACAGAGCCCAACGTGGGGCTCGAACTCACGAACCGTGAGATCATGACCTGAGCCGAAGTCAGACGCTTAACCAACTGAGCCACCCAGGCGCCCCATCAAACATTTCAAATTTAATAAAATAGCACAAGTGATTGTACATGAGGGCTTTGGTAAAGTTACAAACAAGAAGCAATGATCACAGAAAGATTTTAAAACAGAACTGAAAATGGAAAAGCTTTCTCCATGCATGAAATTTTGGCCTACAGACACTTCTGAGGTTTGCCCCAAATGGTGAATTTGAATACGATCCTAACTAAATATTTTATCTTAATGTGGATATTACACTTTTCAGGTAGATCTGTTTCATCATGAGAGCAAATTTCTGCTAGTGAACTTTTTATTTTAGTAACTATACATCTAAACCTACTATTTCCTTGGTTGTAAAGGAATTGCGGAAGAAGCTGGCCTTAGAGCGCCTTGACCATAACGTGGTCCCTGTCTCATTTTGCCACGACTATAACACGGGATCGCAGTAAAAGTCCCAAGAGAATATCCAAACCTGCCTCGAGGCCAACCCCTCTTGTCTCTCGCGCTGACTTCCTAACGGTTCCCGACTTTCCTGACTTTCCATCTGGATTCTCCTCATCATTTTGCTCCATTTGGAATAGCAGCCTAGCTATGGTGAGCGGGCAACCCGGCAGTGGGACGCTGCAGAATGCTGCCTCTGGTAAATGGGCCACATCGTGTGCATGAGAACATAATCCTGAGCTCAGTCCAAATAGCCAGGGTATCACCCGAAATGGCCCTGGCTTGCAGAAAGTACCACACTAAGTCTAGTACCTTCTTTCACCATATGCTACTGCGAAAAGAAGAAAGGATTAAGTATCAGGAGAATCAAGTTTCTGCTTTGTGACCTCAATCTTTCTCCACTACGTGTTCCTCACAGCTTAAATGAGGGATGTGACTGGTGGAAGAGTTCTCAATACTAGCTGCTCATTAATATTTCAGGGATATTTTTAAACATACAGACTCCTAACAGCCATACTGCATCAAGTTAATCGTGATTATCCAGGTTCTAGGCCCAGAAAGCTGTCATTTTTTAAAACTCCCTTAGGGGCTTGAACGATCATTCAGGATAGGGCTTCACTGCATTAGGCATCCTCCATGGTCCTTTCCAGATTTATAGTTTCCTCGCGTATTTTGGGTTACTTAACAGACACCGACAAATAGTAACAAAGCTTAATCAAGCTTTATTATGTTGACCACTTCAAAGTCAGCTAATGGCTTTTTAAGATTCCACAATAAAGTGAGATCATACAGCTTTTCTCTTTCTGCATCTGGCTTATTTCATGAAGCATTATGTCCTCCAGGTTCATCCATGTTGCTGCAAATGGTAGGATCTCCTTTTTGTTCTAGTGTGTGTGTGTGTGTGTGTGTGTGTGTGTGTGTGTGTGTGTGTGTGTGTGACATTTTATCTGATCACCTGTTGATAGACACTTAGGTCCTTTCTATATCTTGGCTATTGTGAGTCGTGCTACAACAAACGCGGAGTTGCAGATATCTCTTTGAAGTATGTAGAAGAGGGATGGCTGGATCATATGCTAGTTCTGGTTTTAGTTTTTCGGCAAATCTCCATACTATTTACATTCCCACCAACAGGGGACAAGTGTTGCTTTTCCTCCACATCCTCATCAACAGTTGTTAGTTTATTATTTTGATAATATTCATCCTAACAGATGTGAGGGATCCCATTGTTGTTTTGCATCTTACTCATGATATAACTGTTGGCCATTTGTATATCTTCTTTGAAAGAGTGTATATTCAGGTCTTTTGCCCATTATATAAAGTGTGTATATATATATATATATATATATATATATATATATATATATATATATACTTGCCCATTATATAAAATATATAAAACTATATATACATATATGTGTACATATGCATACACACACATGCACACATGTAGCTATTGTGTTGTCAGTTCCTAAAATATTTTGGATATTAATCTTTGCAGATATATGGTTTGCAAATATTGTCTCCCATTCTGTAGGCTGCCTTTCATTTTGATGACTGTTTCCTTTGTTGTACAGAAGTTTTTAGTTTGATGTTTATTTTTGGTTTTGGCGTCATATCCCAAAAAATCATTGCCAAGACCAATGTCAAAAAGATTTTTCCCTGTGTTTTCTTCTAGGAGTTTCACAGTGTCGTGTCCTCTATTTAAGTCTCCAATCCATTTTGAGTGTTTTTTTTTTTTTTTTTTTTTTTTTTTTTTTTGTGAGTGGGATATTTAATAGGGGTCCAATTTCATGATTACATTATGTGAATATTCAGTTTTGCCAACACCATTTATTTGAAGAGATTATCCTTTCCCCATTATGTACTCTTGGCACCTTTGAAAAAATTAGCTGATTGTACAGGTGGGGGCTTATAATATATAATTTGAAATCAGGAAGTGTGATGCCTCCAACTCTATTCTTCTTAAGATTTGTCTATTTGGGGTCTTTTCTGATTCCATAGGAATTTTATAATTGTTTTTTCTAGATGTTAAAAATGGCATTGAAATTTTGATAGGAATTGAATCAAATCTGTAGATTGTTTCGCATAATTAGAATATTTTAACAATATTAAGTCTTCCACACATGAAAAGGTGCTCAACATCATTCATCATCAGGGAAATACAAACCAAAACCACAATGAGATATCACATCACACCTGTCAGAATGGCTAAAATGACCAACTCAGGAAACAACAGATGTTGGTGAGGATGCGGAGAAAGAGGATCTCTTTTGCATTGTTGGTGGGAATGCAGACTGGTGCAGCCCCTCTGGAAAACAGTATGGGGGTTCCTCAAAAAATTAAAAATAGAACTACCCTACGACCCAGCAATTGCACTACCAGGCATTTATCCAAAGGATACAAAAATGCTGATTCAAAGAGGCACACGCACCCCAATGTTTATAGCAGCACTATCAACAATAGCCAAAGTATGGAAACAACCCAAAAGTCCATCGACTGATGAATGGATAAAGAAGATGTGAGATAGATATATATATATATATATATATATATATATATATATATATACACACACACACACACACGTGTATATATATACAAATATGTGTGTACATGTATATACACACACAATGGAACATTACTTGGTGATCAAAAAGAATGAAATCTTCCATTTGCAACAACATGGATGGAACTAGAATGTATTATGCTAAGCAAAATAAGAGAAACACAGATATCATGTGATTCCATTCATATGTGGAATTTAAGAAACAAAACAGATGAACATAGGGGAAGGGAAGGAAAAATAAGATAAAAACAGAGAGAGAGGCAAACCATAAGAGACTCTTAAACACAGAGAACAAACTGAGGGCTGCTGGAGAGGTGCTGGGTGGAGGGATGGGTTAAATGGTTGATGGGCATTAAGGAGGGCATCTGTTGGGATGAGTTTTGGGTGTTCTATGTAAGTGGTGAATCATTAATTCTACTCCTGAAACCATTTTTACACTATCATGTTAACTAACGTGGATTAAAATAAAAGATAAAAAACAGACAAAACACAATATTAACTCTTCCATTTCATGAACACATGGTATCTTTCCAGTTATTTGCATCTTCTTCAATTTTTTCATCAATATTTTCTAGTGTGCAGTGTCCAGATCTTTTAAATTTTTTTTTAATGTTTATTTATTTTTGAGAGAGAGAGCGAGCGAGTGAGCAGGGAGGGGCAGAGAGAGAAGGAGACATAATTGAAAGGAAGCTCCAGGCTCTGAGATGGGAGCATAGAGCCCGACGTGGGGCTTCAACTCATGAACCGTAAGATCAGGACCTGAGCTGAAGTCAGACGCTTAACTGACTGAGCCACTCAGGCGCTCCCAGATCTTTTACTTTTTCGGTTTAATTTATTCCCAAGTATTTCACTTTCACAGATATCATCCTAGAAGGGATTTTCTTGATTTCGTTTTCAGATAGATTGTTGCTGGTAAAAAGAAATGCAACGGATTTTTTTGTATCACAATTCTGTGCCCTGTAACTTTATTAGTTCTAAAAGGGTTTTTTTGTTTGTTTGTTTGTTTTTTGGTGGACTCTTTAGGGTTTTCCACATAAGGGATTATGTTATCTGTCAGCAGAGACAATTTTACATCTTAATTTCTGATTTGGAAGATTTCTATTTATTTTTCTTGTCTAATTGCTGTTAGTAATTCTAGTACTATGTACAAGAGAAATGGTAAGATTGAACAGCCTGACCTTGTCCTGGATTTTGGAGGAAACACTTTCAATTTTTCCCCATTGATTGTAATGGTAGCTGTGAGCTTTTCACAAACGCCCTTTGTTGTATGTATCGAGGGCACTTCCTTCTATAGCTAATCTGTTGAGAGTTTATATCATGAATGGATGTTGAGCTTTGTGATATGCATTTTCTGCATCTATTGAGATGATCATGTGGTTTTTGTTTTTCATTCTGTTAATGTAGTGTATCGCATTGATTGATTCACATAGGTCAAACCAACTTTGTACCCCAGGGATAAATACCAATTGGTCATGGCGTATAATCTTTTTGAAGTGTTCTTAAGTTCAGTTTGCTAGTACTTATTTGAAGATTTTTACATCTATATTCATCAGGAACACCGGCCTGTAGTTTTCTTTTCTTGTGGTGTCTTTTCTGGCTTTAGTAGGAATGAGTAGGAACGAGTTTGGGAGTGTTCCCTCTATTTCCATATTTTGGGAAAGTTTGGGTAGGGTTGGTATTAATTATTAACTTTTCGGGAGAATTCAGCTGTGAAGCCATTTGGCCCTGAGCTTTTCTTTATTGGGAGGTTTTTGATTACTACTTCATAAATTCATTTACTACTAGTTTGTTTAGGCTTTCTGTTTCTTTTTGATCCACTCTTGGTAAATTGTATGCTTCTAGGAATTTATCCACTTCTCCTAGTTATCCAATTTGTTTGCATTGTGCTGTTCATAATAGTCTCTTATGATCCTTTTTTATTTCTAAGACATCCGTTGTAATGTCTCCTTTCATTTCTAATTTTACTCCAGCTTTATCTCTCTGTTTTTCTTAGTTTCGCTAAGGGTTTGTTGATTCTTTTTTAAACAACTCCTCGTTTTGTTGACTTTTTCTATTGCTCTTTATCCTCAATTTGATTAATTTCTACTCTGATGTTTATAATTTATTTCACTTCTGTAACTTTGAGTGTAGTTTGTTCTTCTTTTCTATTCCCTTGAGGTTAGCTTATTCATTTGAGACTTTTCTTCTTTTTATTTTTTTTAATTTAAAAAAATTTTTTTTTAAATTTTTTTTAACGTTTTTTATTTATTTTTGAGACAGAGAGAGACAGAGCATGAATCGGGGAGGGGCAGAGAGAGAGGGAGACACAGAATCGGAAGCAGGCTCCAGGCTCTGAGCCATCAGCCCAGAGCCCGACGCGGGGCTCGAACTCACAGACTGTGAGATCGTGACCTGAGCCGAAGTCGGACGCTTAACCGACTGAGCCACCCAGGCGCCCTGACTTTTCTTCTTTTTAAAAGTAAGCATGTATGGCTAGAAACTTCTCTCCTGGTACTGCTTTTACTCCATCCCGTAAGTTCCGGTACATTGTGTTTTTGCCATTTAAAGAGACAACAGGACATTAGTTATTAGGGACAGGGAGGTGGGAACATGGGGAGATGTTGGTTAAAGGGTACAAAGTTGCAGTTCAGTAGGATGAATAAGTCTCCGGGTCCAATGTGCAGCATGGCGGTGATACTTAATAATACTGCATTGAACCCTGGAAACGTGCTGAGAGTAGACTTCAAGTATTCGACTACACACAAAAATGGTAACTATGTAAGGAGATATGTTGATGAGCAGTGACTGTAGTAATCATTTTACTAGGTATTTGTATATCAAATCATCATGTTGTAAGCCTTAAATATATACAATTGTTTTGAACATTTATTTCGTGAGTTAGAGAGAGAGAGAGAGAGAGAGTACAAGCGTGGGAGGGGCAGAGATAGAGGGAGAGAGAGAATCCCCAGCAGGCTCCACATTATCAGTGCAGAGCCCGATGCGGGGCTTGAACTCACGAACTGTGAGACCATGACCTGAGCCGAAATCAAGAGTCAGGTACTTAACCGACTGAGCCACCCACGCACCCAATGTACCATTTTTATTGAAAAAAATCATTTCCTTAGATGAAACACATTTAACTTTCCTAACATTATAGCATTTGTCCGTTATTTTTGAAAAATAAAGCTATTTACAAGATTGTTGAGTGAACATTTGTAATTGTCCTGTTTGTGTTATGTTGTTACAGTTTTCAGTCAAAAACTTGAAATTATTTGTTCGAACAAAATTTTTTTTAAAAAATCGGTTGACAGCTGACAACCAACAAGTTGTCAAAACGCCCTGATTTTGAAATCCTTACACTAGCCTGACTATAAGAAAAATATGGCTACCTATAGGACTTTTTCACTTAATCTCACTTCACCTTTAATATAACCCTGCAATAAAAGAACCGTTCCTTTTGATATATTAATGAAAAAAATTTAGGTTCAGAGAGATTAGATGACTATGTTGAATGTCACTCAGGAAATGGAGAAATAGGATTTCAACTCGAATCTTCTGGATTCCCTGTGATTTCACAGTAACATATCACAGGAAGTGCCTGTAACCACAGCAAAGGAAACAGCCTGCGAGGGATTCACTTTGTGACTGGGTCCTGGGGCAAGAGCAGGCAAACGGTCAACTGGCAACAGACCAGATTCCAAAAACTTCTTCTCTCGAACAACTTAAAATAGAATCCAAGGATTAAGTACCCTATATCAGCTTCTAGAAAGGCATAGTCCTGCAGGGCCTTCCAAATTCACCTAATCCAGTGTGTTCAAACAGAAAGGGAAACTGAGGCACAGAGAAACAGCATTGCTGCTTAGATCATATAGGTAATGGGTAAGAGAGGAGACCAGAACTGAATTACTTCAAAGCTTTTTCTGCCATTTTTCCCTCAATACTTGATGCTACGAAAGCAATTTGAAAAGAGAATAAGTAAATGGAATAATTCCAAATGACTCTGTAGACAAAGGGACATTTATCATGAGAGAAAAGGGGTTTAACGTAGTTTTTCCCCCAAGAGAGTCCTTTATGAGAAAAAGCCATCCAAAATATTCTCCAAAACCCTTTCTAAATTCGAAAAAGAGAAGCAACATTATTGCTCGCCACATATACAATTAATATCTATTAGACTTAGCACATTTAATGGTCATGGTATCTTTGCTTTTATGAGATATTATAGATCATATATATGATGTAGTCAATGTCAAATTATTGGTTAAGAGTACAACCTTCAATAATAGCATTGTTCCTTTGGGAAAATATAATTCACTTTACAATGATTTGCTTTGCCTTGCAGTTTACAAGAATGCATTGCGGCAAAAAGTAGAGATCACCTGTCTGTTCAGTAAGTGCCTAATATAGCATGACAATATATAAGTTACATGGCCGTTTAATATTGTGTATTTGGGACAAGGTACTTATATTCTTTGATCTTCAATTTCACACTTTTCAAAAATTATAATGTAGATTACATTATCTGTATAGCAGGGTACCTGAAATATAAGAGGTTTGATAATTTCTACACATAATTCTTATTCTAATGTTTATGTTACGTTGATACGTGGCCATGCCCATGTTGTTTGACCACCACATGCACTGCAAACAAAACAGACACAATAGAAAGTGTATCTTTTCATTTTTCCCCTAGAAAACTGGTTTCCTTGTATTTGTTTTCTCATTTTTCTTTTTTTCAATTTTTTGAATCTTTATTTATTTTGGAGAGAGACAGAGAGCGAGTGGGGGAGGAACAGAGGGAGAGGGAGACACAGAATCCGAAGCAGGCTCCAGGCCCCGAGCTGTCAGCACAGAGCCCGATGCGGGGCTCGAAGTCACGAACTACGAGATCATGACCTGAGCTGAAGTCGGACCCCAACCGATTGAGCCACCCAGGCGCCCGTTTGCTCATTTTCATGAGCATAACCCCTTCTTCTGCTGAAGGATTCCTGAGTTATGTATAATACAAAGGCTATTACAAGCTCTATATTGAGTCTTTACCACACTATTGCGTATTTGGCTACAGCTTCTGCTGTGTTCCCGAGTTACCGGCAAGAGCA
The DNA here is from genome assembly GCF_046562875.1 of Panthera onca. Lineage (NCBI taxonomy): Eukaryota > Metazoa > Chordata > Mammalia > Carnivora > Felidae > Panthera > Panthera onca. Next base: position 9,865,223 of record NC_138357.1, on the reverse strand, counting down.
GCCAACCATGGTCCTCCTCGCACCCAGATAATCAGATCTACCCCTACAGAAATCTAACTCCGAAACCAGTTACATATAAAAGGAGGCACATGCATTAACTCACATGATTCAAACAGTAGTCCTACGAGCTATCCTGTGATATCCCCATTTTACAGGGGAAGAAACCGAGACTCCGAGAGATTAAGTAATTTAACCAAGGTCACAGAGAAAGTTAAGTGACGAGTACTGGATTTCAGAGCTAGAAATATGAGCCACTCCACCACACTGCTTGTTTATTTTGGCGTTTCTGTTCATTAACCTAATAACTATGAGTCACTGATAGCTCTGAACACTGGGGATGGTTACCACCACCTGTAATGGCATGGATTCCAACGCAGGGTCTTGTGTGTGCATGGACATACCAACTATGTTTCTTTGCTGCTATTCTTCCCCCTTGCCTTGCTATTTCAAAAAGGGTTAACTGTTGGTGACAACCTTCTGAATTCAGTTCACTGAGACAGACTGCGGTAGAATGACAGGAGGAATGGAAAATCACCTGGAGATAAGAAAGCTGCAGCACAAACATAAGACGTGATAAGCATTCCGATCACCCTCTTGGAGAGACAATGAATTAGGCTCTGCTTTCCCATTTGTTTGCTTAGCAAGGGCTAGTTTCATTACGTTAGTCTCTATCACTTGTGTTTTTGCAACTTGGGGATTTAAGTATGTATGAAATTAATATGACGGCCAAGGAGGTAGACTGTTCTATAAGTTTATTAGACCATTTTTGGTAGCCCAAGGAGGTAGACTGTTCTATAAGTTTATTAGACCGTTTTTGGCAGCCCAGAACTTTTGAAATAATTCCTGTAGGAAAATTCACCGTCAGTGGGTCTCCCTGGAAAGCAGGTCCAAGGTTTCAGGGGTTGCATCTGGTGCCCAGTGCTAGGAAACTGGTGGTAAATGCCTGTGACTATCAGGGGGCGATTGTGATGTCTCTATCCTGAGATAACTACGGAAATTAAAACTGCAAAGGTAAATATAGTTCCAAAAAAGAATATCACAAACACTCGTGTGAAGCTTGAGCGTTTTATACCATTTCAAAATTAAGAGAGTCCCTACGATTACTGCCAAGGTTAAAGGAAGTGTAGTCCTTGAAGTTCTATGTGCAAAGCAGTAAAATAAAAATGAAGAGATTTGGTCCCAAAATACTTCGGCGTAAACACTTAATATTATTATGAAGAATTAATGTTTTGAGGCCTCCTAAGGTTAATAGAAAGTTAATGTTCAGTATCACAGGCTTTATAGTAAGGTTAATAGAGACTGCGCGGAAAATGTCAGACATCGGAAAGTTCACATGACTGCCACCAATTTCTAGTTTCCATCCTCACCCGAACATGCCAAAAAATTGCTCCTCTTGAAATCTGACATATCTCAGTAAGTGGCAAGTACCGTTTCCATTTCTCTAGGGCAAAAACCTCCGAGTTATTGGACACACATTTTTTCATTACGTCTGCAGCCATCATACTGGTCCGAGGCATCATGTCTTGCTAGAGTCCCTTCACTCGTCTCCCTACGTCAAACCTTGTCTCCCTTTAGCCTCTCTTGAATGAAGCCCTCGCAACCATTGCATTAAAAAGTAAGATCCCGTCACTCCTTGGCTGCATACCCTCTGATGGTTTCCCATGACACGCAGTAAGAGACAAAGTCCTTCCAGTGGCCTATATGACTGGTTCCTTGCTACCTCCCCAACTTTGTGTCCTATCTCCTCCCCCTCACTCACTGAGCTCCAGCCAGACTGGCCTCCTTCCTTCCCTTCAATATTCCAAGCACCGTCCCCTTGAGTGAGGCCTTAGTTCTTTTGCTGTTCCCTCCACCTGGGACATTCTAACCTCAGACATTTGCATGTGTCAATGCCTCACTTCCCTCAAGTGTCTGCTCAGATATCATATCAAAGAATCTTTCTCTGTCCATCCTACTTGAAATAGGATCAGCCCCATGCCACAGATTCCCTGTCTCTTTTGCTTTATTTGTGCCTGTAACATTTATCTTCATATGACATTTTATTTTTTTTTTGATTTTTAAATTTTATTTTTAACATTTATTTATTTTTGAGAGACAGAGAGAAACAGAGTATGAGCAAGGGAATGGCAGAGAGAGGGAGACACAGAATTCGAAGCGGGCTTCAGGCTCCAAGCTGTCAGCACAGAGCCCAATGCGGGGCCCGAACTCACAAACCGCGAGATCATGACCTGAGCCGAAGTCAGATGCTTAGCTGACTGAGATACTCACGTACCCCTCTTCGTATGACATTTCAAACATTTTATTTTTCCATTTGGTCTACCTTTCCTACTAGTAAACACCTTCCATTAGGACAGGGATAGTTTTTCCATTTTGTTCCTCTCCTGTATGCTTAGCAACCATAAGTATACATGCTCAAAAATATTTGTTGAATGAGGAGCTCCTGGGTGGCTCAGTTGGTTAAGCCTTCGACACTTGGTTTCGGCTCAGGTCATGATCTCATGGTTCGTGAGCCCAAGCCCCATGTCAGGCTCTGCACTGACAGTGCCGCGCCTGCTTGGCTCTCCCTCTTCCTCTCTCTCTGCCCCTCCCCTGCGCTCTCTCTCTCTCTCTCTCTCTCTCTCTCTCAAAATAAAGACACTTAAAAAATATTTGTTGAATGAATGAAAACGTCTCACCAACAATCTCTTCCTTCAACTCAAACTAAAGATAGCAAATGATTAAGTATCAATTGGCTGAGTAAGTTTTAAGCAGACTTTATAAGAATTGAATTGATTAAATAAACAGGCAAACAAGTCAATAGCTTTAAATAATTTATAAGTAGTAAAGGCTTGTCTTGATGATGGATTATAAATTATTAACCCACTCTCTTCTTGGCTGGATTTAGCAATTAACCGAGATTAATTTCTAGATAAGAAGTTCTCTGAATCCACACTGATAACTCTTTGGACTAATATACAAGGTTGAGAGAGGGAGCACTGCTTAAATTTCTATCATGTCATGGGATGTCTCTCCATATCTCTGTAGTTTTCCCTTTCCTTCCTCCCTCCCTCCCTCCCTTCCTTACTTCATCCCTCCCTCCCTCCCTCCCTCTCCCATCCTTCCCTTCTTCCTCATGTTATTTATAGGCACTGTGGTTACTGACAAAACCTAAAAAGGCTTCTTTCTGTGCTTTTGCTAAATAGAAGTACCAGGATTTCTGTGCCCTATATTCATTTCCATAATAAAATAGTTACACACATCCCTGTATAACCAGAAAACAGTGCGGATCTTCACAGAACAAATGTCAACATTTAGAGAGATTGTTCAGAGATGGTTGGATATGGCCGAAACGGGAGATATGTAAAGGATGTGAGAAAAGCTCCTTTGGGTGAAATATATCAGGGCCTATAGGCCATTTTGGCAAAAATAACAGGGTGTAAGTACCATGTGTCACATGAACAAGTTTCCTGTTTAAAATGAACATTGAACATTTACTAAACTACTCTTATTACTAGGATTTCTCCGAGTATTTAGTGGTGTGTAGGTAACCCACACACATATACCTATATATAAAATATTATATATATTATTATTTTATATATAATATTACATTATATATATATATCCATATATATACATATGTTTGTATTTATGTATGTATTGATATGTATTACATATACATGAATCTTTGCTCCTGAGGAGCTCCCAATCCAACCTCAAAGCATTTTTAATAAAACTACTTGTTTTACAATTAATATACTCAACTTCACTGGTTATAAAACCCTTTAACGATGACCCACTTTGGTAGGACCAAGTATCTATACAAAATGGGTAAATATAACGAAATTGCTGGATAACATTTTCAGTTAGAGAGCATAGATGAAATGTGCAAATATGCATGATAACAAAATATTCTCGAATAAAAACAATCTAAGTATCCACCAGTGGATAAATGGATAAAGTTGTTGTGATACACACACACACATGCACACATGTAGATACATACACACAATGAAATATTATTCAGCCATAAAAAATGAGGAAATCCTACCATTTTTGACGACATAGGTAGAACTTGAAGGCATTATGCTAAGTGAGATAAGTCAGACAAATACTAGATGATCTCACCTATACACGGACTCTTAAAAAACCATAGAAAAAGAAATCAGACTTGTAGCTAACACAGGCAAAGGAATTGGAGGAAGGTGGCCAAAGTATACAAACTTCCAGTTATAAGATAAAGAAGTTCTAGGAATGTAACATACAACATGAAGACTATAGCTAACACTGCAGCATGATATATAGAAAAATTGTTAAAAGAGTAAATCCAAAGAATTCTCATCACCAAGAGAAATTTCTCTTCCTTTTGTTTCCTTTTTCATTGCATCTATATGAAAAGATGGATGTTAGCCTATTGTAATCATTTCATAATATCCGTAAATCAAACCATCGTGCTGAATGCCTTAAACTTAGACAGTGATGCATGTCAATTGTTTCTCAATAAAACTGGAAAAATATTCTTGAATCATCTGGGGCCACATCATTATGAATTCACATTTGCATGTGTCATTCATTTCCATTATTCATTTGATATGAACAAAAGCTTTGGAGATAAGCAGGATAGGAGTAATATATACTAACGTTTATAGATGAAAAAATGAAAAGTTGAAAAGGCAACATGACATGTCCAAGGATATGGAGGGTTCCAGATCTGATCTCAACTACAGGCTTTCTGTGTCCTTGTATAAGGCACACTTAGCTACACCACCATTTTAGAAATTTTGTGACAATAAGCCATCCATGTTTTGTTTTTTCATTACTAACATCAACAGCTTTCTCTTTTTAAAAAAATTTTTTAATGTTTATTTATTTTTGAGAGAGAGAGAGAGAGAGGGAGGGAGAGAATGGGTGGGGGAGGGGCAGACAGAGAGGGAGACACAGAATCCGAAGCAGGCTCCAGGCTCTGAGCTGTCAGCACAGAGCCCGACATGGGGCCCGAACCCATGAACCGTGAGATCGTGACCTGAGCCAAAGTCGGACAGTCAACTGACTGAGCCTCCCAGGGGCCCCTCTAGATTTCTTCTTTAAGCAATATTAGGGCAGAAAAAAAATGAAAGAAGTAAATTCTGTTCAATGGAATAGCAAGCCAATACTCACAAGCACGATGAATCCCTGTCTATATTCCATGGAGTGGCATTTAGTAATTAACTCCAAAGTCTCTTATTTGTACTTTTTCAACCATACTTCTACTCTTCACTGTATCTTTTAATACAGACATGGTGAATTTTGCTTTTTGTTAAAAAAAAAGTACTTTCCGAAATGTCTTCAAAAGTCTAAGCTAGGAAATCAAAAGTGGGCTGAAAATGATCTAGAGAAAATTAATTCTTCAAAATTCTCACAGATGTGTTTTGGGTTCAGTGGTTTGCTTAAGTTGAAACTGACCTTATTTTCTTTAAAAAATATTCATACGTATGTAAATATAACAATGAAATTCCCAAGGCACCCAGGAAAATTTTGTGTCTGCGTTTCCCATGTATAGTAAAAGAATGAAACACATTTGCTAAAAAGCCACAGGACATGTTAAGATTTTTATAATTCTTCTGCACATATCACATTGTTTAAATAATTTTGACAGCTAAACAAACCCTTAATTTTTCCAAATATATTTTCCACATAAACAGATCACACTGTCCCAATGGCAAACAGCTGCAACATGATGCGGTTCCAGATTAAATTTTACTCTGAACCAAATAATCCAAGAAGCTCTGGACCAGTGTGCTGTTTCCATTTTGTTCGCAGTATATTCTACTGCTCTGGAATTCATAACCTTTCCGTCTTTCTCGTTTGTCAAATGGGGCTAATCACCAGGGAGGGATTCAGGTTTTGTGGGACTCAAAACGAACATATTTGGAGAGGAGGCTCTCTTTAAGAAAAATAACACAAAAGTACCACCTGGTAGTAAGGTAAGGTGCCATATATGCTGAAGGGCCACTCACAAACAACGTATCTTCACTCCTCTAACCTTTCTCTACCTTTGGGGGAGTGGATCGTTCTAGCACATCCCCTACACCGCAATCCATCATTTCTATATATCCCGCAACTTAGCAGGCCCTTAAAAAACAGTGGCTTCCTCCCCCAATTTGCATCGTTCACTTCACAGAGAAACGGGTTACTGATTATAACAGATGATGTACTTAATTAGCTATGGGAATTCCATTCAAAAGCCATTTGTTGAGAGTTGAAAATGTGCAAAGGCATATATGTACATCAGTGAATACAACAGAATTATCTAAACAATGGCTGCTCATACAGAGCACAGTACTGGTGTTAGAGACAAAATGAAAACTGCAAGTTAGAAAGTGCTACCTATTCTACGATCAATGGGAAAAATATAATCTGAGAAGGCTTAGAAAGCACACGAGTGGAAACAATTCAGAGCTTTAAAGGGAAAAAACATGAAGCACCCCAGTTCCTTTCAGATGCCCGGGGAGCTTACTTCGGACATATGTGTAAGGAAAAGGGGGACGATCCAGACCGAGGTTTAACCGGAGAACTAGGAACTTCTGGCCGGTATGATCCAGATGTGTCTTTGCACCCTTGGCCTAACTGTGTCGTGCTCCACCAGAGGCATTTATAATATCCCAAGGGGCACAGACGGAATCTTATCACAACTTTAACCTGAAGCTGTTTTCAAACTCACAAAGTCAAAATGTTCAGAGCTCAAACAGAGTGGGTTCAGATTCATAATTTTCTTTATTAACAGCAAATATTAAAACATTGAAAGGAAGCATTTAACATAAATTTGCATAGCTGGGGCTGCCATCAAGTGCTCTTGTTTGAGCCAAAAATCGAGTGTCGTTGAGCATGATTCATTAGGTTATTTCCTGACCGATGGTAAATAATCCTGACAAGAGCGTATTGACTTCAAAAGTTTAATAACTTTTAAAATAACAATTTTATTGTTTGCAAAGAAACTGTGCGCTCAATCTCGATTTAATTCATCCGGGGCCGCAAGAGTTTCCGACTAAGACGACGACACGTTGAGTGTTAACAAAAAATGAAACCGAGCCGTCCGTTTTGACCGAGAAAGTAAGTATTCACCACAGTTATGGTGAATCCCCCGCTGAATAGACTCCCTCTGTCACTCTGATTTCTGTCAATGGATTCGATGTGAGAAACCTTTAATTTTAGTAGAATTCTCCATCCGTCAAGACAAAACACGAGCTCTGACAAGAAAGAAGACAAATACACATTTGACTTCACTTCGTCTGTAAGTCAGGCTCCTCAGTTCAGAATCGGATTGCACGCATCTCCCTTCGATCAGTGCCCCTCACGGGGATGTTCCAGAATTTCTGTACAGGGAATGCTCAGGGCTCAAAATCTGAGTGCAAGACAGGCAGGATAATGTGTAGACCTCTCGACGTTTTGCTGTTTTTGCTTAGTTGGTATATTTGTTGCGGTGGGAACCATAGATAGGCCTCCCATGTCACCCCTCGCCACTGACATTGTCTTTTGGCTTTTCCCGGGAAGCCCGCTCTCAAAAGCTCTTCTCTCCTGCCAAAAGCTGGCAGAAAATGGTCCCGACTAGGAAGGACTGGCCACAAACGCTACCTATCATTCCACCATCCAACATACACGTGGGCTTCAGTGGCTTAGATTCTGACAGTATTTCGATGCTACTCTTTCATCTTCCAGGCACTGTTCGATGGGCCAAGTCATATAAAGTGCACCTTGGAATTGCTTCAGAAATAACACGATCCATTTTGTTCTGTCCAGCTTCCCTTATGTAACAATCATCACCGAACATGTGACAGGTGTTTCAAAAGGACCTTCACAGACAATGTTTCAACCCTCACAACGCCGGGATGGCTTTGCCTCTCCTCATTCTACACCTGATGAAACCGAAGCTTGGAAAGGTTAACACAGAAAAGAGTAAGCGTGGCAAAGACAGTATTAGGTGCTCATCAAACGCTCTGTATGTTTCCTTCTGGGAGGCTAAGTACATTTCTCAGCCTCTCTGGGAGTTACATGGGGTCACATGAGTACGTTCCGGTTAGTAAAATACGGTTAGAAGTGATGTGTGCCACTCCCGCGGCCTTAAAGCTTCCCACACTTGCTTCCGGGATAAACTTGCCACCGTGACACGAGGCCGTGTAATATAGCGGAGTCCCATCTGGACTTGAAAATGAGGGAGCAAGCTGTGTGAAAAAAGCCACTGCAAGTTGGGGGCTTTTTTGTTAAAGAAGATAGACTACCTGCATTCTCTCCGTTACATTTCACATTCTCAGCACAAAAACCTACTGGGCCATCATTCTCTGGTTCATCTGCCACCAAACTCCTATTTATCAGCCGAATCTCATTTTTAGATGCTGTCTCTAGAGCGATGCTGTCCTTCATTGCATGCCCTTCCCTCTGCCCTCACCACGTTTTGTTTATACCTGACACCTAGTAAGCAAGTGACCCGAGCGAGTCACTTTGCCTTGCTGGGCCTCCGTTTATATGTGCTTCACCTCATTTAATCGTCATGACCAACACTGGAAACACGTACTCTTAGTATCCTCAGTTCAAGATGGAGAAACGGAGGCCTAGAGACTTGCCCAAAGTCACACGGGTATTAAGTGGCAGAACCTCTTTTATGCTTTCACACTTACAAGACTATGCTACGACTCACTATCCACAAGGCTGGTCTCCCCCACTGCCTTAAGTTAGGGAGCTGGAGTCTAGATAATTTCAGTGTCCCCTGTACTTAATATACTGCTGACCCAGAGTTACGCTGCAACAAACATGTTTGGAATGAATAAGTGGAGGGATGAATGAATCAGAACCAGAATCAGGTTCCTCTGTTCCAAGGCTTTCCTCCACTATATTCCACGGCCTCGTGTCACAGCTGCAAATTTCTCCCAGAAGCGAGTGCTTACGGGAAGTTTGCTACATAGTAGGCATTAAGGAAATATTTGCTGAATGAAGAAGATGGGTCATGACAAAGACTTGATGCGAGTGTGACCGCCAAGGAAACACAATTCTTTAGAACTACAGATTCCCTCCCGGGAAGATGGTGCCTGCCTAATGGAAACACATTTTATACTTCTGAGTATTTTTGCAGGGTTTGGATATGCACGCTTGAGAATCCGGGCTAACGGGAGCCAAATAAATCTGCATAACAGAAGGTGAGGAATTTGGAGCTCTCAGTACAGTTCTGGATTGAGGCTGTGAAGAGACGTGGGAGGAGGAAGACAGAAAGCAGCCATGATGGCAGCGTGAGGGTAGAGACTACACGGGATGAAAGTGTCTGTGGGAACACTCCAGAGATGGGCGGCTGATGCATATTTTTAGAATAGGGATAGCTAATGTTGAACTCGAAACCGTTGGCACTCTACGAATGCAAAGTCCTCCTCCATATCTCGATGATTCCCAAATTTTGAATAAAGTCTACTACATTTTCCAAGGGTTTATGGCACGTTTGATGGAAATCAAGAAAGAGGCTGTGTTTCACATCTGAGTGGATACTGCGAGAGAACAGACAAGGGACTCCCAGAAACAGGACTCCAACGTCAAGGGTGCCCATGAAAACCCAAGTTCTCCATGAACTGGCAAAAATCTTGGAAGAGACGCTGGCTGTGTCATAAGGGTTCAAGTCACTTTGTCACGCGCCCAATGGCATGGTAACTCCCACTGACATCTGGGTTATTTGAGGTGCTTGACAGGCCTAATTTTGATCACATTAATATATCAGAGATCTGAAAGCAGATTTTCCCTCAGTGAAATGAGATGCTGCAAGAAAAAAATATCTCACAGTCTGCATGGGCAATGAATTACAAAGAGCTAAATATACTTTCATGGACGGATGCCAAGGGAAAAAAGGAGCTAGATATTTTAAAACGTTTCCTGAGAGGAGATGAAATTAAAAAAAGGCTTGTGCAACTCACATTTAAGTGAGCAAGGAACAGCAAAATGGCAATTTTCCCCTTCATCCAGCATGAGGAAGCAGGCTGTAGAGGAAGCAAGCAACCGCAAAGTAACGGACTTTGGGGTAGTGGAGGGAGAGACTTCCAGGCAGCAATCGGACTGGAATTTGTCCTTCCAGGGAATCCCATACAACTGTTTCCATGACAGCTGCAATGGGCTTTAATTCGAACGTACAGGCAGCTGCAAAGACATTTGCAGAAGCGAAAGAGTCACATTTCTAGCATTTACACAGATTGCATAATTAGCAATTAAGAGCAGGAACCGTTAGGGCACTAGGAATATCTGTACTTTAAAGGCTGAGTTTACAGCATTGCCGACACAGGAACTGAAAGCCCTCTGAAAGGCCACCCTTGGCTCTGATCAGGGCAGGCGATGCTCTGATGTGGACACAGTCTACTTTGCCAGCAGAGTCCCGACACCCAGGGCAGATCAGCAACACCCCTCATGGGACAAGACGCGAGCAGTCCCCATTCCTGACTGTCCGGAGCTTTGCTACATCGTTTTCTGTGCCTTCAGCAGCATCGTGTCTTCTTCTTCTTCTTTTTTTTTTTTTAACTCCACTTAAAATAGGACAAAACAACCGTAACAACAAACGACCTCAGCTTTCCCTTCTGTTAAGAGTTTGGGGAGGCATGACATGAGGAAGACCTTGAAGGGCTGAGCCAGTCAGGGACTGGGACTCATTTAAGGCCTGCGACAGCCCTGATCTCTGCCTTTCAGCTGGAAACAACACAGAGGCTTCCCTGTTTCGGACAGCCCCGTTTGTAACGTTAAAACTGGACAGAGGCCAGCAGGGAAACGTTCCCTCTAGCCTTGTGCGACTCTAGTTAAGAATCAAGGGGTTCAGGGGCGCCTGGGTGGCTCAGTCAGTTGGACATCCCACTTCAGCTCAGGTCACGGTCTCCTGGTTTGTGAGTTCGAGACCCGCATCGGCCTCTGTGCTGAACTCTTAGAGGCTGGAACCTGCTTCAGACCTGGATGGCTCAGTTGGTTGAGCGGCCGACTTCGGCTGGGGTCATGATCTTGCAGTTCGTGAGTTCCAGCCTCTGTGCTGTCAGCCGGGAGCCCAGTTCAGATCCTCTGTCCCCCCTGTCCCTCTGCCCCTCCTCGGCTTGCGTTTCTCTCTCTCTCTCTCAAAAATAAATAAACGTTGAAAAAAAATAACTGAAAGAACCGAGGGGAGTTGAGAGGAGGGTTGGGTGAAATAGGTGATGGGGATCACTTGTCATGATGAGCAGCGGGCAGTGTATGGAATTGTTCACTTGCTACATCTATTGTACACCTGAAACTAATACTACACTGTATGTTAGCTAACTGGAATTTAAATGAAAACTTAATAATATAAAGGAAACAATCTTCCTATGAGGCAGGTACCATAAAGGGCACTTTCATTTAATTACACACTTAATTTTCAACACCATTAGATAGGCATTGGCATTCTCACGGCAAAGGTAAGAAAATAGACCCAGACAAAGCAAATTGCTGAATTTCACAAACTGGAATGTGGCCAAGGTGGAATTTGCACACAGCCTTACCTTAGACTAAGTCAATTTTTTATATTCACCCACATTTGCTTACAACAGGTTGGAAAATTTCCGAACAACCTTTCTCATCAGGAAGGAGGCCAAATTCTGGAACATCACTCACTGAGGACTGACAATGGCAACGGATCTAATCCTGAAGGTCCCACAGTGCCTAGCGCAGCATTTGGGACAGAGCGGGTAGTTAATAAATTCTTGTGGGTGGAACCATAATCACAAAGTCTACAAAAAGAAAAAAAAAAAAACGCATGCCTCCATATAATTTATAAAGGACTGAATAACATTTAGTGGAGACGATCTACTGTCCTTACGACCAAAAGGAAGTATTTTTTAAGCACTTAAAATAAAAAAACTAACCTAACGTTATCTTATTTCTGGTTTTCCTCCCACTGTGTTTGCTATTGCGACAGCTATAGCCTACAGTCTTCAACTATACGATGAGAATAGTGATAATACGTGGCTCATCTTATAGGGTCGTAGGGAGAAACAAAGAGAAAATTATTCTAGGATGCACGTCTATCATATCTAGGCCCTGAAATCCTTAAAGGGAGAGACAATTTATTCTACTTTGTGCTCTCGGTATCTCGCAATGTAAAAATCATCAAGGGAATGACTGATGAAATTACTTCATAAAATAATGAATGACGGAACACCGTTCTTGAAGAGCATCATGACATGTGTAATTAATGTGTGTTCTTATGTATAAGTCTATAGTAGAAACAACTACATACATATAGCTATATGTATGTATGTTATACAGACACGTAGTCTATATAAATACATGAACCATACATCACTAGATATATACATATACATATGTATATATATAAAGAAGTGATTGAAATGTTCTAAAACTGAGTAACGTTTAATTAAAAAAATCTCCTTTTAGTTACTTTGTAATTGTCAACTTCTCTCCCCCATCTGACCCTTCATCGCAGTGGAATTGGTGGTGGTTGCACAGCTGTTAATGTTACTAAATATAGTTGAATCATATACCTAAAAATGAATAAATTTGATGGGATGTAAGTTACACCTCAATCAACCTTTTTTTTAAAAGAATTTTCTAATGCTTATTTTTAGAGAGAGAGAGAGAGAGAGCGAGCATGTGCAGGGGAGGGGCGGAGGGGCGGAGGGGCAGAGGGGCAGAGAGACAGGAAGACACAGAATCAGAAGCAAGTTCCAGGGTCCGAGCTGTCAGCACAGAGCCCAACAGGGTGGCGAGGGGGCTCGAACCCACGAACCGTGAGATCATGACCTGAGCCGAAGTCGGACGCTCAGCTCAACCGACTGAGCCACTCAGGCGCCCCAATCAAACTTTTTATTAGTTGAAGTTTACATACAATATTGTGTTAACTTCAGGCATACAACATAGTGATTCGACATTGACATACATTATGAAACAGTCGCCGTGATAAATGTAGTCACCATCGGTCACCATACAAAGTTATTTCAACATTACGGACTCTATTCTCTAGGTTACACTCCTCATCTCCATGATTTATTTATTTTATAACTGGCAGTTTGTATCTCTTCATCCCCTTCACCTATTTCAGTGCCCCCCAAACCCTCCCCTCTCTGATAACTAACAGCTTGTTTCCTGTATCTACAAATCTCTTTGTTTTGTTTCTTCTTCTGTTTTTCAGATTCCACATATATTCTACATATAAGTGAAATCATACCGTAGTTATCTTTCTTCTGACTTATGTCACTTAGTACCTGTGTTCTTCGAGTTGAAAAAAGCTTTTGTTTTGTTTTGTTGTTTGGTAGTTTGTTTCAGTAGACCCCACACCCTGGACTTTAATCCAACATTAGGATCTTTTTACCCTGCTCTCTCTCAGGGGGCCTGCCATACTCTCTTTATTTCAAACTTTGTGGCATTAGGGAAAGGTCCCATGAACTACAGGACGTCCTCTGAGTTTCGCTGGTCTCCAATTCCGTGTAGCCTCTGTGGTCCTATCCTGTGCTGTGGCCGACATTCCTGCGATGTCTTTGTCCTCCACGCGGGCACTTGGAGCTGATGTCAAAGGCCCTGCCACAGCCCATGACCACGAGATCTCTGCGTTTGACGGCTTCCTTTCATCAATCCCAGGCTAATTTCGCTTCACCAGTTCGCTCACCCATGAAGGGCTTGAGAAATCTTGGCTACCTTCTCTGTATCACGCTGGGATACGTGGGGTCATTGGCCGTTTGCCTTTGTCCTTCAATCCAGTTTCAGAACATCTTCCTCAGGTGTTTCTCACCTTTACACCTATGGGCTACCTTATTACTCAAATGTCATGCTAATTTAAGGACATCTTTATGATGCTTGCCATTTCCCCAGACTATTCTGTCTGGGGCATAGGTTTACGCTCTATTCCAAACAGAGGAAGCTAAGATACCCACATATGATCACTGCGCCCAGTTTTGGGAACCAATATCTGACAATTGACTCTCTTTGATTTCTTGCTATAATAATCTTAATCCCGCACTACCCTCTCTACCTCCTCCAGGCAATGGGTGACTCAAGAGGAGGGCTCAGGCTAAACACAAAGGAGAATTTAAAAAAAGCAGCTCATCAATACATTCAAAAAATATCTGCAATACATGAGATTGTTATTTTTTAGACCTCTTCCAGACCATAAAGGACATAAACTGTGGAGGAAATAATTAAATTGGAATGTGAATGACTTGGAGGTGTGAACCAATTTGGGTTTCAGATTCAAAGCATGAATTTCAAAGAAAAAGATTGTTTAAAATGGTACAGCACTGCGGCGCCTGGGTGGTGCCGTCAGTTAGGCATCTAACTCTTGATCTCGGCTCAGGTCATGATCTCTGATTCATGAGTTCGAGCCCCGCATGGGGCTCTGCACTGGTGGCACGGAGCCTGCTTGGGATTCTGTCTCTCCTTCTCTCTGCCCCTCCCCCACTTGTGCGTGTGCATGCTTTCTCTCCCCCTTTCTCAAAAATAAATAAACTTAAAAATTTTTTAAGATAGCATCAACACATTAGAGTTAATAAACCACACAGTATGTATACCACCTGAAGGCAACAAGCGAAAGGGATACTTTTCCCATGTCAAGGTAGATATTGCTATAACCGTATGTCATTTATATATGATTGCCAGATTTGGAAGATTATGGGTCTAAGAGCTAATTTCAATTTACAGTCAAGAATATCCATATAATGGGATCGTTAACACCAGAGGAGACAAGGCTATACGCTAACAGAAAATCTGCAGGTGTCTCAAAGATAACCCATTGTTTACAATGAGAGTGCTTTGCCTTAACGGTATCAGATTAGTTGGCAGCAAAGATCTCTATCGAATCCAGGGCTTGGGAAAAGAGTCTTTTGCTGATGCTATAAACTTCGTTCTGACTACTCAAGACAGTTGACAGCTATTAAAACTCAAGGCAAGTACAGAATAAAGATGAGTTGGTGTCAGATCCAGACCCTCCCGCTGTGGTCCCTACCTTTTGATAGATTGTGTAAATACCTTCACCAGCGTTCCTCAAACGGGCCGTGAGTTATTTCATCCCAGGAGCATTCTACGCAGCCTCAAACCCACGGTCAGAGCAGCCTCCTCTGCTAACAAGCACGGCGATACACACATTTCATTAGCTACGTGTGCGCTATGGCACCCAAGAGGTTTAGAAGCAGCGATGGAGACCCATAGTAGCAGACGGGTTTCCATCTCACGAAGTGAGCCGTACCTGTGGGTAGTAGCTGCGGTATAAACAGGTTGCAGCACAATGGCCAGCGTCAGTGGGAGGGGATGCTCTGCTTAATTACCAATGACGTGTCTAGGGGTGAGAACCTACAACAGACTTTGTATTTGTTAATCTTGGCATATATATTATGATTCTAAGGCTGCAAAAACAAGCTGATTGTCTTTGCTAAGGAGGTGGGACATTATACACACAAGGAAGTGGGGCCGTGGAGAGGAATAAGAAACTGCTGAGCAAGCGGAGTGTGAGAAGGCATTTAACCGCGAATCTTTCCATTGCACCCACGACGCGTTTCCACGGCATGCTAGAAAGCCACTCTTAGCGAAAAGCATCGTCCCTCTGAAGTAACTTCTAAAAGACATTATTATGATTATGCCTGCCTCTAACTCCACTTAGGTAAACGTACCCCGGGTCTATCATCCTGGCCTGAGGGGCTCAGGCCTTTGGCTTAACCCTGGCGATCCAAAGTGTGCCACGCGAGCACCTCATTCATGCCATATTTGGTATTCAGAAAGAATCTGCTGGCTTACGGCATCCTAGCTAGAATAAAGGTAAAATGAGTGAACATAAGATTCGAAGTTGGAATGCAATCACTCTTGAACAGAGTCTAAACTTCAGGGATTTCTATTTTGTAAATGATTTTATTAATTTCCTTATTCTCCTGTCTTCCTATCAACAGATATCCTACAATTAAATGCTTTTTTCTATTACTAGCCATGTCTCACAACTCCTACTGGATAATAATAGTTTTCCAAGACATCCTTGTCTACTCTTCTCTACCTAGACATTTGTATAAATAAGGATTAGAAGGGGAAACACTACTTAAAAGGCTGAAAATGATCTAAGCTTCAGTATCAAATTAAAGACAGGAAATATTTTTATCATGTTATAGCTTCAAGTGTCTCTAATTGCTGTATTTATTTCAGTGTAAAGGAATAAATGAAAAATAAAAATATTTCAAATGATAAAAAGCAATTATTTCCTCTTCAACATTTAAAACCAGGCTTTACAAAGGTGCCGCATTAAAGTATAATGTTTTAATAAGAGTAATTTTCATAATTACACCTCAACTTCACATCTCCATTTTAATTAGAATCTTCTGCTCTTCTGCAAGATTTCTATAGTCAGTTGCAAATGTATTACCAACTTCTTCATCAAGGTAACCAACCTTCAGAACAACTCAGTCTTCAAGAACTCCCAGGATACTTGAACGCTTTAAGTCGATTTTTGTCCTAATTGAGAGAATAAATGCTACCGTCTCAAGGAGAACCGTGATATGATTCAGCTAATGTCAGTGCACATATTTGCTTTCAGTTCTGAGATGATCATATTCTTCACAACCCCCACTTAGTGACACTGTCGTGCCGTTTCTCTTAGCTAATAACGACGGCCATCCGAGGAATAGTTACAGATTAAAGTAGAGTACTGAAAAAAAAATGTAAAACAACCACTAGAAAAATGAGTTGTGAAAAGATCCTATTATTCAAAAGGACTCTCTTCACATTCTCTTAATACAGCCTCCTGTTTTGACCATCACAATCCATTCTTACCCTGACTGCCTTCAAGAGGAGCACCCAGGAAACCAGGGGTCTGGCTTTAGTCCCTTTGGTCTTTGATTGTTAATTCCCTTGATGGCTTCCTGAGAAGATTCACCACCAATGACACAGCACATTTTACTCCCCATGCATGTAAATTCTCTGTAGCAAACAGCGACTGGTCTTCAGGGAAAATTAGAGTTCCACTGTCATAGAGCTTCAGCCAGACTCTATTTACATTCATACGACACTTGCAGTTTCTGGAATTTTCATTTGTAAAATTTCATTTTAAGACCGAAGCGAATCGTCCTTTCCTTTCCCACTGACGACTGGGGCCAATAACTTGTATAAAAGAACAAATTACTCAATGGTTTAAACAGTGCTTACAGCTATTAAAGGACACAGACTACAAGGCGTAACAGAGCAAGCGAGGCTCCACGGAGTTGAAAAAAGGTGAAAGGTGTTTTTGGATTTCTCTGCCTCTGTGTTACCTAACACCTATCAGACTGTCCTGGAATTATCCAAAGCCCCTTCCTGCCAATCTCAGTGTTGCCCCCAAATCTCCTGTTTAAGCCCATACTTCTAAAGCATGTTCTTCCCCTTCATCTCAACATCCATATTTTGGAGCGAGGTTTTGGAAAGAAAGCGGTAAGACTGCATTAAATCTCATTACAAAATGAATGGTCGGCATCTTTCTACTAGCCCTCATTCATTCATCCACTGAATGTGATAATGAATGCCTACTATGTATCAGGCATTAGGCCTGGCTATGGAGATACAACAGAAAGCAAAACCAGACGCAGTTCCCAACATTACGGCTTCAAATTTAGTAGGGAGAGAAAGATTTTAAAAAGCTAATTACAAAGAGATAGACCTGATATCACGAAGAGACTTGATCTAGTCTTGAACTCGGGGAAGGTGAACTTCTGAGAATGTGACGATTGGGCTGATATCTAAAGAAAGAATATGAAGAGGGAGGGGAAGAGTGTTCCAAAGGGTGTGAAAACGTGGCCAGAGGACAAATCATGGGGGAGCACATTTGGAAAGGAAGATAGAGATATAAGTGGAAGCCATAGGACTTAGGCATTTGTAGGTCACAATAAAGGTCCCCTCCCCCGCCCCCGCCAAAGAATGATGCGAAGTTATTTAATTGTAGAAGGTTACAGATGATGATGGGATATGATTAGATTTGCAATTTGAAAAGATCAGTCCTGCTGCTGCATGGAAAGAAATTAGAGGGTAGAGTAGTTAGGAGGCTGGTGCAGTACTACATGAGAAAAATGATGATGGCATGGGCTAGAATAAGCATCCACGTGGAGATTTTAAATAGGCCATTAAAACATGGCCTCGGCGTTTGGAAGAGACATCTGGGCTAGAGATGCGATCCATCTCATTGGGGCAGTTACATTTTAAAACAGGATGTTTGTTCATTTAAACTGGCAATGGAAGAGATATATTTGTACAAAAGTTTCCTACACGGTGACGTTTAAATCCCACCACTGTCGATCTAGCCTGTATGCTGACCCTATCTTAGGGGCAGGGTAACGTTTTGAAAATGCATACTTGATTGTAGCAAATCACCAAACAGAAGAACAATAGCATTGTGAACTTACAGGTTCTCTCCTTTCTACAGCACTCCCAGGAATCATGAATTGGAAGGCTGAGAAAGCAAATTCTAGAACAAAAATTAAAATACAAAACATGAATTTCATCAAAGCACACTGCCCCCATTCAATAAACCAAGGCAAGAATAAGAGAATTCGGAAGAATCTCCAAAGAATTTTGGAAATTATTTATTTATGACAACGTCCTATCGTCTCTCAAAGACTGATTTGTGGCTTTCAAAGATATACACGATGCAAAACAGGAGGATCTAAACTAAAGGTAGCACAAAATCCATGAAATGGAAGCAATGACCTTGATATTACCAATCACATTAAATGGTTAGATACCATGACTGGGCTCTGGTTTGAGCACTCTGCATTTCTTATCAGCTAAAAGATGAAAAGGAAATGTCAAGCTGTACCACTTATATATGCTGAGTAAAAATTGGGACATATCATCTGATAATGAGGTAAACTGTACAGATGACTCTTTCCCGGACTATCTGGAACACAAGGTTTTCTTTGCTGTATAGTTCTCATTGCTTAACAGAAGACAATGTGCGTGTTATTTTGGAGATCTGTTTCTTCGTATTGAATTCAAGAACGTATCGATGGACTCTACAATTTGATAGAAATCTTGGAATGCAAGAAATGTAACTGACTGGCAAAATGTCCAGCATTGCCAACGGCCGGTCAGAGCTCCATTTTCTCCACTTGTGTAGACGTTCAGTCACTAGCTCATTTCATAATGAGGCAATTTTAACAAGCTTTGGCTTACCAATGCAGGAATAGAGTCTCCTAGGTCTCTTCACACATGGGCTGTCCTTCCCCCCACCATCAATTATTGATCCATTTGTTTTAGCTTAGTTCATAAAATGCTGAACTTTTCTAAACTGTAAGGAAGTTTCCTGAAACACATTACTAATAATAGACTACTTTAAATGTACTTTTGTTTAGAGGACGAAATTAACATGTTGTGCTTTATAAATACGCACAAGCAAAAGAGTATGATTTTTGTTTGTAAATATACCTCTCATAAACCCTTAAGTGGCTTTGAACTCATATTTTATTTTAGCTGCAATATTTAAGAAAGCTGAAAGCGTGTTTTGTCTTGTTTTGTTTCCAAAAGAGATTTATGTTATGATGCAAATTATGTATCAGTTCAATTGTCTCCCACAACTCTGATGACGTTTTTATGAAACTGGAGGTACTTTAAGTTCTGAGAAATGTTAATAAACACTTTACTGAAAACTTTGTTATAGAAACATAAAATCTGGGGCACCTGGGTGGCTCAGCTGGCTAAGCGTCTGACTCTCGATTTCGGCTCAGGTCGTGATCTCACGATGGTGAAATCAAGCCCCTCATTCCACACTGGGCATGGAACCTGTTTGAGATTCTCTCTCTCCTTCTCTCCCTCTGCCCCTCCCCTACTTGTGAAGCGCCCCACCCCTCTAAAAAAGAACAAAAGAAAACAGAAAAAAAGAAACATAAAATCTTAAATTAGCAAGCCAGTTATTAGGTTTGCCATCACATCAAAAGGGCTATTTCTGCAGCCTTTCCTGCATGGGGACTGTAAATTACCTCTTTAGGACCCTGTAGCCATGAAACAGCATAGACTTTAAAGAGCAGAATACTCCAAAGTAAATCTTCCTTGGGACTGATAGTTGAGATGTCAGAGAGAGGGACATTTACAAACGTAGTTTTTGGTTAGGTAATATAATAATGATAGATTTCATCTGTATGACACCTTAGGATTTCGCAAAGCACTTTTACATATAATACTCTTGAATATGAATAACGTTCTGGGAACACACAAGATACCGATTTAAGACAACCATTCAAAGAGATATAAAAAATATGAGTGTTCTAAACCTTCCTGTCTTCTGTTTGTCTGCTTGTTATTATTGGCCTGAAGTGTCCAAGAGCTTTTCTCGATATCCCCATGAGTCCCTTGGTTGTGGCTATATTTAGCACACTATGAGGAACATTCTTGGCCTCCCCCATGTTTCCACCCTGGGTCATTTTAAGGAAGCAAATGGTCCTCCATCAAGGCATACTAATTGTTAGTTCCTTGCTGATGGATGAATTACTTAATAAGATTCAATTCAACAGGACATTTATGGAGTCTCCATAAAATTTATGGAGTCACCATGAAAATCTTGTAGAGGGTTCTGAATATAGCTAATGGATAAGCTCTGTTATCAAAGAACTTGAAACCCTGCAGAATTGAAGGAAATGTACACCATTAAAAACAAAGCAAGGCAGAAGGAATTAATCGCTCTACTAGAAGTTTTAAAAAAATTAATAAACAATTAAAAATAAATATTAAATTTTTAAAAAATATTAAAAATTAAAATTAAAAATAAATAAATAAATAAATAGATAAATAGATAAATAAATAAATATTTTTGAGAGAGAGAGAGGCAGAGTGTAAGGGAGGGAGGGGTAGAGGGAGTTGGAGACACAGAATCCGAAGCAGGCTCCAGGCTCCGAGATGTCAGCACAGAGCCCGACGCAGGACGCAAACCCACCAACTGTGAGATCATGACCTGAGCTGAAGTCAGCTGCTTAACTGACTCGGCCACCCAGGCGCCCCTCTACTAGAACTTTTAAGCAAGGTACTGTCACGGAACAGAGGAAAGAACAGGAGTTGTCGAAGTTTTCATGAATGAGCCATTGTTTGATCTTGGTCTCAAAAATTACTAGATTTTATACTGAAGTACAAACAGGCAGAAGAAATACACCTTTTGGTACTGGGCATTTGGGAAATCCTGAAGAGGCGATCACAGCCGATCAAACTATTCTTTTGAAGATATCAAATGTGGTATAAATACAGCAGTTTCTCCAGAAATAATTATGTGTCTGTCAGAAGCCTATTTCCAAAAGTGGCATTTTCAAAACTATGTTTCACACTTTCCTAATGGTCCCCCAAAGCCTACAAGCAGACCTTTAAACAAACATCTAATATAAATTTCCCTTGGTTAATTTCAACTCATTTTACATGACATTAGGAATCAGCTGCCTTTCTGTGAGTGCCTCCAGAATCTCCATACACGTGACTGTAGACCAGTGCTGCCTGGGACGATCTGCAAGCATCTGATCGTGTGGCATTTCTGGGTGGCCCAGATTTGAGGGACAAATACTTGCAGTTCGCTGGGAATCCCATCTTTGCAAAACAGAAAGTCTTATTAAACATTTCCCGATGCTGTTCTATTACTGGAGAGAAAACAGCCTCAAGTATAGATCTTGTTCTACTCAAACAAAACTGAATAGCATGCTGCCTCAGTAGTAAACAGATGGGTTTGACTTAGGGCAGAAACAGCTCAGGCATTAGCCTTCTGTTCCATTATATATCTGGGGCTACATAAGCAAGTGCGCTCATATTTAAAACCACGCATTACCATTCACGGAGCAGATTTGCAGTAGCGCACAATATAAAGAAGCGGTTTTACAAGTTTTCTCTTTAAAGTGATGGGAGACTGAGCAGGTTCACACATTTGTTTATCAAATACCACCTCCCACTGTAACCCACACTAAGGGGTTATTTTCAATAGATTTTCTTCACTTACCTGAAGCTGACTTATCCTGGGGAATAATGTGTTTTTCATTAACGTATTCAAAAATAGAAGCTACCGCGTGACAACAAAATCATTCGGTAAGGGAAAATGTATTGGATGAATTCTTCAACACCACAGAGTCAAAGCAATGAGTTGATTGATTGTTTCACTGTTCAACTACTTACAAAACGAGTACATGTAGGGGTGCCTGGACAGCTCAGTCGGTTAAGCAGCTGACTTCGGCTCAGGTCACGATCTCGTGGTCCGTCAGTTCGAGCCCCACGTCAGGCCCTGTGCTGACAGCTCAGAGCCTGGAGCCTGCTTCGGATTCTGTGTCTCCCTCTCTCTCTGCCCCTCCCCGGCTTGCACCCTCTCTCTCTCAAAAATAAATAAACATTACAAAAAAAAAGAGTACACGTATACTACATGTTCCTTACTCCTGAGTACATGCTGTTTAAATATTCAAACACCAAGATACCCCACAGAAACAACAACAAACCTGCACCAGATTTTGGTCACCAGAGTCAGCACTCGTTTTTGTCCATCTACAGGTCCCCATAGCATGTTTTCTAGAATATAGTAGGTACTTATAAATATTGATTGAGGGGTGCCTGGTTGGCTCAGTTGGTTAAGCGTCAGACTTTGGCTCAGGTCATGATCTCACGGTTCATGAGTTTGATCCCCATGTCGGGCTCTGTGCTGACAGCTCGGAGCCTGGAGCCTGCTTTGGATTCGGTCTCTTCCTCTCTCTCTGCCCCTCCCCTGCTCATGGTTTGTTTCTTTCTCTCTCTCAAAAAATAAATAAACATTAAAAAATAAATATTGACTAAACTTGCTTGCACAAAAATTATAACCCTGTGTCTACACGCTGCTGCTAGAATTTTTCCAGATGTAATTTTTAGAGAGAATCTAAATTTTGAGAGAGAATCTAATTTTTACTTGAATCAACACTATGAAAACATCATCACGATATCCTAGATAATTAAAAGTCACCTCACATACACCTGAGAAATCCATTTTAAATTGTAAATATTAAATGTATTGTGATATTCAAATACAAAATATGTTGACAGATAAGAATTAAAATACTAAACATAATATCAAATTTATTTTTAGGCATTTAAGAAAGTACAAATTTTCCTCGGGATCTGATGAAGGATGTGGTATTAGTTTCATAGCTTACCTAATAAACTACCACAAACTTAGAAACTCAAAACAATTTGCGTTTATTATTTCAAATTTCTGCAGGGAAGACATCTGAGCTGGGGTAGGCTGGGGTTTGCTGGGTTCCCTGACTGGGGTCTCGCGAGGCTGAAATCAGAGCCAGACTGGCCTCTTCATCTAAAAGCTCTGGGGCGGGCATCATTGCCAAGCTCACTGAGGTTATCGGCAAAAATCAATTCCTTACGGTTGTAGATCTGACGCCTCCCCCTTTTTCTTGCCCACTGTCAGCCAAGGTTGGTCCTAGAGACTATCCACCTTCCTTGGCACGTGATCCTCCTCCGTTTCAAGCCAGCAGCAATGGCACGAGCCCTTCTTACCTCTCATTTCCTCTTCTACAACCGGCTGAAGAAAATTCTCTGATGTAAAAAAAAAAAAATCTTAACGTTTACTTAATTTTGAGAGAGAGAAAGGCAGAGCACGAGTGGGGGAGGGGCAGAGAGAGACGGAGACGCAGAATCCGAAGCAGGCTCCAGGCCCAGAGCCGTCAGCAGAGCCCGACGCGGGGCTCCGACTCACAGACCGTGAGATCATGACCTGAGCTGAAGTCGGATGCTCAACCGACTGAGCCACCCAGGCGCCCTGAGAATTCTCCCATTTTAAAGAGCTCTCATGATTAGGTCTGACCCACCCAGATAATCTGGCTATGTCAAACAGGAAGTCCCAGACACCAATCCCACATGAGGATTTCCACCATGGAAAATGGCAAAGACCATCAACAGCTAACACTGAAGTTGGAGCCCACAGACCTCCGTCTACTCACTGCATTTTCTATGGATTCGGAGTTACCAATGAGGACTCGACATGCAAGGTGCTGTTTGCAACAAGGTTTTCCTCACACACACAAGAGACACGGCAAGGTTAGCGTTGGAGTGCACACTGGCCTCCCGTGGCCAACGGTCCCTCCTGATGGATAGGACACACTATTCTCACACTCTATCACCTTCCTGCGTGGGGCTATCTACACCGGCGGGGCTGGCCAGGTGCCCTAGGAAGTACATTCTTAAGCAGTGCGAGAAGTTCACTGAATACTGAGAACAGGGGAAGGGTTTTTTCTTAATAAGGAAGAAGAATCTGGGACCAGTGACAGCTGTGGCACCAGCTTCCCTACAGACGAATGCTCCAGTCCCAGGGCACTGATTTTAAAAATCCCTTCATAGTAGTACGTAGATTAATATTTGATGGAGTAACTGGAACAAGATGAAAGATGAGGACAAGGGGCCAGGAACCTTGGGGGTCACGGAACGATTAGCCAACCACAGGTAAGTTCCACAAACTGAGGGTGTAATCTCTGAGAGGAGGCATTCGGAAACTAGGGGCTCAATACAGGAGAGAAGAGAAGGGAGGGAAAGTCATCACAAAAGCTGTGTGTCATCTCAGGGGTATGCAGGTCCAGCCTCTGTCAAGACCACAAGACACTGTGGAAAAAGGCCTTGCGAGAAAAAAAACGAACCAAAAAAACCCACTGATAAATTAGGTCATATGTTTCAATGTTTCAAAATACAGTATTAAAAGGCCTTTTACCGTTCTGGCATACTTAATAATATTAAAATAAAATTGATTTCAGCCCCCTAAGCCCCATGGAGATTTAATGCTGGCACGTAAAAAGCTATACAAAAGAGATGTTTACAGCACCTTATATGGCTCAATGGAGGACAATATTTACAAAGTCCTAACAAACACGACCACTGGATGTTAATTTAGTCAGGACTGAAACTGAACTGTATGGATAAAATGGGAAGAAAGATGACACAGTTCAACGGAACTAAATCTTCATCTACCATAAAGCAGTCAATAGAAAACGTATACAGGCGAAAATTACAGGAATCGAAAATGTTATTCAGAAATGTGGAAGAAAAACATAAGAATCAAGAGACAAAAGAAGAGAAAATGTGGTTCAGGGGACTTTTCCACTGTTGACACGTTAGTGCGCTTTGACACTTTATATTACGCCCATAATTTACACTGAGAAGTACTGAAATAATTGCAAACACATATTCCATACACATGCACTTTGGTCAATGAGGATTCAAAAAATTACATTCCAAACTTACGGACATTAAACAGTCTCCGATCCTACCTTCAGAAGGGTCGCTACTAAATGTTAGAATTACTCAAAGGCGTATGTCCAGCTGAACACTGTTAACATCATTTACGATACTTAAGAGGCTGCATTAACCACTGGCTAATATATAACTTTACTAACTTCCCTGAAAGCAGCATTAACTAATAAATGCATGTATGATTTCACGCCAGACCTGTTGAAGCTAGCAAATACTCAATATTGTGCTAACCTTGGCATTAGGATCATCTTCTGTCAAGTTCAAAAACACCATTTTGCTGACACGTCCTAATGATGATACCACCCTAAGTTATTTAACAAGCCTTTACTTCCAGAAAAGAGCAGTCAACACGGGCACCATCTATAAATATACTAATGATTAGCAGACAGTTGCCTAGACAGGCAATTTACTAGTCCCAGCACATATTTTCTGAAACAGCCCTTCCTCAGCAAGGAGGGAGTGTTTTAGGATTTCACTTGAATGCCTCAATTGTCTCCCTTCCAAGCCAACTGAAACTCATGGATGATCTCAGGAGACAGCTTAAAAGAGATCAATAGGTTCAAGTGATACGAAGAAAGCAGAAAGAATTGTCAATGTTGCAATATTAACATGGTTAAGGTGACCCGGGGCTGAGGAAGAGCTTGCAACAACATGTTAGAATTGAGGCCATTACTTGTGCAGAGTATGGGGACCCTGTTCAATAGGTTATACAATAACCTAATAACATTCACACTGGAAGTCAATTAGCAAGCCATTCTATAGCAATGGAGCACTCAGTGAGATAGATTCCCTCATTACCAGAAACATTAGCACCTTATTATATTTTATTTTTAATCTTAGTATTTTTTCTTTTCCTGATTCATTCTGAATGTAGAGCATTATCATTGTCCTGCACAGTATGTATAATTGTAAACTCAATTCGAGGGTAAATATTATGAAGGAAGACATTAAAATTCATGTTGCCTCTCCTTTATGCCTAGAGATGCACGCATTATATATGTATATACGACACAGCCACTAATTATCAAAATGTAATAATTTTGCATCCAAATGCAACTTTAAAAAATCTGCATTGCTTAGGATCATTTTAATATATCTAAGTGTCAATAAAAGTTTGTTTTATAACCAGCAGAATAAATTCTTAATTTCCCATTCGAAGTCCATTGGAAAGGGAGATTCACTTAACATAAGTTTGTTTTACAAAAAAACTTGGCTGGAACACATCACTTCCACTTAGGAAAGGATATCCAATACCAAAAGAGAAATCACCATATTCTGTGCCTGTTGTGATCTCCGAGTTTTCATCTCTAATACTTGGCTTAGCCAGTACGTTCAATAAAAAATGCACAGGCTATTGATTTTACATTTCGTTTGAGATTTTCTAGCTCCTTCAAATTTAAGTAGACCAATTCTTATCGTCAGCAAATATAAATATCCAGCAAGTAGATATACCATCTTTCATAATTCTGAAATGTTCTGAGGAATCACAGTAGAAAGGTCCTCAAATATACTATGCTAAAAGTATGTGTAAAACAGAGTGACAATATTGCGTGGAGTCTTTGAATGCCAAGAATACATACATAATTCAATGAGCAAGAACGGAGAAGGGCAATAGTACTTTTCACACACTCAGTCACAAAAATGATTCCCCTTTTGACCTAAGGGAATTCCTATTTAAAGCAATTCAATGCATACACATTCTAGTTAAATTTATGTAGTTACGTTTTTAATATAACTTATGGTCAAATTGGTTTCCATACAATACCCAGTGCTCATCCCCACAGGTGCCCTCCTCCGTGCCCATCACCCACTTTCCCCTCTCCCCCCACGCCCCATCAGCCCTCAGTTTGTTCTCAGCATTTAAGAGTCTCTTACAGTTTGCCTCCCTCCCTCATTCTGGTTAAATTTATATAGACATAAAATATTTTGAATTTTTAATATTTTCCATCCAAATATTACTTTTTATCCTTGACTTTGAGACTTATGCATACTGTACCAGAAAGGCAAAAAAATGACTTTGCCCGCATTCACAAAATACTGGTTTATCAAGTATTGCTATCACATGTCCAATATTTCAATGGAATTTCAATTCTTTCTTTGCTAATCCCCTTACAGCTTCTACGTAAGGATGGTGAATAATACAGAATTTGATTCTCTTTTGTAATTAGAGAAACTGAGGCACAGAAAATCCAAACATCTTGTTTCAGCCTTATAAAATGATCTCAAAACAGAGTTGTGATTCAAATTCAAATCATCCTGAGTCTTGCTTATTATGAAGCATTAAGATTAGTTCACTCTTTGATGAGGGTAGAAGGACATAGTTTTTAGTAGACAGGTTCTCTAGTTTGTAGCCTGGGAAATGTGCCAACTTATAGCAAACATCATCATTCTCATATGTCAAATTTTTGTCCAATAATGAAAATTTTACAACAAATTCCGATTGAAAAATGCATGGGTGAAGTTTGTTTTAATGATTTGCATGAATGATAATTCATTTCTGTCTCTTATCCACATTAAAAGTCAAATCAGGGGCTCATACCACATTGCAGATTGTTTTCAGAATGTCGAGTGACATGAATGCTCAGATCGTACTGAGTCTATCATTTGGTTTTCCCCCTAAAGCTCTCCATAAGCCTTTTGTTCACAATCCTGACAAATTCTATCAAAAATTTTAAATACCATGTCACCACTGGACCTTTGTTGCTTTTTATATTATTAATTTTCTAGATTAGCGTGGCTCCTAAGTGCCTTTGGCCAAGGAAGAAGATTGATATATCTTTTTCCTGGTTGTAGAATGTAAGCAAAACATAAACAAAATTTGCCAAAAGACACGAGCTCTAGTATTCTCACTGAACATTTTTTTTTTCACAAAGATGATCTGTTACTGGTCAAAGTTCACTAAAATATGCATCAAAGGCATTAGAGTTACTGACAATTTGGATTATAGTTCAGATCTCTAGATTTGTGTGGACTTGAATTTGCAATTTGGAATGACAGTCCCATCTCATGCTTTAAAAAATGGGTTTGTTTTTTTTTTTTTCAGCGAGAGAGAGAGGGAGAGTGCACGCAGAAGGAGAGAGAGGATCTTAATCCACACTGGTTGTGGAGCCTGACGCAGGGCTCGATCTCACAACCGTGACAATCATGACCTGAGCTGAAATCAAGAGTCGGTCGCTCAACCAACTGAGCCACCCAGGTGCCCCCTTAAGATAATTTTTAAGCAAGAATGACTTTTCCATGCTCCAGTCCATTTTTTGTTTAACATTGACCTATCATGTCCAATGTTTATAACTCAATATCTCTTCTGCAGTATTTTTCTTTTCTTAAAAGAACTCCTTCATTATTAAAATGTTGTCCTAATTCCATTTATATTCCAAGAAAGAAATTATACATACACACACATACACACACACACACGCACGCACACACACACACACCCTATTTGAAACTTAATAAAACTAGCTTATCATGTGAAAGAAATGGCTTACTCAATTGTTTTGAATAGTAGCATCATCAAATCTTTGAATCCCAAGTTTGGAGGACCTTGCCTGTGTATATTGATTCAGTAGATCTGAGGTGGAGCAGGAAATCTATTTTCAGAAGTACATTCAAGAGTTTCTGTTGCAGCTGGTTCTCTAGACCAAATGTGTGTAAGAAAAGTTACAACTTGTGAATTTTTATAACAGAAATAGACTATGGTCAAAATTATACCATGCCTTCAAGTTATACTAGTTAAAATTCCATATTCTCCTGTGCCATTTCAATCATTGATTTCAATATTCCCAACACTGTTTCACTTTAAATGCCATGGGGTCGACCAGATGGTGTCCGGAAGTACTTACTCCTCTGAAAATAAAATTTGGTGACTCTGATTCTTCGTCAAAGTGCTTGCTTTTAATCTCCAAAGGTCAATATCTCAAGTAATGCAATAGACATTGGCTAAATCATTCAATGCTGTTTGATTTGTTTAGATTTAACCAATTTGGTGCCCAGCTATTATAAATACATTCTCTGTACACATAATATGCATAGTAAATAGGCACTGTTATTCAATGTTTCCTGATACAAGAATAAAGGTCATACTGCATTAAAATTTTCTTTTAATTAATCTTACATGATAAAATCTATTTTCAGCTCTCCGAGGCAGTAGAGCAAGTTTATCTAATCCATATAACTGTCGTGGTTTTACTAGATGAATTCTTAATAAGGACTTCCAATCAGGTTAAATTAATGATAATAAGAGAAAGACTGTTTTCTAATGAGAGTTATTGATTTCGTGGCTGACCGTAATGACTACACAATGTAAAAACTATGTGAGACCTAACAGAATTATCACATTATAAGTCAGGATTATTGAACCACCGAAAAAAGAAATGCACCCCACTAAGGTATCTTATCTTTATGAAAATAAGGACAGGGTCGAGATTTTCCTATTTCCATTTCAGCAAGATTGCAGCAAGGAATCCCACTAAAATGAGATAAGAGAAAACTTAAAAAAACACAACAATGTTTTCTTCTTCCTGCAGTCCCTATAGATGTAATTCAAATTGGTACTGAGGATACTGATTGTATCTGGCCAACCAACTGTGGGTGTTCTCAACTGAACAGTGATTTTCAGGGGTCTGAAGAAAAGCCCAACCAAAGTGCACCAACTTGGCCCTCTCTTCGGAAAACCGACAGACATACCTTTTAACGCTTCAAAATTTTTGAAAAACATGTAGCTTCTTGGCTGACACTTAAAGAATACACACACTACAGCTGGTTAGAATTTTCCTTATTTAAATTTCAGGTCATTTATCTAAAGCCTGCCGTGTAGCTGCATTTCTCTGACCACAGGCTCCGGAGTCCATCTTCAGACGTGTCCAATTAAAATCACTTCCGCTATGTGACCTTAGGGGCATGCTCAAACTCTCTGTGTAGTAGTCTCCCTCTGCGAAAATTGGCCAAAATAATAACGCCTGTCTCCTCTGGTAATTGGGTACTTAAATGTGCTAATCCAATACGTGCCATTGATGGATCATAGCAGCTCAGCTGAAGCAACTGTGTGCATTTCATCCCAACCGCATGTTCATGGTGGAAGTATTTTCATCACGGAATTCAGCAAATGATACAGTCGGGGTGTTTACCCATCAGAAAACTAGGTGCCAAAAGCACGTGCCAGCACACTGCTGATTCATACACTTAACGTCATGCAGAATGCAATGGCTCCATCCACAAGACAATCAAGTGTAATATTATGAGCTCTCAATACTATAACTGAAGAGTGCAAGAGAGATTTTGTCACTCAACCGAAATGTGCCTATAAACATCAGTCACTTAATCTAGGTGCGAAAAGCATGGAGCCTGCATACTCCTGGAGATTATGTTGTATTAGGGCAGACAGAAAAGAAATAAACACAACGTATAGTGTGTTAGATGAGATAAATGATCTAGAAGACAATAAAGTAAGTGAAGAAGATGGCGAATGGGGGGGGGGGGCGGTGAGGGAGGGTTGTTTAGTAGAGTGGCCAGCAGGGAAGGCCTCAAAGAAAAGGTGGCATTTGAGGGTGCCTGGGCGGCTCAATCGGTTAAGTGTCAGAGTCTTGGTTTCCACTCAGGTCGTGATCTCACAGTTTAGGAGTTCAAGCCCCGCACAGGGCTCTGTGCTGACAGTGCATAGCTTGCTTGGGATTCTCTCTCTCTTCCTTCTCTCTGCCCTTCCCTTGCTCGCTCTCACTCTTTGAAAACATTAAAAAAAAAAATGTTTAAAAAAAGAAAATGTGGCATTTGAATAAAGATGAGAATTTGGCATGTAAACAGATCCTGAGGCTAGCCGGAAGAAAACTATTCTAGGCAGAGTAAACAGCAAGTGCAAAGGCTCTGAGGTGGAATCATGCTTAAAAAGAAAAAAAAAAAACCCAAACAAAAAGAGACCAGTGTGGTCAAATCAGCAGGAAAGTAGTAGAAAATTAATTCAGAGAGGTAAACACTGCGAGTTCTCTGGTTCTTTGGTTGCAGTAATGTTCTTTTTTTTTTTTTTTTTTCATTTGATTGTTTTGCTTTTTAAGCGAAGTGAGAAGACACTGAAGATTTTCAACCGACAAAAGACATTTTCTGATGTATATTTTAAAAAATTATTTGAGTGACAGCATTGGCAACAATTTGTGAAGGGTAGAAGGGGAAGAAGCAGGGATAGCATTTAGCAGATTTACTGCGATGATCTAGGTCTGAGATGATGGTTCCTCGGCAAAGAGGGAGAGAAGTGGTGGGTAAAACCAGATGGAGGTAGACAATTCTATTGCTTAACCATTATCAAAAATGGGGGGGGGCACTGTGGAATTTGGGGGCTACTGTGGAAAACAGTATAGAGGTTCCTCAAAAAAATTGAAAATAGAAATACCATACGATCCAATAATTCCACTACTGGGTATGTACCCAAAGAAAGCAACAATAATTCAAAAAAAAAATATCTGTACCACTATGTTTAATGCAGCACTATTTACAATAGCCAAGACATGGAAGCAACCTAAGGGCCCATCAGTAGATGAGTGGAGAAGGAAGAAGTAGTATATCCATCAGAGGATGAGATCCTGCCATTTGAGACGACGTGGATGGACCTAGAGGGCATTATGCCAAGTTTATTAAGTCAAACTGAGAAAGACAACTACCATATGATTTCACTCCTAAGTAAAACCTTAAAAAAAAAAAAACCCACAAATGAATATATAAACAAAATGCAGAATCAGACCTATAAACAGGGAACAAAGTGATGGTTGTCAGAGGGGAGAGAGGCAGAGGACTGGGCAAAACGGGGGAAGGGCGGCGAGTGATACAGGTTTCCAATTGTGAAATGAGTAAGTCACAGAAATAAAAGGCACGGCATACAGAATATAGGTAATGATTCTGGTAATAGCAACGTATCCGGACACGTAGTAGCTACACTTGTGGTGAACTCAGCATAATGCGTCGACTTGTCCAATCACTATGTCGTATGCTTGGAACAATGTGTGTCAACTGTACTCAAATCAAAAGGTTTAAAAATAATTTAAAATTTTACAAAGAAATATGGGGGTGCCTGAGTGGCTCAGCTGGTTGAGTGTTCAACTCTTCATTTCCACTCGGGTCATGATCTCACGGTTCCTGAGTTTGAGCCCTGCGTCGGGCTCGGGGCCTGCTACGGATTCTCTCTCTCTCCCTCTCTCTCTGCCCCTCCCCGACTCACACTCTCATGCTGTCTCTCTCAAAATAAATAAATGTTAAAAAAAAAAAAAAAAGGAAATATGAAGAACGGCTTTTGTTTCTTCAACTGATGAATATATCTAGAGTTGCGTAATTCTCCACTAAATATCCTCTGCACGTGAAAATCGTGACACAGGACCACATTTTATTGTTAGCAACACATACTATTGCATTAGTTAAAATAACATATTCTTAATTAATATAATAAAATTAAGGATTTATAATCTCTGAAAAAATTGAGGGGCCTAAATTTTATCTTCATATTATTAATTTTCTCTCATGAATTCCTATTAAGTCTTTGAAAAACATGATGAGCAACCACTTGCTTTCCTTGGTTTTGTAGGACTTGAAAGGAAATTCTTATTTGCCTAATAACATTTAAAATCATGTAATTGCCTGCAAATAAAACAATGTAGTTGGCACAGAAATGAATTTCAGCTTCATTTAATATTTCTCCAAAGCCAAATGTCATTTCCTTAATAATTATTTTTCCCTTATAAAATGCCTCCAAGTCATCTGTACTATCTTAATGTGAAGCACACAGTCTTAAATACATTTTGCTCCTATCTCAGAATAATATTTCCAGTAGTATTTCATATCCAACCATCAGGGAAGGATTCAGGGTGTGTTTGCTTTTTTCCTTCAATGTGCTCCACACATGTTGATTCCTCAGCTTAAAGAAATTTTCCCCCTTGGGGCGCCTGGGTGGCTCAGTCAGTTGAACACCTAGTCTTGGTTTTGGCTCAGGTCATGATCTCACTGTTTGTGGTTTCAAGCCCCGTGCTGGACCCTGTGTTGATGCTATGGAGCCTGCTTGGTATTCTGTCTACCTCTCTCTCTGCCCCTCCCCTGCTCTCTCTCTCTCTCTCTCTCTCAAAATAAATAATTAAACTTAAAAAAAATTTCCCCCCCAAATCATCAATTGGTAAATTCCTATTTTTCTAATACAAAAAAAACAAAGCCAATCTGATAGCACTTAAAAGAAAAAATATATCGGGGCACCTGGGTGGCTCGGTCCATTGAACTTCCAACTCTTCATCTGGATTTCGGCTCAGGTCATGCACGATCTCATGGTTCGTGAGTTCCAGCCCCACATCAGGCTCTCTGCTGACAGCGCAGTGCCTGCTTGGGATTCTGTCTCTTTCCCTCTCTGCCCCTTCCCCCCTTGTACTCTCTGTCTGTCTGTCTGTCTCTCTCTCAAATAAATAAACCTTAAAACAAAATTTAAAAAAAAGAAAAAAAATATGGTTTGTGTGGGGGGAAAGAAAATGGTGGAGATGAACAAAGGTACCTCCTTTTGTTTTCCAAATATACTATAATGATTGGCGGGGGGCGTAGATGTTAAGTATATAGCGCTAAACATGGGCTCTGTGAGGGTAGGCGTTCCTTTCCGTTCATTATTTTATCTCCAGCCCCAGCACGCTGCAACGGATCCCTATTATTTGTTGGAGGATCCCGTGTGTGTTTTTTTCCAATACCACCAAGCGATTCCGTGACACCAGCTAGGTATCTTATAGTTCAACTCAGTTCTGACACTGTTACCTAGAGTTAGTGTCATATCCCAGGGGGCTCAGTGCTACTAGATTACACCACGCCCCCCTTTCAGAAACCAATATGAAATCCACCTTGTTACCGTCTCAGGTTTGATTCATTTGCCAGAGCGGCTACCAAAATTCGGAGAAACATTTAATAAGGCTCATCAGTTTATTATAAAGGATACACATGAACAGCTAGATGAAGGTCCAGAAGTCTCAGGAGCCCAGGAGATTTTGTCCCCAAGGAACTGGGATGCACCGCCCTTTGGACAAGTGGATGCACTCACCAACATAAAAGCTCCTCAAATCGTGTTTAAAGAGTTTTTGAAGAGCTTCATCTGTAGCCTGTCACCTTCCCTTCCCAGAGTGAGGCAGAAAGTTCCACCCCTCTAATCAACTGGTCCTTCTGATAACCAGGCCCCTCTTGAGGCTATTTGAGGACAACATCCTAAATCACCTAATTAGCATAAGCTTCAAAGGGACTCCTATGAGTGACAAAAGACACAACTATCACTCTGGAAATCCCAAAGGTTTGAGGAGCTTCATTCCATTAAGCAGGACAAAGACCAAATATATTTCTTATTATACTGCACAGCATATTAAAAACTAACAACAACCAGAGAGAAAAGGAAGTCTGATAACTTCCAAAGCCATTGTTATCTGTTATCGGTTCTGGGTCTTGGCACTCTGCTAAATATGGGACAAAAGCTATGAATCATTTCACCATAAAAACGGACATACACCAAAAATTTTGCATGCATTCTCATCGAGCTGTTAAGCGCTGAGGATTTTTATTTACTCATTAATTCCTTCGTAATATAAAAACATGGGGGAAAAGCTGCCAGAAACTGAACTATGCATTAAAGGTAAAATAAATGCAATAAACACATAGTCAAATGTGGAAAAAAGGAGAACTGAAATTTTACAGGTTTAGAGAAAGATAAACAAGAGGACCGAATTTATACTGGGCAGAGGGGGAAGGGGTATCAGGGAAGATTTCAATGAGATAATGTGTTTGAAAGGAGGAATGAGTAGGAGTTAGCCGAGGAAAACAATGACGGAGCGTGCCTGGCATGCACGGCGGAAGTAAATGCTTTAGGGTAAGATCTGCAGCAGAAATCAGCTGGCATACTTTAGCAACACCCCAAACCTCACTCCGGGCTACCTTCACCAGGCTGTCACCATGGGTTAGTTTTGCAAGTTCTAGGCTTTACTTAAAGGGACTCAGTTGGTGTTCTGTTCTCTTTCACTCCCAAACCATTTTTTTGAGATTCATCCACGGTACTGTGTGTCATTAGTTTTTGTTCATCACTGAATGTATCCCATTATATGACTCCCTCACAGTTCATTTATACATTTCTCCCGTTTATTCTACATTTGCATTGCTTCCGGCTGGAGGCCAATAGGAATAAAACTACCATCATCATGAACATACAGGTCTTTGAATGGATATGGGTCTTCATCCTGTCTGGGAGTAGGATGGCTCGATCGTAAGGCAAATGCGTATTTAACTCCCTAAGAAAGCCAACGTGCTTTCCAAAGTGGTCATAGTCACGTTACACTACCACCAGCAAGATACTTGAGTTTCGGGTGCTTTATGGCCTTGTCGCACTTGGAAATGAGTAATGTCTTCATCTTTACCATTCTTGTTGGTGTGTAGTGTTAATTCATTATGGTTTTAATTTTCATTTGCTTGATGACTAACGACGTTGAGCATACTTTCATGTGGTCATTGGCCATTTACCTTTTGGTGATGTCTCAGTTTAAATATTTTGTCCATTTTAACTGGCTTGTCATTTTTGTTGTGAGTTGTGTTTCAGCATAGCCTACACAGCAGGTCTTTTTCAGATAATTCGTGCTGCCATATATAATCATCGTTGCTGTATGTTGCCTATTCATTTGTCTTGTCTTGTGAAGAGCTGAATACTTTAATTTTAATGAAGCCTAATTTATCATATTATTGTGTCTTGAACAAGACAATTCTGCCTGCAATTAAGTTTCCAAAATATTCTCTAAAGTTTTCTTCTAGGAGCTTTATAGGGTAAGGTTCTATATTTAGGTTTAGAACCTATCTCAACTTAGTTCTTATATATTGTAACTGGGAGCCGAGGCCCACATTTTTGAAAATGGACATTGAGTTGTTATAGAACTGTTTGTTAACAAACAATTTTCTTTTTCCATTGAAGAGTTCTGGAACATTTGCCAGAATCAAATGACTGACTAAGTACAGGTCTATTACTGCTCCATTTATCCATGTGTTAAACCCTTATGTCAGTATCATTCTACCCCAATTACTATAGCTTTATAGTAAGAACTGAAGTAGTCTTCTAAATGTGTTTTGTTTTCCAAATTTTTTTTAATATATCCTACGTCTTTTTCATTTCCATATTAATTTTGGAATCAGTTTGACTATTTCTACCAGGAAACCTGATGGAATTAGGACAGAGATTTCACTGAATATGCAGAAAAATTGGGGAAGAAATGACCTCTTAAATGTACTGAAGTCTTCTAATCCATGTACATGGTAGACTTTTTTTTTTTAAATTTTTTTTTTAACGTTTATTTATTTTTGAGACAGAGAGAGACAGAGCATGAACGGGGGAGGGTCAGAGAGAGAGGGAGACACAGAATCGGAAGCAGGCTCCAGGCTCTGAGCCATCAGCTCAGAGCCCGACGCGGGGCTCGAACTCACGGACCGCGAGATCCTGACCTGAGCCAAAGTCGGCCGCTTAACCGACTGAGCCACCCAGGCGCCCCCATGGTAGACTTTTTTATTTGTATACTTTAAAATTTTTCTGTCAGCACTATTTTGTACTTTTCAGAGTATAGGTCTTATACTTAATTGGTTAAATTTATCCCTAATCATTTTATATTTGTCATATTAATGCATTTTTCTTTCATTATCTAATGGTTTGTTCTGATACTGCAAAAAGATACCATAAAAATTTGTATATAGACTTTCTAGTAAATGCCTGCTAAATGAAATCATCAGTTTTCACAGGCTTTTAAAAGATAACCTGAACATTTTCTACATAAACATTCATGTCCTCTACAGATAAAGGCAGTTTTGTTTTTTATTTCATTATGTATGTTTTTCTTTCTTTGACTTGCATATTAAAACTGCTAGGATCTTCAACAGAATGCTAAATAAAACGGTGGAGGTGGTTTTCCTTTTTATTGATCTCATGAGGAAGGTTGTTAAATTTTCACCATTAAATATTGTCAGCTGTAGGTTTTATTGTGCATACACTTAATCTTAGATAATGAGGTCCCTTTATATTTCTACTTTGCTTAGATTTTTTATCATGAATGCACGTTCAATGTTGATGAATGATTTTCCTGACATATTGAGATTATTACATGACTTTTCCTTTAACCTATATGGCAAATTACTTTGGTTCTTTAACAAACTCTTACATTTTAGAACACACCGATATTTACAAAAAAGTTGTGAGTACAGAAAGTTCTGAAATACCCCACAACAAATTTCTCCTACTGTTCTTACACATTTTTACCAGCTTTATTGAGAAGTAATTGACATATAACATATGTAAGTTTAAGGTGTACAGTGTGATGATTTGATTCCTGTGTATATTGCAAATTAATTACCACAATAAGCTTAGTTAACAGCTCCATCACTTCACATAATTACCACTTTTTTTGGGGGGGGTGCTGATACCATCTAAGGTCTAGTCTCATAGCAACTTTCTTTTTTTTTTTAATTTTTTAAATATTTATTTATTTTTGAGACAGAGAGAGACAGAGCACGAACAGGGGAGGGTCAGAGAGAGAGGGAGACACAGAATCCAAAACAGGCTCCAGGCTCCGAGCTGTCAGCACAGAGCCCGACGCAGGGCTCGAACCCACAGACTGCGAGATCATGACCTGAGCCGAAGTCGGACACGTAACCGACTGAGCCACCCAGGCGCCCCTCTAAGAAATTCTTTACCTTACAAATATGCAAGTTTACACCGTTTAACCAACATGTCCCCATTTCCTCCACTGCTCAGCCCCTGCTAACCACCATTCTATTTGATTACTAAGAGTTTCAGTTATTTTAGATTCTGCATACAAGTGAGAACACACAGTATTTGTCTTTCTCTGTCTGAATTATTTTCTTGTGTGTATGTGTGTGTGTGTGTGTGTGTGTGTGTGTATATATATATATATATATATATATATAAATTCTTTATCCATTCATCTAATGGACACAAATTGTTTACATGTCTTGGCTATTATAAATTATTATTATTGCATTATTATTATTACTGTAATGCTGCAAAGAACATGAAGGTGCAGGTATCTCTTCAAGGTAGTCATTTCATCTCCTTCAGATATATACCCCATAGTGAGATTGCTGGATCATATGGTATTTCTAATTCTTTGAGGAACGTCCATACTGTTTTTCCATAGTGGCTTCACCAATTTACGTTCCCATTAACAATGTACAAGGGTTCCCTGCTTTCTATACCCTCGCCAGCATTCCTCCTCTCATCTTTTTGTCTTGTTTTGAGAGAGAGAGTGAGCGAGCGAGAGAGCGCATGAGCAGGGGAGGGGCAGAGAGAGAGAGAATCCCGAGCAGGCTCCATGCTGCGAGCACAGAGCCAGACACAGGGCTCAAACTCACAAACTGAGAGATCATGATCTGAGCCAAAATCCAGAGTCAGAGGCTCAACTGACTGAGCCAGCCAGGTGCCCCATTACCTCAACTTTTTGATAGCAGCCATTCTAACAAGTGTGAGGTGAGATCTCATCGTGATTCTGATTTGCATTTACCAACGATCAGTGAAGTTGAGCATGTTTTACGTAGCAACTTTTCATGTATCTGTTAACCATTTGTATGTCTTCCTTGGAAAAATTTCCCCTGCCCATTTTTTAAATGCATTATTTGGGGTTTTATTTCCTATTGAGTTTTATGACTTCCTTATATATTCTACCATTCTACAGGTTATCTTTTCATTTCATTGCTTCTGTTGCTATGCAGAGCTGTTTTACATAGATGCCGTCCCATTTATTTTGCCTTTGTTGCTTGTACTTTTGGTGTCCTATCCAGACAACCACTGCCAAGACCAATGTCTTGGAAGTTCTTCCCCTAGTTCCTTTACGAGATCTATAGATTCTGGTCTTATCTTTAAGTTTTTAATCAATTTTGAGTTGATTTTGGTGGGTGGTACAAGACTGGGGACTAATTCCATTCTTTTGCATGTGAATATCCAATTTGCCCAGCATCACTTATCGATGGGACTATCCTTTACCCACTGAGCACTCTTGGTTTCCTTGCCAAATACTAGGTGACCATGTATGCTTTGGGTTTATTTCTAGGCTTTCAATTCTGTTCCATTAGTTTGTGTTTCTATGCCAGTATCATACAGTTTTGATTACTGTATCCGTGTAATGCAAGTTTCAAATCAAGAAGTGTAGGTCCTGGAGGCTGGGTCTGTGGGGAGCTTGCCTGAACCCTAAAAACTCAGAAGCCCATCTGATCCCTGAGGCCTTGAGGGGCAGCTGGTGCTGGGGCGGGCCTATGCCCGGTTTCATGGGAGCCCCCCTGGAGTTTGGGATTGCAGGGCTGGTCTGGCTCTGGGACAGGCAGGGAGCCTGAGGCCACAGCATCCGGCTTGGGGCTGCGGCAGGCTGGGCTCTTGGGCTCACTGAGTTCACAGACCCACCTGGAGCCTGGGTTCTTGGAAGCTGGTGAGCACCCTGGTAGCTGAGGCTACAGGAGCGGCCAATGGCCTTGGGTGCCTGCCCAAGGGTGAGAGCCTCCCACCGTGGGAGATTATGGAGCCAGAGGAGCCAACCGGTGCCAGGGTAAGTCAAGGGCCTTATGGGCACTACCTGGGGCTATGGGAACGGCCCGGTTCCAGGGAGGGGCTGCCCTGGATTCTTCAGTAAGTCCTGTGCTCACTTCACTTGCTTTCGCCCAAGGGGAAGGTGTCTCCATGCTGGGCTGCCCAGGCTTGGGGGAAAGGGGACAGGGGTAATGTGAATGTATCTTTCTTACCCTCCTCAAGGTATCTTTTTTTTTTTTCTGTGCTTCACCCAGGGGCTGTAATCCCTCACCCTGGGGGATTCAGGGGATTACCTGAAACCCTTAGCTTTTGTAACAGTACTTTTATGCATAGATAGCTGCTCAGATTGAGGTTTCTGCAAGGGACAGGGGAGAGAAATTCCTATACCAATACCTTGCTGATATCATTCACTTCTTGTACTGTTAACGTCTTAGGCTACATTTGTCACAAGGTAACAATAAAGATGTCTTTCTACTAAAGTCCATACATTATTCACATGTTCTTAGTTTTTATACCTAGTGTCTTTTTTCTGTTCCAGGATCCCATTTCAACAAGATATTGCATTTAGTCATCATGTTTCCTGAGGCTCCTCAGAAAACATAGTTTCTAAGACATTCCTGTTTTTTAGCTGTTTTTTTCCCTCTTTCCTTTAGTTGGGACAGTTTCTTTTGCTGTACATTCAAGTTTCCTGATCTTTCATTCAGTTTTGAATCTGCTTGTAAGCCCATCCAGTCTTTTTTTTTTAATTTAATTTTTCATCTCTCACCATTCCATTTGATTGTTTTTTTTCTATTTGTAAGTTTTTCCTTAGTATGTTCAATATTGCCTTAAAATCCTTGATCACATTTATAAGTTATATTAAAGTCTTTGTCTACTTATTTCATAATTTCTGTTATTTCTGTGTCTGTTTCTTTTGTGTGGTTTTTCTCTTGGTTTTATGTTACATGTTCCTGCTTCATTACGTATTCACTAAATTTTGATTGGTTGCTGGACCCTGTAATGTTATATTACGGGCTGTCTGGATTCTACTTTATTCCTTCACAGAAAGTTGTTTTTTTTTCAAGTACTTCTCCAAGAGCCTAATATTTTTCAGGCTTATTTTAAGTGTTGTTATAGTGGGTCAAAAGTATCTTTTACTGCGAGGCTATTTTAGGTCTATTCCAAAGGCCAAACCATTCTAGTGTCTTTACTGAATGCCCTAGGTGCTGAAGGAGTTCTTTCCATCCCAGCTATTGTAAATCTTAGACCTGCGTGAGTTCTGGGAATTGTTCAGCATATGGCTTCCTGGCAGTTCTCTTCTGTCTGGCCTCGTGGGAACTCTAAATGTTTGGCTTTATGGGGCGCCTGGGTGGCTCAGTCATGATCTTGCGGTCTGTAAGTTCGAGCCCCACCCAAATCGGGCTCTGTGCTGACAGCTCAGAGCCTGGAGCCTGTTTCAGATTCTACGTCTCCCTCTCTCTCTGCCCTTCCCCCGCTCATGCTCTGTCTCTCTCTCTCTGTCAACAATAAATAAACATTAAAAAAAAAAGTTTGGCTTTAAATATTCTCTCGAAGGGGCACCTGGGTGGCTCAGTTGGTTAAGCGTTCGACTTCGGTTCAGGTCATGATCGCGCAGTCCTTGAGTTTGAGCCCCACATTGGGCTCTGTGCTGACAGCTCGGAGCCTGGAGCCTGCTTCGGATTCTGTGTTTCCCTCACTCTCTCTGCCGCTCCCTGCTTGCATGCACTCTCTCTCTTTTGCTCGCGTGCTCTCTCTCTCAAAAATAAATAATAAGCATGAAAAAAATAAAAAAACAAAAATTCAGTTGAAGATTCATGGAAATGTCTATGTAGATTTCAGAACCCCTTTTTGTGCATAGCTCTCATTTATTACTCTTCCCCACAAATTCCAGGTGTTGAACCTTTCTGAACTCTGCATCCTAAACTCAATATGACACCAATGACAAGATACCCATAGCCCTGAAAGTGCCTCCAGGGAGAAATCCTGGGTGATCATAGGACTTACCTCATTGGTTTTCCTTTTCTCAGTGATTATTCTCTTTAACTGCCTGCTTCCCAATGTCTGAAAGCTTGTTGAATATGTTTTCTCTGTATTTTTTAATTTTTTTAACACAAGGGAAAAAATTCTGGAACCCATAACTGTGTCATAGCTCAATATATAACTTTAAGGAATATTGTAGGGTGAAGATAAATAGACTGTCTCACTTCATGGAAAGGAAGGAGAACTATTCACCATTATCGGAGATAATAGATGAAAACTGCATCTGTCCCAGGGAAACCCAGATAAAATATGAACCTTATTTGAAATAAATAGATTATGTGACTATTGGGTGCAAGATAGGTTGGAATGATAGGATTAAGCGTGGAAACAGGAAAACCAGTTAAGAGACCACTACACCAATGACCGTGGCCTGGACTGTGCTGATATTCACAGAAATGACAGAGAAGCAACGTATTTAAGATGGTTTGGAAACTGACCTGCTGGAGATGGACTGAATGGTGAGCGACAGATGGGGAAAAGAAGCTAAGCAAAGATTAAAGTTTCTTAATTGTGGGTAATGGAATAACATGCTTCAATTTTCACATCGCCCCAGAGAAGGGGTCACTGCATGCCACTTAGGGCCATAGAGGAAGCACCAGATTTTGATCAGGTGGCGGGAGACAGGAGCCAGGGGAAAGTCGAGGCCAGAGCCTTTACTGAGATTTCCATGGAAAAGGCAAGGCAGGGCACAATAAACAGCATAGATTTGGCTGATGTATGAGAGGTAGGTAAGGAGGTGGGTGGGGCCACAGCCTCAGGATCGGTTGGTTTTGTGCCTCGCCTCTGCTACCTCTAAGAATTGGCTAGCCCAGGAGGGGCCATCTCTACTCAGCCGACAAGATTTTTAAGATGTCAAAAGGTCATAATATGCAGAAAATTTTAAAAAATTGATTAGTACGATAAAAATATTCAAATTTGAAGACCTGAGGAGAGATGAGGGATTCAGATATAAATTTTGAGCCAATGGCTTTTAGTTTGCAGCTGAAGCCAGGGAAGAATTTAAGATGATCTACGAAGAGCATTTAGACAGAGAAAAGGTGAGAGCTCAGGACATATCCCATAGGACTTCTGACTTTCAGGCTGAGTCAGGGGAAGTGAAGGGACACAGAGGAGAAAAAAAGTCACCCAGGTAAGGAGAAAATCAGAGGAGCACGGTTTCACGAAACCCAAAGTAAGAGAAGGGGAATGCCTTCAACTGAAGAATGCATTCAATTCTGAATTGTGGAGTTCATTGGTGACCTGGGCGAATCAAGTTTTGGTGGAGTGGTGCGCAAGCAGCCCCATCTGAGGGGGTGAAGGGAAAATTGCAGGCGTGATCACAGAAAATGGGAGCAACTCTTTCGGGATTTCAGGGGTGGGCAGGTACAGATGATTGGTCAAATAATAACTTCTTAAAGTTGTAAAACACCTCTACATATCGAAATGCTGATGGGAAGGATCCTGTGTACAGAGGGAGGTTGAACAGGTAAGAGGAAAGGGATAAAATATTCCTAACAAGCAGTAGGGGTAAAATCAAGACTACGTGTCGGGGGGCGCCTGGGTGGCTCAGTCGGTTGAGCGTCCGACTTCAGCTCAGGTCATGATCTCACACTCGGTGAGTTCGAGCCCCGCGTCGGGCCCTGTGCTGACAGCTCGGAGCCTGGAGCCTGCTTGGGATTCTGTGTCTCCCTCTCTCTCTGCCCCTCCCCTGCTCACGCTCTGTCTCTCTCTGTCTCAAAAATAAATAAAAACATTAAAAGAAATTAAAAAGACTACGTGTCAGGAAGCTAGGACAGGAAGTAGGGTGGTTTCTCTAGTGGGAGACAGCACACCATGAGAGTTGAGACTGGTTTAGGCTCCAAAGGCAAGATGCTCTTTTCAAAACCCCTAACCCTCTCTATTTAACTTTGGGTAAACTGATCAATCCGCCTGTGTTTCAGTATCCTTCCTGGCCAAAGCAGGAAATAATTATAGACCCGACCACACGAGGTTGTTATAAGTATTGAATGAAAAGCTTCGAAGAATGCCTGTGTGAACACCCAGACACCCACAGAGCTTAACATAGTGTCCTGCATTTTAGAAGCATTATTTTGAACAATATTATATAATAGGGGTGAAGAAAGAAAATACTCATGCAGTACAAACAAACCAGCCTGATTTAAAAATCAGAGGCCATTTTCTGACTAACTGAATGTCTTCACTAAATTACTTTACCCCTGAGGGGTAATTTATACTTTTTTAAAAGCTGGAATATAAATACTTACATGCATAGCTGTGATAAAGATTAATATCTAGGGGCACCTGGGTGGCTCAGTCGGTTAAGTGTCTGACTCTTGATTTTCGGTCAGGTCATGAACTCCTGGTTTGCGGGTTTGAGCCCCATGTCGGGCTCTGGGCTGGCGGCATGGAGCCTACTTGGGATTTCTCTCTCTCTCCCTATTTCTCTGCCCCTCCCCTGTTCATGCTCTCTCTCTCCCTCCCTCTCTCTCTCTCGCTCTCTCTCCCTCTCTCTCTCAAAATAACTAAAGTTAAAAAAAATATCTCCCCCTCTCTCTCAAAATAACTAAAGTTAAAAAAAATAGCATCCTTTAAAAAAAAGATTAATATCTAAAGCAGTTCAACTCCAAATGAGATCTGGATATCAATGCTAGTATAGCAAGTGTTTGATTCCAATCTGTGAGGAGTACAGAAATTGAGAGGAAGTCTTCAAAAACATTCTCAACAAAGTTACGTCTCTTAAGTCAAATAATAATTTTTTTTCAATATATGAAATTTATTGTCAAATTGGTTTCCATACAACACCCAGTGCTCATCCCAAAAGGTGCCCTCCTCAATACCCATCACCCACC
Source organism: Panthera onca (assembly GCF_046562875.1). NCBI lineage: Eukaryota > Metazoa > Chordata > Mammalia > Carnivora > Felidae > Panthera > Panthera onca. The sequence goes on along the minus strand of NC_138357.1, from coordinate 9,820,640 downwards.
CTCCCCTCCCTCCCACCCCCCATCAACCCTCAGTTTGTTCTCAGTTTTTAAGAGAAGTCAAATGATAATTTTAAAATTAGGCTTGGATCATTGCTTTGTGTTTCCATATGATTTTCATATTAATGCACTTGATTGGATTTTACAGAAGTGTTAATCCATATTAGATTAGGCAAAAAACTGTTCCAACAGTATAGATAATTTGAGAAATACAAATTTGAGACTAAGGCATATTGACTTCCTTTAAACGGATGTTGGGGGCACCTGGGTGGCTCAGACGGTTAAGTGTCTGACTCTTGATTTTGGCTCACGTCATGATCTCATGGGTGGGATCACGCCCACGTTGGGCTCTATGCTGACAGTGCAGAGCCTGCTTGGGATTCTCTCTCTCCTCTCTCTGCCCCTCCCCTGCTCGCTCACTCTCTCTCTCCATTCATAAATAAACTTTAAAGAAATAAAATAAATGGATGTTGGAAAACTCCATTTATGAGCTTGTTTTTTGTACACACAGGATGGCTGGAGATTATTACAGAATAAGAAGATACAGTTGCTTCCTCACAGGAATGTACAATCTAGTATTTCTAGTATCACGTAACCACGTAATGTAGACACAGGAAACAACCAAGAAATTACAGAAAGGAACAACAATCTAGCCAAAATTATACTAATAAAAACAGACTGCCTGATGAAGTGATTATTACCCATTTTTGGAGGGGTGACATAGGACCAACACATCAATTTGGTTTGGGATTAGAGTAGAACTATACCATTCCTTAAGCTTGAGTTTATACAATTGAGACAATTCGTTAAAGTATTAATTCAACCAATATGTATTGAAAATTCAATAACCGGGCACTGTTGGATAGCTGTGAATATAGCAATGCATGAGATAGTGATGTTTTTTGTCATAGCGTTGACAGGCTCGAGTGGGAAAAGTTTTTAAAAATGCATTGAGTCACATTATTTTTAGGTAGTGATAAGTGTTGAAAACTTAAGACAGGTAAACTAGGATACTATTTGAGATAGGATCATCATTGAAAGACTCTCTGTAAGGAGATCTAAGAGAAATAAGACACCTAAGAGATCACAGAGACCTAAGAGAAATAAGGGAGTTGGCTATGCTGATATTTAGGAAAGGAGTGTTCCAGAGAGTGTGGGATAGCAAGGGCAGAGGTCTTGAGATGAGAATACGTGTGCCGTGTTTAAGGAATAGCAGTGGAGGGGTGCCTGGGTGGCTCAGTTGGTTGAGCATCCCACTTTACCTCAGGTCATGATCTCATGGTTCTTGAGTTCAAGCCCCACGTCGGGCTCTATGCTGAAAGCTCAGAGCCTGGAGTCTGCTTTGGATTCTGTGTCTCCCCGTCTCTGTGCCCCTCCCCTGCTCACGCTCTGTCTCTGTCTCTCAAAAATGAATAAACATTAAAAAAAAAAAAAAAGACTACCAATGGAGTCTTTGCAAGTGGGGAAAGAACAGTGAAGAGGAGAGCAGTAAAAGATGAGGTCAAAGAAATATTGGAGACACAGATTTGCAGGGAATTTTATGCCAAGGTAAGGCTTTTTTGGCTTTTACTTGGATTGAAATAGGAAGCCACTTGTGATTTTTAGCGGAGGCATCAATGATTTCTCTTACATTTATTTAAAAAAAAATTTTTAATGTTTATTTATTTTTGAGAGAGAAAGAGAAAGAGAGACAGAGCGCACAAATGGTGGAAGGGCAGAGAGACACAAGGAGATACAGAATCCAAAGCAGGCTCCAGGCCCTGAGCCATCAGCCCAGAGCCCGACGTGGGGCTCGAACTCACGAACCGCGGGTCCATGACCTGAGCCAAAGTCAGATGCCTAACCGACTGAGCCACCCAGGCGCCCCATGATTTCTCTTACATTGCAAAGATAATTCTATGTTATGAAAATGGAGGAGTGCAAAAGAAGAGACAGGGAGAACGGCAAGGAAACTATTGTGACAGGCCAGGTAAGGGATTACGGATGAATAAGGACAGAGAAGGCACGGTTGGTGGGTCCACTGTGGTGAGAAGTGGTAGATTCTGACCATCGCACAAATCTCCCTGTAACGTGCACCTGAGGTAACTTTCCAGTACGAATTCTTACTCTGTCTAGTGCAGTGACAACAATAACACCAATAATAATAAAAACTATTAGCTGAGTGCATATTATGTTCCACACACTTTTCTAAGCAATCATGGAATAGTTGAAAAGACATAACATGTTTCACATTCTGCATGTGTCAGCCTATGTGCAAGGCTGTCTTTCTCCCATGAGATTATGAGCTTTGCAAAGGTAACGGCCATATCTTACTTATTCTTACCCCTCCTATAGTATGCAGAATTCTGCACCGAATGTAGTATTTACTCAGTAAATATTTGTCGTGTTGATTCATAAAGGTGGGGAGAAGATTAATGAAAGAAATTCCCTACACTCAGCATGCCAAAAAAGGACGATCCTTGCAGAAACTGACGTGAACCCAAGGAAACCGGGTATTGTTGGCATAACCGATTCCACAGACTTCCAGAACTGGCACAGAACAGAAGCTATTTCACCAGCTTTCCCCAAGAACAGACTCCACCGCCCCATGTAACTATCCTTCGTGGCACTCAATGGGTACAACTTTACAAACATGTGAGTGACCCCCGTGAATATGTGATCGAAGTCTGGATCCTCCACAAGAATGTCAACTCCAAGAGAAGAGAAACCGTGACTGATTTTCAACACGTTACCCCCACGCTTAGCACAGCACCTGGCCTACAAATAAGCAGTTGGTATTTATCAACTAAATGTCTTGAAAGAATGGTTATTAATTATTACTTAGTTTTATTTTACTACCTTGATTGAACTAATGAATTTAAAGCCAACGACCATTACTGACGAGAAGGGTAGGCCCGCCACACAGCCAACACAGGTGATCCATGCATTAATAATCCGTCTTTCCATTGGGCACAGCAAAGACTCCAATTACTGAACTTACTAAATGATTAGCTTTTCAACTGATACTTTGTTTCATCTGTGGGATTCCCAAAGAAATGACGTGATAGGTTTATTCAACCAATTAGCGGGTGTGATTCAATTGATAAAATTTGTTTTTCACAGCCTATCGATAGAGCCTCAGGTTTCGGTCAGAAAAAATAAATGCTTGTGACTAAATTCACAGGTCAAGGCCTCTTCTGACGGCATCATAATTACCTATAAAGTCAGCTCTCTTTTTTTGCCATTAGCAGTGTAATGCTTTATCCTTGGATATTCACTTTTCTACAAATTAAGTCACACAATCAATCTCATTAAATAATGCATCTAATTAGATGTCTATTAAATTTTTATAATGAGAACGAGTCATAGGGTTCATTCTAAACAAGTAGAAGTTCATGCAAGTAAAATATATAGCTGTTGCAGTAAGTCATTCTCATACCCATACTGGTGAACATTATAATTAAGCTCTTTGGGGGCAGACTGTAAAATTTCTCGGCACAAAACCATAGGCGTACATTTAAACTATACAACAACTTAGAAAAAAGAGAAACCATCAGATTGCTTTCCTCTCTTCGTCCTTACAGACAGCACTCTTTGCGATTTCATTTTCCTAAGAGAGAGAGATGTAGGTTAACAGGACTGAAAGAAATAAACTCATAATCGGCAGGCTTTTGGACATCTGTCAGTAGTTTAGTGTGCACGGTCTGTTTGGATTCTTTCGACTTGAGAAAATAGTACTCCAGCTCACAGAGGTCCCCGACCAGGGAGGACTTCTTACAGTTTCCCTACCAGTTTAAGAAGGCAGATTTTATGTTCAGCTCAGATAAAAAAAAATGTACCTTGTTCCACAGTTCTCAGCTCCTTTTAGGTTCTCCAAGTAGATCTGTCCAACAGTAAAACACGCTGCCTGAGGAATTAGTACCCTTTAAGTCGACATGTTCAAGCAGAGGCTGAATTTGTGAACAGCCATCTGTTGAAGATATTGGATGGCATGATACAGATGATCTGAGAGGCTACTGTACTTCTAGGAATTGTTATTTAAAAGTCCCCACCAAAACACGGATTTATAAAATATGGCTACCAAAGATCATTATTTTTAGATGCTCCTTTCTAATGGCTAGCTAATCTTTCAAAGTAACAATTGATGATTTGACAAAGACAGGATATTATCCCTGGTGTTATGATTGAAGAATCTGTTGAGAATACTTTTCCAGCCACAGGACATACAGACTGAATGTCAGAGTCAGCTGAAAACAATCTCTGGAACATATTCCTCTAAACCTATATCCTGCATCAGTGTTGGTCAAATCTCCTTTGGGGCATCAAGAAAATATGGAACTTAGATACATAGTTAAGATGATCAAATATGGAAATTCATAATATCTTTTAATGATAATAGGCAGGCTACGGGAAACCAGGACTATTCTTTCAAAGTCTGACTTACATACATTTGACCATTACGGGGCATCTTCACATATCCAATCCAAAACCTGAATTTAGGGTAAAAAATATAAGACAAATATCTCTCATACCATATATATATATATCTTATACTATATACACAGTATTCTTCTATTCTATTTAGGAGACTTTTTAACGAAATAAAATTCATTTTTCACACAACCATAAAAGTCTTTTTCAATTCTATAAAATTGTTTCTGATCCCCAAAGTAAACTAAAGATTTGACCAATAGGGAAGGAAGCCACTGAATTGGTGAGTCATTTCTTTGACCACACATTCTAAATCTCTGCTTCACCCCTTGGAAAGTCAATCACTGAGCCTCCGTATGAAGGAAATGGAAGAGCCTTGGAGACTAAAAGATATTATTACATTCATTTGGTAAAATTATCATAACATCTAAGCATTGCATAACTTTAGTTTTCCACTGTTTCAGGCTTTGTATCATCTTTTTAACTCATTATTTTCAGTAGGACATGTGACAAAAGGTCCAAGAGATTTCAAAGCTATGAATTACAGTAAACAAAAAGTATTCACTGAAAACACATCACACTTTGGTCTGGAAATAGAAGTCCCAACCATAGTTATGCAAAACTAAGATCTTAAGTTGGTGGGTAGTTGTTTTGGGTGTGAATTGTAAGGCAATCCTCGCTTCTGTTATTATAATCTGATGAGAATTCAGCATAAGTGCTTTCTTAAATTTATGAGTATCAAACTCTTTTTAATCTGGCTTTCATACATTTCTCATGTTTCAGGGATGTTGACCCCTCATGGCAAATTAGAAGAAAATCGAACTAACCTGCATTTGCATTGGTAATATCTTCATACAAGTAAAAGAGCTCATAAAAAATGTGTATGTTGATTCCTATTGTGCATTCTTCAAGATACACCAAATAGAATACTGACCATCTCAACCTGAATAGATAATACTAACCTGAGTAAAAAAAAAAAAAATATATATATATATATATGTGTGTGTGTGTGTGTGTGTGTGTGTGTGTGTGTGTTAATCATATCATGTTGAACTGCAAAGAAGTGTGCATAGCACACCAGGGAAGAGATCAGCTCACGTGGCCATTGCAAGACAGGCCTATAATTATTGGTGGTCCAAGTAATATTTAGTTCTTCTGTACTTGAGCTGAACAAGGTAGATAAAAATTCTTTCAAACCCCGGCTCGATCCGTTTCAAGTTAATGTCTTTCTGCTTTGGATAACACTAGGAGTTTTATAATACAAAACGTCATACTCTGTGTCTCAGTATATTTAGAGATTAAAACAATTCACAATCCATGGTTTAGTTTTAAAAGTATATAAATGGATTAACTCACTATATATCTAAATAGGCCTGTACAAAGGAGGGGCAAACAGAGAGCATATGGACATCCTATGTGCTTTAGAGATATTATCTAGATTTTGAATTACTTATGCATTTATTTTATCTAAGCACCTCTGAAGATGAACTTCACCTTTGTCCCCTTGGTATCTCTAACCTATGGACTGGTTCAGGTCCCATGCGGCTTGTTCTCAATGCCTGACATATTTCTTGCAATAACTCAGGTTCCATTTCATACCACTGGCAGAACCTGCTACATTTAAGAATGAACAAAAAGCAGAATCAGACCTATAGATGCAGACAACAAACTGATGGCTGCCAGAGGGGAGGGGGCGGTGGGATGGGCAAAGCGGATGAAGGGGAGAGGGAGATACAGGCCTCCAGTTACAGAATGAAAAAGCCATGGGAGTCAAAGGCACGGCGTAAGGAATATGGCCGACAATAATATAATCGCACTGTGTCTAGACACATTGTAGCCACACTTGCGGTAAACAGAGCACAAGTATAAACTTGTAGAATGTTGTATACCGGTACACCTGAAACTAATGTAACATTGTGTGTCAACGGCCCCCAAATAAAAACTTAAAAATAAAGCAAGTAAAAACGAATATACATTTCACTGATCAAAATGACATGACAACCGAATGGCACATAACAACAAGTCGATAACCTTGTACTGGACATCGCAACAAACGGTTCCCGTAACTAATTACCTAAATAACCAAGTAATAAAGAGAAAGAAAGTAAACAAGCTACTTGGCGGGCAGAAAAAATGTGTATTGTTAGCGACTTTTATTTTTCACTTAGTTTTCATACATAAGCCTACATTGAAGGCTATGCATACCCAGTAGAAAACATTAGCACTAAAGGAAATATAGCCAGAGAGTCAGACTTATTCAGGGAGTTTTCTCCTATTCTCACTTCTGTAAACAGGACCATTAACAATTTAAAAAGGCCCAACTTACTGAGTGGAATGTACATTTCTACCAATTCCTTTTCTAAGGCTTAATTTTTTTCTTAGTTTGAAATTTTTTAAAAACTATCCAACAATCACTCCAGATACATTTTTAAAAAGTTCACATTTAATATACATCAATATATATATATTTATATATCACATTTAATATACATATAAATATATAATTTAAAATAGGTTAGGAGGTTAGCCATATTAATGTGTGTCATAATATGCAAAATTTTATAATGCTGCAATTTAAGAGCTGGAAAGTTATCATTAAATATTCAAGTGTACAGAGTAGCTCACATAATTTAATCAGGAACTTTGTTAACGACTTCAATGATTTGCAATCAAATAATTTTCCTCTTGTCCATTCCATTCCACTTGGAATATATAAATATAGATTAAAAAAAAAACCAGAAATGACTATGATTATACCTATCTAAGGACAAAAATTTCCATATTTTTTGATTCCATAGAAGCAGCCTGCTGTGACTCAGAATTGAAAAATGTAGCTAATTTATCTTCTAAAATTCATTAGGTTTATCTCCGAAGTTCATTATGTAATATTAGTAGCCTTGTGCAAAATGCAACCATAAACAAAATTGATTGTGCCACTCAGTGCCTCACTGTTGAACGAATAATCAAGACAAAAGGATAAAGTATCTGGAAGCCAACCAACGCCTACACGAAGAAAATACAAAAGTTATAGAAAATACAAATCATGTCTATTGAAAAGCATCAGGAACTACTGAAGAAGCAATGACCAGCGGGGTCAAGATTCTGAAGGGAGGAAAAACACCGAGAGGCCAGCTGACAAGCCAGTAGATGCTTTTACTCCCAGGAGGCCTTGTCATTAAAAGAGCTCAGGGCAAGAAATGCAGTCTTTGACCAGGCAGATGCTGTTGCTGGGGAACGAAGATACAAGCAAAGAGTCTGTCATTATCACCCACTAGAGAGAAAATTGAAAGCTTCTCAGCACGAAATCCCAGGAAGAAGGGCAAAGTAGAAAACTGGTCGTTGCCTACATATGGTTTTATCCTCAAGAAATTTACCAAATTCTGAAGCTACAAGCGGCAGGATGCTAAAAGCAAAGCTGAGGTCTTCCGCAAAGTTGTGTAAAGTTTTCTGCAACAGTTTACCTTTGCTGAGAGACGAAAGTGAAAGCTCGGGACCAGCTAGGGAAAGGGATCCTAGTTATCATACTAGACTCTGCATGGAAAACTCTGGATGGCCACGCTGATGTGGCGTCAGTGTCCACTCACAAATCTTTGCATGCAGGAAAATAACATCACCTGGGGCTTCAAACGTGTAACTAATGATTTGTCTTCAGTTAAAAAACAAAACAAAACCAAAAACAAACAAATATATATATATATATATATATATATTTATATATATATATATATATATACATATATATATATAAATCAATACACACACACACACACACACATATATATATATATATATATATATATATATATATATATATATATATATATATCAATCACTCCCACCAAGAGACAGGACTGTTATGACTAAAAGCAAGGGAAAAAACATCATACAGAAACGGCAGAGGTACCTCCAACGTTGCAGATGGAAGACAAAGATGGAGAAAAGAGAAAAAATGTGGATGATCTGAGCAGAAAAGTTTGGAGCCAGGACACAAGGCTGTTGCTGGGCCCATAACAGCATCTGCAGTTGGTGGCCTGTTACCAGAGACTTGGACAGGTGTGGATCTTGTCTGGTTCCTGGTGGGACAAGACTGTCTCTGGACATTGCTCTGTAGAGTCTGGCTAGGACAACGGCTTTAGGGTCTACAGTTGGATCTAAAGGCAGCACCCCCCCCCCCCGCCCCCCGAGAGATCTGTCGCCAGTGGGAATCCAGTCTCAGGGTTGTTCAGCGTCAACAGTTGGGATCAAAGTCTGTGGACCAGGCTCTGGAGGCACAAGTGGGCATGTCTCTCGTCGGGTCGCTGGCAGGAAGGACCCCTCCCTGACTGTGGCTGGCAGGACCTGGAGGCTAGTAGAGGTTCGTTTCAGGATGTCCAATGGTGTATCTGCGAGTGTCTCCCGCTGGGTCCCTGGCCTAGCAGGACTGCTTGCTACCGTGGCTGGGAGGGGTGAGAGTCCAGTCACAGAGCAATTTCAGAATGTACAGTAGGACCGAGTTCAATGGGTTTGCCTCCATGGACTCCCAGACAATGGCCAAGAGGAGCTAGAACTGAGTGAGTCATGGGCCACTTCTACATCCAAAGCCAGGAGTCAGGTCTGTGGGTCTATTACCCCGGGCAGGGGTATGCGTGAAACTGTGCTGAAGCTGAGTCTACAGTCAGTGGGCACCTGGGAGAGCCCCAATTCTGACATCTTGCTGATGTCACCCCCTTGGAATGTGTTTCTTGCAGTGCTAAAAGTAAACACTCTCAACCTCGCCTTCCATACGCAGCTGGATTATCTTTTCTAAATGAAGTAAAAATGAATATATTTCCAGACAGTAACTGAGACGTATGTCACCAGGAAATGTCCAAACTGTTCTTGGGGCAGAGAGAAAAGGATCTAAGGTGAAAAGATTAAAATCCAGAAAGGAACAAAGAGCAGTAGGCAAAGGTAAATATAAATTAATATTTACTGTTCCTACATAAAACTTGCCATGCCTCTTGTGTCTTCCGATATACCTGGAATAAAACTGCACGATGACAAGAATGCAAAAGTCCTGGGGTAAAAGGAGCAGAAGGTAATGGAGTTAAAATCTTTCGGGATGATAAAATTGTGGGAGAGCTGGGAAGAGTAACATTTATTAGGCTGTAATAACTCAAGAAGCATGTTGTAGTATCTAGAGATCCACTAAAAGATAGCAAAGAATGTGTAAGTGACGTGTTTTACAGGAAACTGATGTGTGGGTATAAGTTAGAGAGACTGAGAAAGAAGAGAGGCAGAGAAATGATGAATGTAAGAGAAGGTAAGAAAGAAAAATTAATATGGGAGGACCAGTAAAATAGAATCCGAGTTTGCCTCAAAGCAAATTTTTCTGACTGTGGAAATTTTCGAACCCTCCCATAATTCCATTAATTTGAAGGGCCAAGGTTCTACAACAGTGGGGTCTTTAATTCCCTTCTCATAACATCTCCATCCAGCAGACGGCAGAACTCCTTTTGAATGAGGAACTGATTCAACCATTTTTACGAGCTCATTAGTGAAGACGTACTGCAGAGAAAGCAAAAAAATACAGTAATTCAGAACACGGAGTGCTCAGAATTACTATAGGACGTGAAGGTGATAATTGGACAGATTTGGCCTAAATGCAGCAGTACACCAAGAACAAAACTACACAAGACATCTGAGTAAGTGCTGGTAAAAGTGAGTTCATGAAACCTTGCTCTCACATTCTTATAATCTAGTAAGGGAGACACAGGGAAACAAATAATCTCAATCCTGATTTGATATGTATATAAACCAGATATTGTCATGGGCCTCCAAAAAGTAAGAAAGTAATGAGAAATGCCAACTGGATTTTGCAATTGAATGGGCACTGGTGACCTTAGTGAAATTAGTTCCTGCTGTCTGTAAGGATGAGAGTAAAATTGTAGTGGTTGAGAAGGGCAAAAGTGGTAAGAGAATGGGGAAAGAAAATACTGACTAGTGATTAAAACGTTTTGATTTAAAGCTGAAAAAAAATTAAGGCAAGAGCTACATAAAATGAGGAGTTAAGGTGAAGAGGCTACGATAATGCGGTATGTGTTGAAGTGGGCAATGGGGATATATATTTATCAACTTAAGGGGGAAGGAGTAGGAAAATAAGAAAAGAGAATGATCTGCTTGGGAGATGGAAGGGGACGGAATGAATAGTACAGGACAAGAGATTACATACAAGAGGAAAGATCCCCCTCCAAAGTTACCGGACTTTACAGTGGAACTGATTTTTCCTCTAGTTAAATGTTTTCGTCTAAGTCTTTACTACTAGGCAAATACTTCTTCCCATTCACATTTTCATAGGATGTTCAGGCCCCACAAGCACAGACTTCATATCTCTAAAGCTATTAATTCTTCTCTTTTGGCCTCTAACTGGATACCTAATTTGTCAGTTCAGGAATCATCCTCTTTGTCCTTTCCAAACCTACTGGATGTTGCCACGACTAGAAACCAAGGTTCTTCCAACAGGGCTATTAGGGGATAACAAACAAAAGGAGCCGGTGGTACGTTCCCCACGATGTGAGGAGGGTTCTGAGTTTCTATGGGGAAGTGGTTGGTGTAGATATCTGCTGATGCTCAGTCAGTACAATATTGTGAGGGTTTGGAACCATTGCTGAAAGGCCAGCAAGTGAAAAGATCAGATCGGAATCACAGGTGCACACAGACGTCTCCACAATCCTCCAAATCCCAGCAACACAACACAGGTCTCTCTCATACCGTACCAGTCACCTCACAGCCCAGTGACTACCTCATTGCTCTGCTAAGAGTTGCAAACTCAAATGCCTACCTAGGAAGGGCAGGCAATCGAAAGAGACCATAGGACATACGTAAGATGAGAGGCCATAATGGGATCCGGATAACCCGAAAAAGATTGTATCCTACCTTAAATTATGCAAGTCAATGTTTCTTTCTATAGTGGAGGGAAGTTGTTAAGAGCATCGCTGAGAGCCAAGAGGGATCTTGAAACACGACACTTATGGAATCTAGTCTTAATTACACTCCTCAAAGTCTCTAATAACAGTATTTTTAAGTCTCAGTCTTCAGACCAACAAAGTGAAGCACGTGGGTGCCAAAACCTCCGAATTCCTATCCCTTCAAATTTTACGATTCTTTTTTTACCCCAAGGGAATTTCATTTGATTATTCCTAAATATTGCTACTCATTTTGGCTAAAAGAAAAATTGTACAGCACTCCCCACCTGCCAAAGAGTACATTTTAGTTTCATGAGTGCATTAAAACACCTTAAGTAAACAACCAATTACTGACATATTTATTGACATTTTCAGAAGCTAAACCTGGGGTGAAATGTTAGACTAGTAGGAGAATGTGTAATATTTGCAAGGAAAAATGTGATTTGATAAGAAAGATGTTAAAAGCTTAACTATGAAATTTCCAAGTATTCTAAAATTGAAGCACTTTCTGATATGATGTGAATAGTTTTAAAAACTTTGCCTTAGATGAATACAAACAATTCCACAAGAGTGGTAACAAAGGCTAGGGAGTCCGCGAAGAGGGAAAGTTCTGGAAGCTAGCAAGCAAAACAGAAGTATATGTCCTTACATTACTTTGTCTTTGCCAGAATGTCAGCTAGGCATAAAGGAATCTCAATGGAGCTAATCGAGGTCCCTAAGGAAGGAAAAGATGATTTTTAATACCTGATTAGGGAATGCATTAGCTCAGGCTGCCATAACAAAATACTATAAACTCAGTGGCTTGCACAACAGAAATTTCTCTGGAGACTGGAAGACTGGAGCTCTGGGGACTGGAAACCCAAGATCTGTGTGACAGCATGAGCAGTTTCCAGGGAGAGCTTTCTTCCTGACTTGAAGATGGCTACCTTCTTCTTGGGGTTTGCTTACGTGACCTTTCTTTGGTGTATTTGTGTGTAAAGACACCATTACTATCATGTTATCACCCTTATAACCTTATTTAACCTTAATTACCTCCTAAAACTTCTATCTCCAAATAATAGTCACAATGGGGATTAGGGCTTCAAAATATGAACTCTGAGTGGACATAATTCAGTCCATAGCAGGGGTGTGAGAAAGAAAGAAACGAAGAGTAATGTTTTTCCTTTATTTAAAAATGACTAACATATAATCCAAAAGGAATACTTACTGACTTCGGATCAAGATGGTAAACTGAGTATATGTATATACTGGCCTACCTTCCAAAAGCCCATTAAAAGTATGTACACAAGGAAATAAACATAGAACAGTAAGGAAAATGAAGGGTAATGAGAGATCATCCTTAGAAGGTAACATCTTCTCGTCAAATTCTGTAAGAAAAAAGTAGATGTCAGCACACTAATGCATAGAACAAAGGGGAGGAAGCCACCATCCAGAATCGACACACGGGGAAACTTAAAACTGAGGTGGGAGCCAATCTTTCTAGTATAGCATTGGAAAAACCACACATTCTTGGTTGGAATGTATGCATATGGGATCAAAACAGGAAAGAGGGCAAATACGTAAGAGGGATGTGAAAGGAATGTCTGTATGTGATAACATCGACCACTTTCCATTCCTGTTAATATAGAATCAGCTCTGTGATCTTCACTAAAAGATTGTTCTCTAAAGAAATTACAAGTTTAGCCTCGAAGAGATGGGCTTCTTGCACACCACGTGCGACGTGGTATGGAACAGAAGAACATGGGTTTGTTATTAACCAATTTTCTGAAGCACAACAAAGCAAAATAGAGTAGGCTACCGTACGCATTTGATTACACAGAACTCCTTTAAAGAAGGAAGGACACTATCAGGTAAACAATCCACATTACAAATAAGTAACCTAGGCCTTCATTTAAAAAAAAAAAATCGGGGCACCTGGGTGGCTCAGTCGGTTGAGCGTCCGACTTCGGCTCAGGTCATGATCTCGCGGTCTGTGAGTTCGAGCCCCGCATCGGGCTCTGTGCTGGCAGCTCAGAGCCTGGAGCCTGCTTTCGATTCTGTGTGTCTCTCTCTCTCTGCCCCTCCCCTGCTCATGCTCTGTCTCTCTCTCTGTCAAAAATAAATAAACATTAAAAAAAAAAAAAAAAAAATCATTCATCAGCAAGTATAAGCATATATTTGAAGAGGCTGATGGAAAAAATAGAAAAATTAAAGAAGATCAAACCAAATACATTTAAAAAAATTTTTAATCTTTATTTATTCTTGGGCGCCCCCAAACCAAACATTTTATACTTGAGGAAATAGATGCAAGTCAAGGAAGAGAAAAGGAACAAAAAATCTAATTAGACTCCTCAAGTATATGTGAAATGATACCAACTGCACCGATAAAATAAGGACAGAATGTTTTATGAAGGCAACTATACGTACAAGTAAGAATTTGTAGAAATTAAACATCAGCAATTTTAAAAGGGGAAGTCCTTAAAAAGGATATAACATATAGTCAAGGATATCTCTTAAAAATAAAGTAAAATGGAGGCACCTGGGTGGCTCAGTCAGCTAAGCATCCGACTTCAGCTCAGGTCATGATCTCGCAATCTGTGAGTTTGAGCCCCACATCGGGCTCTGTGCTGACGGCTCGGAGCCTGCTTTGGATTCTGTGTGTGTCTCTCTCTCTCTCTCTCTCTCTCTCTCTCTCTCTGCCCCTCCCCTGCTCATGCTCTGTCTCTCCCTGTTTCAAAATTAAATAAAACATTAAAAAATTAAAAAAAAAAGAAATTCCAGAAAGAACAGCGAGAGGAGGTTACCAAAGGGGGAAAATATTACTTGTAAATCATGAGAGTAATAACTCTTTCCAGCTAAGAGACTCATCACGTACCAAAAAGGATGTATTCGTTAACTCAACCAGCACTGATGCAGAGCCTACTAAGCTTAGGCCCTTTATGGATGCTGGCAATACAGCGATGAACGTAACAGATAAAACGTGAAAATCGCCCTGTCCCTACGCAGCTTACATTCTAGATGAGGGAGACAACAACAAGTGAAGAAATAACTGATATACACAGGGTGTTGGATAGTGAGACCTGCTATGAAGAAGAGAAGACAATAAAGGATGAAGTGCTGGGGCTTGGTATTTTAAGTAGGTTAGAATAAGCCTCTCAAATAAAGGTCATATTTGAACAGACATTTGAAGAAATTAAGGGACTACGTATACAGACATCTGGTAGCAGAGAGGTCAATATACCTGGAACCGAATAAGCAAAAAGGAGGAAAGGCTTTGTAAGCCACTGTGAACTCTGGACGTCCCTCTGCATGAAATGAAAACTCGGGAGGGTTTTGAGGGTAGTGATGGTGATTTGCTATTTCCATTTTTAAAAGTCCTTCTGGGCTCTCTTGTAAGAATGGACTACAGAAAGACAAGAACGGAAACATGGCTCTTGTTTTTGTTTCTTTCTTTTTGTGAGAGAGAGCATGAGCGAGGCAGGAACAGAGAGAGGGGGAGAGAGAATCCCAAGCAGGCTCCACGCTCAGCATAGAGCCCACCGCGGGGCTTGATTTCACGAACCGCAAGATCGTGACCTGAGCTTAATCAAGAGTCGGACACTTAACTGACTGGGCCACCCAGGCACCCCAGGGTCCTATTTTAAGGGTAAAGGATGAATGAATTCTAGATGAAAACACAGACCCTTCTACTTCAGCAAAAGTATCTACCAAGTCCTTCATAAAACAATGCTCACAACTACTGCAAAATGAGGTCAGGGACACCAAAGACTACCTTTAAAAGTACTCTTTCATATCCCCATCTATCAGTTTCTCTACTGCAGATGGAAACCATCTGATGGCCATTTTTTTTTATGATACTTAGGGCCTTTTTCACACTTTTAACAGTCTTAGGCAATAATACTATATTTATTTCTAAAAGAGATCCAACAATTCAAATTCTAGGCTCAATAGGTTATATCACTCCTTATGACACCGGTAATACGTAATTAATTGTTGCTTTTAAAAAAAAATCATGTGATTTTGCAACACAGAAAGGTCTTTGCGAAACTGAATACCCTGACACTGAAGCCGGAAATCAGCATTCATTTTCTACGTGGAAGTGGCTCCTGAAACCAGATCCTATGTACCTTTGTTGCTCCTGGAATTGGTTTATTTTGATGAGTTCCCAAATCACTTCTCATGATTCTTATGAGATTAAGAAAAACACAAGTATGATAGATAAGGTGAAGAGAAATGACATCAGTTAACCCCATATTAGTTCATTTTCAGTGTACCTGCAAACGCACAGATGTTCTTCCTATAATCATATTCCTCGTTTCTTACTAAGGTGAAATTTACATGACATAAAATCAGTTATTTCAGGGGCATTAACTATATTCACCACACTGTGCAGACACCACCGATATTTAGTTCTAAAACTTTTGCAGCATCCCAAAGAAACTATATCCAGTAAGCCATCTTGCTCCTTAGCCCCTGACAACAATCAATCCATTTTCAGTCTCTATGGATTTGCCACTCTGGACATTTCATATAAATAAAATCATACAATATGTGATCTCTTATGTCTGGTTACTTTGTCACTATTTTTTCACAACTCACGTGGGCTGCACCACGTATCCGTACTTTGTTCTTTTTGTGGCTATATAATATTCCTTTTTCTCTCTGTCTCTCTGTCTCTGTGTGTGTACATGCTTTTTTTTTTTTATCCCTTTATTAGCTGATGAATATTTAGGTTGTCCTCGCCTTTTGGTTACTGTGAATGGTGCTGCTATGAACACTCAGGTACACATATCTGCTTAAATACCTGCTTTTGTTACATTTGGGTATAGATCTAGGAGTGAAATTGCTGAGTCATTCGGTAATTCCTTGTTTAACTTTCTAAGGAATCCATATGTTGCTTTTGAGTTTTTATAAGTCGGGAAAATATGAAGCCGTGAAATACATCCAGTTTTCTACATTCATTGTTCAATTCTGTCAATCCCTTAAGTGCAAATTTAGAGCCCAATTTGATAGTGTTGGCATCTTTATGAAATGAGACACATTACTAAGAAAAACACTAAGGACGTTGTTTTCTCAACTTTTCAATGACCCTATAAAATTCAATTACCACTTTTGATGAAACACAAGTTCTTCATAACTTAAGAATATGATCATTCTTAAAGAAGTTAAAATGCATCTGCATTGTCAGTAAATAACATCTGAAAAAGGGAAGCCTAGCATTGCCTTAACTGCAAAAAGAAGGCAGACAAGCAAATTAAACAAGATATATAGAAATTGAAAAAGAAACAAAAACTACCAAAAGTAAAAAAAGACAAAAAAACCCCACTTGTTTTTAACATACTTCTAAAGCAGAAAATAAACTAAAACAGTCAATAAACATATGAAAATACACCCCACCTAGCAACATCTGAAGGAAGACAAAATAATACAAAAATATACTATCATTTAGCAGGCATTAAATTGGAATTGTTTTTTTAATTGCAATACCTGATGTTGGACAATTTGGAAGAAACTTACTTTTCCAATAAAAATTATACAATTTTGGGGGCGCCTGTGTGTCTCAGTCAGTTGACCATCTATCTGACTCTTGACTTCGGCTCAGGTCAGGATCTCACAGTTCATGAGTTTGAGCCCCACATCGTGCTTTCTGCTGTCTGCATGGAGCCTACTTCAGATCCTCTGTCCTCCTCCCTCTCTGCCCCTCCCCTGCTCGTTCTCTCTTTCTCTCTCTGTCTCTCTCTCAAAATAAATAAGTAAACTTTTAAAAACAATTGTACAATTTTTAAAGTTTTTGGTATATATATAATCTGGTAGTTTTTGCATTTATGCTCAGGGATTTCTAATTTAAACTTTGGCTACAAGGATGCCCATCAGAATATTGTTTATAATATCATAATGTATCAACAATCTGTCCAATAATTAAGAAAATTGAAATAACCACAATGTGTCCTCACAGTGAATACCAAGACAGCATTAAAAATAATGGGTGTGGGGTTTCATTAGAGGGTGATGAAAATGTTCTAAAATTGACTATATTAATGGTTACACAACTCTGTGAATATACTAAACCTGTTCAATTGTACTCTTTAAATAAGTGATTTTTTTAATGATAGTTATCCCAATAAACCCATTACCATGAAAATCCACAAAATTAGATACAGGAAAAAATTTGAATATGAAAGTAACATCGGAAGAAATTAAGTGGAAAAACGCAGCTTAAAAAATAGTATGAATATAATTTACCCCTTTTTATAAAATATATAAGAAAAACAATCACAAAAAATTAAAAAGCCTTCCTGCAATTGTAATCAGTAACAGAAGGTGTACACAAACCCGATTTTAATTAGAAAGGAAATAAAACCACAATAAAGAAGATATTTGTAAATTATAAGAAAATACTGCCAACAAGCATATGATATTAATGATTAATTTTCAATTGAAGGGATGATTTTCTATATAAGATACAGATTATCTAAAGGGAGAAAACTTGAGTAACACAATGATAATGGGGAATATGGAAAACGTTCAAGTATTACCTCAAATGTAGCACTATGCTCCTATTGCCTTAGAGAACACATCTTTCAAAATTCAAGATCCTCTTAATATGCTACGTAAACAGTTCCGTCGCCTACAAAAATAACTAAAATTCACATTTTAGAAACCTAGTTTAAGCTAATACTGCGATCCTGCAGAAAGAGAAGACATAGACTATTCATACGTGTACAGATTAAAAAACATTTTCAATGTATCTCAGCAAATCAAATCCATTTTTGTATTAAAAGATGCTATTCCCGATGAATACATTTTTAGTCCATCAATACATGACTTAATGTTATGAATTCTATAAATAGGTTATAGTAACGTAATAAATTATATTTTATTATCTACACTCTAAGTAGGGAGAATGAGAAAAAAAGGTTTAAGCTCCTCTGGAGAATCCTAAAAGACATTTTATTTAGCATCTGCACCTGCTGCTGCTACTCCTACGGAGCCCTTACTGTGTGTCAGTCACTGTAGAAAACACTTTACATTCATTACCTAACTTAATCTAACACAGGTTTCGGAAGGCTGCGTAGCGTATGGAAGTCAGGCAACCAGTAAATGCAGAATTACTCCAAAGGCCGTCGTCTCAGTGCAATGTTGTCTTTCTTTCAAGAATAAAGGATATATATCTTTTTTTTAAATTTTTGATAGAGAGAGACAGAGCGTGAGCAGGGGAGGGGCAGAGAGAAAGGGAGATACAGAATCCAAAGCAGGTTCCAGGCCCCGAGCTGTCAGCACAGAGTCCCCAATGCGGGGCTCGAAATCATGAACCGCGATCTCGTGACCTGATCCAGAGTCGGACGCTCAACCGGCTGAGCCACACTGGCACCCCGAGGAGATCTATCATGGTTCAAAAGCCAAATTACATCCACTGAAACAAAAGAAATGATGTCCACTATCATAATTGATATTTAATACCAGTCTTACGGACTTACCCAAGCTATGAAAAGAGTAAATGATTGAACTCTTGAAATATTGGTGATAAAATAACAATTACTTTCATGGTGACAATATTACCTAGCTAGAAAAGACAGAGGCAATAACAACATATTAGTAACAGAAGACGAAGGATCATAAACTCAATGCACAGAATCAATAATTTCCTTATAAATGAGAAAATAGAAACATAGCTTATTCAAAATTATAAAATTATAAATATGTAAAAATATATAAAATGATAAAACATAAATACTGCATTTATTATCTTAAGAAATCTAAAGCATATTATCGAGAGACTTAAAAGGACTTTCAGAATTCTCCTTTTGGAGAAAGGAATCAATATACCCTCATTATTTTTAAAACAGCACCAATTATTCTGAATTTCACCGAAAATTAATGTTTAGAAGTTATGAAAACCAAGGGAAAAAGTCTTGCACAAGTGATCACTAAAACATGTAAATAAGCATATTAAAGAGTGGATGTATTATTCACACAAGTCTAGACACACAGAGCTGTGGAACAGAATATAATGTCTGGAGAACTGAGAATATTCATGAATGCATTATATGATAAAATATTTGTTTCAAATAGTCATGGAATAAAAAAATCCACTGGCTATACGCTATTGTTATTTGTATTTTGATAATCACACATGAAATACATCACAGATGAGTTAAATAATTGAAAGCAAAAAAACTATAAAATATCTTCCTTAACAAGGAAAATTTAAAGAAATGATATCATCATATCGTGGGACTGTCATGAAAATTACAAAATTATACTTCTCGGAAAATCTGTGACCAACTTGGGAAACTTGTGTGAGAAGTAAGGATAAACCGAACTTTGTGAAATATGACCTAACTCTGTCAAAATTTAATAGTGATTGACTTCTAACCAATAAAATTATGAGAACTCTATTTTTATTTTACCTTTATTTTCAAATTTGTTACAGTGAGTGCACATTATTTTTGTTATCTTTTTTAAATGTTTACTTATTTTGAGCAAGTAGGAGTGGGGGAGGGGCAGAGAGAGAAAGAGAGAGACAGAGAGAGAGAATATTCCAAGCTGGCACCACATTCAGCGTAGAGCCTGACGTGGGGCTCCGTCATGTGACCGTGAGATCATGATCTGAGCCAAAATCAAGAGTCAGACACTTAAGTGACTGAGCCATCCAGGTGCCCCTATTTTTACGTTTTAAATTACATTTTCTCGATATATGCCTTGAATAGCATAAAGTGGATACATTTTGTGGGTACAACGTGATTAGTATTGACAACTGTTTTACATACACGTAGCTATACAACAAGAAGGAGAATAGTTTCTTTACCCTGTAAAGGTAGCTCATGCTCGTGTCCAGTAATTTCCTCATATGCTTGGACACAGGAAAATACTGACAGGCTTTACCTCGCTATATTTTTATCTAGCATTTCACATAAAACCATACAGAATGCATTTTTTCGTTCCTACTTTTTTCTACCATGTTGTAAGATGAATCCGTGTTTTGTGTATCAGTGGTTGGTTCCCTTCTTTTCCCTACGAAGTAGCCCATTGTAGATTTCTTTCCTGTCTTCTGCAACAAACTGCCACACGGTGGGTGCCTTAAAATAACAGCTTTACTGCCTCATAGTTCTCGAAGCGAGAAGTCCAAAATCAAACTGTTGGCAGCACAGCCCTCCCTCCAAAAGCTCCAGGGGAAAAACCTGCCATGCCTCTGCTAGCCAGTCGTTGGTTTTCCTTGGAAGCTCATTACGTTGGCAAAGACCCTACTTCCAAAGAAGGCCATATTCACGGGTTCTGGGGCATCCGTCCCAGTCCACATTAAATATGAAGTCTTTGAATTCGTGAATGGCCTATCTTAGCAGGAATTCATGTCTTCTTAAATTTTTCTCAGCAACGTCTACTGTTCAGTGTATGTCTTGTGCATATTTCGTTACATTTATCGTTAATCCATATACTATTATGCTATTGTAAATGATAAGTAAATGCTTTTGCAATTCGTTGTCGCCAGTGCGCAAAGTACACTTGCCAGCATCACACATTCCTTAGTAATTTCTACATCCACGATCGTCTAATACTCAAATAAACAGAGTTCCTCCTCAGGCTGTATACCTCCAGATCTTTTCGTACCTGGTTTCGTGTGCTGGGGTCCGGAGGACAATTCAAATGGTGAATGCGGATATACTTTCTTTGTTCCTGATTTTAGGGCTTAAGTTTTCACAAGTACAACTTTCCTAAGATGTCTCTTATGAGGTAAACACCCTTCTCTCCTAGTTTGCTGAGGTGGGCATAATACTATGGTTTTCTCCACTTGTGGGTTAATGTATGGGATAACACTGATTTTCAAATTTGTTAAACCCATCTGACATTCAAGGTTAAAAAAGACCCATCTTGTCATGATGTATTATACATTTTATACGTTGATGGGTTCTATTAATGTTTTCTAGGTTTTTGCATCTGTATCTATGATAGATGTTTGTAGTTTTCTCTTGCAATTTCTAGGTCACATTTTGGTATCAGAACAGGGCCGGCTTCCTACCGGCAGTTGAGAAGTGTTCCCTCTTCCGTATGTTCGAAATATTGTAAGATTGGTATTGTTGATTTCTGAAGTTTTTGATAATTTAGCAATGAAAATATTTGGACCTGAAATCTCATCGTGGAAAATCTATTCTTTTTATGAATTCAGTAACCTACATTTCAATAAGCCTACTCAGTTTTTGCGTGTGACACACACTTGGGAGTTTCACATTTGTCAAGTATGATCATTTCACTTGAAGCAAAGACATTTAAGAGCTCCGGCTATATTGGGGGATTTAACTTCTAATATCCTATGTTTCAGAGGGCAAGGCCTTGTGAACTTTTCCTATATGGATGTTAAGCTGAATGCCCTTAATCCCTATGACTTGTATTTCGGTTAGATCTCCCCACTCATTTGGGGGAGCGTGTGCAGTGTCAGCTTGCACACATATCTCTCTGGCTTTTGTTCCCTCTTTCTTTATAGCACCTGGTGGTGCCAGATTTTTTTCCCTGCAAGCTACGCTCTGAAAATTTTTCTCACATTTTATCCAGCATGGTTTTTAAATAAAAGGGTCTCCAAGCATTTTGGTTTAATTCACCATGATATTGGGACTGGAAGTCCCAGACTGAATAGTAACAAAAGCCTTTTCAGAATACAAGAGAGAATTCTATGGGTTTTCTCTTTTTATATGCTAATGTAGTGTTTCACATCTAAAAATTTCCTAATGTTGAGACATCTTTGAACTACTGGTACAAACCCTGTTTGATCTCAATTTATCACTTTTTTAAACATATTGTTTCTGTTTGCAAATATAATATTAATGATTAGTTCATACAATTACATAAGATAGGTTTCTAGTTTCCTGTCTCCTATGCTATTCTCTCCACAGTGGAATCCAATTCTCTATAGAGTTATGGTAAACTCAGAATGATTACTTAGCTTTACTGAGATAGAAGTCATATGCCATACAATCCAACTCAACGTATATTTCAGTATATTCCAAGAATATACACACACACATCCCATCCTCATTATATATACACAAGTAATAATATTACGTACCATCTACTAGATTCATCCTTATTGCAATTTGTTTTTCAATGGGCTTTACAACTTTCTAATAGGAGCTTGTAATCAGTAGGAACTGGTTGAATGATATACGGGATTCGCATGTTGTCCATTCTGTCAAACTGTTGCTATAGATTGGTTCTCCTTTGCTTTGTTCAATTTGCTCACCTTAAGGCTAATTCTCTGTTATAAAAGTCATACACCAGGAAGGAGCTGTTAATTCATATTTCAAAATTGGATATGTGTAAGTCTAGTTCTCTAATTTCACATAGCTGCTTTTCCCTTCCTTGCGTCACAGGTAGGCACAAGCTTCCTTTTTCATTTCTGAGCTAGTGAAAAGAATTGACAGAACTCTTTTTTTTTAATCCTCTTTAAAATGTTTATTTATTTTGAGAGAGGCAAGGGGAGGGGCAGAGAGAGAAAGAGAAAGAATCTTAAGTGAGCTCTGCACTGTCAGAGCAGAACCTGACACGGGGCTCAGGCTCATGAACCATGCGATCGTGACCTGAGCCAAAATCAAGAGTCAGATGCTTAACTGACTGAGCCACCCAGGCGCCCCTGTAGAGCTCTTTTCAGACCACAGGTGAATGCAGTGTCGCATGCAGAGACCCATCCTGTGGTCACAATGCCTCTTCTCCTGTATCTCTCTAGCTTACTCAAGGCCACAGAGCTTGATATACTGTTTATTATAATCTGTAGGAAATATGTAATCCACAGTTTTGACTTGAATGAATCCATGTCTGATAATATGTAAAGATTTTCTGTTTGTCGTGCTGTACTATACCGGTTTCTTTTGCTATATTTCCACATTTAATAACTTATGTATAAGCCAGGTTTTCAGATAGGTCTTACATATAGCCTATATTTTCATTATACTTTTAATCAGCCTTTGCATTTTCTTCCAATGATGCTTATTTCATTTACATGTACTGATAAGAGATCAATTTGTTCTTAATAGAGTTCTTTCCTATTGCCATTGTACTGTTTCTTGTAGATTCCCCTTTTGCACTTTATTCTTTCATAATAATGAACCTAGGGAGATTTTTGTTTTTACTTTCTTGTATTTCTTCTGCTATTTAGAGGCTTTTTAATCTCTCCAGTTCCTACAATACTTATCTTTTAACTATCGTTATAGTTTTACATAAAATATTCAGTCCTTCTTAAAAAATTTTTTAATGTTTATTTACTTTACAGAGAGAGAGAGCACGCGCATGAGCTGGGGAGGGGCAGAGAGAGAGAGGGAGACACAGAATCCGAAGCAGGCTCTAGGCTCTGAGCTGTCAGCACAGAGCCCAATGAGGGGCTCAAACCCACGAACTGCAAGATCATGGCCTGAGCCGAAGCCGGACGCTTAGCCGACTAAGCTAAGTCAGCTTAGCCGACTGAGCCAGCCAGGCGCCCTGTATTCAGTCCTAAAATACTAAAATAGATTTCTAGCACCCCAGGATGCTTCCTCCTTATGCCTCCCATTCAACCACATACCTAAAGTAATCACCGTTCTGACTGCTACAGCCATACCTTCCTTTTGCCTTCTTCATAGAAATGGAATCCTAAAACAGGCATTGTTTTGTAGGAAGTTTTTCTTTCTTCTTTTACGTTGTTGCATATCGCAATGGTTTATATTTTTGTTGCACTGTAATATTCCGTTATGTAAATATACCACAATTTATCTCTTCATTCTCTAACTGATGGGCATGTGGGCTGCTTCCAGTTTATGCTTACAATAAATAAAACTGCTGTGCACATGCTTGACTAGATCATAATGAACATGACTCATTTCTCTTGGTTATACACCAAGGAGTGAAAGTGCAAGGTCAACAAATGTGTGTAACCCAACAGTGCCAATCTGATTTCTGCAAAGCTGACAGCAATTTATTTATACTTCCAGTAGCAAAGTGTGAGCGTTCCAGTCAACTCTCGGTATTATTATTGTCTTTGCAATTTCAGTCATCAGTACATGTTACTAGGGTAGCATTGTGGCTTTCACTTGCATTGAATTAATGACTAATGACTCTGACCATCATTCTATGTGATTATTGGTCACGTGCTTTCACCATCTGATTTTAAATTGCGTTGTGTATCTTGTCTTACTCACTCCCAGGATTTCTTTACATATTCTGGAGACAGACATTGGTTAAATACACACGTAATTATCTTCTTGCTTTGTATGTATGGGTTTCCTTTTTAATGAATAGAAGTTCTTAATTTTTCACAAGGTCTGACCTGATTTTTTAAAAATTTTTTAACTACACTTTCATTAGATTATAGTTTGCGTGGTAGATCCTGCCCACATTT
The DNA here is from genome assembly GCF_046562875.1 of Panthera onca. Taxonomy (NCBI): domain Eukaryota; kingdom Metazoa; phylum Chordata; class Mammalia; order Carnivora; family Felidae; genus Panthera; species Panthera onca. Next base: position 9,795,971 of record NC_138357.1, on the reverse strand, counting down.
TTTCTTACATTTTTGTGTTATTATACTTAATGTATCTCCCCTTTTAAAGGGCATATAGTTGTATTCATTAGATCACTCTGACAATCTTTGCCTTTTAAATAGAATGTTTAGGGGCGCCCGGGTGGCTCAGTCGGTTGAGCGTCCGACTTCGGCTCAGGTCATGATCTCATAGTTCTTGGGTTCGAGTTTCAGATTCTCTGTCTCCCTCTCTCTCTGTCCCTCCCCTGCTCACACTCTCTCTCTCTCAAAAACAAATAAACATTAAAAAAAAAACGTTAAGTACATTTACAACAATGACTGATAAAGGAAAGCCCAAGTCAACCATTTTCTACTTATCATTTCCTATATCATTTTGGTAAATTCATTTCCTTTCACTCAATCATACATTCAAATACAGTATTTTTTCTTACATTAGGTTCTTGTTATTTGTTCTATTTTGCTTTTATTAGTATCGTGAGATTAAAGGATACATCCTTAAGCTATTATAATCTCACCTTTTCTTCAGTAATTTTACTATTTCTATAAAATGCAAGATTCTCACATAAGTGTATATACACCTGCAGTCACCCTCTTTCCATGCCTTGTGGGATCATTGTCATATATATACATATACATTTATTGTAAACCTCATTATACATTGTATTTTTTATGAAGTTCCTTGCCTGATAACAGTCTCTCAGCATCTTTTGAAGATTACTTATTTAACTTTTAGGTTTGCAGAATATTTTCCCTGGAGATTGCTATGGGCCGAATTGCTTGTGTCCTCCAAAAATGTAAATGTTGGAATCCTAACCTCCAACGTGCTGTATTCGGAACTGGGGCCTTTGGGAGAGGATTAGATAATGAGAGTTCACAGTGAATCTGCTGGCATCTTGATTTCCCAACCTCCAGAACGGTGAAAAATAAGTGTCCGTTGTGTGTAAGGTACTCATTCTGCGGTTTCATTATAGCACCCGAGTAGTCTGAGACAGGGATCGTATCACAGGTTGGTAAGATTTTCTGATTGTTCAGATGTGGTTTTATTTCTGCATTTTAACAATGCCTTTCAACTGCATTCTTCTTTCCTTTCCTTTTGGAGAAAATCCATCCTTTTTTTTTTTTTAAGTTTATTTATTTATTTTGAGAGAGAGAGCAGGAGAGGGGCGGAGAGAGAGGCAGAGAGGGAGAATCTCAGGCAGGCTCGGCGCCGAAGGGGGCTCGAACTCACGAACCATAAGATCATGACCTGAGCCGAAATCAAGAGTCAGACGCTTAGCCGACTGAGCCACCCAGGTGCCCTGAGATCCATTATTTATTTATTTATTTTGAAAATCCATCATTTAATATTACTGATACTCACTTGAAAGGAACCTTATACATTTGTTCCATATTTTTAAAGATATCCTTTTTTTTCTTTCTTTTTTTTTTTTTTTTTGCTTTGTCTTTGAGAAATTTGACTAAGAAATGCATACAGTGTTGCTTTATTTGCATTCATTCTGCTTGGGATTCGCTGTGAATCTTGAATTTGTGAGTTGAGGCTTTCTATCAATCAATTTTAGATGTCACATCTTCAAATACTGCATCTGCTCTGTTTTCGCTTATTTCTTTCTGGAACTCAAATTACATATGTTACTTTTTTTTTTTTTTTAACTGCGAGCATATTTTTCTTATACTATGTCCATCTTTTAAAATTCTTTTGGCCCTGTGCTTCATACTAAGTATTTTCAATTCACAACTTCTTTTCACTCATCTGCCTCCTGCAATGTCCCATCTTCTGTTAAACATATCCAATATGGCCTTAGTTTGAGATATTGTATTCATTTCTAGAACATGAATTTGGTCCCTTCTCATAAATTCTAATTACTTTTTTTTTTTAAATTTCCCCATAATTGTCACTATTTTCCTGAAAACAAAGCCATTTCTATTCCAAACTCTGTAAGGTAATGTCACTGCCTGAATGTAGTGCTATTTATATTGTCCTTAGTGGGTTCAGAAACATCTCATTTTTTTCATATTAGTCGTGGAATCATAAATTGGCACAGATGCTCTAAAATGTAGCATGGTGATAAGAATCAAAGGAACTTAAATATTAATAAGCTTTAATCTAAGTACATAAAAATACAATTAACAGAAGCTAGAAGATGCATGAAAACTTTTGAGTACATATATCCTCACTGTACCACTGTTAATATAAGCAAAATATGGAAAGCAATCTAAATGTTCAGTATATGAATCAACAAAAACATTACTGTCTATTCTAATTTATGATTGTGTGGTCATAAAAAAGTCATATTTTCAATGATTATTGAAGGACACAGAAAGCTTGTGTTAACATATTATGTGAAGCTTTAGGCTGTAAACTTTATAACTGTAACGTGTTTTTATCTACCACCATATATCAGCTGGGTGACTGTCATCTTGGTGAAAAAGAAATTCATTATCAACCCCTTTCACATGTTCAGTAGAAATGAAAAGATCGCCTCAAGATTACAGAAAATTACTAGAGACTAGTGTTTTTCTGATATTTATGATTCTAATGTTTCTATCCTACTGACATCTCAATTTCATATGCATGTCACTTTCCATGGCTGTTTTTTTCCATCTGCTGCACACGCACGCACACACACACACACACACACACACACACACACATACACGATAAATCTTATTAAAATTTATCGCTGGATTTGTTTGAATTTTAATATATTGAATTATTTTCACTTTCTTCATTATTTTCTTCAACAATTTTATGATGCCATTATATTTTAATCAAAAGAATTTTTAAAATTTAATAAGAACAAAGAAATATTGATGGGAACTATAAAGAAAATAATTAAACTGAAAATATGTGTTAGTTGGTAATTTTAGTCATATTCATCGAGACTCTAATTCATGATTCATATGATCAACTATGTAATTCTATCAGAAATAATTAACGTAGCAGCAAAAGTTAAACAAACACTCCTCACTGGTTAGCCAGATATAGGCGCTGAAAGCAAACGTACCCTCAAAATCTTCATCATGTAGACAAGCACACAAAGTTGAGGATAAGCTCAACTCAGATACAAATACACTCATCATTTAATTACTGAATCAGGCACAAAGAGTCTAATATGTACATACCTTATATATTTGTCCTGATCAACTCTGAAACCTACACACACATGAAGTTTCACTAGTATATTTGAATATGTAATTGTTATTGTCTGCACTAAATGAACTTCTTTTTTTTAATGTTTATTTTTGAGAGAGAGAGAGACAGACAGAGACAGAGCGTGAGCAAGGGAGGCGCAGAGAGGGAGGGAGACACAGAATCGGAAGCAGGCTCCAGGCTCTGAGCTGTCAGCACAGAGCCCAAGGCGGGGCTCAAACCCACGAACCGTGAGATCATGACCTGTGTTGAGTCAGACGCTTAACCGACTGAGCCACCCAGGTGCCCCTGCACTAAAGGAACTTCTTAAGCATATCATTAGAGCACAGACATATAAAATTTGATCGTATTATATAGTTCTAGCTTTAATTCTGAATTTAAGTATGTGTCTACAAACTTTCCTACACAGATATTGAGAACAGCATCTACAAAGCAGCAAGGCTGTGATAAAGAAAACTATAGACTCTGTTACAGATAACTAAGATTTAAAATATTCTCTGGGAATTATAGCTTCACAATTGTTTGTCCTTAATAAAACAACTTCAAAACAACAGTCAACTAGTGAACATATAATGCAACTATTTTTTTAAATTTTTTTCAATGTTTATTTATTTTTGAGAGACAGAGAGAGATAGAGTGTGAGTAGGGAAGGGGCAGAGAGACAGAGACACAGAATTCAAAGCAGGCTCCAGGTTCTGAGCTGTCAGCACAGAGCCCAACGCTGGGCTTGAACCCATGAACCATGAGATCGTGACCTGGGCCAAAGTTGGACGCCCAACCGACTGAGCCACCCAGGCAACCCTATAATGCAAGTATTTTACAAGTCAAAATTTCAAAGTAAATAAATGATGTGCTATTTCACAGGGAACTATTTCTACAGGCTGGCCTTGTGTTCATTTCTGCCAAGTGAAAGTGACACACTTCACATTTGCTTGTCATGGAAACAGGGATGGGGTATGCAAAAACTGTCTTTACGAGGAAAAATTCACATTGGTTAAACTCTCGCAAGTCAGAAAAGCAGTTGCATTCTATTGACATCAGATACTTAAAAATTTAAATTCTTCTGCTAAGATTCTATCAGCTGGATGTGATCGATTTATACAAACAATCAAAACCACGGTAAGGTAATGTATGAAAAAGTATTTGCTGATACTGACTCCCCACTAGACGGTTTGCAATGAGCTTTGTGAGCCCTCTTTCATTTAATTTCACAATAACCGTATAAATTATGACATGTAATTCAAATTTCATAGCAAGGAAATAGAGGCTTATGAAGGTTTAATAGCTTTACCAAGATCACAAAGCTAAAACTGAGAAACACAGAATTTTAACCCACATTTATTGGCCCGAAAAGTAATTCATCCTATAAAAACACGCTTTGGAAGCCTAGTATGTCATCACAGAACTATCCTTAAACACACTCAAACACACCCACATCCATTCAACCTTTTTCACACTTAACCTTCCCTTCTCCCAATCTTGTCTCTCTGAAAGTTAGATGGTAGATAGATAAATAGATAAAAGAACAGAGAGGGCAAAAAGACAGAAAGAGATGGACATACTGTTCAGAAGAGGTCAGATTAAATTTTGCTTCATCCTTCCATCCCTGCAGACGATTCTCAACATGACCCTTAATTCCCAGCTACTCAGCATAGCAAAGAACGTTTCCTGTGACTTCACGCAGGAGACTGTCCCCACTGCTGGGCACTATTAGAAAGTTCTTCTTTACACTCAGTGAAAATTTTCTTTGCTGTCACTTTCACCTCTTAATGCTAGTTATGCCCAAATATTTCAAGACAACTAGCATGTCTCCCCTTATTCTTCTAGTCCCCAGGCTAAACACCCACGGAAGATTGTACTGTAGCATTAATATCCCCCACCTTGCGGTTCCTACACTCCCACCTGTCTTCTCTTTGTTCCTCCTCTCTCAAACAGTGGGCACAATGAGAAATTATGTCATCGGTGAACCAAGTTATATAATCTCACTCACCTCCTACTTCATTCACGCACCTGGCTTCTTTGCAGACCTTCCAGGAATCTTTCTTCGACCATGAAGTTCTTGTTTTCGATCCCAGAGGTCACAGAGATATACAAGGCAAATACGACGTAGGGAGCGGTTACTATAACGAATAAGGAAAGTGGCTACAAGCATGTTTTAGAAAAAAAAAAAAACTGTGCTTTTCTTCTAGCTTTGCATTTACTAGCTATGTGTTCTTACACAACTTGCAAATATTCCCTCAATCACAATTGCCTCAAAAAGGGAAACTAACGCTTAATTCACATGGTTATTGTAAAGATGAGAAACCTATTCATGGCAGACTAGAGCAGACTGACTTTATTTGAAAGCACACAAATGATCAAGTTCACTCATGTACTGGAATACTGCAATGACCAAATTAATGCTTAATTCGATTTAAAGGTATAGGCCAAATGTTCGACATGAAGGCTAAGTCAGAAAGGGTGGAGCTTTTATCATACCGGAAGAAGGAGCTTCCAAGATCCCTGACAGTCATTTGTAGGCATTTATTTCATTCAACATGGTAGATTGAATCCACACATTAACCTCCGTTCTCAACCTAACTCCACTAAAATGACAGTAGAATATTTAAAGTCATAAATGTGCAAAGCCAGAGGACAAAAGAAGAAACAACAGGATCACAAGAAATGCAAAGCAATTTTGGAAAATGGAAAGCAGATGGACAATTGGAAATTGACTTAGCAGTCCAGAGAAATTTAAGTATCTGCAGAAGAAAAAGCCAACAAGTAAACCAGTTTGTGATGTAGCACCCAAGAAACACTCAGGAATTGCAGGCATCAGTTCCTTTTAAAGACAGGGATGTGAGTGGCGATAAAAAGAATTTGTAGTTACCCCTTCTTTCATACTCTTTGTGGAAATCTATTCAGCTAAATATCCAAGATGATCACTTGCCCTACTTGTGGGTGATCCTACAAGTGATCAACTTTCTACTGCCCAGAAACAACAAAACATAATTCAGCCACATTCTCTTATCGCTTTACACAAGGGATCGAGTGTTTTCCAGTTTCCAGTCGCATGTTCCTCATTTCCATTTGAGACCTCAACGTAAGCACTGTTAATGTTCATATTTCTACCAACATTCTGTTCATGACAATTTATACGTATCCTCTAAGAACACAAAAGCTTTCTCTATGGTTCTCCTCTTTTCTTTCTGACATCCACCAGAATTTTCTTAAACATATTTGTGATGGTTACTCTTACCTGTCAACCTGACAGGGCTATGGGGTGATTTAAATGTTAATCTCATCAGAAGATATTTGAAAATGATATGAGATTAATATCCAAAATCTATAAAGAACTCACACAACTCAATATCAAAAGACAAACAATTCGGCTTAAAAATGGGCCCAAAACAGGAACAGGCATTTCTCCAAAGACAGTCAGGTGGCCAACAGACACATGAGAAGATCCTAAACATCACTAATCATCAGGGAAAATGCATATCAAAACCACAATATGATGTCGCCTCACAGCAGTGAGAATAGTTATTATCAAAAAGACAAAAGATGACAAGTATTGCCAAGCGGAGAAAAGGGAATCCTAACGCAGTGCTGATGGGAATGCAAAATGGTGCACCCACTATGGAAAACAGTATGAAGTTTTCTCAAAAAATTAAAAACATGACTACTCTATGATCCAGCAATTCTACCTCTGGGTATTTATCTGAAGAAAACAAAAACACTAATTCATAAAAAATACATGTACCTCTATTTTCATAGCAGCATCACTTACAACAGCCAAGATATGGAAGCAGCCGAAGTGTCAACCAATAGATGAATGGCTAAAGAAGATGTAGTGTGTGTGTGTGTGTATGTGTGTGTGTGTGTGTGTGTGTGTACGCATGCATGTGGGTATGTATACATACATACACAACGGAATGTTACTCAGCATCAAAAAAGCATGAAACTTGCCATTTGCAACAACATGGATGGACCTAGGAGTTATTATGCTAAGTGAAATAAGTCAGAAAAAAGACAATACCATATAAATTCACTTTATATGTGGAAACTCACACACAAAAAATAGAAGAACAGTCAAAACAAGACAGAAACAGTCTCATAGATACAGAGAAATATCTGGTGGTTGCCAAAAGGGAAGGAAGTCGGGGGAATGGACAAAATAGGGCAAGTAGATTAAAAGGTACAAATTGGGGTGCCTGAGTGGCTCAGTTGGTTTAGCGTCCAACTCTTGATTTCGCCTCAGGTCACGGTCTCACAGATCGAGCCCCACATGGGCCTCTGTGCTGACAGCGTGGAGCCTGCTTGGGATTCTCTGTCTCCCTCTCTCTCTCTGCCCCTCCCCTGCTTGCGCACTCTCTCAAAATAAATAAACAATCTTAAAAAAGAAGGTACAACCTTCCATGCATAAAATAAATCAAACCCGGGGATACAATGTACGGCATAGGGAAAATATTTAACAATATGTAACAATTTTGTATGTGACAGATGGTAACGAGATTTATCATGGTGATCATCCCTTAACGTATATAAACGTTGAGTTACTATGTTGCACCCTTGAAACTAAGTTTGTCAACTACACAACAGAAATATTAAAAAATATAAATATGCGTAAAGAGCTTCCCCCTAAAACATTACTCTCAACAAAAAAAAGTACCTCCACCGCAACATCCAGATGTGTTTGACCAAGGATCTGGCTACCAACTATGACAACTGCACACGGGTTTCAAAAGCACATCGATATTCATAGCAGCACTATTAAAACAGTCACAAAGTAGAAAAAACCCAATGTTCACCAACTAACGAACAAATAAAATGCAGTCTACATACGACAGAATATTTAGCCATAAAAAGGAATGAACTTTAAAGACATTATGCGAAGTGCAAGAAATGACACAAAAATCTACAGATCATGTGATTCTGTTTAAGCGAAATTTCTAGAGTAGGCCAATCCACAGAAATAAAAAGCAGATTGGTGGTTTACAGGGTCTAGGGAGAGAAAGAATGGGAAGTGACTGCCTAAAGTGTACAGGGATACCGTTGGGGTCGTCAGAATGTTCTGCATTTAGATAGTTGTGATGGTTGCACAATCCTGTGAATATACGAAAAGCCACTGAACTGTAAGTTTAAAATGGTTGAAATACTGAATTTCATTAGGTGCACTTTACCTAAATAAAAAAACTACACAATGGAATCTGCATCCACAATAATATAAGACAATTCGACAGCAAGAGGCACCAACATTCAGATAAAGGGTAACATATTTCAACAGAAATTTCACCAGAAAAAGATAATCAGAAGGTAAACAAGCATGTTATATGATAACATCGTTAGCCGTCAGAGAAATGCAACTGAAAAGTGTAATGTTTTACCATTGCACACCAACTAGAACTGTTAAAATTAAAAAAAAAAAAATAACAAAGACTGATAAACTCTCATATATTGCTGGTGGAAATGGAAAACGGTAGAGCCAATTTGGAAATCTGTGTTGTTCTTAAAGTGTTCAACAGATACTACTACGTGATCTAGCAATCTCGATGGTAGCTATTTACTCCAGGTAAATGATTCACAATACCTCGATTCATAGTAGAAACTAACTGAAAGCAGTATAGTGCCTCTTAAATAGTAATTAGATCAAGTGTGGTTCGTCCATGGAATCAGCTTCTGATAAACTTACAACATGGATGCATCTCTAAAGTTTTATGCTAAGTGAAAGAATGGAAACAAAATACTTAATGTATTATTCCACTTATATGAAATTTCAGAAAAGGCAAAATAGAGTACAGAAATCAGGACAGTAGATACCAAGGGCTGAGGTGCAGAGGTGTGATTAACTGCAAGATGGAAGGGAGTTCTTGCTGGGGAGCCTGGGTGGCTCAGTTGGTTAAGCGTCTGACTCTTGATTTCGGCTTAGATCATGATCTCTCGGTGCGTGAGTTTGAGCCCCGCGTCAGGCTCTGCGCTGGCGCATGGAGCCTCCTTGGGATTCTCTGTCTCTCTCTGTCTCTCTGTCTCTCTCTCTCTCTCTCAAAATAAATAAACAAAGAAAAAGAAAGGGAGTTCTTGCTGATTGTGGTGGTGGCTATAGAAAAGCATAGCTTTGCCAAAAGTCATAAAGAGTGTAGGTAAAATTTGTAAATTTTACTGTAGGCAAATATTAGAGCTGTAAATAAGAACAATGATAGATAAAAATGGATTCTCATCTAACGCTGGTTAGAGAGATCAGTCATCAACTCATGAAAGCAATCTAAAGTGATTCATTCACTTCTCATTAAGCAGCTATTTACTGAGCACCTACTCTTTACCTGGTGGTATTCTATACAGTGGTAGTAGATTAAGCAAGAAGAAAGGGAAGATTCGTCATTCCATCTCACTACTATTTTTTGGCCCTTTGTAATGTAGATATTAGGAACCACGTTGTTAATTGATTTGGCTGTTTCTCCCCATAAAATAGTATCTTTCACATCCACCGTCTCCCTGTTAAACAGTACCATTTAGCAGATACTTGTCTTTACGACCGTGTATGTATACATTTCTTCTTCCCTAGATTGTAAACCTTGAGAAAGCAAGAATCATGGCTCTTTTTAAATTTTCCTTATTCGTTCCCCAACCCTGCCAGACTCAGCATACTACATAGTCACTAAATGCTTTTCAAATGAACTGAAAATCTAGTCCTATGCCTTTGATAGACACGTATGTTGCCAATGTACGGAAAACGAGCAGTTACTTGTTTCTGATTCTACCTCCCCTCTGCACTTTCATAGTTGAATTCTACATCTACTGTCTACCTCCCTCCCAGTTTACCTCCCCATAAAAAAAAAATGCAAGGAGGATGCTTAGATGGACACGAGGCTCATAATTCACTCCTGCCTCTCTGGTTAGACAATCACTGACTTTGTATTTTAAACCTCAGGAGGAATTATCACCTTAAAGCTTTCAGAGGGCTCCTTCTGGACAAAATTAAGAAAGCAGCAGTGGGAGAACAGTCCCAGAAACCAAGTCTTCCTCATAAATGAATTTATTTTCTTCTAGAACCGCCTGCCCCACCCCTCCCCAGTAATCCACACAATTATTCAAGTCGCCTCAACTGAAAACAGGCCCTCCAACTCCATGACTGACTCAGTGAAACCTATGATTAGTCTGCAGAATCCGGACAGATGGAAACCCTGTGCCAGAGCAGAAAGCATCTTAAGCCATCGCAAACATGCTCCTTAGAGAGTCAGAGAACTTCAGGTGCATCCGAACAACTGAAGAGAATCTTGGGAATTTTAATAATCAAAGTCTGCCCCTTTAACATGTTTTGAGAACACCCACGTTCATTCAAAGAGCAACTACTGAGACATTACTGTGTGCTTGTCACCGTTTTGGGAACTTGGGATACATCTGGAAATAAAAGAAAGTCCTTGGCTGTCAGGAAGTCTATGATGATAACTGTGTGGACTCTGACATAGCAGTTACACTCTTATTCGGCAAAAAAATACAACCTAAAATACTTTGGCTCAAATACACATCTAGAAGCAGCAGAATTTAACATATGTGCTAATTCAAATGAAAAAGCCTACACATCGCGAAACCATCTGTTTCTGAGAAATCCAAGTCATCTTCAAGCACTAATAACGTGAGTATGGTCTACAGGGCCATGAATACTCTGGTTCATTCTTACCGTTTTAGTCGACATTGCCATTCCCAACGTATCCCCTATGCTCCTCTTACAAATGCGTACTCTTCGCAAATTGTCTGCCATACCATATTCTCGTACGGGCTGTTGTCCCATCAAACATGTTTCTTCTGCCCAAAATGCCCTCATCCTGGATTGCCCACCCATGCAACATCTCTTTACCTTTGGAGACTCAGTTGCAGTCCATATCCATCTGTGAAGTCCTCTGTCACACTAAGCTACACCTGCAAAAGTCATAGTTCTTGTGTGGTGTTATCGTTCCATATACCTTCACTAAAACAAAGGGCAGAGTACAGGGTAATTATTTATTATTTTGTTATTCATTAATTTATAAATACACAGTGAATATGAGAATATGAGTCATAATAAATGTTGACCAAGTGCTTATCGATAAAAGAAACTGAAAAATGCATATATCATTTCCCTTTTAAAAAATATACCGCTTTAGACCTTACAAAGTATTTACTCAGACATCAAAAGTGGCTACTTGTCCCCGCTAGCAGAATGGGGACCCTCGAATAGTAATCTCTGGCACAGTTTCACTGTACTCATGAATTTTGGCCACCTAGCCAAAGCGCTTTAGAAAATGTATCGTTGGAGCACCTGGGTGGCTCAGTTGGTTAAGCATCTGACTCTCGATTTTGGCTCAGGTCATGATCCCAGGGCCGTGGGATCAAAGCCATGTGCTGGGCTCCACGTGGGGCGTGGAGCCTACTTAACATTCTCTCTCTCTCCCTGTGCCCCTCTCCCCTACTTGTGCTCTCTAAACTAAAAAACAAAAATTGAAAAAAAAAAATGTACTCTTTCGCTTCCAGAATACAAGGGTGGAATTAATGAACATATTTTGTCTAACTGCCTAAGGGAGGTGGCAGGCAGCAAGAATACCCAACACTCTGCATTCGGAAAGGTAGCTATAGTTATTCCTAGACACCGGGTGGTTCTCTTTTCTAAATTATCACATCAGAATAACAATACTGTCTACAGGAATTTGAGGCTAAACTTGATTTGAAGAACTTCGTCTTTATGAACCAGTCCAACATTTTTGTCATATCCAGAAATTAAATGTGGCCTCATTTCATTATTTTGATGTCTAATTGGAAATAGTGCCCCCGGGGCGCCTGGGTGGCTCAGTCAATTAAGCAAGCAACTCTTAGTTCACCTCAGGTAATGATCTCACAGTTCGTGAGATCGAACCCCGGCTCAGGCTCTGCACGAACAGTGCGGAACCTGCTCGGATTCTCTCTTTCTCCCTCTCTCTGCCCCCCGCCCCCGGCCCCCACTTGCTCACGCGCACTCTAGGGGCAGTCTCCGTCGTGGTGGTTTGCTTCTTCAAATTCGGGTGAGCGCATGTCTCAATTCAAATCTCCCTCTACAGGGGGCCGTGTGGCAAGAATCTGAGACTGTTCTCTAGGATCCCACACCGATGCCTGGCCCGTAGTCACCAAGAAAAAGGGTAAAGAGGTGCCTGGTCTAGAGACCCTGAGCAGAGAACACTGCTAAGCTGGGCCCCGACTCCTGACCTCGGGAAACGGTGTGACACTAAATTTGAGTTATTTTAAGCCAGTAAGTTTATGGTAATTTGTTACACTGCAATAGAAAATTACCTATGTCACAGCATGGTTATAAAGACTAAATGAGTGTAATATTTAAATCTGCATAAGTGCCTGTTAATGAAAAATGCAGATCTGTGAATCATTCAAGAAACTAAAAATGAAGAGTGTCTACATCTGCAAACTCATATAAAGCAGGGAGCAATACCGGGAAAATTTCCTCAACTCTCAATCTTTATTTCCAAATGTTAGACTCGAGACTCGTAATTACGCCCCTTGCCTCTTTCAAATCAGAACCATTGTGACTACCTCCACAGAGCTGGACTATAATTTATTCTCCATTAATCTAACATACATAATACCCTCAGAAACGGATTCAAATATATTTCTTTTTCGTCCAATACCCACTTAATAACAGTCCACTTCTCTTAGGATCTCTCCAAGCATAACAGCTCTATGAAACTGAGGAAATTCAACATATTTAATCAAATGTATGCAACCAAGATGAATCACTTTTTCACAAATTATTCTCAAATTCTGTAGGATGCTGCAAATGAAGCTTCAGTTCTTTTAAAAATTCATTTAGCTTCTTTTTCGACCTCCCATTATACTTAAAATAAAACATCTGTAGCGGTTTAGAAAGCTTAGACTATTAAAACAAAATAATCGACATTTTAGCGCCGATCTCAAGCTGTTCCAAGAACAATGAATCACCAAAGATGCCAATTTTACACTATGAAATAAAAACGTTTCATCCAATAAAAGTTTATGTTCCTGGTGGCAGCCAATTTATTATTTTATTTAGAAAGATTCATTTAACATCCAGCTGTTGTAGGCTATGTATATTTTGGAATATGCGAGGCACTTAGATATTGATTTACATGCATTAAGAACATCAAAGCAAGTTGGTGATTTGCTTCTTTTAAATGATTGTTACATAATCAGGTTGAAGCCTTTTGCAAGCATTTTCATTGCTGGAGCATATAAAATTTAAATTTTACCAACTGACAAAAGAATTATCTCACAAAGACTCATTATATTTCTACATTCCAAATTAGATTGGAAAATAATGTATGCAATAAAAGAACTTTAACCTCACTAAATTTTATGACACGTCTTACCGGGTGTCTTGTATTATGTAATAGAACCTTCACTATCCAGTCTGCAACGGCCACTATCTGGGTTTAATCCGTCTGTGTTGCGGATTTCTACAAGAAGCACTTTTCATTCTGGGGGTGGCTGCATGCCAAAGGGAGGACTCCCCCAAGCAGAAATTCTCTGCCTGCTGAAATAATGACTGACCCGTAACGTAGTACGCATGCTTACACTCTCCCACGCCGGGGGATGTGAACAAAATCTTCTTTACCAGGATGCTGACAGATTCGATCTGCTTGGAGCGCCTGGGTGGCTCAGCTGGCAGAGCGACCAATCCTAGAGTGACCAACTCTTGATTGCCGCTCAGGGCAAGATCCCAGGGTCATGGGATTGAGCCCTGCATTGGGCACCGGGCTCGGCACAGAGCCCGCTTAAGATTCTCTCTCTCCGGGTGCCTGGGTGGCTCTTTCGGTTATGCGTCCGATTCTTGATTTGGGCTCAGGTCATGATCTCGCGGTTTGTGAGGTCGAGCCCTACAGGGGGCTCTGCACTGACAGTGTGGGGGTCACTTGGGAGTCTCTGTCTGTTCCTCACCCACTTGTGCTCTCTTTCTCTCGAAATAAACTTAAAAAAAAAACAAAGATTCTCTCTCCCTCTGCCCCTCTCCTCTGCTCGTGCTCTCATTCCCTCAATAAATAAGTAAGCAAGTAAATAAATTCAATCTTCTTTTTTGGGGCCCCACTTTCCCAACCTCAGGGAAGGGTCTCTGATATTTAACACATCACATCAATTGCTCAGGCGCATCACTGTCAAATTCTGTTGGGAACTCTAACCCCTTGGTGTTAAGAGTGGGTACAGGGTTCTTTTACCACAAATTCCAAGTCTATGCTAGGCTTATTAATTAGTATTCATTTCTTTCAATCTATCTATAAATCAGTTACCGTTAACTCTTAGGATGCTGTATGGTAGTGAGGTAGATGCCTTCACCACTGGAACCAACCTGTTTCACAAACCTAGTGAATCTCTTTCTACTCAAAGGCAGAAGAGGCTCTGTCCCTCACTCCATGAGTTCGAGCCCTACCTTGGGCTCGGTGCTGACCGTGCAGGGCCCACTTCAGATCCTCTGTCCTGCTCTCTCTCTCTGCAACGACCCTGCCTGCACTCTCTCTCTCTCTCAAAAATGAACAAACATAAAAACAAAATAAAACTTAAAAAATTTAAAAAATTATTTTTTGAAAGAATTCTGGATTTCCCATAAGGTTTTGAAGATATGTTTATTTCCATCTCTGATCCAGTTCCCTTTAATATTATCTTAATACACTTGTCAAAATTAAGAAACCAACATTTGTTTCATATTAAGCAAGCTCTAGATGTTCAGATTTCACCAACTTTTCCACTAACGTCCTTTTTCTGTTCCAGGACCCAATCCCGGATGCCACATTGTATTCAGCGCAATGTGGTTTTTGCCAAGAAACAAAAAGAAAATGAAGGTCTTTCACAAGCAGCAGAAGTCTAGGTTCTTAATGCAAAAGCTTCTAGGGATAGGCAAGATGAGGTGACTCCCATTCACGACTCCATCGTCCACAGTAGCAGGATAAAAATCAGTACTTCAATAAAGTATCCTGCCACAAGAGTTAACAAATCCCTTTCTCATTTAACAACACGTTTCAGCCATAAACATATCTTTATAATGAGATGTCAGGAAAGCGCTGTCAGAAAAGAGCTGTGATTTGCCACATCATATAAATACAGCTTTGACATTCAGGGCTAATTTTATTAGCTATAATCCTGGAGATCTTTCCACAATACTCTGTTGCTTCCCAGCCCTTCTCTGAGCCAACAGAGACTCACAGACTTGAGACAACTTAAACAAAAATAAAATTAGAGAACGGAGTGAAACGATGAGGTAGGATATAAATAAATTAGCTGTTTTTTACATATGTATGAGTATATATTAGATAATACCTAACAGGGACAAAAATCGTACCAGTCTTCTGAAATCAGTGCTGTCAACAGTCAACCAAATCCAATTATAACAGATTTAAAGAGACATTCCTGACTCCGTTTTGTATCAAATACTGTTTGAAATTCATCAACGATCAAGCCGTCTCTTGATCACTTTTTTCATTTGTACACCACTGACATTAGGATTCAAGGTGACATGTACAAGTAGCGTTTTCTTTGGCGGGGCGGGGAGGGCTGAAGTCTCTTTTCCTACTTTCTTGCTCTAAAAGGAATCCATGCTGTCCTTGTGGAATTATGTAATTAAGAGAGTTTAAATAATTTATGCAAGTATACCACGGTGGTCATAGCAATAGGCTTGAGCTAAACATAGCAAGATAGTTTGTTGGAAGGTAAGAATTCAGTGTTAAACTTCAATATTAGGACTATGATTATTTTTATCTCAGAATCAGCCTGCTTCCAAGGTCCCGTAACATTAAAAAACTCAAAAGATTAAACCTGTTGCAGAATCCAAATCTTGTCATTTACGGAATATCTACATTGGATACTCATGAAACTCACAGAATTTTTAATTTCTAAGAAAAGGTTCCACCTAAAATGGCTATGTGACATTCTGTTTCATGATCGGTAATCCGTCAAATTTTAAAAGTGCCTGGAATTACAAGTTGAAATTTCTTTCCCTCCCTTTGTAGAAGTCTACTAGAACACAGCAGTTTTCCTTTATAACTAGATTTCTACTGGAGGAAAAGAAGTATTCAAAAGAAGATTTCGGGAAAACATATTCTTTGCTTGTTTAACGATCCAAATTTCCCATGAATCTTTATGCATTTTGTCTATCTTTGCCAAGAGGGAACAAGTGCAATGGTTTGTGGTCTACGCTTAGAACCAAAGAGCGGATCCCTAACCGAACAGAAAAAAACATATCGTGCCTCTCTTGGTTATTCCCCCTCTAGACCCGTCTTCATTACAGAGCCTTTCGGGGTTGCTCAAGAAACATCTACTTTTGCGCTTGGGTCTCCCCCAGACTCCCCACCAGTTATATTCTTCTGTCTAGCCTAATCTCCCCCAAATGACATGCTATTGACAAAGGAGATACTGGTGTGCTCATTCACGTACAATTCAGGGTTTCTTCCTGTGTGGTGTTACATGTGCTATTTCTCTGTCTACTGAATATTAGGAAAAGGTTTCAAATATCATGTCTAGGGAAACAGGACGTGACAAGCCTCACGCAGCAAATCAAAGAATTCTCTATTACTTTTTCTCTTCCAGTCCTTGAGGAAATTTCAGTATATTTCTTAGCATAATTTTATGCACACTGGCACCTTACCAGAGTGCGGTTTGATTACCAGACAATAACGACTGACACCTGCTGTAATTTATCCCTCTTGTAAACTGGCTTCGCTACGCATCTCCTCTGTCGCGTGGTCTTTCTGAACTCCTTTTCCTGCTAAAACTACATTCCAGCAAATTAAGTGTCACCCTACAAATCCATCGAGAACTAACCAGGTAGGGATGTACAGTGCCATTTCCCACATCCCATGTTCCTTCTTGCAAATAACAGTAACTGCTTGCTTACCTGAAAGCTGACTGAACCAGCATCGTTTACAAAACAAATATAGATTGACCAAGAAATAAACTCCTATGTTAAACATTTAAAAAATCAAATTTTTCCAAATTTGATGGGGGCTAAGGGCTTCTTCGGACATGTTGTCGAGTGTCAGGGCCTTTACTGCAGAAGTCTCAACCATAATGCAAATATTACCATTTTCAGTTTCTGCTTCTTTAAAGGGAACCTAGAAACTTGTGTAGAAGGCTGCATGTAATACTTAGACGCTTTTGTAATTTCTCTCAATATTTTATACTTTTCTCCTCCCATATCTAATTTGACAACTCGTGTCTTAATGAGTCATCTTTGTACTCTTTTTAAGATACTCCTCTCGTTTTTCCATAGAAACCTTTCAAATTCATGGGTCTTCCGCATACATCATATTTACTTAAATTAGATAACTGTGATACTAAGTAGAAGCGGTATGATCAGGGTCATGAACATACACAGCTACCTTTTGGAAGGCACACCACTCAGCTGTGGTGGAGACAAATGCGGGGTCACCTCAGGGCGCCCTGGTGGGTGCCAGCCTGCCCCAGGCACTCGTCCGCGTCTGCAGGAAGAGGTGTAGATTAATCTGATGAGGAGGTTTGCTGAGCTCAACAGCATTTTGGACACTACATGGGGCGGGGGGAGTGTGGGAAGGAGGCAGGAGGAAAGAAGAAACTTCTTCGGCAAATGAGAAAGGGATAGCTTTATATAAATATATGCATAAACATCACTTTATGTTTCTGAGAGTATCCAATCACCTGCAATCCCAAAATATCTCCTCTCAGACATGCTGTACTCTGAAGGAATTCTTTCCTGAGAAATGTCCCTGATGAGTTCATTTTCTAATTTGAACTTGAATTAATTACCTTAAGCAATTTCACAAATGCCCCTAAAATATCTTTTTAAAGATGTTATCGAAAGTATACTATGTAACTGGAGCTAAAACTGGAAAAGCGACAGCTTCACTTTCTCCCCTAGGTCTTTAATACGTATTCCAAGTTCCAGATATAGAAATCATGCAGCCAGTACCACCGGGTTCAACAAAAGAGATGTTGATTGAAATGACTCCGAAGTATCTTTTGGAGGTGAGAGTTATACTTTCATTTTGCCCACCTAACAGCATAATGCTTGGGAATTCTTCTCAGAATTAAGACTCCTGAAATTTTCCCATCCTTAAAATACACGTTTAAAGTTCCCCCATTAGTCAACTTCTCACAGCGTGTGCTAAAAATACACCAATAGAAATTACATTCAATGAGATGCTCTCTTGCTAGGAGCCCCTATTTTTAGCAAGCAGGTGACGGTTCTGAAATTAAAGATTGCTTCTAATACATAAAACGTTCACACTTTAAAGTATTCGGTTCCTTTCAAACGTCGTCAAACTTTTCTAAGTGAGCAACCCCAGAGGCAGTCTTCTTCTAAGAAGAGCTATGAAAGGTCAACTTTCTTTTGAGGGCACATAATGCGAGATCACAAATATCAGGAACCGAAACTTGATTTTACCCGGGTGATGCAGCGGTGCACTGCTCGTTCGGAAGGGTCGAGGCAGCAGTGCCTACTCCTGGTTTTTGCTCGCTTCGCTGCATGCAGCCTGCCGTCACTCTCTCCCTGGTCTCCTCCCCATGGTCAGGAGAGAATTTCCAAAAGGACGTTTCTTTCTTTTCCAAGGTCTATTTTGCCATTACAATGCCAATTGGCGTTTTTAGAAGAGCAAAGCGTTGCGTTTGTAAACTAGGAAGATAAGGTCTAGCAACAGATCGAATGGGCTTTCGTTCGCATTTACCTTTACTTCACTCTGAACCTAAGACGTTTGGCAGGTGCCGACCCCAGCCCATTGCCAAATAATTGATTTGTAAGCCTGTATACTGGACGATGCGTTCGTTCTAATTAAAAACAAAACAAAAACAAAACAAAACACCTTTGTGGAAAATGTTTAAGTTGAAAGCAACTTTTTTTGGCAAAATACAGTTCATGTTCTATTGTCACTGTTATCACCACAGCGGCATAAGTCTTGCAATAGTAAGATGGCTTCAATTCCTGGTAATGTGCCAATAAGAACATTAAGATTTCTTTTCCATGGGCCAAAAACATCTAATGGTATCTGCAGGCTTATACGACAGTATAAGTACGTGTGTATATACACACTTATTTTTCCTTTGCGGTACACAGACTCCACATTCAAATCATATTCAAGAGCACAGATAGATTTCCTGAGATCTTTTTTCAAAAGCAAACAGCTTAAAAGCCAAGGTTCCTTGAGATAAATGCATATACTATTATAAAAACGGAGTTGACTGGAAAATTATATTATCAGCACCCACCACTGTATCTTTGGTTACCTTGCATTTCAAAAAATTTGTACTTATTTCACCGTAGGCCGTACAGTCACGATGAAGAAACAAAGAACGGTACCTGCTTATCAAAAATGTTAACCATTTACTTGATATTAATATTTGACCTACAGTTCTTTTAAGTTTGTCTTCAGAGAGAGTGAGTGTGAATGGGGGAGGGACACAGAGAGAGAATCCCAAGCAGGCTCCACACTGTCAGCACAGAGCCTGACGCGGGCCTCACACTCCCAAACCGTGAGATCATGACCTGGGCCGACATCAAGGGTCAGACGCTTAACCGACTGAGCCACCCAGGCGCCCCTTGATCTATATTTCTTTGAGCAAACGCTTATGAACGACTTGGAATAAAAGATGAGAGAAAAAATCTCGAGGCATTTTCTAGTTTTAAGGACATCCAATTGATAAATACATAATATTAATTTTCTTACCAGGGAACACAAGCACAGAAAGCACATACGTATATACAAGACAATTATAAAGAGGATACATAGTAGTGCCACCTGAGTCAAAAAAAGAAAGTACTGACAGGATCCAATCAACATACATATATATCCCTCAAATAAATTTAAATATATACATATATATTGCTTGCATTAGTTTATTTCTTAACGACATGAATGGAATTATTAAAAATACACAATAACTGTTTTTCCATTCAACACAATGCTTAAGATTGTGGATGCAAGATTTACCATACTATTCGAAATAGGTACAGGCCATTTATTTTCAGAGCTGTATAGTATGCCATTATATAAATATACTCAGCCCTCGTTGTTTTGTATTCTGCAGCTTAAGTATTAAATATACTACTGATATGAACATTTTTGCAGATGTAGCCTGATGTATACATTTACTAGAATTACCCCAGGCCTATAGCAAGGAGTGCAATTTATGGTCATAGTGCAGGTGTACCTTCCCTTTTCCCAAGTTGTAGCAACTTCTCATCCTACCATAAGTGTATGAGATTTCTCTTTGCTCCATAGCCAGGATAACTTCAATATAAATGCTTTAATTTCCACACTGCCAGCATAGTGCCTGACGCGGGGCTTGATCCCATGGAACCACGAAATCATGATCTGAGCCAAAATCAAGAGTCAGACACTTAAACTGAGCCACCCAGATAACCCACTGAATTGTATTTTTTTAAAATATACTCCGGGGGCGCCTGGGTGGCTCAGTCAGTTGAGTGTCCGACTTCAGCTCAGGTCATGATCTCACGGTTTGTGGGTTTGAGGCCCACGTCGGGCTCTGCGCTGACAGCTTGGAGCCTCGAGCCTGCTTCCTATTCTGTGTCCCCCCCCCCCCTTGCCCCTCCCCTGCTCACATTCTGTCTCTCAAAAATAAATATTTTAAAAATATTTAAAATCAATAAATAAAATATATTCTGATTAAGAGTCTTTGTTGATTATGTATGTTCAGCAAGTACTTCATTCCATTGTCTTTTTTCATTTTCATTTGTATGTTTTGCTAAAGAGAAGTTCTTTAATGTGGACATTTTCACCAGCTTCCCTCTAGAAGTCTATTTTTTCTCTCATTTTTTGTTCATTTTGTTTTCCACACAAGTGAAATCTTACGGTATTTCTTTGTCTGACTTATTTCACTTAGATTTGTACCCTCTAGGTCTATCCATATTGTTCCCAATGGCAAGATTTCACTTTTTATAGCTGAGTAATATTCCATTGTGTGTGTACATACACACATGTATATACACATGCACACACACACACACACACACGCACACCACTTCCTTTTCCATTCATCTACTGATGGATACTGGGTTGCTTCTCTGTCTTGGCTATTGTAAATAATGCAAGGGTGCACGAACCTTTTCGAATTTGTGTTTTTGTTCTCTTTAGGTAAATAAACAGTAGTGGAATTACTGGATCCTATGGTAATTCTATTTTTAATTTTCTGAGGAACCTCCATACTGTTGTCCAAAGTGCCTCCCCCAACTTACATTCCTACCAACAGTGCATGAGGGTTCCTTTTTCTCCACATCTTGAACTAAGTTATTTTTTAAATTATTTACTTATTTTGAGAGTGGGGGCAGGGGAGGGGCAGGGAGAGAAGAAGAGAGAGAATCCCAAGCAGGGTCCACACTGCCAGTGCAGAGCCCGACGTGGGGCCTGAGCTCAAAAACTGTGAAATCATGACTGGAGCCAAAATCGAGAGTCGAACACTTAACCTACTGAGCCACCCAGGCACCCTGTTGTTCGGGTTTTTAAGTTTAGCCATTCTCACAGGTGATATCTCAGTGGTTTCCATTTGTATTTCTGTGATGACTAGTGATGTTGAACATGATTTCATGGGTCTGTGGGCCACCTGTTAGGTCTTTGTAAAAAAAAAAAAAATGTCTATACAGTACCTCCGCCTGTTTCTAGTTGCATTATTTGGGTTTTTTGGTGTCGTGTTGGACAAATTCTTTATATGTTTTGGATATGAACCCTTTATCAGATGTATCATTTGCAAATCTCTTCTCCCATTCAGTAGGCTGCTTTTTGGTTTTGTTGATGGTTTCTTTTGATGTATCATATATGTATTTATGAATCATATACATAAAATGTGAGGGGAGAGTAAAACTTAGTGCTTTTAGAATGGGTTCAAACTTAAGTGGCCATCAACTTAATATAGACCACCACATGCATAAAATATTATTAGTGAACCTAATGGTGACCACAAATCAAAAACTTTTGATAGATACACAAAAAAAACAAAGAAAAAATCCAAGCATATCACTAAAGAAAGCCATTAAACTACAAGGGAAGAGCATAGGACAAAAAAAAAAAAAAAAAAAAAAAAACTACAAAAACAACTGTAAAACAGGTAACAAAATGGCAGTAAGTACATACCTACCTATCAATAATGACTTTGAACATAAATAAAATAAATTCTCCAATCAAAAGACATAGGGTCACGGAACAGATAAAAAACAAGACTCATCTATATGCTGCCTACAAGAGAAACTTCAGACTAAAGACATTCAGATTGAAAGTGAAGGCATATAAAAACACTTACCATGCAAATGCAAGTGAAAAGAAAGCTGAGGTAGCAACATTTATATCAAATAAAACACACTTTAAGACAAAGACTGTAATAGGAAACAAAAAAGGACGCTACATGAGGATAAAGGAAGTAATCCAACGAGAGGATGTAACAATTGTAAATATTTATACACCCAACATGAAAGCACTTAAATATATAAACTATTAACATACATAAAGGAAGAAATTGACAGTAACCCAATAAAAATAGGGGGTATTTTCTTTGAGGTGGTTGACATCTTTATTGCTTTGGATTTGGGGGTGTGGGGGCAGGTGATCAGGAGCTCTTAGTGGGGCCACCTGCTTCCTCTTCACCATGATAGGCTTCTGGCTGTACAGGATGGCACTGGCTTTCTGAATGGCAGATCTGGGCAGTACTCCTTCTTGGGGATCATGTGCCTGATGCTGCTGAGGGTGGCCCAGGCTTTCTCATTAATGGTGGTCCTCATGGAGGAGGTGGTAAGTTTTCGCTGGCCACATCGTGGCTCCATGACCACCACTACACCTTCGCTGTTGGCCACCGGCTCCATGCCCACAGTCTTGTGGTGATAATCAGCCCATTGTAGCAGGAGTTGTGAGCCTTCAGGTTATTGGGTTCGGTGCCGTATGTCTGTTGGATCCTCTAGATCAGGAAGGCGGGGCAGTTTTGCATGACCATCCACTGCAGTTGGGCAGACATAGCCATCCCTCTCACTGTGGCGTTGGGAGACGGAAAGAGCAGTAATAATAGGGGACATTTGCACCCCACTTAGAGCAATGGATACATCATCCACACAGATAACACAGAAAGGGTGGTTTTGACTAACACATTTGACGAGATAAATCGAACAGACATTCAGAACATTCCATCCAAAAACAGAGGAGTGTGCATTTTTCTCAATTGCCCTTTTCTTTATTCTAAAGTCCTATTTCAAAAACTATTTAATGGCTATGAATATCACTGTTTTCATCTAAAAGATGCATAGTCCTGCCTTTGCATTTAGGTCTACAACTTAAGTGGACTGGATATTTGCATGTTGTGTGAGGTAGGGTTATACTTTTCTCATTTTTGAAACGGATATCTAACCATCCGAGCTCAACTCATGGAAATGAACATCTTTTCACATGATTCTGCAATTAAAATCCAAACGTGCATATGTGCAAGGGTATTTTGTGGGGCTCTATTCTATTTCATTGTTTTTTTTTCTCTGTGAACAGGCCACACTGTCTGAATTATCAAAGGCTTTAAATGAGCCTGATGTCTAGAAGACAAAATCTACCTACCTTCTTTTAAGAGTGTGCTGTTAGTGGATCTCTGAACTTCAATATACATTTTATAATTTGGTTGTTACAAAAAAAAAGTGGGAGTTTATGGTGAATGCACTGATCCTATACATTTGCAGAAAATTGACATCTTTACAATATTGATGTTGACAGTGAACCTTAATTTCCATTTATTTCCACCTGATTTAATTTCACCCAGTTTTAATAATACTGCCCTAAGAGAATTTACACTTTTCTTAAATCTAACATCATGTTGGTAAAATTATAAATTGTGTACTTTAAAAATATATTTTTACTATTTTTTTTCTCATTTTAAAGACATTTCTCAGAGGACTTTTAGGTTTAAAATGAAATTGAGGGAGGTACAGAGAATTCCCATATACACCCTGCACACATGCAGGGCACCCCCCATGATGAATGCCTCTCACCAAATAGTACACTTGTTACAATTGATAAACCTAACGTGAACACATCACGATCACCCATAGTTTATATGATGATGATGGCTCATTCTCAGTCTTCTACATTCATTGTATGGGTTGGAACAAACTCATAATGATATCATGCAAGGTATTTTGACTGCCCTAAAAATCCCGTTTTCTGTCTATTCATGCCCTCCCTCCCACAGTAACCGCTAATTTACCGTATCCATACTTTTGCCATTTCCAAAATTGTCGTGTGGTTGAAATCACGTGGTATGTAGCCTTTGTAGATTGGTTTCTTAAACCTAGTGATATGTACAAGAGGCTGTTTACCGTATTTTCAATGCCTGAGAGCTCACTGTCTGTACTACAGAGCATTTTGGTTGCTTCCAAGTTTTAGCAATGAGATATAAAACTGCTATAAACATCTGTGTGCAGTTTTTTTCCCCTACAAAGAGAGTTTTCAAATCTTTTGTGTAAATACAAAGGAGCGTTAATTGCTGGATCCTACACCAACCACCAGTTTAGATTTGTATGAAACCACCAAACTCTCTTCTAAAGTTGTGCCATTTTTCATTTCCGCTAGCAGTGAATTAAAGTTCTCATTGCTCCACATCCTGACCACACTTGGTGTTGTCCGTGTTCCAGATTTTTGCCATTCTAATGGGCACGCAGGGGCTCACCGCTGGTTCGATCTGCGTTTCTCGGATGATACGGGACGTGGACCGCCTTTTGATGTGATTTGCCAATCACATACCTTCTTTGTGAGGTGCCTTTGTCCCATTTTTTACAGGGTTGTTATGTTTTCAAATTGAGTTTTAAGAGCTCTTGGTACAGTTTGGATAAAAATACTTTATCATGTGTTGTTTGCAAATGTTTTTCTCCCTGTTTATTCTCTGGGTACTTTAAAGTGCAAAAATTTTTGGTTTTAATGAATTGCAGCTTCTTTGTTTCATAAATGTCTTTGGTGTTGTATCTAAAAAGGCATCATCAGACTCAAAGTCACCTAGGTTTCCTCCTGTGATATCTTCCAGGAGTTTTGCGTTTTACATTTAGTTCTATGAACCATGTGGAGTTAATTGTCGTGACAGGTGTAAGGTCTGTGTGTAGACTTTGTCCAAGTGGATGTCCACTTGTCCCAGCACCATTTGTTGGAGACACTACCTTGCCTCCATTTTGTTGTGCCTTTGCTCTTTTGTCAAAGATCAGCTGACCATATTTATGGGGGTATACTCCTGGGCTCTTCATTCTGTTACGTTGATCTATTTACCTATTCTAATGCCAACACCACACTTTCTTGATTACCTTTATATTAAGTCTAAAAGGCAGTGTCAGACTTCCAGCTTTGTTCTTCAATTGCAATGTCATGTTGGCTCCTGTGGGTATTTTCACTCTCCCTGTAAACTTCAGAATCAGCTTTTCAATATCCACAAAAAGTAACTTTCTGGGTTTATAATTCAGATTATCACAAATCTATACGTCATTTTGGAAGAAAATGACATCTTGGCAATAATTACTATTCCCATCTAATAACACAAACTACCCATTTAACTCTCAATATTAATCAGTTCTCTAATTTTCCTTACGTAGATCTCACATAAATTGTTAGATTTATACCTCAGTGTTTCAGTTTTGGGGGTGCTCATGTAAATGAGATTGTGTTTTCAGTTTCAGGTTCCACTTGTTCATTGTTGGTAGCTAGGAAAATAACTGACCTAGGAAATATATTAACCTTCCTATAATCCCTTACTAGTTTCAAGAATTTTTGTTGGTTATTTTGCATTTTGTGCAAAAATGAACCATGAAAAGTTTTATGTCTCCATTCTGAATCTCTATACACTTTGTTCCTTTATCTTGCATTACCATATTAGCAAAGACTTCCAATACCATTGGAAAGGAGTGGTGAGAGGCGGTATCCTTGCCTTGAACCTCATCTTAGTGGGAAAGCTTCAAATTTCTCACCATTCAATGTGATATGACCTATATAGGTCTTTCTGAAGTCTTTCTCAAGTTGATAAATTTTGCCTTCCTTCCAAGTTTACTGAGATTTTCTCATGAATGAGTGTTGGATTTTGAGAAATGCTCTTTCTGTATCTATTAATATGATCATGCGATTTTAACTTTTTAGTTTGTTAATGTGATGGATTGATTTTAGAAAACTGAATCATCCTTATACATCTGGAATAAGTCCCACTTGATAAAGGTGTATAATTTTCTTTGTTTGGATTGTATTTGCTAACATTTTGTTGAGCATTTTTGCCTCTAAGGTCATGAGACGTATTTGTCTGTAGTTTTATTTTGTTGTAATATCATTGTATGCTTCTGGCATTATGATAATTCAGGCCTTATACAAGGAGTTAGGAAGCACCGCCTCTGCTTCTATTCTCTGGAAGATGTTGTACTGGTGTAATTTCCTCCTTAAATACTGTACAGAACTCACCGGTGAACACATTTGTCCTGGTGCTTTCTATTTTGGAAGTTTATTTATTGTACCTTTACATCTTTAAATACATAATGGTGTATTCACATCACATGGATGTTCTTGTGTAAGTTTTGGCGAATAGTGTCTTTTCAAGGAATTGGCCCATTTCCTCATATTATTCAAATGTGTGAGCACAATGTTGTTGAGTATCTAACAGGCTTTTAGTTTCCACGGGACGTAGAGTAGTGACCACTTTTCTCTCGTAGTATTACTAATTTGGTTCCAATTTCTTTTTCTTTTCTCTGAGTTTGGCTTTCCTTGATCTCTTTGAGGAACATGCTTTAGGTTTTCTTCATTGACTCTACTATTTCCTGTCTTCACTTTCACTGATTTATGCTCTGAGTCTTATTTTCTTCTGCTTACCTTGGATTTAATTTGCTGTTGATGCTTTTGTTTCCTAGGGTGAACACTTTGATGAATGACTTTAGATCTTCTTTTAGAATATATGCCTTCAGTGCCAGAAATTTCTCTTCTGTGTATTGCTTCCTTTGCACCTCAAAACTTTTGTTAATTTGTGTTTTCATTTTCATTTAGGGGAAATATATTTTAATTTCTCAAGATTTTTTTTTACATTTTTTAAAACTTTCATTTATTATTGAGAGACAGAGACAGAACATGAGCATGGGAGGGGACAGACAGAGAGGGAGACACTGAATCCGAAGCAGGCTCCAGGCTCTGATCTGTCAGCAAAGAACCCGAAGCAGGGCTCGAACTCACGAACTGTGAGATCATGACCTGAGCTGAAGTTGGACACTTAACCGACTGTGCAACCCAGGCGCCCCTCAAGATTTTTTTCTTTGATCCATGTGTCATTTAGATCTGTGTAGTTTCATCTTCATGTTATTTTGAGAACTTCCAGTTACCTTTTTCTTAGTGATTTCCAGTTTAACACTACTGTGGTCTGATTTCTACTCTTTCAAATTTATTAGGGTAAATTTCATGCTCCCCAATGTGGTATATCTCACTGGATGTTTACCTTTGAGAACAATGTGTCTTCTGCTGTTATTGGATGAAGAATTCTAAATGTGTCAAATTATATACAGTTCGTTGTTGGTGTAGCCGAGGTCAACTCTGTCCTTTCTCATTTTCTGCCAGCTGGAACTACCCATTCCTAAGAGCAAGGTGTGGAGATCTCCAAGTATGATAGTGGATTTACCGGTTTCTTCTTTCAAAGTTACACTTGTACCTAACAAAGTTTGATGATCTGTTTTCACTCATGTACACATTCAAACAAAAGATAACATCCTGATCTGGCTTTGGCACCAGAGTAAATCTAACCTCATAAAATGAGTTTTGGAAGTTCCCTCCTCTTCAATTTATCAGAACAGTTTGAGGTTTGGTGTAAATTCCTCTTTAAGTGTTTGTTAGTATTCATCACAGAAACCATTGGGTTATGGGCATTTCTTTGTCGGGAGATTTTAATATTAAAATCTCCTTACATGTTAGTGGTCAGTTCAAATTTTCTATTTCTTCCTGATTTGGTCTCGGTAGGTTTTATGTTTCTAGAATTTTATCCATTTTTCCAGGTTATCCAATTTGTTTCCATATAATTGTTCATAGTAGTCTCCTGTGATCTTTTGTATTTCTGTGGTATCAGGTGTAATGTCTCCTGTTTCATTCATATGAGTTTTTTGGGGTCCTCTTTTATACTAATCTACCTAAAGTTTTGTTCATTTTCTTTGCACTTTCAAAAAGCCAACTCTTGGTTTCGATGAGCTTTTCTATTGTCTTTTTAGTCCCTGTTTATTTGTGTTCTGATCTCCATGTTTCTAACATTGGGGTTCATCTGTTCTTTTTCTAGTTACTTCAGTGTAAAATTAGGTGAACCGTGATCTTTACTTTTACTTGTTGGTGTTTATTGCTACAAACTTCCCATTTGAACTACTCTTGGTATATCCATTATGTTTTGGTATGTCATGTTTCCATTTCCTCTTGTTTCAAGATACTATTCAATTTACTTTACACTTCTACTTTGACTTACGAATTGCTCAGGAGTGTGTTAATTTCCACACATCACACATTTGTGAATTTTCCAGCTTTCCTCCTGTTTGGATTTCTAGATTCTTATCTTATGGTTGGAATAAATACTTGGCATGATTTCAGTCTCCTTGCGTTTGCTAAGGCTTGCTATTACCTTTCTACTGCTTTCCATATTTATTTATCCAATCTTCAAATTTCACTTGGATATATATTTTATATGTTCATCTTATAAATATTATATTTTGAGATTTTTTATGTAGCATAGGCACAACTTAGTTGAAACATTGACATTATCAACCCTCTTACTTTTCAATGTTATACAAATATAGTGAACATAAAGATCTCTGTATCACATGGAAAGATCAGTATTTTCACAAACAGAATGTACCCGTACACTGGAAATACAAAAGAATGAAAAAATATTAAAAGCTAAAGAAGACTCCACATGTTCCCTTCCAAAAACTACCCCTCTAAAAAAATCACAATCGTAATTTCTAACTTCATAGTTATGTTTTGACAAATTTTGCACTTCACATAAATGCCATACTGTATAAACTCTTTGGAATAAGGATTTATTCATCTAACACCATATGTGGAAAACACTAACCATATTAAACATAGTTGTTAATCATTGCCAATTTTGGTATCCTAATATGTGATACATGATGAAATATTTATCCATGATATAATTAGACATTTGGTTGCTTTCCAGTTCAGTGCTGTTAGGGACCTTCTAGCATGTATATTTTAGTTAACATATGTATGCATTCCTTCTGTGAGTAGAATTAGTGGATCATAGGATATTATAAAATTTTGCAGATATCAAATTTTCAAAGAGTTTATAGTGATTTCTCACCAATGTAGGATCATTCTAGTTGCTTAACATTCTTCACATTCCTTGGAAATTTAGTCTATTTTTTTATGTTTTTAGTCTAATTTTATCCATTCTTATGAATATTTATGGTATCACATTATAAATTTAATTTTTATTTCCCTGATGTTCAGTAAAGTTAAGGACTCTTTCATAGATCTTTTAAGCTTTTACCTAAATTCCATTTAATATTAATGTCATCACAGCAAGTGCCCTCCTTAATCCCCATCACCTATTTAACCATCCCCATCTCTGGTAACCATCCCCTACCCCCTCCTCTCTGGTAACCATCAGATTGTTCCATAGTTAAGAGTCTTTTTCTCGGTTTGCATCTCTCATTTTTCTCTTCCCTTTGCTTGTTTCTTTTCTTAAATTCTGCATGATTGAAATCATATGGTATATGTCTTTCTCGGACTTATTTCACTTTGCATAACACTCCCTAGCTCTATCTATTTAAGGGGCAAAAGATTTATGCGATCTGAAGAGAAACCAGAGTATCTAGCTCTGTTTAAATGTTGTTGCAAATGGAAAGGTTTCATTCTTTTTGCGGCGGAGTAATATTAAGTTGTGTGTGTGTGTGTGTGTATGTGTATGTACATCACCGCTTTGTTAATCATTCATTAAGTAATGGACACATGGGATGTTGTAGATACTGCTGCTCTAAACACTACGATACATATATCCCTTCTGTATTCCTTGGGTTAAGTACCTAGTACTTCAATTACTGGATCGTAGGGTAGTTATATTTTTAACATTTGAGGAATCTCCATACTGTTTTCCACAGTGGCTACACCAGTTTGCATTCCCACCAACAGTGCAACACAGTTCCCTTTTATCTGCATCTTTGCTAACACCTATTGTTTCTTCTGTTGTTGACTTTAGCCTATCACTTCACAGTGTCAGAATGCCTATCGTGGTGTTGATTTGCATTTCCCTGAGGATCAGTGATGTTGACCATATTTTCATGTGTCTGTTGGTTATGTCTTCTTTCGAAAAATGTCTATTCATATCTTCTGGCCATTTTTAATTGAATGACTCATCTTTTGGGTGTTGAGTTTGATTAAATTCTTTACAGATTGTGGATACTAACCCTTTATCAGACATGTCATTTGCAAATATCTTCTCCTATTCCACAGGTTGACTTTTAGTTTTGTTGACTATTTTCTTCCACGTACAGAAACATTTTGTTTTGATGAAATCCCAATAGTTTCTTTTCGCTTTTGTTTTCCTTGCCTCAAAAGACCTATCTAGGAAAAAGATGCACTGGCCTATGTCAAAGAAGTTACCGCCTTGTTCTCCTCTAGGATTTTTATGGTTTCAGGTCTCAAATTTAGGTTTTTAACCCCTTTCCAATTTATTTTTGTTAATGGCATAATAAAGCGGTCTAGCTTCATTCTTTTGCATGTTGCTGTCCAGTGTCCCCAACACTATTTATTGAAGAAACTTTTTCCCACTGGATATTCTTTCCTCCTTTGTCAAAGATGAATTGGCCATCTAGTTGTGGATTCATGTGTTTTCCTTTCTGCTCCATTTATATAGGTTTCTTTTTTGTTTAAAGTTTATTTATTTAGAGAGAGCATGCATGAGTGGGGAAGAGGCAGGGAGAGGGAGAGAATCCTGATAGCACAGAGCACAATGAGGGGCTCGATCCCCAAAACCAAACTGTGAGATCATGTCCTGAGCCAAAATCAAGAGTGAGACACTTAACTGACTGAGCCACCCAGGTGCCCCTAAAGTTTCTATTTCTGAGCCAGTACCGTACTGTTTTGATCACTATAGCTTTGTAATATAACTTGAAATCTGAAATTGTGGTAAGTCCAGCTTTGCTTTGCTTTGCTTTATTCGGGGACTTTTGTGGTTCCATACACATTTTAGGACTCTTTGTTCTAGTTCTGTCAGAAATGCTTTGGGTATTTTGGTAGGGACTGCATTCAGTGTGTTAGATTGCTTTGAGTAGTACGGACAAGTTAACAACATTTGTTGTGATCCATGAGTATGGAATGTCTTTCCATCTCTTTAAATCTTCCATTTCTTCCATCCATGTTGTATACTCTCCAGAGAGCAGGTCTTTCATCTCTTTGGTTAGGTTTACTCAGAGGCATCTTATTGGTTTTGGTGCAATTAGAAACGGGGTTGGCCCCTTAATTTCTTCTGCTGCTGCTTCATTATTGTGGTATAGAAATGCAACAGATTTCTGTGCATTGATTTTATACCTTGCGACTTTACTGGATTCATTTATCAGTTCTAGCAGTTTTGGGTGGATTTTTCTCGGTTTTCTACAAAGATTATCATGTCGACTGCAAATAAGGACACAGATTGACTTCTTCCTTGCTGATTTGGGTGCCTTCTTTCTTTCTGTTGTCTGATTGCTAAGGCTAGGATGTCCAGTACTATATTAAGTAACAATGGTGAGAGTAGACATACCTGTCTTACTCCTGACCACAGAGGAAAAGTTTCCTGGTTTTTTTCCCCATTAAGGGTGATATTAGCGGTCGGTTTTTCATACATAGGCCTTTATTATGTTGAGGCATGTTTCCTCTAATCCTACCTCATTGAAGGTCTTTATCATGCATGGATATTAAAGTTTGTCAAATGCTTTTTCTGCATCTACTGAAATGATCATATGGTTCCTATCCTTTATTAACATGGTGTATCACATGGACTGATTGGTGAATACTGATCCTCCCTTTCAACCCAGGAACAAATCCCACTCAATTGTGGGGAATTATTTTTAACTGTATCATTGGATTCAGTTTGCTACTATTTTATTGAGAATTTTTGCATCCATGTTCATCAGGCATATTGGCCTGCCGTTCTCTTTATTAGTGGAGTCATTATCTGCCTTTGGTCTCTTTATTAGTGGAGTCATTATCTGGCTTTGGTATCAGGTAATGATGGCCTCACAGAATGATTTTGGGAGTTTTCATTCCTTTTCTATTTTTTGGAAAGGTTTGAACAGAGTAAGTATTAACTCTTTTTTAAATGTTTGGGAGAAATCACCTAAGCCATCTGGCCCTGGACTTCTGTTTGTTGGGAGTTTTTTGATTACTGATTCCATTTTTTTTGCTGGTTATCAGTCTGTTCAAGTTTTCTATTTCTTCCTGTTTCAGTTTTGGTAGTTTTTACGTTTCTAGGAATTATCCATTTCTTTCAGGTTGTCCAACTTTTTGGCATATAGTTTTCCATAATATTCTGTCATAATTGTATTTCTCTGGTTTTGGTTGTTATATCCCCACATTTGTGATTTTATCTATTTAGTTCCTTTCTTTTTTCCTTTGGTAAGTCTTGATAGTGGTTTATCAGTTGTATTATTTTCTCAAAGAATAAGCTCCTGGTTTCATTGATTTGTTCTATTGTTTCCATATCATTTATTTCTGCTCTAATCTGTATTATTTCCTCCTTCTGCTGGCTTTAGGCTTTGTTGTTTTTCTAGCTCCTTTGAGTGTAAAGTTAGGTTGTTTGAGATATTTGTTTCTTGAGGTTGACCTGTATTGCTATATACCTCCCTCTTGTTCATTTGTCTCCATGTAGATTTTAAATGTCTTCTTTGATTTCCTGGCTGACCGATTCATTGTTTAGTACCAGGTTGTTTAAGCTCCATGTATTTGTAGCCTTTCCGAATTGTATTCTTGTGGTTGACTCCTAGTTTCACAGCATTGTGGTCAGAAAAGGCACATGGCAAAGCAAACTAGTGGTTGCCTGGAGGTGGGATGAAGGCTGAAGGCAGGTGGGCACGGGGAACCCACGGCGTTGGGTGGTGATAGGAATGTTCCAACAATAGAGTGTGGTGATGGCCGCATAACTATAGAAAATACTAAAGCTCATCAAACCAAGCACATTACTTGGCTAAATTTTGTGTTATAACTCAATAAAGGTGTTTTTTAAACAAAAAAAAAAGGGGGGGAGGTGCATGGTATGACTTCAGTCTTTTTGTAATTGTTGAGGCCTGTTTTGTGACCTAATATTTGGTCTATTTTGGAGAATGTTTCACGTGCACTTGAAAATAATGTGTATCCTGTTCTTTTAGGATAGGATATTCTGAATATCCTGGTCCAGTGTGTCATTCAAAGCCATGGTTTCCTTGTTGAGTTTGTGCCTAGATGATCTGTCCACTGATGTAAGTGGAGTGTTAAAATCCCCTACTATTGGGGTACCTGGATGGCTCAGTTGGTTACGCGTTCAACTTCAGCTCAGGTCATAATCTCACAGTTTGTGAGTTCAAGCCCCACCTTGGGCTCTGTGCTGACAGCTGGGAGCCTGGAGCCTGCTTTGGATTCTGTATCTCCCTCCCTCTCTGCCCCTCCCCCACTCGTGCTCTCTCTCGCTCTCAAAAATAAACAAACATTAAAAAAAATTAAATCCCCTATTTTTGTATTATTATCAAAGAGTTCCTTTATGTTACTCATTGTCTACATATTTGGGTGCTCCCATGTTGGGTGCATATCTACAATTCTTATATCTTATTGTTGGATTGTTCATTTATTATATACTGCCTTTTCTTGTCTCACTACAGTCTTTGTCTTAAAATCTATTTTGTCCAGTATAAGCATTGCTACTCTGGCTTTCATTTGACATCCATTTGCATGATAAATGTTTCTCTGCCCCTCACTTTCAATCTCCAGATGTCTTTAGGTCTAAACGGAGTCTCTTGTAGAGACAGCATATAGATGGGTCTGGTTTTTTTGTTTTTTTGTTTTTTTTTTTTTTTTAATGTATTCTGACATCCTTTGTCTTTTAATGGAATGTTTAGTCCAACTAGATTCAAAGTAATTACAGATGGATATGTAATCTGTGCCATTTTATTACTTGTTTGGTCTTGTTTCTGGAGATTTCTCTGATCCTTTCTTGTCTTTTGTCACTTTTGGTCTCACCTTTGAACTCAAAGAGTCCCCTTTACAATTCTTGTATGGCTGGTTTAGTGGGCAAGAACTCCTTTAGCTTTTGTCTAGAAAAGTCTTTATCTCTCCTCCTATTCTGAAGAATAGCCTTGCTGGATAGAGTATTCCTGGCTGCAGATTTTTCGCATTCAGCACTTTGAATATATCATGCCACTTCCCTCCAGCTTGCCAAGTTTCTTTTGGAAAAAACTCCAGCTAGCCTTATGGGTCTTCCTCTGTAAGTTAAGGACTTTTGTCTTGCCTCTTTTAAAATGTTTGATCACTATATTTTGCAAATTTAATTAAAATCGTTCTTGGTGTTGGTCTGCTTTTGTTGATTCTGATGGGAGTTCTCTGTGCCTCCTGAATATGAATGTCAGTTTCCTTCCCCAGAGTAGGGATGTTTTCTGCTATTATTTGCTCAAATAAATGTTCCTCCTCCCCCCTTTTCTCCTCCTCCTTCTTCTCCTGGGACTCCTATGAGATGAATGTTATTACATATCATGGATTCACTGAGTTCCCTATGTATACTCTCATGTTTCATAGTTCTTGCTTTTATTCCGCTCCATTGCTTTCCATTAATCTGTCTTCTAGGTCACTAATTCATTCCTGATTCTTCCAGCCTGCTATCCATTACATCAAGCCTGTTTCCAATCTTGCTCATTGCATTCTCCATCTCTGATTCCTTTTTAACTTTTCTCTCTGTGGTAAGGGACTTACTGATGTCCCGTATTCTTTTCTCAAATCCAGTGAGTATCCTTATGATTGTTGCTTTAAATTCTCCATCAGGCATGTTATTTATACCAATTTTGTTTAGATCTCTGGCCGTGGCCTTATCCTATTCTTTCATCTGGGATAAATTCCTCCATTTTTGCATCTTGTCTAAGTCTCTGCCTGTTTCTCTGTGTTAGAAAAGCCAGTTAAGTCTCCTGCTGCTGAAAGCAATGGCTTGACGAAGAAGAAATCATGTAGTGCTTCAGGGAGTGTCTCCAGTATGTGCTGCAATTTTCTTCTGGCTGCCCTATCCTTCAGGCCAGTCATCTGCAAGAGGCTTTCCTTGCCTGCACTGGCCAGGGTTTTGTCCCCGGCCTGAATGTGACAAGTTTTAACCAGGTGTGCTCTTGTCTGCTTATGAAAGGAGACCTGACAACACTTTGGACAGAACTGAGGTCATGCAGAACTCTCTGGTGAGGAGAGATGGTGTGCGCAGGGGTTTCTACTGGTCTTTTGGGGAAGGGGCCCACCTCACTGGAACTAGGCTAGCTTGACTGAGAAGGGTAGCTCCTCCACAGCAGGGTGGTAGGGCCTGGTGTAAGCAAGTGGCTGGGCCAGTGGCCCTGTGCTGCTTCCTGCAGGTGGGGTAGGGGCGGTAAGTGCGGTCAGCCAGCTCCTCCCCGCCAGTCCCCCCACCCCCCAGAGAGAGGCATCTCCATGAATACTGCCACTTAGGGACACGCTCCGAGATGACCGGTCACCCCACTGTGTGCCCTCGGCTGTCTCCACGTCATCTGCCCCCTGGGTTGTTTGTCTGCCTTCTCTCCAGGAGCAGCACAGTGCCCTCAGAACTAACTCTACCCCGGCCAAGGCTGTTGACCTTTAAAACTCCAGGCTTTAAGCCCCGCCGGCTGCAAAACCTCACAAAATTCAGCCCCTCCTACTTTCCCAGCCAGTGGCCCTGGGGAAACATTCTCCTTGCGCATTCCCCTCGCATTCCCCTCCGTGCTCCTCTCCAGACCTGCTCCATTACTGCCTCCCTCCCCTAAACCATGTCTCTGCACTTCCTACCTTCTTTGATGTGACTTCTTTTATCCCTTTAGTTGTGGAGTTTGCCATGTCAGTCTTCAGGTCTGATTTCTGGGGTATTTAGGATGATTCGATAGTTATCCAGTTGTGCTTGTGGGAGGAGACGGGCCTAGGGTTCTCCTACTCCACCATCTTCCTCCCCCAAAAAGCAGTTTACTATTTTAATGTTCTTTCTTGTAAACTTTTCATACAGGTCTTTTGCTGAAATTTCTATTGGGTTGCCTTTTTCTTAAAGATTTATACGTCTTCTATGCAAGTCCTTTGTAGGTCAATTATTTACACATCTATTAAAAAATCCATTTTTTTCAAAATTTGTGGTTGGCACCTTTTGAGTCCTATTTGGGAAATCACTGCCTAATCCAAAGCAACCAAGTTGTTCCCCTAGTTATTCTCATTTGCTACATGCTGTATTGTATCATATACCAAATGTAAATCAGCAATTAGTCTGGAACTAAAATTTGATAGGATATGTGTTCAGCATACAGTTTTTCCATATGTACATCCATCTGATCTGGCATCAATCATTACAATAATCCTTCTGTCCAACTGAACTGACTGGTAGCTTTCCCCACAAATAAGGTGAACATTCAAGTATCGATCTGTTTCTGCACTCTATTCTGTTACATTGGACTATTTGCCTATTCGCTCTCACGGTAACTTCAAAGTCAGTCTCAATTTCTGTTAGTTTGTACCCTCCAACTGTTTTTTCCCCATAAACATCATTTTGCATAATTTCCTTATTAGCTACGTTAAATACATAATAAACATAACAATGCACCCACCATACAGCCAATATCTTCACATCAATTCCTAACAGAATCTATGCATCAGTGGAAATTTTTACTAGGATTGTAATGATATTTTTCATTATTTTTCAGAGTATTGATGTCTTTCCCAAAATGTGTTTTGAATACAAGAACATAGTATCTTCTTCTATTTATATTTGTCTTCTTTCATTACTGGAAAGTTTAATTTTCAAGTCAAAGGTATTACAAATCTACTTATTCTTAGATATTTGTTGATTCTATTTAAATTCTAATGAAATTTTTTATTCTATTTTTTAAAGTTTATTTAAGTCATCTTTATACCCAACATCGGGCTCGAACTCCCAGCCCTGAGATCGAGAGTCACATGCTCTTCTGACTGAGCCAGCCAGCTGCCTCTTAATCTAATTTTAAATTTGTTACTTATATAAGACATATATTTGCTTTTGTTTTGAACCATATACTCAAAAACCCTGCTAAATCTACTACACTACAATAAACTATATATCATGCAAACGTTGGTCAGAGAACTCTTTTGAATTTTCTAGGTACACAATCATATTGTCTTCCAAGTAATTACAGTTTAATTCTTGATTTCCATTTCTTCTGCTTTTTCATTCTATGCCTTCTTACACTAGTAATGAGTCTATGTGTTGATAGTATAGGCATCCTAGTGTCCTTGCCCTCACAGGAAACATTTCAATATTCAACTACTAAGAATTAAATTTCCTACACATTTTTTAAAAAAAAATTTTAATGTTTATTTATTTGTGACAGAGAGAGAGACACACACGACATGAGCGGGGGAGGGGCAGAGCGAGAGGGAGACACAGAATCAGAAGCAGGCTCCAGGCTCTGAGCTGTCAGTATAGAGCCCGACGTGGGGCTCGGACTCACAGACAGCGAGATCATGACCTGAGCCGAAGTCGGACGCTTAACCGACGGAGCCACCCAGGCGCCCCCCTACGCATTTTTACAAATATTATTCGTTATATTTAAATATCCCCTTTTCAATTCCTTGACTGCTAAGAATTTTATCAAACATAGGTTCATATCTCTCATCCTTTCCTCGGTATTCACTATCATAGTTCAAAAGAACCATCATCCATCCAGTTTTTCAAACCTGAGATCTAGGAACGGTCTTTGACAGCTCTCTATAATCGATCTAACACCAGGTCATTGTGATTTTATCTTAAAACATACCTCAAATCAATTTCAATCTCTCCATATCCACCACTACACCTGGTCCAGACCACAATCATGTCTTGCTTGGAGAGCTGCATCAACTTTACTAATCGTGTCTCCACTTAACTCCTGTTTTGCACCACCCCATCTATTATACACATGGCAAACCATATTCCCTTGCTTACAACAGCCCCCAATAACTCTCCAGATGTTCTTAGAAAGCATAAAATTGTAATAAGACCTATGATTATAGCCTGAAACTCACCTAGATCTTAGTATAATCCTACAGAACTTTCTATATCACTCTGAATTCGTTACACTGGCACTACTCCACTTCCTCAAATATACTGTTTGCCTTTTCCCAGGTCATTCACTTGATCCTGAAGAGATTTTGTACCACTTCGCATTTTGGTAGATATTTTTGTACTGAAACCTCCTAAATTTCAATCAGGTGAAAAATAAGACAGCCAAGTCACATTTCCATATGGCTCTCCTCTAGGAGATGGGTCCACAAGTGGAATAAAATTCCTGTTCGGTACTATCCCTTCCAGCATGCTACACCCTGATTGCCTTCCTATCATTCATCCCTAACGATATCGAAGACTCGGGAAAACAAAGGTACTTCTCCAATTAAACATGGTCAAGTGAGCAAGAAACTATGTATTATAATACAGTCATATATCAAGACCCAGTTCTATGATTATCTTTGTAACTTTCTTACTCAACACGTCTCCAGAGGCAAGGGAAACAAAAGCAAAAATGAACTATTGAGACCTCATCAAAATGAAAAGCTTCTGCACAGCAAAGGAAACAATCAGCAAAACTAAAAGGCAACTGACAGAACGGGAGAAGGTATTTGCAAACAACATATCAAGTAAACGTTTAGTATCCAAAATCTATAAAAAACTTATCAAACTCAACACCCGAAAAACAAATAATCCAGTGAAGAAATGGGCAAAAGACATGAACGGATGGGGCGGTACAAAAGGACACGAAAAAATGCTCAACATCAAAACCATGATGGCTTCACACGTGTCAGAATGGCTAACATGAACAACTCAGGCAACAATAGATGTTGGCAGGGATGCGGAGAAAGAGGATCACTTTTGCACTGCTGGTGGGAATGCAAACTGGTGCAGCCGCTCTGGAAAACAGTATGGAGGCTCCTCAGAAAACTAAAAATAGAACTACCCTATGACCCAGCAATTGCACTACTAGGTATTTATCCAAGGGATACAGGTGTGCTGTTTCAAAGGGGCACATGCTCCCCAAACTTTATAGCAGCACTTCAACAATAGCCAAAGTATGGAAAGAACCCAAATGTCCATCAATGGATAAATGGGTAAAGAAGATGTGGTGTATATATATACAACGGAGTATTACTTGGCAATCAAAACGAATGAAATCTTGCCATTTGCAACTACGTGGACGGAACTAGAGGGTATCGTGCTAAGCGAAATTAGTCAGAGAAAGACAAATATCATATGACTTCAATCATATGAGGACTTTAAGACACAGAACAGATGAACATGGAGGAAGGGAGGCAAAACTAATGTAAAGACAGGGGAGGGGACAACACATAAGAGATTCTTAAATATGGAGAACAAACTGAGGGTTACTGGAGGGGATGTGGGAGGGGGGATGGGTTAAATGGGTAAGGGGCATTAAGGAATCTACTCCTGAAATCCGGGCACTATATGCTAACTAGCTTGGGTGTAAATTTAAAAATTTAAAAAAAAAGCATTTTTAAAAGGCAAAAAAAAAAAAGGCCTACTGAGCAAGAAACTATGTAATGTAATATGGTCAGATATCAAGACGCAGTTCTATGATTATCTTTGTAAGCTTGTACAAATAATGCTTCTCTAATTCTGGTTCCCTTGGGGAAAATAACAATGAGATCTACCTGAAAATAATCAAATAACACTTCTGCGAGAATCAATTAACATATACATTGAGAACATTGTAAACTGATCTACAATTGTTGTTTCTATTGTTGAAGATACTATTATTTCAGAACCAAACAGAGAGCTACGTTAGGAACCTTACGTAAAACTGAATAACTCTCAGAAAATGGGAATATCTGCTTGTACAGCTGGATAGTTACTGGCCCACAGCGTCTTGTATCTGGCACGAAATGTTTACATGGTAACACAACCATCGACAGTATTATATGCTCCAGGCAACTTTTTCACCTTCCTGTACATCCATCTCTGAATCCTGCCATGCTTTTTAACCGGTGTCACAATAAGTCACATAGGTCAGGATACAAAGGTCATATAGAAAAGGAGAATTTGTTCTTTTAAAAACGGGCATCAGTATGTCTTAGGAGGAGTTCTATAAATAGTATTAACTGCTGAGGTTGTAGGATACAAGAAGGAGGTTTGATCATTAGGAACGAGGTACCTCATAATAAATAAAAGGATATATGACAATAAAGCATATGTATTTCACAAGTCAGGATATCTTGGACAAAGTACTTCAGCCTGAATAAATCTCGTGCAATATTTTCTGAATTAGACACTTCTGAAAAAGTGAATTTGTCACTGAGAAGTTACCCAGCAGAAAGCTTTTGTGTTCGCAAACACTAGTAAAATATGTCTGCTAAGATATCTGTCTTAAGCCGATAAAAATAGGAAGCCATTATTAACCTCTTCAACCAAGTATTTTCCAGGACAGTTTTTACTAATGTGGGTAGAATGTTTTAAATGTAGCCTTCAGAAAATCCAATTACTTGGATCAGTCGGCAACAGCTATGTAGCTCCTATGAATCGGACTACACCTATGACTAAGGTGGTTGTTATTCCTTAGAGACACACACACACACACACACGCACAGAGAATGTATTGTCCTTATCCCATAATTATCCCCAGTGCACATCATAATTTTCTAGAAGCGAATTCTTCCTCTATTAGCTTTTTGGACTCAATAGTATTTATATTTTTAATCTGTTCTTAGTTTCTTTTTCTACCTTAAATATATGACACTCTAATTTTTTTCAATGTGACCATAGAATTCTGAGGGTCAGAAGCCAAATCTGCTTATTTCTCTAGAGCAGTTCATGGCACAGAGCAGATGCACTGTAAAGGGCTTTTTGGTGAACGAGCAAAAGAACAAATGAGTGAAACCATCCTAATTAGAATGACTCTTTCCTGCCATCTATGTCCATAAAGGATAATTACTGGTTCCCCATCTGGGTACTTTCTCTACTACTCTTTATTGTGCTCTGAGCCCAAAGAAACTAACCTATGCGGACTGCTTCAGCGTGTTTCCTTGAGAACTTCAGGCTTGGCTTGGGTGTGACAATCATCTGGCCAGACTTCAGGGTGAAGGAGGGATACTGCCATAGAAATATTCCTCCGATTTTGTCTACATGTAGTCATCTCACACACGCTGTGTCCCTCAACCAAACGGCTCTCATCCCCTTATTCTTGGGCTAGTTAATAACTGCCACGAGTGGTCCTGGGCTAATATACTATCTTGCAGTGGTTTTCTTAACCCTGCACACACAGTTCGTCAAAATCTCTTTGAATCTCTTTCTTCGGCTGAGCCATCCGCTTACTACCAACACTGACTGAGACAGTGCTTCATAACGTCTTTATGGACATGAAATACACACACAATAAAACGCATATTTCAAGAATATTGGCAGCTGTGCACAACCACGTATCTAATACCACCATCGAGACAGATTTCGCACAAACTGGTCTCCTTTCTAACCCATAAGGACTTAGG
Organism: Panthera onca; assembly: GCF_046562875.1. Lineage (NCBI taxonomy): Eukaryota > Metazoa > Chordata > Mammalia > Carnivora > Felidae > Panthera > Panthera onca. Next base: position 9,754,193 of record NC_138357.1, on the reverse strand, counting down.
TGCGTTCTTGAACTTTATACAAAAGTACCTATAGTAAGTACAATTTTCCGTCTACATCAGTTCAAGAAAATGTTTTTAAGATGCATCCAGTGTTTTTTATTGCTAAGTAGCATCCACTGTTTGACTCTCTAACATGTCGAAACGCATCGACCAAATAAACATTTGGGTTATTTTCAATTTTCACTATTGTCAAACTCTTTTCTAAGACTTTCCATTTCTCTTGGACGAATTCCTGTAACCAGAATTATAGGTCATAAAGGAGCTCTACAGTTAGTCTCTTGAGAAACGACCAAGAAACACTGCGACACAGTCGTCCCTTTGTACGATCCCACAAACACAGGAGCACTTCGATTTCTCCACATCCTTGCCAACGCTTGGTTTCAAAGTCTTTTTAATGTTTGTGATTTTAGAAGGCACACAGTCCTCTCATTGGGGGTTTAATTCCCATCTCTCTAATGTCTGATAATGTTGCGTACATTTGCATATACTTATGCGCCATGTACATATTTTCTTCAGTAAAATGAAATTTCACATCTTTTGTCAGTTTATGAGGTTTTCTTATTACTGGCTTTTTGAAGTTCTTTACACATTCTAGATACATCCTTCATCAGATACATCTAACACAAATGTTACATCCCAGCCTACGGTCTGTCTTTTTCATTTATGAATATTGCCTTTTGATGAACAAAAGGATTTCATTTTGATGATGTCCAATTTATCAATTTTTCATTCTGGTTAATGCATTCTGAGTCCTAGGAAATATTTGTCAACACCAAGCTTGTCGAGATTGATAAGCATAAAGATTAAGTTGAATACTTACGTTTTCTTCTGTAAGATCTGTAGTTTTAGCTTTTAAGTTACATCTCTGATGTGTCATAAGTAAAATTTTTCTTAGTATAAGATAGTGGTCAAGCATCATATTTCTCTGTATAAATATCCATTCACTTTGGCATAATTTGTTGGAAAATCTAAACCTTCCGCTGTGAATTACCTCCATGCGTTTATCAAAAATCAATTTACTGCATACATATGAATGTAGTTGGGATGAATTTGTTCTCTAGTCCTAGGCTAACACAAGATGGTCTTTATTATGTGGCTTTACGGTAAATCCTGAAGTCAGGTAGTGTGATTCTATTAACCTTGGACAATTTTTTCAAGATTGCTTTGGCCATTTGGTATTTCATTTTCATATAAACATTAAAACCACCTCGTCAATCTCTACCCATGAGCTTTTTGTGATTTTGACTGGAATTACATTAAATCTATGGATTTAATTTGTGGGAAAATTAACATCTTAGCATTTTTAATTTTCCTAACGCTTATCTATTTTTGAGAGACAGAGCGTCAGTGAGCATGAGCGGGGGAGGGGCAGAAAGAGGGAGACATAGAATCCAAAGCAGGCTCCAGACTCTGAGCTGTCAGCACAGAGCCCGACACGGGGCTCGAACTCATGAACTGTGAGATCATGACCTAAGCTGAAGTCAGACACTTAACCAACTGAGCCACCCAGGCGTCACTTTAGCAGTTTTAAATATTCTTTTCCATGAATACAGAATTCTCCATTAACTTAGGTCTTCTCTCACCAATGACTTCCCTCACCCAGATCAATATACAGATCTTACATGTCTTTTGAGTTTGTTCCTGTTTTTTTATACTATTGTCAATGGCATGTGATTTCTTAAGTTTCATTTTCCAATTGCTTTTTGCTAGTATAATTAAATACAATTGTTTTTTTTAAGTTTTTATTTTTTTATTTTGAGAGACGGAAAGCGCAAGCAGGGAAGGGGCAGAGAGAGAGGAGACAGAGAGAGAATCTGAAGCAGGCTCCACACTGCCTGCGAAGAGCCCAGTGCGGGATTCGAACTCACGAGCCACAAGATCATGACCTGAGCTGAAGTCAGATGCTAACTAACTGAGCCCCAATACAATTGGTTTTCTATACTGACACAGTATCTTGCCAACCAGCTAAATATGAATTTCAATCCTTTTTATGGTGCATCCTTTACTTTTTAATATCAACGATCCTGCCATCTTTACAAAGACTATTTTTGTTTTTCCATTCTATTATGTATATCTTTTATTCTTCCTTATTACTACATTGGTTATGGATTTCAGAACAAATTTTAATACAAGAGTAGACACGAAGTATTCCCAAATTGAGGGAAATGTTCTATATATGAGCTGTAGGGATCGTTTATATATATCCAGTTAATCAAATTCAGATTACTACTACTTTAACAGTTTTTAACAAGAGTGTGTGTTAAAGTGCACCCCAAGTAGCTTTGTTTTGTTTTGCATATACAGAGATTCTATTGTTTTTAATGTAATCTCTTCTATTACGATGGTAAGCAACATTGAAAATTTTAAGAAATGCAGACATCCGTTCACATGTGTGTATGTACATACATAAATATTTCCTAGCTCTATTAAGAGGGTGTAGGAGGGGTGCCTGGGTGGCTCAGTCAGTTAAGTGTCCGACTTCGGCTTAGGACATGATCTCCCAGTTCTTGAGTTCGAGCCCCACATCGGGCCCTCTGCTGTCAGCCCAGAGCCCACTTCAGATCCTCTGTCCCCCTCTCCCTCTGCTCCTCCCCCACTCATGTTCTGTCGCTCATAAGCAAACATTAAAAAAAAAAAAAGGAAGGTCTAGGAGCAGTAACATTTCCGTAGTAATCAGCACATCTAGTTCTTGGTGTTTTTGTTATGTTCTCTACCAAAAGGAACCAGACATCCTTGGAAAAATCGCTGATTCCAGACCTGAGGCAAAGAACGTACAAGATGACCTTGAAATATCTGGTGGCTCCTGAAAATAATGGAAATGCTCTCAAGGAGATAAAATTCAGCCACAAAGGCTCCCCCCTAGCCAGACTGGTAGTAATTTCAACATAAAATAATGACATTAGTAGATATGGCCCATGGAACAAGTTATCAATCTAGGTTTCCATACTTACACTAATAAATACATGAATAAATTTTAATTATGTAACTCACCCAGAAAAGCTCACTATCATTTCTGGAAAAAAAAAAAAAATGGGTGGCCTGAGTGTTACCATGATTAAACAATGGATAGACCCAGGTCAAAGGGCATCCTACAAAATTATAAGACCTGACCTCTCAAAGCCTGTAAAATATTGAAAACTATGTGAGACACATGAACTACCCTGGATTGAAAAACTCTAAAAGCATGTGACAACTAAATGCATTTAAAATGTTGGCTTATACTCAGGTAAAACACTGTGGAGGCAGTTGGCAAAATCTAATGGAGACCTTCATTCACAGATTGTGAGAATGTGCTATCAATTTCACGCTCTTAATTTGAGTAACTAATGGGACACGTTAGGTGGTACCCTTGTTCTGAGGCAATGCACACTGAAATTTTTAGTGGTTACAGTTTCTTCTCAAATGATTCAGAGACAGGTTGCATGGGTGTATGCAAACACCACAAACAGCACGACAGAGCGAGCTGGAGGTAGAACAAATAGGGTAAAATGCTGAAAAGGGGCAGAATTGGAAGAATTTTCACGAAGGCTCTCTGTGGGTTTTTTATATTGGTCTCTCCACATTATTAAAAGCATTTCAAAATTAAAACACAAAGACATAAAGCTCATCTATTGCGGAGAACATGATGGTGGGTGTTAAGGGATTAGGCGACTGCTCCAGAAATTGGTTGGCATGGGGACAAGCCTGCATGGGAAGGAAGCTCCTCCCAGGAGGAGATGGGCCAGAGGCAATGGCAAGGGGGCAACCGTTAGAAAGGGGAGGAGGGTAAGGGAACTACCAGGAGAGAAGGGGATCAGACAGAGACCTTACACGTCTAGATGATGTTGATCAGCAGCAGAACAAGGAGTCTCTGGGTCAGGCAGCTTTGAAAGGTCATTGCACCTTGGAGGTCTTAGAACTACAGTGTCATACCATAAGAGTAAAACCTATCAGATGAGGTTTCATAGGGCATGCAAAGGAGGAAGGCCCTCCATTACCAAAAAAAAAAAAAAAAAAAATGCTTATTTAGGCTATTCAAAAAATAACTCCACGTGTCAAAATCTGAGTTTAGAGCCCGTAATCTTTTAAGCTCGCTGGTCTCAGCCTGGATGGAGAAATAAATAATCTATGGGCCAATATACAGGTTCCAGCTTTAGCTCATTTAGACAACTGATAATCCTTTTATTACAAACTCTGCCTTTAATTGGTTTCCTCAGTTGTTTTATATTTGATGCAATCACGTTCATGGGCTTAAGTATACCAACTTGCTATTTGTTTTCTAGTAGTTTTTTTCCCTGCTCTTTTGTGCCATATTTTGAGTTAACCAAATGTTTTTAGTCTTCTTATTTCACACCATCGCGTTTTAAACTAAATTACTTTGTCGTTTTTTTAATGTTTTCTCTAAATGTTACAGTACGCTTAGGGCTCACGTTGTCCAAATTCACATAAATGTTAGAATGTCACAACAGGAGGGGTGCCTGGGTGGCTCAGTCAGTTACGCATTCGACTCTTGATTTAGCTCAGGTCTTGATCTCAAGGTTTGTGTGAGTTCAAGTCCCACATTGAGCTCCTTGCTGACACTGTGGACCCCACTTGGGAGTCTCTCTCTGCCCCTCCCCCACTCACATTCTCTTTCTCTCTCTCTCTCTCTCAAAATAAGTGACTTTTAAAAAAAGAATTTATAATGTCACAACAGGAAAATTTCATATGCCACATTTTTGGTGTTCTTGTTGCCGTATTTACATTACACATGCAATAAATGCTACAATATAAGGTTATTATTTTTGCTTTGAAGAAACAATCATCTTAAAAAAATTTTAAAAAATAATGCTTTTTCCATATCCGTATGGATCTACTTTTCCTGGTGACCTTCACTCCTTCCTGTAGATCTTAGTTACTGTTTGGTGTCATTTCCTTTCACATTTCTCTACAATTTTATTTATCCAACAATGTTCCAATTTCTCTCTTATTTCAAAGGGCATTTCCAATGGATAGCGAATTCTAGCTTAACAGGGAATCCTCTCTCCCTGCCTTCAGTATTGGAAGATTTCACTGTCAGGGCGCCTGGATGGTTCAGTTGGTTGAGCGTCTGACTTCAACTCAGGTCATGATCTCATGGTGTGTGAGTTCAAGCCCCACATCGGGGCTCTCCGCTCTCAGTGCAGAACCAGCTTGGGACCCTCTGTCCTCCCTCTCTCTCTGCTCCTCCTCCGCTCACACACACGTGCAGTCTCTTTCTCTCTCTCAAAAATAAACGTTTAAAAAATAATAAAATAAAAGATTTCACTGTCTTCTGACCTCTGTTCTTTTTGGCAAAAAGTCAGCCATCACACATACTGTTATTCCAGTGTATGTAATTTGTTTTCTTGATCAGGTGGATTTATTTTTTAACTTTGGAAATTTCTGGCCAGTATTTGTTCAAATATTCCTTCTGCCCAAATTACATATAATTAGGCCACTATATATTGCCCCCCCCCAATTCAGTGAGTTTCTATCCATTTCTTCTAAATCTTCTGTTTTTAAAAATTGGATAATTTCTACTGACCAATATTCAAGTTCACTTCTTTTTTCTGGAGTCTACAAACAGTTGTTAAGTCTCTCCAGTGATTTAGCATTTTAGATGCTATTATTTTCAATACCCTATTTTCCATTTGGTTCTTTTGTATATTTTCCTTTTCACTGCTAAGATTCTCCACCCAGTCATACATTATGATCTTTTCCTTTAACATCCTTACCCGCTTATTCTAATATCTGGGTCATCTCTGGGTCTCTTTCTCTTAACTGTGTTTTTAAAAGTAGTGTAACGTTTTCTTTTATCATGTGTCTCATAATTTTTACTTAGGGCACTGTGGATGATCACTGTAGGGTCTCAAATGTATCGCCTTTCTTTAAAAGATATTGGGTATGTTGGGTAGACAGTTATCTCCAATAGTTCTCAGAACAGTATGAAGTCTGGTGTCACCACTCAATGCCCATCTACACATTAGGCAGTGTTCTTAAAGCCTGTGCGTCCTTTGCCTTGCACGTGTGTATCCTAGTCCTTGGACAAAGACACCATGAATCATCTCACAAACTTCTGAGAGCCTTCCTCTATACAGTCACCACTTTCCTAAAACTACTGTAAAATATCCCTCTCAATATTTGCTCTTAGAGCAATGAGCATTTGCTAAAGGTCTATGAAAATTCCCTCTAGATCAGATGTTATCACAAGAGATTTAAGTTTAAAGACTGGTTCGCTCATTTTATTGCTATATGACTTGGGGCAATTTACTGAATCCCAATGGCCACATCTGAAAAATGACAATAAGACCATTTATATCTTAGACCTCTAAAAGGTATTCTAAAATGCATCAATATGTCTAGGACAGTGCCTGACACAGAATAGTGTTTAATACGTGGTAGCATGAATAACTGTATTAGTGGTAACAGCGTTATCATTTTTAAATGGCCAAGTGACCTTAAACATGGTTCTTAGCTACCACCTGTAAAAATACAAAATCCAATGTTTTTCTCCATATGGAAATTAAACTTAACTTTAAAATTCCTGATTCTTTTGCACACGGTCACTTATTTTTGATACAAATGAACATAACGCACCCCTACCCACCACCGCGCACCTTGAACGTGGCCCCGCCGGGACAGGGGTAGGACAGGGAAGCGCTGACATGCATCTCCAACATTTCCAGGCTGCAGCCCGGATTCCAGGCGCTGGGATACGGCAGGGCGCGCGCCAACCTCTCAGGTTATGGGGAGGGGGGTTCTCTGCAGAGTCAGGGACTCCGAGGAGCTAGTCCCAGGTTCAGGTGCTCATTTATCTGCCCCAGTCAGCACGTCCCCCTCCGCGAGGAAGGGTGAGGAACGATGCAGGGAAGTGTTTTTCTTTTTATGTTCGCACGTAAGGCGTAGGAGTATCGAAATTGACAAGGGGAGGCGACAGGCAGGACCCCAGCTGGTCACCGGCAGCTCCCGGCCGCAGGATGGTGGCGAGGGGGACAAAACCCCAACGCTAGTCCTGCCCTTCTCATCCCCTTACCACTCGCAGATCGTGAAGAAAATTTTAAATAAAATTCCTGACTCTCAACGTATCTTGAAATACAGAAATCATCAGTAACTTTCTGAATCAACTCAAACTGCATTCACAGGTAGACACAGACAAGCTTTGAATCTGGCCATTTCTCTGGTCATGGACATATTTAAAATTGTTTGATATTTAAGCTTAGTTCATACTCTAAATTCATCTGGAAAGCATCAGATAAAAATACAAGAAGTGAATACATCTGTATAGGACTCGCAACATTCAACACGCACAGAAACCAATTTGTAATATTGGTACATATTTAAAAAGAACTATCAATGGCAAATTAGTATCACCATGACGTGCGCTTAAAAATAAGTAGGTCAGGGGCGCCTGGGTGGCTCAGTTGGTCAGGCGACCGACTTCGGCTCAGGTCATGATCTTGCTGCTTATGGGTTTGAGTCTCACCTCAGGCTCTGGGCTGACAGCTCAGAGCCTGGAGCCTGCTTTGGATTCTGTCTCCCTGTCTCTGTTCCTCCCCAGCTTGCACGCTGTCTCTCTCTCTTAAAAACAAACATTAAAAAATATTTTTATTAAATAAGTAGGCCAAGGGATTCTGGTTTGGTAGCTACAGCTTTTTTTTTTTCATATTTATTTTTTGAGAGAGCAACAGACAGAGTGTGAGTGGGAGAGGGGCAGAGAGAGAGGGACAGAATCTGAAGCAGGCTCCAGGCTGTGAGCTGTCAGCACAGAGCCAGATGTGGGGCTCAAACCCACAGACCGTGAGATCATGACCTGAGCCAAAGTCGGATGCTTAACCCACTGAGCTACCCAGACGTTCCTCGTAGCTACAGCTTTCTATAAACATCAGTTCTTTTATCAAGTTTAATATTGATTTATAAATCCAAATACATTTGGCTGTGACCTTAGTCTCATTGGTTCATGATATAAACAGGAAATTTAGAATTTATGTTAAAGGAGACATACTTCTTTTTGAGAATGTTCTCATGGAAATGAGAGAAATACCTGAAATCTTCCATATAAATTCTCTTATAACTCGGGTATCTTTTTTTTTGGTGTAGGATTTACAACGTAGTTTCTAGATAGAGAATTCACCAATCCTCCATTGCCACCATTTGCTATCATAACTTATGAGGATTAAGCTAAAATTGTTAAGCTCTTTTGATTAGGATGTATTTATCATGGAAATCTAAACCTGCCAGATCATTACTTCGAACAATTTCACACTCTTTTCCCAACCATACTCATGAACTGAAATATCCTTCAAGTACCACACTATGATTTTCATGGGACACACTTTGAAATCCGTACTAAATTTTAATGAAGGATACAGAGCCAGACAGCAAGAGAAACTGTATGCCTACATAAATCTTGAATGGAGTTGGGAGGGGGACAGTGAAACAATGACCTGAAGCAGAATTTTATGAATTACTTCTCCTGTAAAACACTGACTTACACTTGCATAGTAATGTGCGGCCTGAAATCATTACTACAGTATTGATTTCTAGTCACTAGAAATGATAGAGTGACATCTTTAAAAAAAATAATGAAAATAATAATTTGTCCGTGCACATTTTTTTATTTAAAAAAAAATTTTTTAATGTTTGTTTATTTTTGAGAGAGACAGAGACAGAATGCAAGTGGGTTAGGGGCAGAGAGAGAGAGGGAGACACAGAATCCAAAGCAGGCTCCAGGCCCTGAGCTGTCAGTACAGAGCCTGATGTGGGGCTCGAACCCCCGAAACCGTGAGATCATGACCTGAGCCGAAGTCGGACGCTCAACCAACGGAGCCACCCAGGCGCCCCGAGTGGACATTTAAGGTGCAAAAAATACTGACATATTTTTTTAAGTTTTCACATATGTATTAAAGACATTATTTAAGTTGTTTTTTCACTGGTTATTTTGAGTTTTCAGGAGTTTACAACAGTAAACATGGAGAAGAGTGATTTCCTGTTCTCAAAATTCCATAATTCTGAATTAAACATAAAGGAGAGCAAAAAAAAAAAACAACCAAAAAAACAGTGGGTCAAAGTCGTTTCTTTACACTCTTAGTGCCTAGCACATTGTTATTGTAATTATAGGGACAAGCCAACTGTTCCCTGAATAGAGAACTGAGGCAGCCTCCACGGTGAATGGATCTTGCCTTGGAAACGAAATCCTTAATCCAGAATTTTACTCTGCCTGAGGACCGGGTTGTATTTTCGCATGACGCACAGTACGAAACACATGGTCTGTGGCCGGCAGCGAGTTGTCATTTAGTGAATTCTGATTACAGAGCCATAGCTGGTACCCTCGTGGACCGAAAAGAAGCACCAGAGCTAGAACTAAATTAATTAGATGTAGACAAGCGCACAATCCGAAAACGCCATCCTCAAGTACAGGTCAAGTGTTTTCATGGTCTCTACCTCGCTACCTCTGTGCACGCCCACGCACCATGATGCTCTGACACCGAAAACTATTACATCCTGACAATAACAGAGTACTGAGCCAGGCATTTCGGTAGCTAATATAACTGAACTTCAGGGACCATATCAAAATAATGGACTTTCATAATTGAAATCAACAGCTGACATTCCAAATGTTTCACAAATTTAACATAGGAAAAACTAAATGAATCCTAAAAAATAAATATCAATAAATAAAGCTATTCACTACACCGGACTAAAATTAAATCTTGGCCCAACCTTTGCTACTTCCATGATAATAAGTACTGATTAGGGCATTTTTATATCAGATTATTCTAATCATAAAAGAATACCTTTCAAGCAATCAGAGGTCTTCCCAATTGCATCCCTTAAAATATCTCCTACAGTTTAAGAAAGAAAATTTACTGGGGCACCTGGGTGGCTCAGTTGGTTAAGCCTTTGACTTCGCTCCGGTCATGATCTCACGGTTCATGAGTTTAAGCCCCGCATCAGGCTCTGTGCTGATAGCTCGGAGCGTCTCCCTCTCTCTCTCTCTGTGCCTCTCTCCTGATTGTGCATGCTCACTCACTCTCTCTCTCTCTCTCTCTCTCAAAATTAAAAATAAATAAAAAGAAAGAAAATTTACTGCTATGCTGGAGAAGCCAAATATACATTTAAACATACTGAAATGTTGGGGCCCGTGAATGGCTCAGTCGGTTGAGTGTCTGACTCTGGACTTCAGCTCAAGTCATGATCCCAGGGTCATGATCAAGCCTCACGTTCAGGCTCTGTGCTAAAAGTGGAGCCTGCTTAAGATTCTCTCTCTCCCTCTGCCCCTCTCCCCACTCATGCTCTCTAAAATAAACAAAAAAACATACTGAGATTTTTTTCAATTTTTACTTTAAATAAATATAAGTTTATTAGAGGTATTTCATTGCCATTGAGTGATGTCATTTGTCAAAAGCCATACTTTGCTACATATATTAAAATCAATTACCTCCACTATCATTTATTTATTATCGCTTATTATCGACACTACGTTTAAGAATTTGAGAATTTTTATTCTTTTTAGTGATTCATTAATAATTCACAAAGGAAACGCAAATTTTATGAGTTAAATGTTAAGCACAGAAAGAATATACCTGTCAAATACACAAAATTAGATATAAGATCCAAAATTGTCAGCAAATGAATTTCAAGAGTCTATTACATTGGCATTTAGGCATGTGGTACACTAAGATTCTGGCTGCTTAAGACAGTAAAATACGATTATTAATCCATCAGGTACCAATTAGGTTTGACAAATGACTATATGAGACAGCCTTTTCTAAAAACGTGGGACCTGGGGCGCCTGGGTGGCTCTGTGGGTTGAGCGTCCGACTTCGGCTCAGGTCTTGGTCTAGCACTTTGTGGGTTTGAGCCCCGCATCAGGCTCTGTGCTGACAGCTCGGAGCCTGGAGCCTGCTTCCGATTCTGTGTTTCCTTCTCCCTCTGCCCCTCCCCCACTTGTGCTCTCTATCAAAAACAAATAAACGTAAAACAATTTTTTTAATAAAAAATAAAAAAATAAAAACTTGGGACCAAAGAGACGAATTGTCGAGAAATCATTGCCTTTCTCATTCCAGAGGTGTTGGGAGAATAAAAGACCCAAAAAGGCACTTTCAGATTTTCAATGTGAGGAAATAGTACAAAAAATCCAAAAATATATATACGAAACTGGGTTACATTTCCAAAGGCTCATTGGTACAACCAAGGCACGCATTTTATTATTCTCTGTCATAGGGTAGTATAGCCCATTTGTCCTACAAAGGGTCTGGTATAATAAAAAGTGCCTGAAATTTGAGATCAAATACAGTTGACTCCTGAACAAAGTGTAGGCTAGAGAGACTGGACCCCCACACAATCTAAACTCTGTGCATAACTTTTGATTTCCCAAAAACTTAACCACCAATAGCCTACTGTTGCCCTCAAACCATACCAATAGCACAAATAGGAGATTAACATACATTTTGTAGGTTATAGGCATTGTATATATTCTTAGAATAATGGAAGCTAGAAAAGATTAAGAAAATCATAAAAGCCATTTATGATACTGTTCTGTTTTTATGAAAGAATCTTTCAATAAGTGGACCCACACAGTTCAAATCTATATCATTCAAGCGTCAACACTATATGTAAGTTCTGCCTACAGGTTTGTAACTTACTAAATGTAAAACATCAGACATCTTACCATTGCTGAACTTCATGCCATGTAAAATGAAAAGATCTTATTAATATGGGTATAGAAGATAAGGCATGAAAATAATCTAGCACAGTATTTAGCACCCAAAGTTGGAATATAACATACAGGTATTCCCTTTATCCCTTTCTGCTTTTTATATGTATGGGTAAGTGCTCAATGGATCATGCAACAGATCTTGAGAAGAATCTTAAATCCTGCAAAAATTTAATTATGTTCCGCGAGATGTGTGGTGGTTCAATATTTGCAGATCAATGTGATACATCATATTAACAAGAGGAAAGATTAAAACCATGAGATCATCTCTATAGATGCAGAAAAAGCAATCCACAAAATATTTGTTCATGATCAAAATTCTCAAGAAAGTAGGTTTAGAGGGAACATATCTCAAGACAATAAAGGCCACACATGAAAAACCCCCAACTATCCTCATACTCGACAGTGAAAAACAGAGATTTTCCTCTCAGATCAGGAATAAGACAAAAGATGTACACTTGCAAAACTTTTATTCCATGTAGTACTGGAAGTCCTAGCTGCATCACAATCAGACAAGAAAAAGAAAAGACCTCCAAATTGGTAAGGAGGAATGAAAACTATCACTATTTGTAGATGGCATGATACTGTACACAGAAAACCTCAAAGACCCCACCCAAAAACTATTGGGACTGATGAATGAGTTCAGTAAAGCTGTAGTATACAAAATTAATATACAGGAATCTGTTGCATTCTTATACGCTAATAACAAAGCAGCAGAAAGAGAAATTAAGAAAACAATCCCACTTACAACCGCACCAAAAAGAATCTGAGTAAACTTAACCAAGGAGGCCAAAGACTTGTGCTCTGAAAACTAGAAGACACTGATGAAAGAAACTGAAGATGACATACACAAATGGAAAAATATACCTTGCTCATGGATGAGAAGAATTAATATCATTAAGATATCCATCCTACTCAAAGCAATCTACAGGTTCAAGGAAAGCCCTATCAAAGTACCAATAGCATTTTCCACGGAAGTAGAACAAATAATCCTAAAATTTATATGGAACCACAAAGGACCTCAAATAGCCAAAGCAATCCTGAAACGGAACAAAACTGGAGGTATCACAATTCCAGATTTCAAACTACACTGGAAAGCAGTAGTAATCCAAACAGTATGGTACTGGCACAAAGATACACACAGAGATCAATGGAAGAAAATAGAGAGTCCAGTAACAAACCCACACGTACATGGTTATTTAATCCACACCAAAGGAAGCAAAAAATACATACGCAATGGGGAGAAGGTGGTCTTTCCAATAAATGGCGTTGGCAAAACTAGATGGCTAACGTGCCTAAGAATCAAAATTTCTTACATCATATACAAAATATGAATAAGGCCACTTTCCTACATCATAGACAAAAATAAACTGAAAATGGATGAAAGACCTAAATGTGAGACCTGAAACCATAAAACTCGTAACAGAAAACATAGGAAGTAATCTCCCGGACAATGGTCTCCATGGGCACTGGGTAGAAAATAACGTATGTGGACTACACCACAGTGAAAAGCTTCTGCACGGGAAAGGAAACCATCAGAAAACAAAAAGGCAACCAAATGAACGGAAGATGGTATTTGCAAGTAGCATATGCGGTAAGAGATTAATCTCCAAAATGTATAAAGAGCCCCTATAACTCAACACCAAACACAAACAAACAATCTGATCTTTACAAAGGGGCAGAGCTCCTCTTCCTTTTATCCACCATCGTGGTGTGTGCGATGCACCGTCCCTCGCCATGTCCTCTCGAGACTTCCAGGATCAAGTAGTTCCCAGCCAAGAAACAGAAGCAGAATTGTCCCATCCCCCAGTGGATCTGGACGAAAAAGGAATAAAATCAGGTGCAACTCTAAGAGGAGGCCTGGGACAAGAACCAAGCTGGGTCTATAAGGAGCCACATGAGACGGTACCCAAATTTATGCTGCATGAAGGTCACTTGGTTGGATCATATCACTCTGTAAACATCACTATTCCCTGACAACAGGCACGTTTTATTTTTGTTTGAAAATACAGAAATAAAATAAATAAATAAAATGGGCAAAGGACCTAAACAGACATTTTTCCAAAGACATAAAGAGGGCCAACAGACACACAAAGAGGTGCTCAACATCACTCATCATCAGGGAAACACAAATCAAAATCACAGTAAGATATCACCTTATACCCGTCAGAATAGTTTGTATCAAAAATAAATAGGAGGGCACTTGTTAGGATGAGCACTGGATGTTAGGTGTAAGTGATGAATCACTGGGTTCTACTTCTGAAATCAATACTACACTGTTAACTAACTTGAATTTAAAAAATTAAGGGTTTTTTTCCAAAAAAAAAAAAAAAAGAAGAAAGAAGTGTTGGGGCACCTGGGTGGCTCAGTTGAGTGACTCCTGATTTCGTCTCAGGTCATGATCCCAGGGTCATGGGATCGAGCCCCATGTTGGGCTCTGCACTAAGCTTAGAATTCTCTCCCTCTTCCCCGAACCCCATTCTCTAAAATAAATAAAAATTAAAAAGAAATAACAAGTGTTGGTGAGGATGTGGAGAAAAGAACCCTCCTCCTGCACTTCTGGCGGGAATGTAAATTGGTGCAGCCACTGTGGAAAACAGCAGGAAAGTCTCCCCAAAAATTAAAAATAGAAATGCGATATGATCTAGTAATTCCACTACTGGGTGTCTACAAAAAAACAAAACGCCCAAACACAATTCAAAAAGATTTCAAAACACAGTTCAAAAACAATTCAAAAAGATGTATGTTACCACTATGTTTACTGCAGCATGATTTACAGTAACAGAGAAATGGAAGCAACCCAAGTGTCAGTCAACAGATGAATGCCCACACACACGCTGGAATATTGCTCAGCTATAAAAAACCAATGAGATCTTGCCATTTCCGGCAACGTGAATGGACCAAGAAGGTAGTAAGTGAAATTAGTCAAAGACAAATACCATGTGATTTCACTTATATATGAAATCTGGGGGGGGGCGGGGACTTAAAACACCAACTCTTAAATACAGAGAACTAATTGTTGCCAGAGTAGAGATGGGGAGGGACTAAGGGGCCATAAAGATAAAGGGGATTAAGAGGTATACATTTCCGGCTATTAAATAAGTAAGTCGTGGAGATGAAAAGTAGAGCATAAGGAATACAGTCAATAATATTGTAATAATGTTGTATTGGAACAGATGGGGACTACGTTTATCATGGTGAGAACTGATTAATGCATAGAATTTGGAATCAATATAGTTTACATCTAAAACATAAGACTGTATGTCAGTTATTCTTCAATAATATAAATAATAAATTACATGAATAAATATCTGCTTCCAAATGCGTAGTCTTCCTGGAAAACATACTAAGCTTTGTCTTTACGCGTTTTCATGGTCTATCATGATTCCTGCTCTTCTAGGCATCTTTATATCTGCAGTCTCAATATTCTCCTGGGGGCATCATTGCAGCCATGCTTTCCATGCTGGACTATCCATCCTTTCTCCCAGCGTGTCGTATACTTCAAACGTAAAAACGAACACAGAAAACTTTTTGAAAATCTCAAATGCATCACAATACATCTATCTTGAGAAGACACTGCTCCTCAATTGTGAATTTGATTTCAAAGTGAAACAGTACAATCACTGATCATTTGTTCTTGTGTGCAATGTGGAGAAAATCTTATTGCCTAATTTCTGCAATGAACAGAATTACACAGACACAGATTTTTGGTCTAACAAGCTAATAAGAAATAATTTGTATTCTAGTAATTAGTATTGCTTTGAGACCACACAATGACTTTGTCTTTCATTTTGAGAAAATCACTTTTATGCATAATTTTTGTATGCTTCCAAATTAAAGTAAACCCATTCAAACTTCGACGTTACTAATCTTATTTTTTCCCTAACCCAAATGTACTTCAAACGGTAACAGGCAATACTGAAAGTACAATGATACGTGTAAGAGAATCCAGAGATATACTCTATGAAGGACTCATTGGTAATTAAATGTTTTATCTTACTCTTAAAAAGAGTCACAGTAATGAAAGGCTTATTACGGTTGATTACTACTACTGCTAATGAATGATTAAAACAATTACACCTTACATTTAAATATCACTTAATAATATACAAGACTTTTGTACATATTGTTGCTATTTTGTCAGAGCGGTACGAGTAAATGTGAGATTTGAAATACTATCCATATTAAGTCACATGAGCACAGACTTTAAGACGGCTCGCTATTGTTTTCAAAATAACATGCAAATGTATGGTCGTTGCACAAAAGACCAGGGTTCCACAATGGAACATGCACTTTCTGGCTTCGTATCCTTATCCGTACTATTTCGTCTACTTGGAACCGTTGCCTACGCTTGTTTAAATGAGCCAAAAGAGCATCAAGGCACGCTCCCGTGGTAGGCATCCTTCCTCAGACATCAGTTCCGCAAGAGCATTCAAGTGCCTGCTTCTAACTTTCCAGAGTGCTTTGTTGCGGTTCTCACGGCACCTTATCAAGATAGAATACGTGTCTCTTGCCAGTATTGTGGCGGTATCTCTTCTCAAAAGTATCTCTGTTCCCTACTCCATCCTCATACTGCAGTAACCAGAGCAACGTTTGAAAACCCAGACAGGATCACGTTACTTCCTACTGAAAACCCGATGATCCCACATCTTTGGACTCTCACCTCACTCTCTGTACTTCAGCCCCATTTGCCCTCTTTCCATTCCTCATAATCAGTCAATTCTTAACCACCTCAAGGACTTAAGGCATCCGAAGCCTACAAAAAAAAAGGGAAAAAAACCAAAATGGAAGGAAACGGAGTATCTAGTATCTTTAGAACCGTTGTATCAACATTGGACTCACTGGAGCCATTCTTCGCGTCACTTGAATGCACTTAACCAAAAGTGACGTGGAGATCTCTCACGACAGAGTCCACCGACTGAAATTTAATGGAAACTATATTCGGCGAACATTTTCTTTTTTCAGTCAAACCCGAGCTCTGACCGCTGCACTAAATGAGAGGGCCAGAGCCCAAATGGTGGGGGTGGGAAGCACATAGAGGGAGTCAACAAGGAAGAAGAGATCTTGGTAGATCTCTTCTTGGTAGATGTACCAGGGGATCTGCCAGGTTTTCCATGCAGGGATTCAGTATCTCAGACACAGGTGAACGAGGTAGTAATCCACTCTTTGGAACTGACCGTCAAGGTAACAACAGGGTATCTGGATGACATGGTGAATGTGGGTGATTACCACTGCTCCTACTCCGCCCTCCAGGGCCACAGAAAGTTGTTACTAACGGACATCGTGTTGAGAGGAGCTCGGGCTTGGTCTCGAGAGCTCGTCACCAACCACTACCCGAGATGACCACGTTACCAATCGAGCATCCTTGCATTCAAGATCAAAGCTGTTGACATCCTGTTTACAAATATAGGAGCTGAATTAACCGACATGGATCAAATAACCAAGTTTCACGAAAAGAACATTTAATTGCAGAGACCAAGAATGAGGCAAGGACGGATACCTTCTTCCTGTTTCCTCTTGTCTGCCCTGCTGCTATTGACTTTAATGTCCCCGCCACCCTTTCTAATTGTGACATATAAATTCCTCTCTCTATACCGACTGACCCGCTTGTGGTTTCATTCACAGATACTGTATTCTCAGGGCCGGGCTGCAATCCTATCCCACAATCCAGGCAGTGGCCGTGTTTATCTATACGCCTAACTGATGCCTCATTTGAACATAATATTTTCATAAAGTACACTTTTCACTTTGAACTAGAGGCTTTAAAAATCAGTGTTTTGACACTGGCATAGCGTGTTGGGGATTGATGCTTCATCCTAGAATAAAAGAACAGTCAAATACATCTAAACATTTCTATAAACAGCTAGTGTATGGAACTGGAAATCATTTCACACAAAATGAGGACGTCTTGGTAAAATAAAAAAGTATATACACCTGTGATATGCAACATTCAACAACACATACCAGGATCTCCACCTCTGGGTGTTATCCTCATGACTGCATTACATTACACAGCAACGGTAAAGGGATTTTCAGATACAATTAAAGACCCAAATCAATGGACTAAGCTAAAAAGGAGATGATCCTGGGATTCCCTGGGAAAATGGCAAGGTAGGAGTACCCTGAGCTCACACCGTCCCACTGACACACCCAGATGACACTCACGTCCGTATAAATAGCCCGGAAAATGACCTGAAGACTGGCAGAACAGACTGCCCACATCTAAATGTAGACAAGAGGCCATATTGAAGAGGGTAGGTCTAAGAGGGTAGGAGGGGCAGAGACAAATCCCCAGAACATTTGGCACTGAAAATCAGAGATGCCAACTTTCCCAAGTCCTTACAGTCAGTAGGGCTTCACCACCTGGAACTTTCAAATTCAGTGGGCTCGGCTCTGGGAGAGCCAGAAAGGCAAAAACCAGTCCCCATCCTTCCAGAGATAGCACAAAAATAGTCCCATGGTGTTACAGCAGAGAAGCACCAGTTTCAAAACCTCCTGGGGGATACTGGGGAGAGATTTGTTTGTTAATCTCAGAGCATGCGCTAGAGGGGCAGGGATCATCGGGAGACTTTTCTAGGAGCAAAAGAGCTGACCGATGTCATTTCCGTCCCCTGGCCCCCAGCAGGGACACACTGAACACCTACAAAAACTAGCTCAGAACCACCTCGCGGGCTAATATCATGCCCCAACTGCATTTTCCTATGGACGCAGCCCTTCCAGACAGGCGTCTGGTCCACGTCTGCTGTCACAGAAGACCCGCGCGAATCGCGCTACCACCACACTCCCTGCCTGGGCACACCCGTGTGCAGATCAGGCCCTCCACCCAGGCCCGCCTCATCCGAGAGGGCTGCGAGTCCCAACGTACACCTTGCTGGCCACACACACACCCTGCCGCCACATTCTCCCGTGGACCTGCCCCCGAACTATGTGCCTTTAGCCAGAGCCAATCCAAAGCAGTGCCACAGGCCTGACAGTGTTTAAGCAGCCTTCACAGGGGCCGGCACCGCTCCAAAGTGACTCCTGCCCCTGAGAAAAGGGAAGAAAACCACAAACATGAGCCCAGGTGAAGCCCCAGGAAGGGCCTGGGGCGGGTCTGGATGCAGGCCCCACCCACCAACAAAAGCCTTCCAGAGGACAGCAGGAAAGCACCAAGCAGACAGGAGCAACTACATCTATGGCAAATGCTTGGTCTGAGTCAAGCCCGACGTGGCGCCAGAGTGCCTCGCTAATAACACAGGCACCAAACCACACCCACAAAAAGCAAAGACAGTCGTTGCAGAAGACTGGGACACAGGGAAAAGCGGCTCAGACACAGGGACTTAGACAGAAAGAATATGGGACAGAGGAATATGCCCTAAAAGAAGAGGACAAAGATCACAGCAAGAAACCTAAATGAAATGTAGATAAGTAATACACCTCAAAGAGAATTTTTTTTTTTTTAATTTTTTTTTTTAACGTTTATTTCTTTTTGAGACAGAGAGAGACAGAGCATGAACGGGGGAGGGTCACAGAGAGAGGGAGACACAGAATCCGAAACAGGCTCCAGGCTCTGAGCGGTCAGCACAGAGCCCGACGCGGGGCTCGAACTCACGGACCGCGAGATCATGACCTGAGCTGAAGTCGGCCGCTTAACCGACTGAGCCACCCAGGCACCCCCCACCTCAAAGAGAATTTAAAGGAATGGTCATAAGGATACTCACTGGACTTAAGAGTGGGATACGCTTCACAAAGAAAGTAAACATCAGAAAGAACCAATCAGAGATGAAGAACTCAGTAACTGAAATTAAACATGCACTAGATGGAATTAATAGGAGACAAGAGGGAACACAAGAAACGGAACAGCAAATCGGAGGACAGAGTAATGGAAAGCAATCAAGCTTAACGGCAGAGAGAGAAACAATAATAAAAACTAAAAACAGACATAGAGAACTCAGTGACACCATCAAGCACAATGTCTCAGAAGGAGAAGAGAGGAAAGGGGTCACAGGATATGTTTGAAAAAACAACAGCTGGAAACTGTTGCAAATCTGGGGAAAGAAACAGAAATCCGGATCAAAGAGACACAGAGAACACCCTCCCCCCCAAAAAAACAACCCAGTCAGATCCATACCAAGACAAACAGTAATTAAAATGGCAACAGGAAGTAATGAGAGAATTTTAAAAGCACCAACAGAAAAGAAAAACAGTTACCTACAAGGGAAATCCCAGAAGGCTATAAGCTGATTTTTCGACAGAAATTCTACAGGTCAGAAGGGAGTGGCAGGATGTATTCAAAGTGCTGAAGGGAAAAACCTCTGCAGCCAAGAATACTCTAGGTAGCAAGACTATTATTCAGAATAGAAGGAGGAAGAAAGAGTTTCTCGGGCAAATAAAAGTTAAAGGAGTTCATGACCACTAAACCAGCCCTACAAGAAATGTCATTTCCACTCTTTGAGTGGAACCGAAAGACCGTTAAGTAAGGGTAAGACAATTAGGGAACACAAAAAGAATAAGATTAAGTACATCTATACAAATCAGTCAAGGGATTTAGAAAATAAAAGGATTTAAGGTATGACAACCATATACCTAAACCGTGGAAAGAAGAGAAGTAAAGGTGTGTTCAAACTTAAGTGACCATGAAGTTAATATAAAGCCATGTGCAGAAGATGTTATGTACAAACTGAATGGTAACCACGTATCCAAAACCAGTTACCGATATGCAAAAAAATAAAGAGAAAGGAATCCAAGTATATCACTAAACAAAGCCAAAAATCCCTGAGAGAACAGATCAAAAGAAAGGAACAGAAAAGAACTATAAAAGCAACCATAAAACAAGTAACAAAATGGGCAGAAGTACATACCTATAATTACTTTAAATGTAAATGGACTGAATGCTCTAATCAAAAGACAGCAACAGAGTGGATAAAAAAGCAAGACCCATCTATAGGCTGCCTACAAGAGACTCATTTTACACAAAAAATACACATTTGGATTGAAAGTAAAGGGATGGAAAAGCATTTCCCATGCAAATGGGAGTTGCAAAGAAAGCTGGAGTAGCAATACTTATATGACACAAAATACACTTTAAAATAAAGACTGTAGGGGCGCCTGGGTGGCTCGGTCGGTTGAGCGGCCGACTCCGGCTCAGGTCACAATCTCACGGTCCGTGAGTTCGAGCCCCGCATCGGGCTCTGGGCTGATGGCTCAGAGCCTGGAGCCTGTTTCGGATTCTGTGTCTCCCTCTCTCTGACCCTCCCCCATTCATGCTCTGTCTCTCTCTGTCTCAAAAATAAATAAACGTTAAAAAAATTAAAATAAAATAAAATAAAATAAAATAAAATAAAATAAAGACTGTAACAACAAACAAGAAGGACACTATAAAGTCATAAAGTAAACGGTCAAAAAGAATGATAGAACAACTGTGCACCCAACATGGAAGCACCCAAACACATAAAGCAGCTAATAGCTAATACCGAACATAAAAGTAGTACCAGATAGTAATACAATACTAGTAGGGGGCTTTAAAATCCCACTTGCATGGAGTGCCTGGTATTCAATCAGTTAAGCCTCCAGTTCTTGATTTTGGATCCCAGTTCATGAGCCCCGCAGTAGGCTCTGTGCCGACAGCATGGAGCCTGCTTGGAATTCTCGACTCTCTCTCTGCCCCCTCCCCCACTCGTGCAATCTCACTCAAGCATTTAAAAATAAAAAATAAGGGGCGCCTGGGTGGCTCAGTCGGTTGGGCGGCCGACTTCGGCTCAGGTCATGATCTCGTGGTCCGTGAGTTCGAGCCCCGCGTCGGGCTCTGTGCTGACAGCTCAGAGCCTGGAGCCTGTCTCAGATTCTGTGTCTCCCTCTCGCTGACCCTCCCCTGTTCATGCTCTGTCTCTCTCTGTCTCAAAAATAAATAAAACGTTAAAAAAAATTTTTTTTTTTAAATAAAAAAATAAAAAATAAATAAATAAAAAATAAAACAAAATGCCACTCACATCAACGAACAGATCATCCAACTAGAAAACCAACAAGAAAACAGTGGCGTTGAATGACACATTGGAACAAATGGATCTAAGAGATCTATTCAGAACATTCCAGCCCAAGAAAACAAAGTATGCATTCTTCTCAAATGTATATGGAACATGGTCCAGAACAGATCAAATATTTGCCCATAAAACAAATCTCAACAAATTCAAAAAGACTAAAGTCCTACTATACATCCTTTCCAACCACAGCACTGAAATTAGAAATCAACCACAAGAAAAAAATCTATAAAGAACATCTATACATGGAGGTTAAATAACGTGCTCCTGAACAATGAGTAGGTCAACCAATAAATCAAAGAGGACACAGAAAAATACAGAGCCAAATGAAAATTAAAACACAAAATCTTTGGGATTCGGCAAAAGCTGTTCTAAGAGGAAAGTTAAAAGCGATATAGCTCTATACCAAGAAGAAAAATCTCAAATAAACCACCTAACCTTATACCTAAAAAAAGCTAGAAAAAGAAAAAACAAAACCAAAAATGAGTAAAAGGAAAGAAATGATAAAGATTACAGCAAAAATAAAACCAAAATTTCAAAAACAACAGGTCACATCAGTGAAACCGGGAACTGGTTCTTTGAAAAGATCAACAAAATTGATAAACCTTTAGCCAGACTCATCAAAAAGAAGAGAAAGGGCTCAAACAACATTGGAAGTGAAAGAGGATAAATAACACCTGAAACCACAGAAACACAAAAGATTATAAGGGATATTAGGAAAAACTATATGCCGGCAAATTAGATAACCTAGAAGAAACGAATCAATTCCTAGAAACATATAACCAACTAAAACTTAAGCAGGAAAAATAGAAAATTTGAACTGATTACCAATAATGATTGAATCGGCAATCAAAAAAAAAATCCCAACAAAGATAAGTCCAGGACCAGACAGCTTCCTGGGGGGAATTCTACCGAACATCTATGAGTTAATACTTATTCTTCTCAAACTGCTCTAAAAAATAGAAAAGAAAGCTTTCAAACTTGTATTATGAGGCCAGCATTACCTTGATATCAAAACCAGATAAAAACCCGCCAAAAAACAAAACAAAAACGGAGGCCAATATCTGATAAACATAGATGCAAAATTAATCAACAAAGTATTAGAAAACCAAATCCAAAAACACATTTTAAAAAATCATTCACCACAGGGGCACCTGGGTGGCTCAGTCCATTAGGCGCTCAACTTCGGTTTAGGTCATGATCTCACAGACTGGGAGTCCGACCCCCACATCGGGCTCTGTGCTGACAGCTCAGAGCCTGGAGCCTGCTTCGCATTCTGTGTCTCATTCGCTCTCTGCCCCTCTCCCACTTGTGCTCTCTGTCTCTCAAAAATAAATGTAAATATATATATATGTATGCACATATATATGTATGTGTATATATATGTGTGTGTGTGTGTGTGTGTGTGTGTGTGTATATATATATATAAAGTGTGTGTGTATATATATATATAAAGTCATTCACCACAATCGAGTGAGATTTACCCCTGTGATGCAAGGGTGGCTTGATATTTCCAAATCAATCAACACGATACCTCATATCAATAAAAGTAAAAACCATATGATCATTTCAATAGATGCAGAAAAAGCATGCGACAAAGTAGACATCCACTCATGATAAAAAAAAAAAAACCCTCAAAAAACAGGTTTGCAGGGCACATACCTCAAGATAATAAAGATCTTTTATGAGTAAAAGCCCACAACTAGCATTATACCGAATGGGGAAAAACTGAGAGCTTCCCTTTAAGGTCAGCAATGAGACCAGGATGTCCACTCTCACCCACTTTTATTCAACACGGTACTAGAAGTTCTGGCCACAGCAATCAGACAACACAAAGAAATAAAAGGCCTCCAAATTGGTAAGGAAGAAGTAAACCTGAAGGGGCATCAAAGAATCTACCCCTGAAATCATCGCTGCACTATATGCTAACTAACTTGGACGTCCATTTTAAATAAATAAATAAACAAACAAAAAATTTCAAAAATGTTCAATAAAATTATAAACTCCTAAAAAAATAAATAAATAAAACTGTCACTATTTGCAAATGTCATGATACTCTATACACAAAACTCTCTCAAGACTCCACCAAAAAACTACCAGAACTGATAAATAAATTCAGTAAGGCTGCAGGGTACAAAATCAATATACACAAATCTGTCGCATTTCTATACACTAAGAATTAAGTAGCAGAAAGAGAAATTAATAAAACAATCCCATCTTGCCCACTTATCATCGCACCAAAAATCAAACCACCAAGGCGAAAGACCTGTACTCTAAAAACTATAAAACACTGATGGAAGAAACCGAAGGTACCACAAACAAATGGAATGATATTCCATGCTCATGAACTGGAAGAATGTCGCTAAAATGTCAATACTATCCAAAGCCAACTCCACATTGAATGCCATCTCTATTAAAATACCAACAGCATTTGTCACAGAACTAGAACAAACAATCCTATGATTTGAATGTAACCACCAAAAGACCCCCAGACAGTCAGAGTGATCGGGAATAAGAAAAATAACAGTAAAGCTGGAGGTGTCACAATTCCAGACTTCAAGATACACTACAAACTTTTAGCAGTCAAAACAGTATAATACTGGCACATAAACAGACACACAGATCAAAGGAATAGAGGGCCCACAAGTAAACCCATGGTTATATGGTCAATTCATCTTCAACAAAAGAGGCAAGAATATGCAATAGTGGGCGCCTGGGTGGCTCAGTTGGTTAAGCGCCCAACTCTTTTTTTTTTTTTTTTTTTTTTTTTTTTTTAAGTGTTTATTTTTAAGAGAGAAATACACAGAGTGCAAGCAGGGGAGGGGCAGAAAGAGAGGGAGTCAGAGAATTCAAAGCAGGCTCTAGGCTCCGAGCCGTCAGCACACAGCCTGATGCGGGGCTTGAACTCATGAACCACGAGATCATGACCTTAGCCAAAGTCGGACGCTTAACCGGCTAAGCCACTCAGGTGCCCCAAACGCCCAACTCCTGATCTCGGATCAGGTCATGATCTCCCAAGTTTGGCTCCTGGCATCGATCCCTGCATCGGGCCCTGTGCTGACAGTACAGAGCCTACTTGGGATTCTCTCTCTCCCCCTCTCTCTCTGCCCCTCCCCCTGCACACACATTCTCTCTAAATAAACATTTAAAAAGTATGCAACGGGAAAAAGTCTCTTCAACAAATGGTGTTAGAAAACCTGGACAGCTACATGCAAAAGAATGAAAGTAAACCACTTTCTTATACCATACACAAAAATAAACTCAAAATGGATTAAAAACCTAAACGTGAGACCTGAAATCATAAGAATCCGAGAAGAGAACACAGGCAGGAAGTTCTCTGACACTGGCCATTGCAGTATTCTTCTAGATAGGTCTCCTGAGGCAAGGGAAATAAAAGCAAGAGGAAAGGGAAATAAAAGCAAAAACAAACTACTGGGACAAATCAAAATAAAAAGCTTCTACAGAGAAAAGGAAACAATCTGGGTGACTCGGTCAGTTAAGCATCCAACTTCAACTCTGGTCATGATCTCACGGTTTGTGAATTTGAGCCCTGCATCGGGCTCTCTGCTGTCAGTGTGGAGCCTGCTTTGGATCCTCTGTCTCCCTCTCTCCCGACCCCTCTCCTGCTAGTGCTCTCTCTCTCAAAAATACACATTAAAAAAATTGTGAAAAAAAAAGAAGGAAAGAAAAGGAAACAATCAACAAAGCTAAAAGGCAACCTACTGAATGGGAGAAGATATTTCATAAAGAGATATCTTGATAGAGGGTTAGTATCCAAAATATAAAGAACTTCTACAACTCAACACCAAAAAAAAGACCCCACAAATAATTCAATTAAACAAATAGAAGACATGGACATTTCTCCAAAGAAAACCTACAGATGGCCAATAGACACATGAAAAGATGCTCAACACCACTCATTACCAGGGAAATGCAAATCAAAACCACAATATCATCTCACACCTGTCAGTATGGCTATAGTCAAAAACAAAAGAAAGGCACCTGGGTGGCTCAGTAGGTTGAGCGCCAGACTCTTAATTTCAGCTCAGATCATGATCCCAGGGTCGTGGGTTTGAGACCCATGTCAGCATGGAGCCTGCTTAAAGATTCTATCTCTCCCTATACCCCTCTCCCTAGCTTGCAAGCTCTCTCTCTCTCATGAAAACACCACATAAGAAACAGCAAGTGTTGGCCAGGATATGGAGAAAAAGGAACCCTCTTGCACTCTTGGTGGGAATGCAAACTGGTGCAGCCACTGTGGAAAACAGGAAGGAGGTTCCCCCCAAAATTAAAAAGAGAACTACCATCTGATGCAGTAATTCCGCTACCGGGTATTTACCCAAAGAACACAAAAACACTTATTCAAAAAGAGATATGCACCTCTATGTACATTGCATTGTTATTTACAATAGCTGAATTATGGAAACAGCCCAAGTGTCCATTAACAGATGAATGGATAAACAAGATGTTGTGTGTGTTTGTGTGTGTACGTATGTATATATGCACACAATGAAAGATTACAGAACCATAAAAAAGAATGAAATCTTGCAATTTGCAACAACATGGATGGATCTGGAGAGGATAATACTAAGTGAAACACATCAGAGAGAGACAAATACCATAGGATTTTACTCACGTGTGGAATTTAAGAGACAAAACGAACGAACAAAGAAAAAAACAGACCAAACAAAAACTACAGAGAACAAACATGGTTATCAGAGGGGTGGTACATGGGGAGATGGGTGAAAGAGTTTAAGGGGATTAAGAGTATGCTCAACATCATGAGCACTAAGTCACGTAAAGAAGTGTTTAATCACTATGTTGTACACCTGAAACTAACGCTGTATGTTAACTATACTGGAATTAAATGTTTTTAAAAACTGAAAGCAAAAGAGGATATAGTCCTAAATGGGCCTGATTTAACAGGTGGAAGCCCTTCGAAAAGGGTCTAGGCTTTCCCTTATGTCATAGATGCTCTTCTGCTGACTTCCAGCACCACACCATCATGAGTTTTACAGCGGCAAGAAAGTGCATTGTGCCCACAACCACATGAGCATGGGAGAGAGAACCCGGAACCTTATCTGAGACCCCCCAGCCCTAGCCAAGACCTTCACTGCAAACCCTTAGCAGGGAACCTAGGCAAATTGTTCCAGACTCCTGATCCACGACGCTTTGAAATAATAAAGGAGTATTGTACGAAGCATAATGTTTGTTGTAACTCATAAAGCTGAGCATAATATACCTAAAAAAAATGTGTTCTTTTCCCAAAAGGATATCTATGTGTGTTTAAAAAAAACATCTAGTGCTTACTATGTGTAGTGAGCTGAACAGTGGCCCCCCAAATAAGTCCATATTCTATCCCCAGCAAGTATAGTTTGACCTTATTTGGAAAAGGGGTATTTATAGATATAATTAAGGATCTTGAGATGACATCATCCTAGATGTAGGATCAGCCCTCAATCCAATGACTGGGATCCTTACAGGAGGCAGGAAAGGGCACTTTGAGACAGAATGACCCAAGGAGGTGAAGGCCACGTGAACACCTGGGAGGAAGGAAACATCCTCTCCCAGGGGCTCCAGAGAGTGTGTGGTACTGCTTACACCTGGACTTTGGACTTCTCACCTCTGTAACTGTCAGATACGAAGTTTCTTTTACGTTCATCTACTAAGTTTATAGTAATTTGCTACGGAAGCCCTAGAAAACCAGTATGTTCTGTGTGTAGCTACACGAGGGGTGGGTGGAAAGGGAAGTTGAATGCAGAGTCTACCCTCTAGGAATTCCTAATCTAGTACTACATCTATGACAGACACCAAAATGGCACGTGCCCAAAGAGAGATAGAGAGAAAACGGTTCTGGTGTGAAAAGAGGGAAGATCTCCTTCCACCCAGGACCAACAGAAGGTCTCCTGGAAAAAAATAATGGTTAATGGAGGTCAATATTTGGGCATGAAGATATCGTGAGAAGCACTTTCCAGATAGGACAACAGGGAGACAGAAAAGTAATAAGCACCTGTGAAAGCTCCTCTTTTTTGTTAGAGCGACCTACCACCAGACATCCATTAGACATTAGTTGCACCTAGCATGCCCGCAGTCAAAGTTTCAATATCATGTTCTCATCTGAGAGTTCAAATGTTCGGGGTGCCTGGGTGGCTTCGTCGGTTGAGCGTCCGACTTCGGCTCAGGTCACGGTCTTGCCATCTGTGAGTTCGAGCCCCGCGTCGGGCTCTGTGCTGACCGCTTAGAGCCTGGAGCCTGTTTCAGATTCTGTGTCTCCCTCTCTCTCTGCCCCTCCCCCGCTCATGCTCGGTCTCTCTCTCTCTCTCAAAAATAAACATTAAAAAATATTTGAAAGTTCAAATGTTCTACGTAAATTCAAACAATTCTAACAAAATCTAACTCTACGATTTCATATGAATCTAAGACAGCAAATTCTTCTCTTCTTCCAACTATTAGTCACTATCGAGTGCCATTAGGCAATACCAAACACACATATAAACTTGAAACTCTGTAGCAATGAGAATATAGTAAATAAGATCAATGTACTTGCCTGATGTTGTGTATATACACGTATGTAACGATACCAGTCCAACACTTACTGACCTTTGTACGTTCAATCTTTATATTTACTTAATTCAAAATTTTGCATTTAAAATCATGCCACATCATATCACTTGATAAGTTAGAATCAGAAAGTAATTTATGGGTTCATTTTTATTATTACAGCCACCCACCATTTAAAATTAATAAACCAATCTTCCCATGAAAATTGAATTCTAAAAATTATTATTGCTGTGGTAACAAATAGGAAAGAGAAAGCATATTGCCTGGAGCTTTGTAAAACACAGGTGTCAAAATTAAAACAGAACTAGTCAGAAGATCATTGGTTCCATCCATGCACAAAAAAAAAAAATTTTACGATAGTATACTTTATGAAGATGAGACTTACATTAGACCAACGTTTTCCACATATTAATCCAGTAGTGATTTCAATTGGTAAAGAAAAAAATAAAGGATGGAACAAGCACCACACACAACATGCACAAACAGGTGATTCTAAAAACACTTTGAGTCAAGCTGCTAAACTACTTATCTTCACTTTCTTCATCAGTAAAATGATGATTAAAAAGACACACAGTTTCTCTGTTACCCTAAATATTGTGAAAAGGAAATGAGATTATGTGTGTACAAGTGCATATAACTCATGATTGCATTGAATGAGGAAAGATAGGGGCACCTGGGTGGCTCAGTCAGTTGAGCGTCCGACTTCGGCTCGGGTCATGATCTCACGGTTCGTGAGTTCGAGCCCCGCGTCGGGCTCTGTGCTGACAGCTCAGAGCCTGGAGCCTGCTTCGCATTCTGTGTCTCCCTCTCTCTCTGCCCCATCCCCACTCATGCTCTGTCTCGGTCTTAAAAATAAATAAAAAACATTTAAAAAAATTTAAATGAATGAAGAGAGATAAAGAGTCCAATAGGAGAATCCGTTAAAAACACAACCGCTTTGACACATTTCGACTCTGTTGATTTTCCTGCAACAGTGAACAAGTAACACATCTAGTAGATTTGTACCTCGTATCAAATATTGTCCTCCTTTAATGTTAACTAAAGTCTTCCTTATCTATGGTAAAATAGCTTTTGGCAGTAAGTGAGGGATGTCAATGAAATCAGCAAAGGGCCATGGGCATAATCCAGATAAAGCTGGACATTCTCTTCCCCATTTTCAAGCCTGTTTCTGGGCACCTGGGTGCCTTGGCTCAGTCAGCTAAGCAACCGACTCTTGATCTTGGCTCAGGTCACGATCTCAAGGTTCAGGAGATTGAACCCCATGTTGAGTCTGCGCTGGTGGTGAGGAGCCTGCTTGGGATTCTCTCTCTCCCTCTCCCTCCCTCCCCCACACTCTCTCCCACAAAATAAAGAAATAAACATTAAAAAAATAAAGCCTGTTTCAGCATGGTGACACAGGGAAAATCAAACTCAAATTGCACTCCAAAACTTGGTTGAGAGCAATATACAACTTTTCAGATGTTTCTATCAAGATGCAGTGAAGGTAGTTAGCAGTGATCACAGAGCCAAACTTCCTAATTTTTATTTCACTCCTCCCTTTATTTTACACCCCATACGGAATCAAGGCTACTCTCATCTCTTCTTTACTTCCCTCAAAACTGTTTACTTGGCTTTATGGGTTCACATCTCCATTCAGGATTTCTCACTGCACCATCCTGCTTCCCAGATTTTATTTTTCCTCGACCTGTGTCTCCATATACATTTTCCGGTGAACATTCTTCTCATATCCTGCTCTAAAATATTTCAATTTTGTCTCTCAAAAAATTGTGCCCAGCAGACAAGGTAATACAGAAATACCGTTTCCTCCTCCTTAAAAAGTAGAGCACCTGGGTGTTGCAGTCAGTTACGCATCCAACTCTTGATCTCGGCTTAGGTCATGATCTCACATTTTGGGAGTTCAAGCCCCACATCGGGGTCTGTGCTGACGGTGTGAAGCCTGCTTGAGACTCTCTCTCCTTCTCTCTGCCCCTCCCCCAACTTGTGTGCTCACTCTCTCTCTCTCAAAATAAACTTTCTACAAATAATTTCAGAAGTAGAGCATATGTAATTTTTCTACTATAATATATATATGTGTGTGTGTGTGTGTGTGTGTGTGTGTGTGTATTTTCCTAGCATATACAGATGTCTTGGGAAGGCGACTTATCTCTGTCAACTTGAACTTCCTAAAATCCAACTGATGACATAGAAGACAGCAAAACAATGCCTTGCATCTGCAGCTCACCAAGTTCATGCGTTAAAGGATGTAAATTCCACCTCCCCGTCCTCCCTTTCCCTTTCCAAAGGGGTAAGCCCCTCCAGTAGAGGCTATATTTTACCATTTAAGCAAAGTTAGCAAGTTGAGAAATACACTTATATGTGCACGATAGTTTTTCTGTATCAATATAATTTTATTATAATACCTATTAATATATGACATATAACAAAGTTATAATTGAAATGGAAACTGCAATTTTAATTAAATTACCTTGAAACATTTTTGAAATAAAAAACACTTTGGCTTATCATATACAAGTAAATGTATTCCAGAGACTTAAATTATTATTGGAATAATTTTTCCAAAATTCCGCATATGTAAATTTGGAACAGAGGGTACGGAACCAAAAGGAAAATAAATGAAGGGTTCGAGCATATAAAATTATAAAAACAAGTCATAATTATAAAAGGCATTATCACACAAAGTTTAAATACAAATAAATCTAGAGAAATAATCCAATAAAAAGACAATATGGCAACAAGGAAAATGGAATGGATGTGTATCTCCTGTTTGTGCTCCCTTATCCACTCCTGCTCTTTTTACGGCTCTATAGCCCGGTATGTTGATCCGCGTGGATTAACGTCAATGGTTTCCATTGCCCCTAGCTTCTGGTGGGGTTTGGCACACAGAGGCACTCGAAGTGGTGCAGGTCAGAACAAAATGAGAGAGGCTTATTTTCCTCCCAAGACCTCTCCTTGCCAGGTTACTATGGGTCGGCTACATCCCTCTACGAAAGACCACAGGTCCTGTTGAGCACTCCTCCCTACAGCCTAGGCCACTCTTACATGTTAAGTCCTCCTTGTGGTTGAGAGCTCTCTGTTGTTACTACCCTCTGGGGTACTGCATTATCCCTGGTTTCCTTAAACTAGATACACTCAAAATGTAGTTCAAAGAACCCCTGGGACCCTACAACCTGTTAAGAGACTATATGAAGCCAAATTTATATTCATAAGGATGTTGTTACTTACCTTTCCCGCAACAGACTGAATGCACAAGTAAATATGCAGCTATACCCTCTTAAACCACACATTAAAAAAGATCTGTAAAGCTGTAAAACAATACAACACTTCTCAGTAATCATGGTTTGCAAAATGTAGTTATTTTTCATCAATTATATTTATATATTAACATAATGGGCTTCTGAAGGCTTAAATGAAACAAGGATCATGCAAATACTTGATTTTAAAGTCTAATATGTTAAATATGGATAGATAATGGACACAGATAAAAGTTCATTGAGGTCCTCAAAAGTTTTTAGAATATAAAGTGGTCTGGGGTCTAAAAACTTTGATAAACACTACCTAAAACACAGTACTCACCTTTATAAATAGACCCTTTTAAAAAAAAGTTTATTTTGAGAGAGAGACAGAGATAGAGAGAGGGAGGGAGGGAGGGAGGGAGGGAGGGAGGGAGACCAAGGGAAGGGCAGAAAGAGAGGGAGAGAGAGAATCTCAAGCAGCCTCCACAGTGTCAGTGCAGAGCCCAACGCAAGGCTGGATCTCACAAAACAGGAGATCATGACCTGAGCCAAAATCAAGAGTCAGATACTCAGCCGACTGAGCCACCCCAGGCACTGCTATAAACAGACCCTTTTATTTAACCCTCCGACCTTTGGCTCAGTGGAGTATGACATGTTCCTAGCCAGGACAATGAGTGAGACATAAATTGCCAGTAAACTTCACTAACAGTTAATGAAAAAAGTTATACAAGGAAAAGCTATCATTTTACACCCCACAAACTTTTCCTGAAAGGTTTAAAACATCCAATATTGTCAGAGTGTAAGGAAACAAGCATTTTCACTTTTGTCGGGGGGGGGGGGGTGGAGGAGTGTAAATTGGTACAAATTTGTGGAAAGCAATTTTTCAGCATCTCTTAAAACTAGAACTGTGAATACTTTATGACTTAATATTTCAAATTCTAGGAATTTATCCCTCAGAAATTAAATTGGGAGGATTAAAAATATCATTACAGTAATACCCACTATAGCAGCTTGTAAGAGCAAAAAAGGACATAAAAATACAAAGGAAAGATATGAATGTTCATTAAAAAATTAGATAAACTATTGTATAACCACATAATACCATGGAAGTGCTTTAAAGCAAACACAAGTTAGATTTATATGTACTTAGTTTACAATTATAACTATGATATATTCAGAAGCCAAACACTGCATATAGCATAGATCATTTTCATGTACAGATGTATAAATATGCATACGTGTTTATCTTTCTGTGTAAATATGACAGTATCTAGAACAAATTATTTAATACCCAAGACAGGAGGACTAGAGGTGGAGATTTTCATAAAAGGCTTTTGTTTTTAATGAAAATACAAGAACTTGGGAGTGGGCGGGGGAAGCAGTCGGAGGTTATTATTTTTTTAATGTTCATTACAATTCATTTTGAGAGGGAGAGCATGGAGGCAAAGAGAGAGAGAGGACAGAGGGAGAGAATCCCAAGCAGGCTCCATGCTGCCAGCACAGAGCCTGAGGCAAGGCTCGGTTCCAGGAAATGAACCCTGAGATCATGACCTGAGTCAAGATCAAGAGTCAGACACTTCACCTAGTGAGCCATCCCAGGCACCCCTTAGGTTATTTAACATATGAACAAATAACCCACCAAAAATCAGTCTGAGGATATTGATAAATTATTGATTTTATTGATACTCAGATGATTATGGCTTAAAAATAATTTTACGCTCCTTTACCTTTCTACAGATTTATAATTCTGCTAGTATACAGCAAACACACACACATTTTATTTACTCAGACCACAAAGACGAAGGAAATACCGAAAGAAGTTAATGATATTCAGGGTTCTGCTGAGGACTAGGAGTTTCAGAGGCCACAACAGAACATCTTGGAAGGTCAGGGAAGGACGTGCAGTTGGGTCGGATTACATTACGTACAAAAAGCCACGCACAGATAGTGTCAGGACAATTTGGGCATGTGCTGGTGAGGTAAACAGGAATTAGGGGCAAGTTGAGATTAGTCCAGATGGCCTCTTACAGGAAGTCACCTCTCAGCCATCACAGGAAAGTTAAGTTGTGTCTGTTGTACGCTCTTAAGGACGGTTAAGAAACATGTTCTGGTCTCTACGGGTACACGTAGAGATATGAGGTCTATGAGGGGCGGTGTAGCGCAGAACACCTAGACTCCAGATTCAACTTTGCCACCTGGACCAGCAGCTGGACAAGAGACAGTGGGCAAGAGATCTGTAACGCTCTGGGCTTCAGGTTCCTTAGTCGTCATCTGGGGACCGTGATATTACCGACCTCACGGGTCTGGTACAAGGATTAAATAAGTCCATGTATGTAAGGTTTGCACCACCATGGTACCTCAAACAGAGTAAGGCATCAAAATGCGAACGTCGTTACTGTTATCAAAACACAATTTTCACTTTTAGGGCAAATGAAAGTGTAGCCTCGTTCTTATCCCCTAAATTCTGCACAGATGCAGCGCTCTCCCTCATTTGTGCATCCCGAACGACCCGAAGCAGGGCTAACTCCCATAACAAGCCATGTCCATCCCTCTGTACTCTTCCATGTTTTCTCCTCTTCTTCTGCAGATCATTTAATCGTACAAAAGGGAATTCGTTTCGCCTTCTATTAGCATTTAAATGTTTGCTTTTTTCATTCCGGTAACTTTCTCGAAAGTGACCTGTCTGTATTAGCTTATCAGGGACTTTCACCAGTTTGTGTTGAAAAGTTATCCTGGTTCAAGAGTCCCAAAGACTCTGGTGCCCTCCTCCAGGAGTCACCTGTCTTGGCCTGGAAAGCTAGCTGTTGAAAAGGGTTAGCGTACTGAGGGACACTAGGGTACTAAGGCTGAGGGGGACAAAGTGTCACAGGAGGGCAGTTTGGTAATTCTATTTTGGTCAATAAAAACAGTTTCTTTAACCTTAATAGATCTAGTCAAATATTCTTCCAAGACTAAGAGGATTTTTAAATCTTTAGAATTTACCCTGAAGCGTTTTCATAAAATACGGTGTTTTATTAACAGTTTATAGAGCTCTTAATTATTTAACAGACTTATGCTATTTGGTTCTATGTGTTTTCTCCATCATTATATAACGCTGAGAACACTGGAAGATCGATACATAGATTCATGCCCCCCCCCATCCCAGCCCCTATTCGGACAGTGTCTCCAACAGGTGACAATTACGTAACTCTCAATAAAATAGGAACTTTGGTGTCCTAGAAGACAATGGAAGAAATTAGATGGAGAAAACACAGTCATTCCCAGATTTCAATGCATGTTTTAAATCATTTCCATGGGAACCAACACTTGGCACAAAGGCCACTGTTATGAAAAACAGTTAGAAGGCAGCTTCTACCAAGCCAGATGGTTAATTTTTAACAGGGGGCTATAACAAGGAGGAGCTGGATTATATAACCCCTAAAAACCCTTGATAGTGGATTCAAGTGGACCAAATCACTGGGCTCTCTTCCAGTTCTCTGCCACTGTTACTCTCCGTGGCAACAACAACATCAACCACAGGAGAAAGCACTACTAATTGCAAGGTGTTTAAAAAGTTAAATGCCACAGCTAAAGAAACAGGACTAAATATTTCTAGACCAACCAGGGAAGTTAAGGTCAAGAACCCTGAAGTTCTCTAAATGAAGTTATGGGAGCAGAAGCAGCAAGGCAGAGGGTGAAAGTGTGTTGGCTTAAATTCCCACTGCAATTAGAATAAAACTAATTATCCAGGTTAACTGTCAGTATACCTTCAAGCCAGCATCGTGTAATGTCACTTTGTATTGTATAGAACTGAGCATTCTCTGATTTTAGCACTAAAAGCAACCCTAGATATTCAGCAAGTTACTCAAAATCACACAGCAAGTTATTAACACAGCTGGGACATGAGCCTCGGGACAAAGACCTATAGATAATCCATCCAATGAGATTTATCTGGACACACTGCTCTCCTGAGGAAAAGCTGAACTCTGTCCTTAAGATAATTCTTGGAACAACTATTTCCCAGGGTCTTTTACCAGATTCTCATGAGACTACCTAAACTTACATTACCTGTAGCCACATTGCCAGTCCCAGACTTTAAATTGAGGTGGGACATTATTTTTCCCTTCCTTGGAGGTTATCTTTGGTTACAAGGGTTATATAATATCAGGAAATAACTGAAGACATACATACATACATACGCACACACACACACACAGACACACACACATCATTCAAATAAACACATACCATAGTATATTACTTTTCGGAAGCAAGACATCAATACCTTGAGGTTCAATTCTTGAAGCTACGACTTTAAATTTGTTGTGATGTTGAGAAAAATCAGTTTCTGTATCCTCAATTCTCCTAGGTATAAAATTCATTTACTGATGACTATCTCAAAAGGGTATTATGAATCTAATAAATCCCTTAATTATGAGAAAACATATTACAAAATATCTAACTTGACAAGAAACACATTGTTCGTATGGCTTCATTAACTGGTATACGATATTTTTTTCTCATTATTTCTTTCTTATAATTTATTGAGTTTATAAAACTAGTATAGCAATAACCATATTTTAGTATAAAAGTGAACATAAAGAAGGTGATGTTTAACATAGAAATGAAATACGCGTGTTGGACAGTAAAAGTATTTCTCTGCAAATTCTTTATCATGTAAGAAATATTTTTAGAAATATGATAAATATGAGCACTCTAACATTTGTGACTCATATTTGTTTACTTCTACAGTAATTTGAAGAACAGACATTTCTTTTTATTTTTCTTCTCATTCCTGAACGACTTATCTGTAAATGTCATCGAAAGCCTCATTATCTTACTTTGGATGACTAATCTATGATAGCAAAGAAAAGGCCCATTTTGATTACTTTGCCTATTAGAGAAGATACTTAAATCGATAACCAGTTTTGTGAATATTAATTATAAGAAAATACTTTGACTTACTCCCTAAGCTCACTCAAAACGCCAACAAGACAACTTTATCCCTGTGACTGTCTACTGATGCAACAAAATTGGCCCAAATATCATTGCTTGTTCATTCCTAGTGTTCTCAGTGGGCTCTCCTGGAACATTCCAGCACAGCAGGCATTGTTCTGTGCCTCCGGCCATAAGTTAATGGAGAAGGCTGTCAAGATAGACCCTACTTGGGAAAAAGCGTCAATGGAGCATCCAAAGGTGGTTCCTAACTCCTGTGAAAACACGTCTTGGGAGCCAGACCTATCTGCTCCATGGGACTCATTAAGATATATGGGGCCACATTCGGTCTCAGCATCCTCACACTCACAAATGTGGCCATCACGAGTGCTACGGGCATGATTCTGAAAAGAGACAGCAGTCTATGGGAAAGAAACTACTCTCCAATCCACTGAAACCCCTTCCCTCGGTCTTGGTGTCCTCTCGGGAGACGTGCAGATACTGACAGGGTTTCGGAGTGTGATCCTAGTGGCCAGCTGCAAAGATGGATGCAACCAACCTCAAAGGGAAACGGACTCCAGAGCCGCCTCTAAACCACTCCCTTTTCTTGCCACCGCATTCCTAGCACTCTGATTCACACAGGGCAGATTCTTTACTCCTGCCTTGCCGGCTTCCTAAGTCACCATCGAAGCCTCCTACTCCTCCTGTCTGCACATGAATTCCTGGGGCTGGGAGGGGGTGCCTCTCCATCACGCATGCTCCCGCCCCCCCGCCACCCCCCCCCCCGCCACCGAACAGGGCGCCTCTCAAACCCCACCCTTGTCACTTCTCTTGGCTCTAAGCCATTCTCAAACCCTATCACTAGGCCATCGGAATCCCCTGCCTGAATCCATCAGAGGCTATATGTGTGCAATGCACTTACGAGTATGTTCAAGCAGCAGCCTTTACCGTAGCAGTCCATACCCTGACCGCACAATCCACACCTCCAACACAGTGTTCTCTAAATAGGATTTTACTCAAATGCAATCTCACATTCCAAGACTGACTTACCCTAACTTACAGCCGGGGCTTAAGGCCAGGAGAGGTGCTCCCCTCACCGACTCTAAAATAATATTGTCACAAGCAGTTAGAAGGCAGTGGCTTCACGGAGAGGTAAT
The DNA here is from genome assembly GCF_046562875.1 of Panthera onca. Classification (NCBI taxonomy): domain Eukaryota; kingdom Metazoa; phylum Chordata; class Mammalia; order Carnivora; family Felidae; genus Panthera; species Panthera onca. The sequence goes on along the minus strand of NC_138357.1, from coordinate 9,716,617 downwards.
AGTTGCTTTGATCAGGGAAGTAACAGTGGAGACGGTGGGAAGTGGTAGAATTTTTGATATATATGAAGGTAGAGCCAGTTAAGACATACTAATGGACTGGATGTGGGTCATTAAAGAAAGAGAGGAGTCAAGGATGATCCCCCATGTATGGGAAGAATGGGCTGGCCATTTGTTGAAATATAAAAGAAAATGGGAGTAGCAATTTGGGTGGTGAAGAACATTTTGGTCCTGAAGGGTGCGAAGTTTAAGCGGCCTAGGAGATCCCTCATTTATCCACAAAACTGGATGAGATCACCGAGCAGGTGAATGGGAATCAAAGACCAAGGAAGGAGACCAAGGTCATTACGTTTAAAAGCCACAGACGCATTATTTGCAATAGCCAAGACTTGATGACAACCTAAGTGTCCACAGATGGACGAACAGATAAAGAAAATGTGATGTGTACGCACAACGTAATTATGCAGTCATAAAAAAGGTGAGGAAATCCTACCACTTGTGACAACATGGCTGACCGTGAAGGCATTATAGTAAGTGAAATAAGTTGCAGAAAAACAAATACTGTAAGATATCACATGCGTGTGACAACAGAGGAAAAGAGATCAGCCTTGTGGTTACCAGGGCTGGGTGGGAGGAGGGGGCGAGGGTAAGGGGGAACTGGAGGAAGGTAAGCAAAAGTTAGAAACTAGGAGATAAATAAGTACTAGGGATTTACTGTACAGCGTGATAACTATAGTTAACATTGCCGTATGATATATAGGGAAATCGCTGACGGTAGATCCTAATAGTTTTCATCACAAGGAAATTTTTTGTCCTTTTTATTGCATCTACAGAAAATGGATGTCAGCTAAACCTACTGCAGTAATCATTTCACAATATATGTAAATCAAACCATCATGCGGTATGCCTTAAACTTATACAGTGATGTCTATCAATTATTTTCCAGTAAAACTGGGGGAGGGGAAGCTAAAGATAAGTGGAAGCTCCAACATAAGGGACTAAGAACGAGCATCCACTGATGTAAGACAAAAATGAAACGTAGCTGGCATCCTGGAACCCATGTGGGTGGATATAGTGTATCAAAAAAAAAAAAAAAAAAAAGGAGGGAGTGATCCCTGGCGTCAAATGCTGGGCTCAACGACATGAAATTGAGAAATTAGTAATGATTTCACAAATGCCGACATCATCGGTAAATTTGGTAAGGGCAGTTCTGGTAGAGTGGGGGGGGCAAGGACCTGACTGCAGGGGGCTGAAGAGTAGGAGACGAAAAACGGGAGACCATGAATATGGATGCTTCTCACACAAGAAGTTTTGCCACAAAGGATAAAAAAGAAATAAGGCAGTGACTGCAAGGGGATCCAAGAAGTGTCGTATTTGTTCACTTGTGAACTGTGATGGAAGAAATTAAAAAAAAAAAAAATACGTGTCCCAGGGCTGCAAATCAATCTGCAGCTAGAGAAATACCCATGGCGTACTGAAATGAAATATTTGGCATCTAATGCCCAAGTGGCAGGCTAGATAAGACCACAGAAATTTCCTCATAGTCAAAAGGCCAGAAGACAGAGTATTTGATTGCAGATGGGTAGATAGGGTAGAGCGTGTCTACAGAAACTCTCTTCTGACTGCTTTAGTTTTCTCGCTGAGGAATGAAGTCAAGTCATCAGCGGAGCATGACAGGAGAGGAGGAGGAAGTTTTAGAACTAGGAGTAGAGAGGAAAAGGTATGAAACAGAGACATAGAAAAGAGGGAAAGTGAATTGCCCAGGGAAGTACAGTAGGACTGCTGTCCTGAATAAGACAGGTGGGAAGTGAGAGCTAACTGGCCAGAATCACATATAACCTGGGGTATGCCTGTGCATGGGGAAACGTGCAGGACGGTATTGCTTATGTGGGTACAAAAAAAAAAAAAAAAAAAAAAAAAAAAAGACAATTGGGAAAACAGACTGTGGAAATGGAAATCCAACAAAATGTTTATAAACCATTCATAGTAACAAGGAAAACGTTAATCTAAAGGTGAGTGAAAAGGGACACAAAAGTCACATAAGCTATATGAGCTTAAGTATGGGGAGAAAATAGAAAAACAAAAGCCTGCAAGGGAATATGCCCAGATGTCATCAGTGACCATTTTGATGGGCAGATTTAGAACTATTTTTTCCTAACGCTTTTCTACACTAAGCTTGCTTACTTGGACAATGAAAAAAAATGACCAGACGTATTTGAAGGAAACCAGTCAAAATTCTCAAAGAATTGCTACAATTACTTGAAAGTGTGAAAGTAATGTCTAGACAGCAAGCATTTTTGTCTAAACTTGCAGGTCAAGCTTTCTCAAGGGTCATCCTCGAACCACTGGTATCTGAAATACTCTGGATACTTTTTAAATTGCAGATTCCTGGGCTAGAGCCAAAAGCTACTGAATCAAAATCTCTAGACGCGAAGCTCAGGAATCTGGACCTGAACTAAACGTTCAACGAGGGATCTTTTTTGCCCTTGTCAGGGCTAATCCCTCCACCTGTGCTCTGAACCTCTTCCCCCTTTACAGGAACCTGTCACTATCAACTATCCCCAAGGTCTCTGGAAACATGAATCTGTTCCTCTCAACTAGAATTTTTTTCTTCGTGAGGACTTAAATTAAGAATCTAAAAAAAAAAAAAAAAAAAAGGTGTTTGATTTCACGTTAGAGTTACAGACTAATCTCATTCCTTCTTTGCGGTAACTATCAAAATAAACCCATCGTTTCTATTTCCTCATCTGCTACTCCCAAATCACTACAATTTGGTATCTTCCTCCATTATTCAACTGAAAAGCTAATGCTATTAACGTTGCCTAAGCCAATGGACATTCTCCATCCCCATCCTGCTTGACCTCCTGGTAACATATGACACTACTGAATGATCTTTATAACATTCTCTTCCCCAGGGCGCCCGGGTGGCTCAGTCGGTTAAGCATCCAACTCTTGATTTCGGCTCAGGTCATGATCGCGTGGTTCACAGGATCAAGCCTGCATGGAGTTCTGTGCTAACTGCACAGAGCCTGCTTGGGATTCTCTTCTCTCTGCCCCTCCCGGGCTCGTGTGCGTGTATGCGTGTTTGATTCTCTCTCTCTCAAAAATAGATAAACTTTAAAATAAAACAAAAAACATCCTCTCCCCTGGGTTTTCACGTTACCATAAGTCCTTGGTTTTTGTTTTACCTCTCTGGTCCCGGTTTTTCTCATTTGTAGGCCTACTCTCATCTATTCAGCCTTCCGATTTTGGAATGTCTTAAGACTGGATATTCTTTTCACCCTGTACTTTCTCCTCAGGCAATCACATATTCACTCTGGACTTCAGTTACCTCCTATGAGCAGGTGACTCTCAAATTTATATCTTCACATACCCTAGTACATTGATAGGTCAGGTAACAGATCTGTAATTTGCTTCAGAATGATCCAAGATAGGAGCATAGTGTGTATAGATGAAAGGTATAAATGAAACAAGATTGATCATGAACTGATTATTCTCGAGGCTACAGCTTGCATATATGGGATTCTACAGCTCTATTTTTATAGATTTGGGGGAGTTTCATAAGAAAAAAATATACCTCTAGCTTTGATGCTGTTCTCAGCTCAACAGCCCTATATCCAACTGCTTAATTCACGTCTCCTCAGATAATATTAGTAAACATAAATAAAATTTTCTCACAAGAACTACACAAGGTGGTTACTATTATTCATGTGTTACAGATGAGGAACTGATGACACAACAATACTAGATAATTTTCCCTGGGTCCCCCAAATGGAGGTTCCAGGATTCAGATTCAGGCAGTCAGCTGCAGAGCCCTACTGAAGTAGCTCAAAGGTACTTAAAATTTTTTTTTAACGTTTTTATTTATTTTTGAAGGAGAGAGAGACACAGCATGAGCAGGGGAGGGTCAGAGAGAGAGGGAGACACGGAATCTGAAGCAGGTTCCAGGCTCCGAGCTGTCAACACAGAGCCCGATGCGGGGCTCGAACTCACCAATGATGAGATCATGACCTGAGCCGAAGTCGGACACTTAACCGACTGAGCCACCCAGGCACCCCAAAGGTACTTTAAACTCAACCTGTCCAAAATGAAACATGATCTCCCCTTCCCCGCTCCTGTCCTTTTCCACGGTTCTTTATCTTTGTGAAGGCTACCTCCATTTATCCAGTTATGAAAAATCAGAAATGTAACTGTCAATTTGATGTTTTCACTCTCAGTTGTACCTATGAAACAGCTACAGAATCTTCTACCACAGCACAATTTCACACCAAGCTACTATTGCCTCTTTTCTCCACTGCTGCAGGTTGGACTTTTCAAAAGGAAAATCTGATCATGTGACCCCCTGCTTAAACCACTGCAGGGCTATAAAACGAAGTTAAGATTTAGACTCAACTCCTGAACGTGGCCTTTAGTTATCTGTAGGACCTGACCCCCTCCATCCTTCACTTTCACTCTGCACTTAGGCAAACTGGATTTATTTAAGTTCCTTTAACGCACAACGGTCCCCTGATAAAGTTCTTTGTCCATGCTCTCACCCCTCATCTAGAAGGCTCCATCCAACCTTTGCTGATAACTCTGCCTTATCCTTCACTTCTCAGCTGTAGCTGCTTCCCTCACCCTTCCCGGTATCAGTTGGCCCCTCTTATGTGCTTTTATAGAAGCACATTCCTTCCAGCCCTTATCATCAGTTTTTTTATTTCACCGTCTGTCTCCCCATCAAGGTTCTCAGCTCTATGAAAGCTGGCATCGTAGGTGCCACAAAGCAGGTGCTCAATTTGTTGACCGCACGAATGAACGAATACACGATGACATCACTAGATGCACACAAAGTTTGAGAATCCCTGTCGTACAAATGCTGTTCCTCTCCCTTGCTCCCATATTCCTTAAGACTGCTTACAGGAGTAACAGCTCTCCTTGATTCAGGCCCGTCCTAGTCCATAAAATGAACATCTAGAAAAGCAAAATCTGTATGAAGGCATCTGTCAATATCCAATGTTGAAGAGAGTGGAGAGCAACAGAAACTGTTGCTCGTAGATTGCTGAATGGAGGAGAAGTTGCTACGACTATTTTCAAAACCGTAGGACAGTTTTGGGATCCGATGAGCAGGCCGCTCCGTGGGTGCCCAATGACTCCAGGTTAAGAATTCCTACTCTAGAAAAATGTGTACATATGCATGCCACAAATGCACGCAGGTATATGAAAAGCAGCATTGCTCCAGAATCAAACATTTGAAAAAAATCAAACGTCAGTCAACAAGATAAACTGTAGGATACACACATCACGGAATGTCACTTAATCAAAATGAACAATGCAAAGCTATATAATGGCCCCACAACAGAATTTCAGACTCTCCTTTCTATCACCAGATACTCCATCTGGAATTGGTTTTGTTTTTTGTTTTCTTGCAGCTTTGAGATACAATTCACAGCACATACAACGTGTCCGTTTAAAGTGGATGGTGCGGTGGGTTTTAGGATATTCAGAGTTGTGCGATCATCACCACAATCAATTTTAGAACATTTTCCTCAACGTCGCCAAAATAGGATTGTACCCATTAGCGGCTATTTCTTATTTCCACCAATGTCCCTGGACCTTGGCAACCAGTCATCTGCTTTCTGTATCTATAGATTCATCAGCTCCGGACATTTCCAAATAAATAGAACACCTACTCAGGTCAATAGGTCGCTTATCGCAGCTAGCTTCTTTTACTTCGTGTAAGAATGATTTAATTCCTGAAGCCCCAAAGCAGGAGACACTCAGTTTGGGCATTTAAGGATGCACGCACAGGTAGTAGAACAGAAAAAGAAAACATCCCAGAAGTCCCAATAAAATCATCTGTAGGATTTAGAATTTTAAGGGTTAACAGAAATTTGCGATCTGGTAGGGAAACATGAGAGACCTCTGAGCTGCTGTCAGCGTTATTTTTCTTGTCTTCAGTTAAGACTACGTGGAGTGTTTAATTTAATAGCTATTTATTAAAGTAGGCATTTATGTTTATGCATGTTTCTGAATGATGGATATTGTATCATTAAAGATTTAAACAGTAAATATTTAATCAGAAAAAGCTATGCCCAGAGCCTCATGATCTGCTCATTTTCAGTGTAATTGAGTCAGAGTCCCACGGCGTGAATCTAGCGACCTTGTTGAGCCTACTGGATTATTATGAAGATCCCTGAGCCACTATACTGTCACTTATTGATTCATCTGGCCATTCATTCATTTTATTCTCAGACTGTTAGAAATGGGAGGGCTGCTCAACGTCTTCTAGTACAATTCCCTCACTTTGCAACAGGGAAATTAAGATCCCAAGATAAAACTGCCCAAGGTCAAATGTTAACTTTGTGGAAGAAGCCAGCAGCGACTTGCAAAGAGCTACTATTCATTCTCCCCTGATATCCGTTCTCTCTTTTCCGATAGTCATCGAATTTTTGTCTGAGAACGTGGTCGCGCAGATAGAGACTAAATTTTCTAGCCTCCCTTAAAGTTACATGGGACCAGGTGATGAAGTTCTGGCAAAATAAAGTGTGTGGGAATGCCGTACCTTGCGACGGCTTCTAAGAAGTTCCTGTAAGACAGCTGGGAGAGCCACCTTGTCTTCTATCCTGCGGCCTGAAATGTAAATGCCATCATCTTAACCCGCAAAGATGCAGAAACCGAGCATGCGGCCGGAGGACGGTGACGTTCCCGAGGACCCCTTGGAGGACAGATGCCACATCAAGCCAGGGTCTGCTTCCAATGGAATGTTATGTGGAATGAAGTTACGTTCCCTAGCATTTAGCCCACCGGCTCCTTGGTTTTCCTATTACTTACATTCCAAATAATCCTTATTAATGCAGACGCCAGATACATACTGAATAAATTAAATTGGCCGATTCTGTGACGTACGCGGCCCTGCTCTTTCTACCACATCATGCTCGTCATCCTTGTCCTACCCTATCTCCTTAAAAAAAATCACAAAAACGAAACTCCCTATGCTAGGTCACCTCTCGGTTTTGAACATGCGCTCTGGTTCTGTTATCAAAATCGGATATACGAGGGATAAGATACTTTAATTTAAAAAGACGGTCCAAACCAAGCTCCGAACTCATAAGTAACTTCACTGTGGACGTGGAAGGTGTGTGGATGATGCAGAGATAGGGGCCAAGCTACTGGAAATAAGTCCAGAAAGTCCAGCTGATGGCTCCTCAGATACTGTTTTCAATAAAAGTTGTTCCAAGTGAAAGTGCATCTTTGAGGCTGTGGCAGTTACGTCTCACGAGTCTATCTTCCAAGAATGCCGTGGGGGCTGTTAAATAGTTTCCTGCTAAGTGCTTTAAGCTTTTAGGGGGGAAAATGCGCCAGAAATGTCAAGTGTGATTAGGATCACTACAAAGTGAGACATGAAACATAAATGCACATCAACATCTCTCCTGGCCACCGTTCAGTAAATCCAGGCTGCCAATTAGAAATCAGTTGTACGTACCATACAGGTACCCGAGGTTCACGATGCGAGAAAAGGAGCTCGAGAGACGTGATGTCAACAAATAGGGGGAAACGACAACTTGGAAACGCAGGACGCGCTCACACTTTCGGACTCCTGGTTTGTGTGGACTCCTCTGCAGGACTGTCGTAGGTCCCATTTGAGACTGAACTCCCCCAGAGACCCAGAAATGTGGAGAAGGCATAGGTGCGTCTCAAGTCACTCTGGCCTCAGCTGCTAGAGAAGGACTGAGCGGTTGGGAAGCAGCAGGAGCTCTGGATTTTGCAGAAAACCTACACTTAGAGAAGGATGTGCAGCAGGTGCTCCAAGGAGCTGCCTGATGACTGTCAAAGTCAGGTTCCCGAAGCAGTGGGGTTTCATTTGTTTTTAATGTTTATTCATTTTGGAGACACAGAGAGTAAACAGGGGAGGAACAGAGAGAGACAGAGGGAGACACACAATCTGAAGCGGGCTCTAGGCTCCGAGCCGTCAGCGCAGAGCCCGACGTGGGGCTCGAACCCCCGGAACCGTGAGATCATGACCTGAGCCGAAGTCGGACACTTCACCGACTGAGCCATCCGGGTGCCCCAGAAGCACCCAGAAGGGCTTTAGAAGACCCTACGGTATTAGCCTGGCCTTCGTGTTTCAAGCTGAAGGGGGAGGCTAACGGGAGGAAACAGGGATGGCACAGGGTGGCAGTGAGCCAACATCAACGGACCCCCTAACGTCTACACAGCTTCTGATCCACATGCACACAGTCCCCTTGAGAACCTTAAAGCTAACTAAACCCAGGCCGCTCCTCTTTGCCATCCATAACATGCTCAAAAGGCAAGTCCCATTCCGTGACCCCAACCTATCCTGTCTTCTCCCAATCCTGCTGCGCCCTTCTGGCCTCTCCCGACTGACCTTAGTCCTTCCTTTGTGCTCTCGACACTTAGAATGCTCTAGAAGTTTAACTTCTTCATTGTGGATTTCCTTCATCTTCCAGCTAAATTAAAACTCAGCTCTCCGCTCAATCCACCTTCACATCCCGCAGTAGCAAGTGCCACTGGGACAAGAGGACGGATCTGCGTCTACCTCCATCTCCAACACCATCTCGACCGCTGTAAAAATCGCATGCCAGCTATGTGCACACCACGTTCTGTTCTTCTGTGTTGCTTTCATCTGTAGTTGCCACGGTCAGTCCTGTAGGTTAAGACTTGGCTACCTAGCTCCCTCCCGACCCCAAATCCTGTCGGTATCTTGGGTAACTCCACACTTATGGCCACAACGTATCTAATGCCCTGGCCTCAAAGTTCCTTACTGATTACATCCCCGGTGACTTCTGGGCTCCTCTATACTTCCATCACAACGGGACTTTGTCATCAACCCAAACTCCTACACCTTTCATATCACAAATCTCTTCTCCACCTGCTAATTCCAACCCCCCATCCCCTAGCCCTTTCACTCCCTAATTGTCCCTAGATGTGCACCTTGAGTTCAGAGAAACCGCCTGTCCTCTTTCATTCCCTTTGTCTCTCAGCCTATAGATAATGCCTGAACACGCTCGTTTCTCTATCCAACTCAGGATCCATCACCAATCACATAAAACAAGTCTCTAACCGCTGTCTTCAACTTCCAGAAACACTCAGTTTCTTGGAGACACCAGGTTTTCCTTTGCCTCATTGCCTTTGTGTGTGCGATTTTCACTGTTGATACTTTCCCAAATTCTCTGCCTGATTAATTCATACTCATTCTTTAAGACTCAATGGTCTCCTAGGGATGTTTTCTCAGTCATCCTGCCCTCTCCCTTCTCCTCAACCACGCTGGGATAAACATCCTCCTTCTGTGTTCCCTCTGTGCTGTTCTGTTATTGCCCCTTTCAGAGTGCTTATCACACTCTATTAAATTTCCATTTAGGTGTCTGTCTCGCTCGAAAGACTGCAACATGCATGAGGTTAAAGATCTTGCCCGTCTCAACCATAACTGTATCTCCAAAACCTAGATCCATGACGGGCACAAATATTCACTGAATGAATCCCGGAACACCAAGATTCCTCACGTTTCCACATCTTTGGACTTTTCTCTCAGCCTAGATGTATCATGCTTTGCCTCCATCCACTTCTTCACCTGGTTCTGGCTTTCTCTTCGGTCATCAGCCCTGGTCCCATCTCTTCCAACAAGTCTCCTCTGATTTCTCCATCCTTCTCTGGTCCCCACAACAACCTGTATGTATTTATCATCATGTCCACCTATTGTTGATGACAGACTCTTCTGTCTCCTTAAAAGTTAGTGAATTACTGAAGAAGGTCCGTGACGTCTTCCTATCTTTCCCCACCAACTAGAATGAGACCTACCCAGAAGAAGGGCTCAATAAATTTAGACATAGGAGCAAATTGTAATTTCAAGTTCTTCCATCTAAAGCATAACTTTTAACACCAATCAAAAGCTCTCTATTACCAGCCTTCTCTCTGCAGGGTCTGGATAATCCACAGGGGAACGGATTTCTTCCAAACTGAGAACCGTATCAATGATCTTTATCTGAGCATTTGGTTGTTTCTTAATGCCCAAGTTAGTCTGCAGGTGTTTTCTCCCCATTCCTGAGTATTTGCCTGGATAGTTAAATCCCCCCAGTTCTCTCTTCAGCTCCTGTGGATGTTAACATTCAGGCTTGCCTACATGTTTGACTTCTCACTTTCTTTTGTCCTCTTATCTGTCCGCCTGATTTCTGATACATCATCCCTAGACCTATAAGCTTAAAATGAAATCCCTAAGCTCTTGAACTTGAATCCAGTTTGCAACTGAATTTGCTTTGACTCAAACATCTGCAACACTGATCTGCATTTTAGTAGACACAGCATTATGTGAAGCTTGATGCCATTAAATATGTTTTTCAAGAACACATCCCATAACAGATCTCTTCAGGAAGACCTCACATCAAGTCTCAATGGAAAGAACAATTACCAAAGTCTCTGATGCCAGAACCCATGTTTGCTCCAATAAGGAAGAACCTCAAAACCTGCCAAATTGACCGAGGTTACACAATGTCTCATCTGGGAACCAGATGGAAGACATGAGCCTATGGTCACAGTCCCCAAGGTTTTTAATAGGTGTCCTCTTCCGGTGCCAGCGGTCAGCACCAGTCCTGGCACGGCCTTTGGGTCGTGAATTCCTGTGCAGCCAGCAATATCAGGCACCTACTTTAACCATGAATGCTCTCTAGGGACTTGCTAAAGATCTTGAACTCCTTCTGTTCCGCTTGATTCTGTCTCCATCATGAGGAGAAGGGAGGGTGTTCTGTGCATCGTAGGATGTTTGGTATACCACCCCTCACTTTTATTTCTCCAGATGTTACCAAATGGCCCCCGGAAGGCAAACCGCCCAACTGAGAAACACTGCCCTAGCAGAAGGTGTCTGTCCGCCAGGGTGAAAGCAGGTAGACACCATTCTGTAGTCTGGCCCCAGGAAAAGGGAAAAGGAGGGAATCCAGGCAAATATACACCTAGCTTCAAGGGAGGCTGGGAAATGCTGCTACTAGATGGGACATTACACAGAGAGAGAGAGAGAGAGAGAGAGAGAGAGAGAGAAAGAGAAGGGAAGAATAAATATTAGGGGGTAAAAGGAGTACTTAGCAGAATGCTACATGTGTATAGTAAAACAGTATTGTGCTCCCCTCTGCTCCTAAGAATTATAATGCCTTACAAGGGAGCAACGACTTAAATTACATTCACATACCAGGGTTTTCCTCTTCAGGTGGTTACTCAAAGATCACAGAACCATATGGGAGAGCTGTGACTAGATAAGGCGCCAACTTTCATTCACGCTTGTTCTTTTTTGTTTTTATTTTTGTTTATTTTGAGAGAGACAGAGAGAGCACGCGCGCCCAAGCGGGGAAGGAGCAGAGAGAAGGAGGCACAGAATCCCAAGCAGGCTCCGAGCCCCGCATGGGGCTCAATCTCACAAACCGGGGGATCGCGACCTGAGCCGAAGCCAAGAGTTGGACACTCAACTGACTGAACCACCCAGGTGCCCCTCATTTCACTTGTTCTTTAGGAAAAGGACAAAAGTATCATTGTAAATGTAATGAATAAAAAAGAACATAGGAGGGAAAGAGCAGGGATAGCCAACAAGGAACCACAGTATAATTCAAGTTTGAGAATACTTTTTATGATTACGTTGGGCTTTTCCTTATTCTCTTCGGTGTCAGGTTACATAGAAGTATTTAAAGCACACCGTGTTTTAGCTTTGTTGAATATTAAAATATTGACGGGCCATATTTTAGCACGCTGCTCTGACAACATTTAGCCTTTCCCCTGCATATTCTATTGAAAATTGTTGATCAAATTACCAATCTGCACTATTAAACCGCGTTTACTTAAAATATATAACAAGACACAGCTCATTATTCCCTGATTAAATCTGCAGGGACTACTGTCACTTGCATCGAAACTCTCCCAAGTCAGTTGAGCTCATTTTCCAATAAATGCAGAGTATACTTGAAATACCTGCATGGGAAAACAGCAAGTCCACGGACCGCGTGTTCATGCAGGCTCTTGGAAACCTTTCTCCACATTTCTATGTCATGCCCATCCTCCCTGTGTCCACCCCCCATGATTGGAACCTTCCTAGAGAGCAAGGTAATCCTAATTAGCACTCTTTCTGGAAGATTAACAGATGCACCTCATGACTTTCTAGTCTAATAAGTACCAGAGATTCTCTACACCGACTGTTACTTTAGATGATTTTGAAAACCAGCAAAATGATAGCTTTTTATTACCACCGTTTCCTGGTTAAGAAATGGAGTCATGTAGACCAGACTGGTCACAAGGATGTGATGCAATGAACTGAGGAACGGTGAAATGGTCTGGGGGATCTGTGGAAAGCTTTCAGAAGGATAAAGAATCCTACGTACTAGTCTGCTGACCCCACAGAAGATGGGACCACGTTTCCCATGCTGACTCCAGTATCGCTTCATATAGTAGCCGTCAGTAAATACGTTGTTGATATGTGACAAGGCAGGCAGGCAGACAGATGCGAGCCAAGTATTAAAGGGTGGCTCACCAGACAAAGCAAGAAGGCACTCCAGCCCCTGGAACTGGCACAATGACAGTGGCACTGAGGTCCACAATTTGCACATCATCAAAAAGGTACCCAGCTGATAGAAGGAAGGGAAGCCCATATCCCGCCATTGCTCTGCTTACCGTGGACTCTCCCTGGGGGCTGTAACAACTGCCCGGCATGTTACATCCTTTTCCCAGTTTGTCAGACGGGAGGGCGTGCGTTTTTCTTATTTACGCAAAAGGATCGTGTAGGGTTCTGTATGACGTGTTATATATAATGCAGAATGCTGCTCCAGTGGGATTTAAAAGCACAACGCATTCCAGGAAGAGCTTTTAGTATAGCAGAACAAGGCACGTGAGGAAGGAAGAAAACAAAGCTGGAAAAGTAGGTTCGGGATCACTTTCAAACCATAAATTTTATCATATAGGTAAGTGATAAGAGACAGAGTGCCAGAATGACCAGCTTTTCACCGTGCCTTCACCACTTTCTACGGCTTAACACTCCTCGTCTTCAAGATAGGGCCGGTAACAGTACGTCCCCCATATGGCTATTGGGATCATTGCAAGGGACCGTACGGACGACTGCTACAAGCGGTGTCTAGAATTTGTCTAATGCTCGCCAGAATCATAGCTACGTAAGCGTCAGCGTCTCTCAAAGACTTGTCTGACTGCAGCATAAGGTGTTTAAGAGAAGATCAGAGGCTTGAAGACCGCTGAGGGGACGACGATGACGGTCCGGGACAGAGATGGCGACGACTGAACGAAGGAAGCAGCCGGGAGGAAGGGAAGAGGTGGTGGATGGGGGAGAGGTGAGAAAGCCTATTGACGAATTGCGTCCAAATGCCAAAAGAGGATCCTCTCCAAATTCTGAACGCCAACTCCACAAAATCCAATATCCACTGAAGATTTCAAAATACCCTCGCATCGTTGGTATGAGTTGCCGAACTAAGCAAGGCCTTGGAAGCCAGATTAAGGAGTTGGGCATTCATCCTGAAGATCGGTATTTTCAAAAGTGTCATTCTTTAAACCACCAACATCAAAAATCACCAGGGGACTTATTAAACATGCAGATTCCTGGGTTTCACTCCAGGTCTCGGGGATCAGAGTGTTTGTGGTGTGTCTGCTTATTATAGAGGACCCCAAGGGATGTTAAAGCGCACAAAAGCTTGAGAACAACCAGGGGAGGCTCTGATGCTCTCTATGCTAGTAGGTGATATTCCAATTGGTGTTTTAGAACGGTTACCATGGTGACGAGGAGTGGGGAGGGAACAGGGTAAAAGGTGGGTGGCATGGTGAAAAAATGAAGGGCAGGGGCCACTGTTATTTCCCGCATGCTGCATTTCTCAGGACAGACTCCAATAACTGCACTGGCATTTACAAGTCAGCTTTATAGTTATGATGATTCTAATGACGGAATTTAACTCACAAAAACCCGCTACGAACCCTGGTGGGGTCTTCAGCGCCCTTTCCTTAGGACATCTGGGAGTGGAAAGATGAAAGCTCTAGACACGGAACGCCTCGGCACGTTTTATTTTTTCTGGAAATATAATCTTTCGTTTCAAAAAGAACAGGCACTCGAGGCCGAACTAGGAAGCTGACCGCAACAGCCAATTTGGCTTCTGACACGTCCCTGACTCGTACACTTTTGGAGTTGGACGTGCTGAGGTGCATCAATATTTGTACGTTTTGAAAGAGCTAACCCAACTGCTCTTAGTCGAGGGGGCCAAGAGGGGCGCACTGAAAGCTCTAGAACTGCGGAAAGTGAAACCTGTTGCGGTTTTGGAACCTGCGGCAACTGGGATCTCCGGGGGGCGGGGATGTCCCGATCGCTCAGCCGGAATACTAGAGTTAAGAGCCCTTGCAGTCAGGGAGACCGAGTTTTAGCTCCGTGCCATGACCTAAATGGTTCAAAATCCTCAAGCCTCTGTTTCCGGCTTGGAAACTGTAATGTTACAACAGCAAGAAAATGTTGTCGACGTGCAAAACGGAATACCAAGGACACCTGCCCTTTGTGGATTCAAGGACATAATCCTGGCACCATGTAAGTACTCCAAAAGGCCACTTATTATGGAAGATTAAAATCCATGTCTATGTAGTATCCAGTAGACGAATGGCATGAGGGAAGCGTTTACTAATTCGGTTACTACCAACAGTTACATTACAACCAAGATTAATAATAAACACTAGATAGGGCTTGGCTTTCCTTAGAGCATTCTATTTCTGTAGACTTACCTTCCTGCATTGAAGAGAGCACTATCCTTTTCCTTTGGTGGCTAACTCCATTAACAGGAGCCCTGAGCTGAGATTTACAGGGAAGGGAGAGAATACGCTTCATTTATACATGGAACTTACCGAACCCCTCCCGTGTGCCAGGCCCCGTGCTAAGTACAAAAGACAAACAGCTAAGTCACGTTTCCTTTCCCGAAGGCACTCAGCCTAAAGAAGAGAAACGTAAGGGGGATCATGGACACACACGCTCTGCAATCTACCAACACTCCAAAATCATAGCCAAGTCAGCGTTCTCGTGTGTTCGTTCACGCTTACGACGGGGCAGGCCCTGTTCTAAGTGTTGACTATATATGAACTCATTTCACATCGACAAAACCATTACTGAACACGTACTATTACCATCATGCACACGTCGCAGATGAGGGAACTGAGGCCCACAGATGGTAAGCAACATTCCCAAGGTCACACATTCGGGTGGCAGAGCTGTGATTCAAACTTGGGCAGGGTGTCTCCAGAGTCTATATGCATAAGCCACTGCTGTCCATTCTACAGTTCATGTGGCTCGAATCCAGAACTTCAACTGGATTTTTACAGGTTTATGTGACACAAAATAGGATTACAAACTCAGTCTTGGGCAAGAAAACATAGAAACTAATAAGTACAGCAATGTGGCGTGTGCTATAATCAAGATTTATGGCAGGTGCTACGTGAGAGAACACAAGGGAGAAAAGACCCAAATGTCACTGAATGAGTAGAAAAAGGAGAAAGTGGGAAAAGAGTATTCCAAACAACGTGCAGTGTTAAGCATGCCATTCTAGCAAGTTTCTCGTAATTTTGTTCTCGTAATTTAGACAGCAGGACAACACAAACACAGGCATGCCGTTTTATCCTGATTTTCCAAACATTACTGATATCCATAGACTTCGGTGATGTCACCGTAGTTTAACTTTGGAAGCAATGGAGTCAGAGGGTCTGTGGGATGAGAGTCTGGACTGGGCTATGAGACCACGTGATCACCCTGGGTAGCAGGTTTAACCTTGGCAGGAGTCCCAGAAGCCTCTCATAATCCAGTGTCTCAGCATATGTCAGTCCTTTACTATTTAGGGTTGTTCCTGCATCAGATGTTTTTGGTCATTATTTACGTTGCTCTTGTGTTCCACATAATTGCTTCAAATTTCCACGTTTTGTACGTAAAGAATTCCCAAATGCGGAAATGAGGTAAATGCAAGGATGTCGTCAGTTAATTGTAAGGTATACCCAAGAAGCCAGCTACGGTTTAGGGGTGCCTGGGTGGCTCAGCGGGTTAAGCATCCAATTTCGGCTCAGGTCATGATCTCGTGGTTCGTGAGTTCAAGCCCCACACTGAGCTCTCTGCTGTCAGCATGGAGCCTGCTTCGGATCCTCTGTCCTCCTCTCTACCCCTCCCCCACTTGTGCTTGCTCTCTCTCAAAAAAAAAAAAAAAACATTAAAAAAAAGATATGGTTTAGATTCTTTCGCCTTTGTTATTTATGAATCTGTAAGCTTATATGGCTATAATCCTCTATCAAATAATAAGGAGCCCACATCTCCTCAAACTTGGTAGTCTGCATAGTTTGCAACTACGTATCCATACAGGGAATATCCTTCTTTCCATCTGATATCAATCAATGAGTTGGCATCAATATGGATTTGTAACTTCTTCATCAATATGCCATTCTAAGGCCCTACTTGGAAAATATTTTCAAAGGTTATCTTAAAAAGTACAGAAAGTTCGACAAATTCCCCCATCTGGAAATACTTTATTAAACACAAAGTTTGGGATTACTCAAGTCCTTATATTCTGACGGTCCACTCCTTCAAATGCGTACGCATTACAAACAGAAGACCGCCCCAGACTTTTACAAATCCAGACGTGTTGTCCAGACACACTGACGCTAAAACAAAATCTCAGGTGACATAGCACGTGATTAAATGGAAGCCTAAGTAAGGAGCCACGGGGAGTGACCTGGGCTTTCAGAGAGTGCAAAGGCATTCAATGAACACGCAGTTGAAAGAGGTAGAATGTGACTTGTCATTTGGGACACGTGGGATTCGGACATGGAGAGAGGAAAATTTTGCGAGGGCGGGGTCGAGGGCCAGAGCTGCTTCCGTGCCCTTAGCTGACCCTCCTGCCCTCAACAGAGACTAAAGCTTGGGCATCCGACAAAAATAACTCCTAAATCTTACATAGTAACTGTCATGTGCAAAGCATCGTTCTAGCTGCTTTATTCTTGCGTGAACTCATTGAATCCTCGTGGTCTTGTGAAGATCTCCCCATTTTACAGACGAAGGAACTGATAGATGTGGCTGCTTGGCACGTGCCCAACTCACAGCTACAACGTGCTAGAGCGAGAACTCAAGCCCGTGCAGTCTCGCTTCACATTCTGTGCTCCTAACCATGACACCTTGGTATTTCTCAAACCCTTTGGTCTTCGGGTCTCTTTACACTCTTAAAAATTACTGAGCGTTCCAAAGCTGTTTTGTGACTTTGAGTTATACCTGGCCCTATTTTCTACAGGGGAAATCGACACGGGTACGCATCAAATGCTTACGTATTAATTCATTTACACAACGAAATTATAGACATTGAGAACACATCAGTGCTTTGCCAGGGGCTCTCTTGCCGAGAGCAAAGCAGCGGTGGCTAATAACGGGCAATGCCCATGTGATGATGAACCTGTTCTATATATTCTAGATCTTGAATCGATGCCACCAGCCTGGATGTGCTAGGGTACTATGGTTTTGCAAGACGTTGCCACCGCAGTAACCTGGGTACAGAATATACGTGATCTCTACTATTTCTTGCGATTGAATGGGAATCGGTTTATTATTTACAGGTAAAAAGCTTAATTAAAAAGGCAATAAAACCATCGCATTCAAACATGGAATAACCACACTTCCAAAAATAGATTAGCGAGGAGGATAGCATGGCTTCGCGTTATTACAAATCTCTTCAATGCTTCCTTTAAAAGCAGGTTCGACTCTCTTACCTGCTTCTGCCTTCAGCCTATTGCAATACCACACCTCAAGTAGCCTTTGGAATAGTCTTTTTTTAATTGAAATCCAAGTCAATTCACATACAGTGTAGTATTGGTCTCCGGAGGAGAATTTGGTGACCCATCACTTACATATGACACCCAGCGCTCATCCCAACAAGTGCCCTCCCTAATGCCCATCGCCCCCCAGTATCCCTCCAGCAACCCTCAGTTTGTTCTGGGCGGAATATTCTATACTCGTGAGAGAAGGAGAAAGCAAAAGGAAAAAAAGTGATTTTGAAGTTTTCGTGGACACCCTAAAAATATCTCCGGGCCCCCAGTGGTCTCTAGACCACAAAGTGCAAATCAATGCCTTAGAATATACTGCCTCCTGACATGAACGTTCGATGCTGGCATAATATTAATTGTGCCAAGAGTTCGGTTTCGGCTCCAAGGCGATAGTACGAACTTACTCCCCAAGTCAGTGGCCGAGTGTTTGAACGCACAACTTCTTTTGCAGCCTAGGAGATCTAAAAGCTCCCAAATGAGCACACACTAAGCAAAACAAACTGTTCGAACTGCCGCAATTTGCCGGCTCCCTCTCCGCCGAAGATTCCCGACTGCCTGACTTCAAAGGGAACACTGTGTGAGGAGAGCATCTGTGGGGAGAAGATAGCAAGGCAAACGTGGCAACGAAAGAACCATCGGCTTGAAACGTTTTTGTAAAATGCCAAGACGCTTATGCGTGGGGACACGGTGTCATTGGAAAGCGTAAAAGAACGCTGGAGCACGACAGTTAGCCGTGACTTCAGAAGGAACCCCTTAACCCTTCGGAGGTCTCTTCTACCAGCCTCTGCTTCAACTGCTGCTGCCGTGGGACGAAGCCGGAAGAGAAGGCGCTGACATTTCAAAATCAGAGTGCAAATCTGTATTAATACCCACTTGGGCTTGGCGGTAGATTCGCTCTCACGCTGGGCAAGAGACGCTCGGCGCTAAAGCTGGAGGAATTTGCCGTCAACTTGGGCTAATGCCAAAGCTCGGGAGCCCACGATCCGCTCCGAGTGGCCGGCTGAATACACCAGAGCTCAAACAGTCTGGATACAGCGGACATAAAGCTTCCTACATTCAACATTCAACAGAGCAATTGGGAGACCCTGAGACAATTAATGTTAGAAGAAATTTAAAGACCAGGGGAAAATACTCTCCAAAGTCTAACTTTCGTGGATGGAATTAAATGAAGGCTGATCATGAGTTGTGCCTTCAGCCTTTATAGCCCAAATAACTTTCCAAAGTGGGTTTTACCTCCCTGAAACTGATATTTCTACACTTCCAAGTTTTTGCTTAACTAAGTTTCATAACACCGACTGTTCACCGAGGGTATGATATTTGCCAGACACTTTGCTAGGGACTTTGTTACATTAGCTCTACTCTTCACAAAATCCCTGACGAGCAATTGCCATTTTTCCTATTCTATGCCTGAGTAAACTGAGTCTCAGAGCCCATAAGTGCCTTTGCCTTGCTAATACCGTGAGAAGACAGAGGAACTGATATCCAAATTCCAAGCCACGTCTCTTACCTCCAAAGCCAGGATATCCGATTGCTTCCTCCTTACTTCTGTGCATTTAAGAGGATTTTCAGGTGGGCTTTATGTAATTGCCTTAGTTTATACTAAAATTCCTAGCCCTTCTGGACCCTGAAGGTATAAATGACGAGAGGCAAAAATAAAGTTCTTAATGTGCTTTAATGCTTCAGGCTCTAAGACTTGACCTAGGCTTCGGAGAACTCCCCAACTCTTAGCCACGGAAGTTCCTTCGATTCAATTGGTCAAAATCACTCGAACATGCTAATGAGAGCCTCTCTCCCACATTTTCTAAGCCAAGGGTCTGCTTGGTAAATAGCATGACAACCGAAGTCGATCCTTCAAAGGAAGACCCTACCTAAGCTGGGGCAGGATAGTAATTGTCCCAGGGCTGACTTAAAGTGCCACAATGGAGGTGGTTGAAAACAAGAGAAAATCCATCTCTCACAGTCGAATTTGACTTCCGGTCTTTATAAGCCGCGGGTAGGGTCAAACTTCCTCCGAAGGCTCTAGGAGAGAATCACTGTGGCTTCTTCCTAGTTCTCTCAAATGCCACCAATCCCTGCGAGAATCCCTCATGTCCTTGGCTGACGCAGGTGCATCACTCCAATCTCTGCCTTAGTTGTCCTGTAGCCTTCCTCCTGAGGGTCTGTGTGTCTTCATTTGGAGATCTCTCCTGCGTGTGTCTATGTCCTAATTTCTCTCTTCTTTTAAAGGACAGTCATTGGATTAGAGCCCATCCTAATCCACTATGACCTCACTTAATTTAAGGAATTACTTCTGCCAACACCTAATTACATCACATGCTGAGGTTCCAGGTGAAAGATCTTGTTTTTTTGAGAGAGAGAGAAGCGTGCACACGGGACAGGAGCAGAGGGAGAGAGTCAGTCCCAAGCAGGCTCCACGCTCAGTGCAGAACCCAACATGAGGCTCTATCCCACAACCCTGGGATCATACCTGAGCCAAAACCAAGAGTCTGACGCTCAGCCAACTGAGCTAACCAGGCACCCGCCAGGGGAAGGGGTTTTTGAAGTAGTTATTCGACCCACTACAAGCAATTAGCAGAAACGAGCAGAGAGGGGAGTCCCATTTTAAGGATTTGTACGGCACTTGGCTTTCGTAAGGCCAAGGAGTGGGCTCAAACCTTCTGTGTCATTTCACTCCTACCCTTGTTTGCAAAAGAAACTGGTTGGTGAGTAGACCTCATGTCAGTGTCTCTCATATTAACATAATTACCCTATTTCCTTCTTGGGCACATGCCTTTGTGTGAAAACATTTTCTTGGAATGCGGGATTACTGTTTCGCCACTCTCCGTTAGAATGTAAGCCCTCTGATGCAGGAAACTTGCCACTCTTAGTTGCCACTATAACCCCAATACCCCAAGAAGAGTGCCTGGCATGTAGAAATGCAGTAAATGCTCAGCGAATGATTGGATGGATGTGTAGGTGACTTCTGGCTCTTAACAGCTGACTGATTAGGGTTTTCACAGTGCCGTTCCTTCACTCGTTCGCTGAACATTTAGGGACTGCTTTACTATTTTGCCAAGCACTGTATTCAGCACCGGGTATATAACAATACAACCGCAAGCCTAAGCAGGCTTATATTCCCAGATCTCCTAGAACATTAAAGAAAGAACCTTCAGGGCACCTACAAGGTATCAAGAACTGTACTTGGTCCCATGGGTACATATACTACCATAGACTTGGCCCTCGTCCACAGACAACCATTGTATGTAAGATTAAAGAGTTAAGAGAGTGAATGGAATTATGCCTATATTCAGAGTACATAAAGAAAAATAAGAATAGTCTTTTATAAGTTGGCGAAAACAGAACTACAAGTAAATGTTTTGACTAGGCAGAGGGGGAAAAAGGTAGAGATTCCAGGCCTACAAGTCTGATTTGCGCAATGGGATAAAATACACTAAGAAATGAAGCTGAGTCAGATACAACGAATTTCCATATCTTGACAACAAGGCCGGCGTGGTTGCAGCAGAGTCAGTGAGCGCAGAATGGTAAAAGCAAAGGTAAGGAAGTGTGCCGAGGCCCACATCATGCAGGACTTTGCAGGCTGCTGAGGAGTGCGGATTTCGTCTGAGTAGTCGAAGTGTTGAGGAAGCCATTGGGGAATTCTGAGCTGAGGGGAGATATGATCCGATTTAATATTTTAAATTCTCAAGTGGCATGGTTGGATGAGGGTAAGAAAGATCCCGAATAACATCTATGGCTTTATCTTCCTCAAGTGAGTGTGTTCACTGGCATACAAGCTCTGCTCCTTGCTGTTGTCAGGGCCGGTGTGAAGGTGTGGTACTCTGTAGTGGCCAGGACCCAGACTACGTGTGGCTCCTGTGGCTCGCCCATTCTTAGCTTGTTGCCCTCATCTCCATGATTGGGAGCATCATGTACAAAATGTTATGAAAACAAAGAAGCCAGGGAACTAACTCTTCCTGAGAAGTTGGGGGTTGTTTCACAGCGTTGATTTAGATTGGATCTCCTAAACAGAATTTCATCAGGTAGGACGTACAAAGGAAGACAATGATAATCCTAGGTATGCCGGTACATAACGGGTACGGAGGAAATAGCGTATTTTGGCCACAATAAAAGGCATACTGGGAAGGGACAGCAGGTAGTAAGCAAGGCAATATCCATTTATTGAATTTCTATTGTGTTAAAGGTCCCATGATGGGAAAAACTACATACAAAATTAAGGCACAGTCTATCTCAAGACCTTTAAAACTTAAGTGAGGAGACATGCACGCACCTATCTTACCATATAAGACAGAAATTGGAGCAATGAGAGAAATTTTATCGCATTTTCAGGATGCAGACTTCCTACATGGGATGATGATTTTTTATTCCTCTAATCAAGTCACAGTTTTATTCTCAAGAAGTAGTTCTAGCTTATTCATGTAGATCCTGAACAACAAACTTATTCCTAGGTGTCCCTATAGACTTTATATCTGTTTTTCCTTCACGTTGGGCTCTCTGAACCCAACTGCCTCTTGAAAATTATGTAATTACGCAGTCAGTGACCGTTTTGTGCCAGATAATATTCTGGGTGGTAGAGATGTAGCAGTAAGCACAATAAAGGAAAAAAAAAAACTCACCTTCGTGGAGCTTATATTCTAGCAAGGGTTCTCAGAGAAATGAATGTAATGGATAGGTTAAAATATGTAGTATGTGAATAGTGGTAAATTTTAAGGAGAGAGATAAAGGAGGGAAATAGGAAGAGATGTCAGGGGTGTGTGTTTCTGTCTGTCTGTGTGTCTATTTTTCAACGTTGATCAGGCAATGCCTTCTTGAGTAGAAAATATCCCAGTATTGACTTAAAGGACCTGAGGGGTTTAACAATGTGGATAATATCTGTTTTGAACAGTATATTTGAAACAGTGCTTTTTTTTTTTTTATTTTTTTTTTAATTTTTTTTTAAATTTTTTTTTTTCAACGTTTTTTATTTATTTTTGGGACAGAGAGAGACAGAGCATGAACGGGGGAGGGGCAGAGAGAGACGGAGACACAGAATCGGAAACAGGCTCCAGGCTCCGAGCCATCGGCCCAGAGCCTGACGCGGGGCTCGAACTCACGGACCGCGAGATCGTGACCTGGCTGAAGTCGGAGGCTTAACCGACTGCGCCACCCAGGCGCCCCGAAACAGTGCTTTTAATAAGACAGGTACAAAATCCCTGAGACAAAAGTTCGACTGTGCAGTTCAATGAAGACCAAGGATGCCAGTGGACTTAATGCCAAGCGCGTTGGGGTGGAGGGGCAAGCATCAGGACGTAGGGACAGAGTAAAATTGTGACAAGACTCCAAGGCCCTCCAAAACTATTATAAAGACTTGGGTTATTACTTTGAGATGGGGAACCAGAGGATGTTCAGCAGAGGAATGACAGGGCCTTAGGTATGTTTGTAAAGGATCAGCCTGGCTGCAGTTCTGAGAAGAGGCTTTGAAGAGACGTAAGAGTGAAAGCAGGGTGACGTTAGAGACGGTGCTGCGATGAAACAGGAGACTTGATGGTCACGTGATCGAGGCTGGCAGGAGTGGAGATAATGAGAAGCGGTGGGATTACGCACATGAGTTTTGAAGCTAGAGCGCAAGAAGATTAGCTGATGGACGGATTCGATGTGGGAAGATAGGGAAAGAGTGAAGTATGGAAGACACCCAGGTGGTTGGCCTACAGTACCAGAAGGACGGTGCTGCAATTCAGGGCAGTGGGTAAGGCTGAGGGAGGAGCAAGTTTAGAAGAAATTTCTGGAGCACGATTCAAGATCGTATTTGGGTGCTCTCATCATTACCCTTACTGTGTACCGGCAGACAGTCATTAGATGTTTGTAGAATGAAAACAGACGTTCGTGAACGGATGAGTGTGTTACAGAGTGAATGAATTAGCGAATATATTAAGAGGAGATGCCCTAGTTTTGGCAGTAATTCATGAGCGTTGACTGGTCGGCAGCAGGAGTCAGAGTCAGGTGATATGCATCTGGGTGTGACAAACTTAATAAAGGGATTAAATAAAAGGTGGAGACCGTAACCAAGGCCAGAAGAGACTGTCCTCGCCAATTTATCAAGTCAGAAGACTGTTAAAAGAGAGGACCAAGAGCGCACAGTAGAAATGTTGTGAATGATTGGATGAGTAGTGAAGCAATAAAAATAAAGGCACATAAAAGAGTGAGACTGAACTAGAGTCCCTCAGATGTGGTTTTGACCTTGAAAACTACTTTTGATGCGGCACAAGGTATCGTCTAAATTATTACCCGCCGGTCTTAAAACAGCTAAAACGGAGGCAAATTTTGGACTTAAAAAAAGAAAACAACACAGGGACGTTGCTCTCTCTTCCTGCTTAGCAGGTCTACCCTCTTTCAAAGGCACGTCTGTCTCTTGCAGGTAGTAGGCCAAGGTAGTGAGGATTTGCAACCTGGGAAAAGCTCAAGATCCACGTATTATTGGGAGAAAAATAACTATCCAAAATCCTTTAGCTTCTAATTGACATTTCAAGGACAATTTTAAGAACTGATCCATGAGGACGAAGGACTGGAGACCACCCTATAATGTGCAGAAGATAACCTTTCTACCTACCATGTTTGTTAATGAGATGTATCAACCTATAGCGTAACAATTATATGACCGAGAAAGACGAAGTAAAAGAAAGCCCATTCTTTCTAGCCCAAGAGCGTAAAGAGAAGGACAGAGACACACGTGTCTCGGACTCTACTCTCCAGTCCTCAACACTGAAGGAAGAAATATAAATAAGTTGAGGTAAACACTGAGGGCAGATTTTTCCAACCTACTTGGGATAATGAACGGAGACAGATGTGCTACACGGTTGGCCTTTTGCTACGGGTTAACAGTGTGGAGTGGTGTGGTTAGGCCGAGAGAGGTTCTAACGTCAACGAAAAAAAAAATTTAAGAGGGGAGAAAACAATAAAGACACGAAAGGATGTTTTTCACTGATTTTTGTCTTCTTTCTCTAGAAACAGATATAAATTCTCCTTTGAGAGAGCTCCTTTGTTCTGGGATTCGGAGAAACCAGTGACGACCCTTTTAGTTTCGCCGAAGTAAAACTAGATTCCATTCTAAAATGGAAAGCTTCAAACAAGAAAAAGCTGAAATGTTCGGATAATACAGTAATAGCAGAGCAGTATCTCTGCAGATAATATAAATTTAGTTTTACTATCTAAATCTTAGGATTTGAGTCCAGCATACTAGAACAGATAAAGCGTTATATTAGAGCAACCAGAAAATGCTGGCAGGCCAGGGACTAAGATGAGAAGAGGAATGTACGAGAACCTAGACTATGTGTGCAAATATGTCTGACTTACACTTTTAGGACTCTCATGCATTTTGGCTCATTTGTGTTCTCTATAAGTCTGGAGTAAACATAATTAAGTATTATAATCTGACCCCATCTGAAAGAGGAGAAAATTAAGACAACGATTTGTATCCGCACAAATGTCACATCGGTAAAGGTGACAACAATCGATACCAGGAGGAATATTGTCATCAGATGGCTACAAGTGATAATGCAAATTAAAATCAGGTAAATCACGACAAAGAAAATCCCAGGCCCAGGAGGGGTCGGTGGTAAATTCTAGCAAACATTAACAGAAGAATTAATACCAATCCTTCAAAAGTTTTTCCGAGATCTAAAGGAGTAAGGAACCCTTCTTCACTCTGCCAGATCTGGCTGTTATGACAAAAATACCATAGTATAAAAAACAAAAATTGGTTTCTCACATTCTGAGGGCTTAAAGTCCAAGATCAGGATGCCAGCCCAGTGGGGTTCTGGTGAGATCCCTCTTCAGACTTACAGACCAGCAACTTCTCACTGTAACCTCACACGGCAGAGAAAGGAAGCAGGCTCTCTAGGAGTTGCTAAAAGGGAACTAATACCTTTCATAAGGGCTCCACTCTCATGACTTCATCTAATTCTGATGATCTCCCAAAGATTTCAGCTCCTAGTACCATCCCAAGAGGGGGTCGTGTTTCCACATAGGAGTTTCGGGGGCAACATTTAATCCATCACACCCTCCTACAAAATTCAAACATATCACGAGCAAAGTATGCAACGTATGCAAAACAATAAAAAAATCAACTAGTAGCAAACCAAATTCAGCAACAATTACAAAGAATTATATACGGTCAACCAAGTGAGATTTAACCCAGGAATCCAAGTTTGTTTTCATACCCCAAAATCAAGCAGTATCATAACAAACACCAAACAAAATAGAAATATGGTAAGACCTTCCTCAACCCAATAAAGGTCATCTACAAAAAACCCAAACATAACATCATGCTTAACTGTGAAGATCTGAAATATGATCATGCATCGAAAATACAGAGGCCTGTAGAGGAAAAAACATGCCCACACCTACTTTCTTTTACATGGACAACAAAACGTCACCCTGGGTATAAAAGATTAGGAGATGCCCAAGTGATTTCTTTGGGATCAGTGTACAAGCATGAAAATCAGGTGGTACACCCCAGGAACCTCCACACAGAAATCCCCGAAAGGAGGCCTTCTGACCCACGGCAAACAGGCTATTTACCCCCTCGAGAGTAGTGAGGGCTGTAGAATTTCAATAATTGAACTCACTGGCTAAACCAGCATTACCACACAGCTGCAAAACCCTACAGAAATTGCAGACAGGCTATTAAACTAGGATTTATGAAGTCAGCTTTTGTCCAACCAAGTGATTACAATTTAATAAGTTCGCCTACTTAGCTCTGAATTGGACACAACCGGTCAGAAGAATGTGTGAAAAATAAGCTTATGAGTAGACTCGTGTCTCGTATCCGAATAGGCCATTTACTCAATTATCAAACAATTCTTTAAAGTCCAGTTACAGGCACTTCGGGGAATATAAAATGGTGTTAAATGTGGGCTCTGCCCTCTGGAGGCTTATTGTATAACCTAATACTCACGTGAACCAAATTCGTACACAGATACCTATATCCAAGCATCATGGAGGCACAACTATAATACCGTGGAGGTCAGATTTGGGGAAAAGTACTTACTACTAGCTAGGGAGAAGGCATTAAAAAAAAAAAAAAAAAAAAAGTAGCACTTAGGCAGACTTTACAGTCTGGACAGAAAGGAGGGCAGAAATGCACAAAAAATGTACATGGAATAGAATGTACATCACTTTGATTAAAGTGTGTTAAAAGCGAGGTAAAGAGGCTGGATGTACGAAACATATAGGTCAGATAACGAATAGCAAAATATCTCCGAGCTGGGATTATGACAATATGTGGAGACTAGCTTTAATTGGATTCAATTAGCCAAATACTTCCTGTATGCCGGACATGGAGAACTGGGGGACACAGATACAAGAGAGGAGGGCAGATATTAGACAACTGTAATACTCCAATGTCAGTTAACGAGGGCCAGAACGAGGAGAAAGATTAGAGAAGTCAAAAGTACCCAAGGCAGGTACTTCATCCGTCCTGTGCAATTGTCCCCTCTGCACCTCAATAGCTAATTTGAGAAATCTGAAGTCTCTTTGTGTATTTTAACCAGGTCAAAATAAATTTTAGAATCTGTTCCTAAGATTTCCAAGAGAATAGATAATGAGTACCATCCTTTTGTTCTCTTCAGATTGGAAGAAGAATGCTAAATTAAGGGCAGCACAACTCCTCGTACAACAAACCCTAGCCTTCCGGGAGCCTAAATCATTCATTTCCTCTTCTGGAAGTTTTGAGGATAATATAGTAGACACAGTTTACAAATCCACCCATTCACTGCATCATTCATTCAGTCAGTATTTATCTTCAAAGTACTGCATGACTCCAAATGTTCTATGCGGTGGGATAGGAGGAAAACAACCCAGATACATTTCCGTCATAGAGATAAATAGTCTAGAGAAACAAACCGAAAATGAACGAAGATTACATCAGTTTGTATAAATGCTACAAAGCAAAATAAGCCAAGATGCAGGCAGAGAGAATGATGGCGGCGCTACAGATAATTCAGATATTCTTTTCATGATTGATTTTAATGTAGGATTTTTCACCTTTTTAGATGTACAGGTAAAGTTTTCGTGAAAAATTACAAATAGAATGCATGCACACCGTACTGGTTCAGTTACCTAAACTTATTTGATGATTATCATTCCACTAAGTGATTTGTTGTGTGACCAAATCATTCACATCAGAAAGTTATTTTAAACATTTTATAGGCACAATCAACACGAACGGTTTGGAGAAGTCACATTCTTTACTCTCTATACTAACAGATAATGTTCTCATACTGGATTGCATCTTTCCCGGGGTACATTGCACACTGCATTCTCTGTTCACTAAAGAATCCCCTTTTCTTAGTCACTTTCTCTAAGATGTTGAAAAGAGATGTAGCTAGACTAATCCGACAACATAAAAAAGAAAAAAACCTTCACGTATTCCCTGCCCTGTATCCAAGAGGTTTCTTGTAAATTTCCCCACCTATCTTTCCATAGTTAGTACTGCCACACTCATTATCTCCCTCCTTAAATAATTATTTCTCTCCTTGTTGATTCACCTTTCCCAAAAGGACTAGATTAATATTCCCAAAATATGACTCTAATCATGTTTCTTACCTCTCGAAATCCATGATGCCTCCTCATTGCTCATGGAGTTACCGACATGTCTCCAACAGCAATTACGTAGTGTATTGCTAAACCTCCAGTACCATTCATCCAATGCAGGTTGGCTGTCACACTATGTTTACTCTCAACTCAAGTGACAATTGATAATCTGTGTTTTTATTGTAGTGGTTCATCTCTCAACTCTTCTAAACACAGTACGAGGAAAGAAGAAAGGCCTAAACTGATAATTTAAGTATCAATCTCAAGATAAAGAAGAGGAAAACAAAACCAAACAAAGATGAAAAAGAAGAATCAATGAGATAGGGAAAAAAATATACAAAAAAAGAACTAGCAAAACCCAAAGTTGATTCTTAGAAAAGACTAACACAAATGATAAATCCTTAATAAGATCACTCAAGAAAAATAAAGAGGCAAGAATCACCCATGTCAGTAATGAAAAGAAAAGTCTATACAGGTTCTATAGACAGCAAAATAAAAATATATCAGGAAAATCTTTATGAAAATATAAAAATTTATATTAAAAGAATACATTCCTAGAAAAGCTCAATAAACCAAACAAAAGAGAGAAAATGCCAGACTAAGATGGCTTTACCAGTTCATTCTCCAGAGAATAGAAAAGATATCTCCCACTTCATTTACTGAAGTCACCATTACTCTGATAGAAAATTTTACAATAACACCAAAAAAAATTATAGGGCAGTCTCTCTCATAAACATAGATGCAAAAATCCTAAATAAAATATAAGAAATGCAGTATTATATGAAAGGGATAAAATACAAGCAGACTAACTAGGAATGAAATACTACTAACATTTTAAAAGATCCCAAAATACATATATACATACATACACACACACACACACACACACACACACACACACATACACATAGCGTGCTTATAGGCTGTGACAATGTCCTTTATCCACAAGTTGATCTATAGATTCAATGCAATTTGAATAAAAATCCCCTTGAAAATATTTACAAAATTGACAAGCTGATTCTACAATTTATATGGAAATGCAAAGGGACAAGACAATCTTAAAAGAGGACTATTGGATGACTTACACTATTGTCTATAAAGACATTTTACAGCTACAATAATGAGAAGTACGCATTTGCCTTAAAGACAGATAGGCTAAAAGGGAGAAACCAGAAACACATTCGTACACACATATAGTCATTTGATTTATGATACAGATATCATTGCAAGGCAGTATAAAAGGTATTGTTTCTTCAATGAATAGTTCTGGGTCAATTTACTATATACTTGGAAAAAATAAGCCTTTATCAGTACCTAAAACTATACATGAACGTCAATTCCATATGTTTTCCAGCATGAAAAGTGAAACAAGTCTTCATACACACACAAATATATACATATATTGGAAATTATCTTTGTGAACTTGAGGTATTCAAAGATTTTTTTAAATTTTTTTTAACGTTTATTTATTTTTGAGACAGAGAGAGACAGAGCATGAATGGGGGGAGGGTCAGAGAGAGAGGGAGACACAGAATCGGAAGCAGGCTCCAGGCTCCGAGCTGTCAGCACAGAGCCCGACGCGGGGCTCGAACTCGTGAACCACGAGATCATGACCTGAGCCGAAGTCGGACACTTAACGGACTGAGCCACCCAGGCGCTCCGAGGTATTCAAAGATTTATGAAGGCTATAAAACAGTAGTGGTAAGAGATAATATTCATAAATTGAACTTTTATCAAAATTTATCAATGGGAATATGAAAAGGCAAGCTACAGCATTGAAAACAATATTTCTAACATTTCTGGCAAGATTCATGTACAGGATATATAAATACTTACAAATCAATAAAAAAAAATTAAACTCAGTAGAGAAATGAGCAAATGAATTGAACAGGCATTTCACAAAATATTCAGGTTGACAATAAACATGGAAAGCTGTTCAACATCTTTTGCCATGAAAATGCAATTCAAACTACAATGGGATACCATCATATACAGTCACCAGAATAGCTACAATTAAAAAGATAGCCGATATCAACTGATAGCAACAATATAGAGCAACTAACATTCTCACGCACTTCTGTAATGTGTTCATTGGCCTACTGCCTTTGGAAGACTTTTTGTTAGTGTCTACTGAAGAGATCCTACAATCTGGCAATTGTAGTCCTAAACGGATAGCCAAGATAAATGTGTGCACGTGTGGATGAAGACACGTACAAGAGATTACATAGAAGCACTATTATTTTTAGCGTATGAAATCATTTGTTGGAAGACCATTGCAGTTTACCATAGGGAAAGACTTGACGGCAGATGAACAGAAGCATTATTGTAATAGCTCCAAACTGGATACAACCCCGATGGGGAAATAATTTTCATATAGTAATCAACGGAGTACGATACATCAATGGAAAATAGATGAATCCATGCTACCTGTAAACTATGGATGAAACTTGGAATAGAAGAATGAGCAAAGAAAGAAGTACAAAGTAGCAAATATTGTATGAAAATGTAATAACGTCCTTTTGACATTACACACACAAACGTAACATCAAAAACAGACAAAAATAGTCAATGGTATTAACTACAAAGATCATGGTTATTTACGGGGAAGATAGGCGAGTATCTACTAAGGGTAGGAAGGTATCTCATGACATTCTATGAATACTTTATTTCTTAATCTCAGTTATGCGGGGGAATGTAGAGGTGAACTTTGACAGCTACGTTACGAGTGTGGATTCTTACGACGGCCTCAGTCATTCTTTCACGTGAGCTCATCTGTGGAAGAATTCAGGAGCTCCACTGGGAGAATTTCCATCATTTGGAGGATTTTGTTTTCCCTTTTCTCATATGTCTATCTCTAGAGAACTCTGGAACATATTCTCACATTTCAAACATTTCTCTGATAAATGGCATTATTGTGATTGTTCTCCACGGAAGACTAAGACACTGGGGATCACAATACCTCCACTTTCCCATTGCATCTCATTACTCTAAACAGTACCCGTTCACTCTAGGTCATGGCATACGCAAGTTACATACAAATGTTATCTTTTTAATGAAAATTTTTTTTGAATTGAATATTGTTTTTATTAAAAAACAGATGAGGGATGGTACAGCCATTATAGGAAACAGTATGGAAGTTCCTCCAAAAATTAAAACTAGAACTACCATATGTTCCAAAAATTCCATTTCTGGGTATATATGCAAAGGAAATGAAATCAGGATCTTGAAGAGATAATTGCACACCCATGTTCACTGCAGCATTATTCACAATAGCCAAGATACAGAAACAACTTGCATGGAATATATATTTTGTATCCTGATATCAGTCCCCATAACTTAAATCCTCAAATCAGGATTTGGTTATTGTTTTGAATATTTATGATTGATAAGCAATTACATGGATAAGATAAACAGAAATGCATTCATTCTTCTGCACAATATTCGTTCGGTGCTTATTATGTGCGTTAATCTTCTCTAATTCCCACAACAACCCTGTGGGGTTTTATTCGCACAAGTGTGTGAATGTGGAAATTGAGAGAAAGCTTAAGCGACTTGCTCAAGGTCTAACAGCTACAGTGTAGATATAAAAATTGTAGACCCTGCATTCATCTCTCTGCCTTCCGAGACTACTCTTCCCACTGTGATGCACACATTCTCTCTCTCTCTGTGCTAAGAGTGAATGGAACAGAGGAGTACCCCAGGAAGAGGTGATCAAGGAAAGCCTGGCAGAGTAGGTGGCTCAAGGGGAAAATTTAGAGAGTTAGAGCAAGCCAACTGAACAACTGACGAAAGAGAAATCCACCTACAGACAGACATTAACTTGTTCCGGAGTCGGCTACATTCATAAAATACAAGCAGTAGGTTTCCTCCCCAAATTAATACAGTGAAACCCTACTCCTCAATGTGATAATATTAGAGAAGGGAGAGCCCTTAGGAGGTAATTAAGATTAGAGGAGGTCATAAAGGTAGAGCCCTCACGAATGGGTTTAGTACCCTTTTAAGAGTCAGGAGAGTTCTTGCTTCCTCCGCTCTCCCACCACGTAAAGATACAAGTCAGCAGCCCAGAGCTCAGAAGAGGGCCCTCACCAGAACCCAACTATGATCTTGGACTTCCAGCCTCCAGAACTGTGAGAAGTAGCTTTCTGTGGTTAATAAGCCCCCCTCCCCCAGCTATGGCATACTTGTTATATGCCTGAACAGACTAAGACAGGCATCATAGCTAAAGTTTAGTGTGGAAAGGAAGGCATCTGATTCAAGGTAGGGGTGACATCATAAAGAATACATCTATATTAAGGGCTTTGAATGTCACCCTGATGGTGAAAAGCCAAATTCAGATGGTCTTTTAAGTGATCACCACCACATTAAATGACTCCACACTATTTCAATAATCAGGGTGCTGAGTGCCTTTAAAAACTCAAATATACTACTACTATATCCAAATATTGACCAATTATTACAATTGTTCCAGTGTACCCACCACTCTTTAGCCCCTTATCCTCAATAATGATGGCCTAAACTCGACGATCTGCATACTCCATGCCTACAATGAACATGGAAGATTACTAACAACTCCATGGGCAATTATCTCTCAGATTATGATCAACAATTTTAGATTGGGCCTTAATGCTTTCAAGTAACCCTAGTATTTTTTCTTTTTTGCGGTCAGTTCTTTCTCCCACCTTTCTAGCCTAGTATTCCAAACTTTTTTCCATCTTTTCAAACTTCCCACACCCCCTCTCCACTTCTCATTCTCAGCAGATAATTCTGCTTCCTATTTCACCAGGGATGTTGAAGAATTAGAAAAGAATTTCCAAATGCTCCCACCATCCACACACACCCACCTACCTACATCTGTGCCTATGTAGTCTGTGCCAAATTAGAGACATCTCTACGGCAATTGTTCCCTATTTCTTCTACAGAAACAATTTGCTCTCTCTGATGGATCATTCTAATCAGCATTAAAACACACACACACACACACACACACACAGATCAGTTCTCCAAATTAAAAATATACCCTTCGTAAGCTCATTTTTCTCTTATTTACAGCTCTAGTCCTTCTTATATACAGCACAATTTGAAAGCATTGTGTATAAGGTGAGCGCAATCTCTTCCCCCCATCCTTTGTAGAACCCATTTAATCAGGTATTTTTCATCTATCATTCTCTGGATGGTCGCACCCGATGTCCTGACTTTGCCATTCAAATGCTGACTTCCAAATATATACTTTCGAGCACTCTCCTGATCCTCTAGACGCATATGTCAAACGGCATTCTTAACATCAGTACTTGAATGTCTAATAGACGACTTAATATAACCAAAGGCCCTGATGTTCCCTTCAAATGAAGTCCTTTTGCAGTGTTCCTCATTTCAGATAATGGCAAATCTTCAAGTTGTTTATGCCAAAAAGTTGTTTAGTCATCCCTGACTTCACTCACTGTCACATCTCACATCTAATGTTGTGCAAAATTTTGTTGACTGTAACTTCAAAAATACATCTAAGATCCAATCATTATTTATCACTCTCTGTAACGGTACCACCCTAGCTCAAGCCAACAATCATCATTTCTTAATTGGATTATTGCAATAGCCTTCAAATTGATTTCCTGCCCTCTGTTTTTGGAAGTCTTTTCTTTCTACGCTCAATACAATAGCTAGAGTAATCACATTAAGTGTAAGGCAGGATAGACTATTTCTCAGTTTGAATCCTGCAAAAGCAACCAATTCCCCATAAAGTAAAAGGTTAAGTCCTTACTAAATCCCACAAGAGGCATATTGGCCTCTATGTACTTTTCCA
This sequence comes from Panthera onca, assembly GCF_046562875.1. NCBI lineage: Eukaryota > Metazoa > Chordata > Mammalia > Carnivora > Felidae > Panthera > Panthera onca. Next base: position 9,682,467 of record NC_138357.1, on the reverse strand, counting down.
ACCTCCTCGCCAACAACTCTTGCCATCCCTCACTACTCTCCATCTACACTGGCTTTCCTACTATGCTTCCACCACAACGAGCAAGCCCATACCTACATGTCTTTGTCCTTTCTATTCCCTTCCAATTTCCTCCCTGCAGATATCCGTATGGCAACCTCCCTCATTCCACTCAGTTCTGTACCCAAAGGTCACCTGCTCAGGTCATCTGCTTCCAGTTAGGATGTAGAAATCTGTAAAAAGAACACCGCTCCCACCCCAACAACTAAAGAGAGCCAGGTAGTCTATAAAAATCATAGTTTAAAACAAGAAACAAAAACAAAAGCAAGCAAACAAAATATCAGAAAGCTGAGATCCAAGAAACCTCAATGAACTAAATTCCAGAAAAAGAAAGGCACTTCATGGAAGAGAAGAGGTCCAATGATTATTTTTGTCCACGGTGGAGTAGCGGTGAAAGAAAGTATTTTTCCATAGACTGGGATAAAAAACTAGCCAAAAGTTTACTAAGCTGTAATGCCCATATATTGGCTGGGGTGATCAATTAGAATTTCAAAGATCCCTCAAAACAGAATGATATTGAATCCATCTGTCAAATCTTTCCCAAGAGTCTTCACGGAGTACACAGAGGTGTCTTCACAAAAGCCAGGGTAATAGCACAAAAGTTAAGAGAGATCCTTTGTAGCTACTCTAGTTCTTAGTAAATGTGAAGCAAGGCAATTTTTTTTCTGAAGACTGTTGGCTGAGCAGATCCCTAAAATACAGAAAGCCTGCAGTAGGAATGGAAAGCAAGGAGAACTCTGAAATTACCCTAAAAGGTGGCGGCCATGCTGGAGAACAGAAAAAGATCTCGGACAGTCAGGAAAACACAAAGGGAGGTAACCCATATTCATGGATAGGAAAACTCAACACTGAAATATTTAGTCTCCCTGCATTCATCCACAGATTTAATACAATCCCAATAAGAATTCCACCAGACATTTTTGAAGAAATTGGCAAGAGGATTCAAAAGTTCAAAAAGCAGAAGGACGTAGAATAGCCAAAACAGTTTTGAAAAAGAACAAAATTGGAACAATTATCTGATTTAAAAACATATTATAGAGCTACGGTAATCAAGACACTGCAGTACTAGCTTAAGGACAGAAATAAAGGTCAATGGAACAGAATAGAAGGTACAGAAAGAGACCAACGTATGTTCCATGAATACACCAAGTAATTTTAATTGGGAAAGGAAAATCTTTTCAGCAAATGGTACCAGAACACATGGCTATCTGTGTGGAAAAAAGAGAACTTGGACCTTGTACCAGAAATCACAATCCAAACATAAATCCCAGGATCATGAGCCTTCTAGAAGAAAGCATAGAACACTTCCCTGACCTTCATGTACGTTAGATTTCTTGACAAGTTAGAAAAGCACTAGTTTTAAGAAAATGTTTAGATAACATGGGCTTCATCAACTTTAAATTTCCTTTTCAACAAGAAACCACAATAAAATAGGCAAACCCCATACTGAGAAAAATAATACATATATCTGATAAAGACTCTTATTCAAAATACATACAAAACTTCCAAAAGTCAAAAACAAAAAGGCGAATAACACAATAAAAATTATGCAAATAAACAGCTATTTTTTAAACAAATGACCAATAAACACACGGAAAGGCATTCAACGTCATTAGTCATAAGGAAAATGTACATTAAAACCACAATAAACTGTCACTACATACGCTCTAGTACAGCTGTAATAAAAAATTATCCACAATACCAAATATTTGCAAGGATGTGGAACAAGTGGAATTCTCATGCATTGCTAATGAGAGCATAAAATGATGATTTTGGAAAACAATTTGGTAGTTACTCGTAAAAGCTAAATACACATATACCCTACGATAAAGAAATCCCAGTTGTATTTACCTAAGAGAAAGGAAAACATGAGTCTACAAAAAAATTTTAATTGCTATGATCAAAGCAGTCCTATATATAAAAGCCTATAAAACAGGGGCGGGGAGAGAGCCTGGGTGACTCAGTTGGTGAAGCGTCCTTAAGCGTTTCAGCTCAGGTCATGACCTGGCAGTCCATGAGTTCGAGCCCTGCCCGGGGCTCTGTGCTGACAGTGTGGAGCCTGCTTGGGATTCCCTCTTTCCCCCCGCACTGGTGCTGTCCCGGGTGTCCCTCAAAATAAACAAATAAATAAACTAAAGCAAAAAAAAACAAAAAAAATGCCGAAAACAGAAAGAACGCAAACGTCCATGAACACAAAAAAAAGTTATGAAAAACTCACGTTGAATGCTATCCATCCATGTGAAATAACCAACTGGTGCAACCTGCACAACTCAGAGAACCTCACCCACGGTATCCGGAGCAAAAGCAGCGTGGTAACTACAGGCGCACGTACGCGTAAACATACCACCCAAACGCTGCACACTTTCACTACCATCAAGTCCAAGAACAGGCAAAACTCTGCTGGAGTCATAGATCAGAAGAGCAACTGCTTCGGGGGAGGAGGGAGAAGCACTGACTGGTGCTAGCAAAGAGATCTTACGGGGACGGGGAAACGTTCCGCATCTTGCTTCAGGTAGTTGGGGCATGAGCATATACAATCGTCAAACTTCTTAACTGTAAAAAACTTAAGTGCACATGTTAATTCTTGCAAGTTAAACCTCAAGAAGTCAACCCGTTGCTTTTATCCTTGAACCACTTATTCAAAATTTCAACGTCAATACTTCGTAACCCCTTTCCTCATTTCTTTCTTTAGGCCTTACTCATCCCTTCCAGATAGGTTATATGTAATTACGTATTTCTTTTCCATCCTCCCCCTGCATATTCATTCCAGGAGGCAAGAAAGTTTTGTTTTCTTCACGGATATATACGCAAGCCTAGAACATTACCTGAAACGTAGCAGGCGCTCAATAAACATTTGCTGGATAAGTGGATGGGTTCTCAGTAAACTGAAATTTGTTAAAAACATCCATTACAATGAATCTGTAACATCATCCCCATGCAGTCCAAGAACGGAGGCACTTAGAGGGGCCTCGGTAAAGGGTCTAGTGTTTTACCGATCACTGTCACATCCAGAATGGGTACACTGCGTTTTCTTTTCCAGACACAAATGGCTGCAATGTTTGTAAGCATCGGTGTCTCTGGATGGCGTAACTATTCACCATCCATCTGGCACTGAAGTTTGGTTGAAGGACGTGCATCAAAATTATGGGGTCGATTACGGAAAATAACTCCAATTATCTCATGTTATATTGAATAAACAATTATAATGAACATTTCGTTATTCAAGTCATGAGTTGGTAAACGCCTACGTGAGATCTGCCTAAGGCCCCAGAGAGAATCAGTGAATAGTATTTATGCCAACTCATGTGTCTGAATGAGAGAGGTTGGGGAAAGGAGACCTAGGGGTTCTTTTCTTCTAAAACTTTGTCTCTATTAGATGTTAGCTTTGAGCCCATGAGAAGAATATTTGCACATTTTCACACGGATATCAGTATGGAAGTGGCCCAGGACACCCCAATAGATTCCCCAGCAGTTAAATCACAGACTCTCCTTTTAGGAACCACCTGTGACCCTGCCATCCATGGTATCTCACTATTAACATGTCGATGTACTTCCCGCCAACCTCGTATGAGTTTTCAATGAAATATGAACATCTAACTATTGGTACACTGATGACCACGGTTTTAATAGTCAATTGTTTTCCACTTCTGTAACTTGATCTTTTATCCTTTTTTTGAAAATTTTGTCATTTCCTTTATTCATTCATACTTTAAGAAACATTGTGCTGGAGAGTACAACTTATATGCCCATAACTTCATGTTCAGCTTAAGATTCAAAGCAGGTCCCAAGATCAGTACATTCCTTTCTTTTTCTTTTTCTTTCTAATTTTTGCGACATGCCTGGAGGGAGGAGAGGGACTCCTGACACTAGCAGATGGGATTATTCTGGAGTACTGATTCTTCAAAGGGATGATACGCTTTGTGTCAGTCTCTTTTCGTGTGAGTGACAATTCTGATGATGGGACAAACCCAACCAATCAACACTGCCAATGATATTGTGTTAATGCAAAGAAGAGCACTCCTGGGATGCCTGGGTGGCTCAGTCGGTTAACCGTCTGGCTCCTCATCTTGGCTCAGGTCATGATCTCACAGGTCATGAGTTCAAGCCCCGTGTAGGGCTCCGCACTGTCAGTGTGGAGCCTATCTCTCCCTCTCTCTTTGCCCCTCCCCTGCTGATGCTCACTGGCGCTCTCTCTCTCTGATGTTCAAAATAAATCTAAAAAAAAGAAGAAGAGCACTCCCGTGGGTTGTTCCCATTGAGAGCCCAAAAACCTCACCGCATACACACAGTAACGAAGCTCTTTAATAACCATGGAACTAAAATGAAGAGTCTGATAGGCTTTGCTTTGCAGAGCAAGTTTTTTCCTTGTATGATTAACCTGCGCTTCTATTAGAGCTTTCTGTAGCACAGCGCCTCTGACAGAAACAGTTAGGCTTAAGGCTTCTCCTATACCCCTTCTATTCTAAATCTTGGCCCCTAGAAGACATGAAATTTCAACATCCTGAAATTTCTCAGTTCCTTGACCTCTCCTCATCCAACGATCTCCTCTTCCACACAGCGTAGACCCCTCACGCCCACATACCTAAGGATTTGTTCAAACCAACTACTGCCATCTCTCCATGATGTCAATTTCACTCTCTACCGTGTCCTATCTTTCCAGGTTGTTTCCTCCCGTGCCATGATTCCAACAAAATTCCATCTCCACTTGTTCATGACCCTTTGATGTCATTTCTCTTCTCCATACCCAGCTTGTTATTAGTTCATTCAAATTTCTGGTAGATCGTAAGAAGAACCCCCTCACACGTTCCCCTCACTCCCTCCCCCCCCCTCCTTTACTCACAGTCTTCTCAGAGTAAAACCACAAAACTACTTCAATCTAACGTCTCCTACAAAAATGCAGGAGAACATGGTTGGGGAGCTAGCTATGACGACTGGTCTCACGTAAGAGTCATGCTCATTAATCTCAAGTGAGTCTTCAATGCTGCCTCATAATTCTAATACATTTCCTAGCCCATTCTCTCCCAACTCTGAGGAAATGATCTCGTAACTTTTTCTTCTTCCCTCAAAACTCCCAAGGCCTACTTTCTCATCCTTTGCAACCACCTCGTGACTTTGTTTCCTGTTTTCACTAATAACATTGAAGTAATCACAGAATTTTCTTACTACAGCGCTCCTCTCTGACTTCCTCCTACACACACACACGTGTATATTATATACATATATATACATATATACATATGTATACATATATATTTGCAGAACAGTGTCCATAACTCTAAACCAATAGATCCTCATCACCATCTCACTTTGAATACCAAACAAAAGTCATAATATATACAAAGGTGAACTACTGATCCCTTCAAACCTGCTCCAGCTATAGTCTTCCTCACCTCAGTTCCCAGCAACATTTTCCTTTTTTGTTGCTGTACCAAAAAAGCTGAAGAATCCTCTTTGACTTGCCTACTTTTCTCCCACTCCATGTCAGTTTGTCAGGAAATTCTGGTGTTGTGGGTTCAGTCGTGTCTACCTCAAAAGATATGCTGAAGTCCTTACATCCTCCCAGTACTGAACAATGTGACCTTATTTGGCAATGAGGGCATGGCAGATGTAATTAAGATGAGGCCATATGCGGGGCGCCTGGGTGGCGCAGTCGGTTAAGCGTCCGACTTCAGCCAGGTCACGATCTCGCGGTCCGTGAGTTCGAGCCCCGCGTCAGGCTCTGGGCTGATGGCTCTGAGCCTGGAGCCTGTTTCCGATTCTGTGTCTCCCTCTCTCTCTGCCCCTCCCCTGTTCATGCTCTGTCTCTCTCTGTCCCAAAAATAAATAAAAAAAAAAAAAAATAAAAAATAAAATAAAATAAAATAAAAAAAAAAAAAAAAAAAAAAAGATGAGGCCATATGGGAGGAGGATTGGGCTCCAAACCGGTTTGACCAATGTCCTTTTAAACAGATTTCCTTGGGGCGCCTGGGTGGCTCAGTCAGTTAAGCATCTGACTTCGGCTCAGGTCACGATCTCGCGGTCCGTGAGTTCGAGCCCCGCGTCGGGCTCTGGGCTGATGGCCCAGAGCCTGGAGCCTGCTTCCAATTCTGTGTCTCCCTCTCTCTCTGCCCCTCCCCTGTTCATGCTCTGTCTCTCTCTGTCTCAAAAATAAATAAAAACGTTAAAAAAATTAAAAAAAAAAAAAAGATTTCCTTAAGGGCGCCTGGATGGCTCCGTCAGTTGAGCATCCTGCTCTTGGTTTTGGTCCAGGTCATGAGCTCGCGGTAGCGAGGTCAAGTCCCACCATCGGGATGGGGACTGTCAGCCGGGAGCCTGCTTGGATTCTCTCTCTGCCCCTCCCCCAACTTGCCCGCGCACGCACGCTCTTTCTCTCTCAAAAATAAACTTAAAAAGAACAAGGATTACTTTACAAAAAGATGGCCGTGTAAAGACACAGAGATACACAAGGAGAACACCATGTAATGACAAAGGTAGAAAACTGGAGTTAGCGAGTTGTAAGCCAAGAAAACCAAAGACTGCCAGCAACCAGCCAACCACCAAAAAAGTCAGCCCTAGGCAAGGAAGGACCGATCCCCTGTAGGTTTCAGAAGGAACATGGCCTTACTGACACCTCGCGTTTGACTTTCTAGCCTCCAGAACTGTACAAATCATAAATCCTGTCATTTTAAGCCCCCTAGCTGGTGGTACTCTGCTACAGCACTCCTAGCAACTAATACGACTGCCAACGTCTCCGTTCAAACTCCGTCTGCAACCCTGTCACCTTTCACCATCTCCACTGCTACTTCCCTGCTCTAATGGGCCCTGCTGGGAGGTATTTAATGACATTCACCTAGGACTAGAAACGTTGCTTCTACATGAGAAGTCACTACGTTTCTAAGGAACGTCAGTACCGAATAATTATGAATTCCATGCCAGCCAACAGTATCTAAATATCTATCACAGAAAAAAATAACTTGAATAAAGATCAGCCGGGGCACCCGGGTGGCTCAGTCAGTTAAGCATCCGACTTTTGGCTTCAGGTCAGGTCATAATCTCACACGTTCACGGACTCGAGCCCCGCGTCGGGCTCTGTGCTGGCGGAACCTGCTTGGGATTCCCTCTCCCTGCCCCTGCCCCACTCACACGGTCTCTCAAAAAACGAATAAACTTTAAAAAGAGTAAAAATCCAGTTTATGGAAGCAATACACAAATTGCAGCTTAAATTCATGCATTTATACCATGTGTAACACAGCAAAGGTTTGTTGTACTTGCCAAGGGAAGAAGTAAAAACTTGATGGCGGACGGCGGTGGGTGGATTAGAGACAGACTGTGATCCTTCGCCAAGTGGTGAAAATGCAGGTAATTGACTTCTAGGCAGCTAATCAGTATCTTCTCTCCAGCACAGTGAGCTAATGCTGGAAAGGTCAATATCTTTGCTTTCCACATCTTTGCAACTGCCCTTGTCATATTTGTCACATATTTTGCTTAATGCCTAAAGCTGTTCTCATTCTTCTAATTTTTGCACTATTTTCTTCACAAAATTTCACCGTTTGGGAGTTCATAGTACTCTTGCACTCAAATTGCATTAAAAAATAACATCACAGCAGAGAAAACTACCTCAGGGCAAAATAAAGGCTGAATGTGAGAGCACTTTTAATTCTATGGACAAAGGTAATGTGTATGCTCTTTCTTTATTCCATTCACACGCTGTGCCTATACCAAGTAAAACTTTTTGGGCTTATCCACATACGATATATGACCCCAATGTGTCCCATATATTCTGACTGGAAATTGTTGCTTGAGTAAATAAGAATGTGTGCCTGAAAATCTAAGGGCAAAATGTCATTTCTTATAATGTATTTAATTTGTTTTTGGTAAAAAGCCTTCATGGCCCCAATTCAACACCCTCCCCCCAAAAGACTCATCTTGAAAACGATCTAGGTTTTTAACGGCTGTTATGGCAAAATCATTAACTGACTAGGCATTACGTGAGCTAAGTTTGTTTTGTTCCATGCTACCCACACATCACGTGACTCTAAATAGTGTTTTTAAGAAAAAAAAAATTTATTTCTGAGAGAGAGAGTGGGGGAGGGGTAGAAAGAGGGCAAGCGAGGATCTGAAGCCGGCTCTGTGCTGACAGCAGGAAGCCCAGTGTGGGGCCCAAACACACGAATCGGGAGATTATGACCTGAGCCGAAGTTAGATGGTCAACCGACCGAACCACCGAGGTGCCCCTCTCAATAGTACACTAAAACCTTGGTTTACAAGCATAACTCATTCCAGAAACGTGCTTGTAATGCAAAGCACTCACATATGAGAGCAAATTTCAAGAACCACTGGCTCAGTTGTGACCATGTGGCATTCGGCATCACATACTACTTGTATTATAAGACATCGCTTGTCCGTCAAGTTCAAATTCATTAGAAATGTTTGCTCGTCTTGTGGAACACTCGCAGAACGAGTCACTTGCAATCCAAGGTTCTACTGTACTTCTGACAAGGTTCAGAGATCTTAAGACATCCTGCACTAGCCAACAGCTGGTTCTTTCAGCAGAGGGCACAGTTCTTTTAGAGGAGGACTAGATCAGATCAGGGTAGTTCCAAGCTTTTCTTACTTTGTTCTTACAAAAAGAGTAAGAACTTTTTAAGTAAAGAACTTTGAACTTTTTACGGAAAGTTCGATCACACTCAAGGTAGCAGGTCTTTAGATTGATTATGCTCTAATTACATAATAAAATCCATCAACTCATTTGAGTGAGGGCACGCTCTCTGGTCCCATGCTCCACTGGGCAACCCCATCCTTACTGATAGAGTTGTCCAATTTAGAGAATGAAAATGCAGGAGGGACAGCCAAATTTGAATTTCAGATAATCAAATAATGAGACATGCAATAATTGGATGCAGTACTTGGGATATAGTTTTACTGAAAAGATCTGTTTGCCTGAAATCCAAACTTAAGTATCCCGTATTTTATCTTAGCAACCTCATTACTAGAGGATGAGACATCTATTAAAGAATCGCATTGTAGCTCACTATAGTCTGCCAAACCACTTCAATAATCCCTCGTGACATCACTCCCATGAGGCACATAACCCCCAATCACCAGGGGTTCTATAAATATGCAATCCACTCAACACCCACTTACGGAAACTTGTAGATCACTTACTAAGTGCTGGGCACTGGGGACACAGGATAAATAAAGCCCACTCCCCAACTTGGAGAAGTACACCCTCCAGAGGAAGAGGCAGACATGTAAACAAATACAACACAGCGTGCTTAGAATAACAGCATTAGCAGATTCTGAGGGGCAACGTGGTGGGGGTGGGGAGATTAAAAAAAAAAAAACATAATTAACAAACTGTTTCTGAAACCGTAACTAAGACTCTGAGTTTGTGAAAGTCTGTAATAAGAGAAACAGATGCATCCGACTTTTCTGTGAATGATATCTACATGTAATTGTTAAAGCACCTCTCTGAATCTTTAAATGCTGGGACATTGCTGGAAAGCCCAGGCCCTCGACTAAAGAAAATGACATTCGCCTGTGTTAAAGACAGATGGTTTAGGCCTCTTTAATCCATGCAATCTATCTAAATATATCTTTATTCCCAGTGTCTATGCACACTGCTGGTTTATGGTCCTTGGTTGGAATGTTAGCCAAGTCATTTTGTGCAAAAAAGGAAGTGCGTAGGCTAAAGCTTGGATGAGCTCACTAGAAATTACTTTCTATTTTGGGTCTCTAAGTGACTGCGGTTTGGGGATCATAAAATAAGATGGCTTTGTCTTTGGTCACAGCCTGTGTAAGCTTTACATACAGAAAAAAAGAGAAGGTTGTGTAGACAACAGAGAGAAACAGAAAAAGAAAAGGCCTATGAAAGAAGTCTCTCGAAATCGCTTTTAGTTAGCATACGAGCCACCTGGTAGGAACATCTTGAATTGATCGAGCCCTACTTACACAGGAAAATATATTTATGTTGATTATCATTTATCTTGATAGCTTGAATTATTCTTCCCTATTTTGGTATTAGATAAATATAGATTAGCTAAAATAACCTATAGACTACTACTGTTCCAAAGAGGGGACAACAAAGAATGCTAAAATTATTTCAGTTGCTCTTTTGTTTGCAGTGACATGAACACGTTGAGTTAATAATCGGTATTCGTATTTCTATCATTAGTGGGGAATCTAGACTGCTTCATTTTTATCAATCATAGTTAACAGGGTCAAAATAACCTTCACCACAAGTCATTCTACGAAACGAAAGCGTCACTATACAAATCTGGTAAACTTCTCTCAGGCTCTCGCCCTGTCTGTACTTCTGTGTACCTCCTCTTACAGAGGCACTCATGACCCAAGGGGTTTCGGTTAGGTTTGGAGAGGTGACCGACATCAACTTGGCACCTTTAGAGACACGAAGGTGCTTCTAGGCATTCTGACCCTAAGCTGCTAGAAACATCCGGTAACCGTGAAGAGGTACCATTATCCTTTGAAGGGATGACAATTCAGTGAGCTGCATACTCAATCCAAATACATACAGGTCAAGGTCCCCAAAGCCTATCTATCTCTTTCTCCTTATGTTGACTCAGACATCAAACTCTAATCTTGATGAGGCACTCTCCATCAGACCTGCACATAAGACCAGTGTGGTTGCTAGGATTAAATACATCACCTGAATCCTAAATACAAATTATTCTGTGTGTTTATTTCACAAGACACCTCTCTGAAAGACTGTAAAATTGATAGGTCTTTGCGGTCACGGACTGACCTGGTCTTTCTGGTACTTTTTTTTTCTCTATGGATAGCTATCTTTTCTTTTCTGAAGAATGAAGCAAGCGTGTGCAGATATATTAGACGCCAAGAAAACAATTTCGAAAGTTTAATTTCCAAAAGACAGAAGCAAATTTAGCGTTTAAATCTTTACTAATATTCGGGGCGCCTGGGTGGCTCAGTCGGTTAAGCGTCCGACTTCGGCTCAGGTCACGATCTCGCGGTCCGTGAGTTCGAGCCCCGCGTCAGGCTCTGGGCTGATGGCTCAGAGCCTGGAGCCTGCTTCCGGTTCTGTGTCTCCCTCTCTCTGCCCCTCCCCCGTTCATGCTCTGTCTCTCTCTGTCTCAAAAATAAATAAACGTTAAAAAAAAAAAAAAATCTTTACTAATATTCAAGAAAAATAATATATTTGGTTCAATTCATTCATTCATTCAACAATGTTTATCTGATGTCTACTAAAGTGGCAGGCATATTTTCAAATCAAAACAGTGAACAGGGTCGCCTGGGTGACTCAGTTGGTTAAGCATCCGACTCTTGATTTCAGCTAAAGTTATGATCTCACAGTTCATGAGTTCAAGCCCCGCATCGAGCTGTATGCTGACAGCATGTAGCCTGCTTGGAATTCATTCTCTCTCTCTCTCTCTCTCTCTCAAAAATAAACAAAAAGACAGTGAACAACACAGACAAATATCGCTGTGCTAATGCAGGCAATATTACAGACGATAAGTCACTGAACTACAAATCGGGATTCTAAAATACTGTTTTACAATAAAAATCAAAAATTTTTAAAACAAATATGATAAGCTTAATTTATTATGTTCTGAGTGCCAAAAATAAGCCCGGGATTGACCAGATGGTGTAGAAGATATTATCACAGATTCTAAAAAATTAGAGAAGACAAAAATAAAACCACGTGGGACCTTTAGGAGAAGGCAAGGTGATTATTTTTACTATATAATGCTTTAGACGGTACTTCTAGGATTCCCACATTCACCCACTTGCCTCTCAATACCCTGGCTCCTACCTGGCTGGTTAGGAAAAAGGTCACCTTTCCCCTGTATTTAATGGTATGAACATAGTCACAAAAAAGGTGAAAGTGAGAAGTTTGAGTTGCAGTGGGAGCACATGACAGGATAAATAAAGGATGAGCGGGGTGGGGGTGGGGCGCGCCTGGGTGGCTCAGTCAGCTAAGCCTCTGACTTCGGCTCAGCTCACGATCTTGCGGGTCCGTGAGTCCGAGCCCCGCGTCGGGCTCCGTGCTGAGAGTGCAGAGCCGGGAGCCTGCTTCGGATTCCTTGTCTCCGTCTCTCTCCGTGCCTCCCCTGCTCGCACTCTCTCTCTCAAAAATAAATAAATGTTAAAAAAAAAAAAAAAAAAGATGAGCATGGGAACTTCGATAATTACAGCTCAAGAGAAGCTACAGAAACAGATATGGAGATCTCTGGCTATAAGTAAGTGACTCAGAGACTTCATACTTGACAGTAAAAAAAAAAAAAATACAGAAAATTAAATGCAGATGATGAAGTGGCCTTTATGTAATTATATACGTATGACATGAAAGTATGTTGGAGAAGGTTAAAACATCACTTTCAAAGGGTCCAAAGGCAGAAGCAAAGCCATCATGGTCATCAGTAAAAGTTTCCTAGAATTCTATAGAAGAATTCAGATTCAAGAGTTTCCTAGAATTCCATAGAAGAATTCAGATTCAAGAATGGATAGAACGCTCTTGGTTTTGAGAGCACACGGTATACACTGTATGTTAGCTAACTGGACAATAAATTATATTTTAAAGAATAAATAAATCATGTGTTCAATGAAAAAAAGGTATAAACTTCCAGTTATTAAATAGATAAGGCACAGAGATAAACAATACAGCATAGGGAATAAAGTCAATAATATTGTAATAATGTCGTATGGTGACAACTATACTTACTGTGAGCAATGCATAATGTATAGACTTGTGGAATCACTGGTGTGAGCCCAGAACTAATATTGTATATCAACTATACTTAATTTAAAAAAAATAAATAAATCTGAAAAAAAAAAAAGGGATAGAACGCTTCAGCAGAACTTGGGAACAACAGAATTCTCTCGCCTAGAATGGCATTAGCTACATCATGTATGCAGGGAAGTACAAGGTGTGTTTGAGATATATGCAGCAGCCCATTTGGTGGGAACACAGGGACAAGGCGGGAAACAGTACAAGATAAAGCTGGAAGCTAGAACTGAGAATCATACTGCCAAGGAGCTCAAAGCTGGGGGTAAACGTGGATTAAGTTGATGAACAAAAAGCAACATTGAGATTATGGCCAAGTACCAGTATATACGACTACCTGTGTCATACTGGGAATTTACTCACAGTTTTCATTTTCGTGTTATGTAATGAATTTCCTGATAAGACAGGTCTAATACAGTCACATGGTCTTTAACAAAGGAGGAAAGGCAACTAAATGGAGAAATGATAGTATCTCTTTTCAATAAACGGTGCTGGTACAGCAGACATCCACATGCAAGCAATGAATCTAGACATAGACCTCATATCTTTCACAGAAATTAATTCAAAATGGATGACAGAGCTAAATGTAAAAGGCAAAACTGTAAAGCTCCCAGAAGATTACGTAGGCTAGGCTTAACCTGTAAGGTTTTATGTATTACTGAGCCCCATTCTAGGACTGGCCAGGAGTACAGAAACAATAAGCTTCTAAGAATCAAAATCCTCTCCCTCCTGCCCTAGAAGACAGAGCAATAGTGCGATGAAAATTCTTCAAGAACGGGCATCTAGGTGGCTCAGCTGGTTAAACATCCGGCTCTTGGGTTTCAACTCAGGTCCTGATCTCGCAGTTTTGGGAGTTTGAGCCCCACGTCGGGCTCGGAGCTGACAGTGCGGAGCCTGCTTGGGATTCTCCCCCCCCCCCCAACCCCACCCCTCGGCAACCCATGCTCTTTCTCCAAATAAATTTTTTTTCTTAAATTCTTCAAGGAGATGTGCACCTTAGTGGAATCCTGTATCAGTCTGGCTAATTTGAATATGCCACTTGAACAAAGGATCAAAAACTCCTGGATGGTTCACATAATTTTTTCATTTGTTCACTTTGTCATTCATTTATTGAGTATGTAGGCTACTTGTTATGTACCAATTCCAGTGCTACATGATGGAGAGAAGGAGATAGATCAGATAAAGCCTTTCCTGAGGGAACTATCAAGTTCGTAAGCAAACTTGTAAGTAAATAATTGTGGGAGTCAGAACACCACAATATGACCATAGGCGCGTATTCATTTAGGCTCCCAGATCTCTGAGAAAACTTGAGATGGAGATCGAGATCGTAAGGTTAAAAATACCTGAAAGGACTTGAGTGAATTGCCCTTGGGAAATGTGGTCTGTTCTTTAGTAGGCAGATAGGGATGTTTTGCTTAAAGGAAGCCAGCTGTATATATAGCACAGTGCATTCACTCCCTTCTTTGTCTTTGCTTCTATCGTAAAGATTCTGATTGGAACACATGTATCTGCAAGATTGCTCTCGTACGCAAGATACGTACGATAGCTGAATCAGATGTACTTTGTGGACATGCTTTGCTAAGCTTCGGTTAATCATTGCTGATCCGTTTTTCCTGAAAACGTATATAAGAAGATGTGCAGTAAACCTCGGTGCCTCGGGCTGATGGCTCGGGGAACCCTATGCCTTGCTATACCGTCGTCTCTTTTTCTCTGTTCCTTCGCCGCCCCAGGTCCGCGGCCCATTGAGGTCGACAAATAATGAAAAATCAGATGTGAAGAGTGCCAACGTAGGAGAAATACAGGATCCTGTGGAATATGACCAAAAAAGGTGGAGTGCCTCCGTTTGCAACTATGTACATGGAACTAGAAGGTATTATGCTAAGTGAAATTAGTCAGAGAAAGACAAAGATCATATGACTTTGGTCATATGAGGACTTTGAGAGACAAACGAGATGAACATAGGGGAAGGGAAGCAAACAATAATATAAAAACAGGGAGGGGGACAACACATAAGAGACTCTTAAATATGGAGAGCAAACAGGGTTGCTAAAGGGGTTGTAGGAAGGGGGATGGGCTAAATGGGGAAGGGGCATTAAGGAATCTATTCCTGAAATCATTGTTGCACTATATGTTAACTAACTTGGAGGTAAATTTTAAAAATTAATCAAATCTTTTAAAAATGGGGGGGGGGGGGGGGTTGGGCAGGAGTACCCAATCCACACCGGAGTAGTCATGGAAGGCTTCTCGGAGAAAAGCTGGACGTGGAGCTAACAGGGAATATACTTGGCCCTTCCTTCCACCGGAGCAGAGAGAAAAGGGGAGCAGGTGGCAAGAGGGGAGGCTGCAGAAGTTGGCAGCCCCAGATCACATAGGGCCGCGTGTGCCTGGAAGCTTCTGAAGGTTCTCCAAAGAGCAAGCTATTAAAGACTTGTATGCAGGGGCGCCTGGGTGGCTCAGTCGGTTGGGCGGCTGACTTTGGCTCAGGTCATGATCTCACGGTCTGTGAGTTCGAGCCCTGCGTTGGGCTCTGTGCTGACAGCTCAGAGCCTGGAGCCTGTTTCGGACTCTGTGTCTCCCTGTCTCTGACCCTCCCCCGTTCATGCTCTGTCTCTGTCGCAAAAATAAATAAACGTTAAAAAAAAGAAAAAATAAATAAAAGACTTCTATGCAGGAAGAGGACACTATCTGGCAGTTAAAAAAAAACCCTTTCCAAGACCATCTTGTAGAAGGGACTCGATGAAAGAGGACGCAGATCTCCACTCAGGACAGGAAGACCATTTAGAGGAGATTAATTCATTCAATGCTCAAAGGGTTGAGCTCAGCAGCCCTTCGATTCTGAAAACCACTCACCCTGCTGCGTGAAGTTAGGGTGAGAAATCAACCTAAATGGTTTTGTGGATGCAAACAGGTCCCCACAGTATCTCCTGGAGGATTTTTTATATCCAGCAAAAGGTATTCGGGGTCTTGGGCAACAGACGCCTTCACTGAGCTAGTCTTCGGCATTCCCTTCTGTCTCTCTCGACCTCTGTCCTTCTGAGGGTGACCTCTAGGTACCTCCTGCCTGCATTAATTCCTCTTTTCTGAATTCAATCCCCACTCAATTAAATGCCTATGCCTCGAATTGAGCCATGATCTGGTCCCCCACATACACGAGAGGTTGAGAAACACCAGCCTTGTGAGTACAAGACCACTGGGTTGGGATGAGGTACTAAATCGCCAGGCGGGAGTACGACAGCGGAGGGTTAAGCGTGGTGAAACCCAAGAACGATACCCCTTCGGGAGACAGAGCAGGGAATCTCCTGAAGACTCACTACGGTCGGTGTGTCACGGGTGCCAGAGCCAGAGGAGAAGAGATGCCTCCGTGCAGTCTCCAGACAGACCAGACAACAAGCCCGCCAGTTTTACCGGCTCAAGGGAAAACATTTTTGAGGCATTCCAGAATCCACGGGGCCGCTTACTTTTACCATGGACTTAAAACCAGTAAACCTGCATGGGGTCGACATTAGCACACGTTTAAAAAAAATCTTTCTGAAAGGTAAAGTTCATCTTGTTTACCACAGGAACACCCATGGCATCCGGATTCAGAGCTGCCTCGTTAGAAGATTAAGGACCGATGTGGAACCCATCAAACTATCGTGGGCAGTGATCCTGTATCTTACGTGAACAGGACACTGAAGTGGGCTTTGCAGGGAATGTTCCTCAACGAAGCAGCACCGTCCAGGTGGGCTCTCTGTGGAAGATAAAAGGCTTCTATTTATCACCTATTAAGAATGCCCGTTGTCAGGGGGTGGGAAAAACCTGTGACTGCAAAGTCCCCTGTTGGCCTGTGACTGCAAGCCAAGTCCCCTGTTGGCCTGCTTCCCGATTCGATTCCCAGTGCCACGGTTGAAGGCGGAAGCTGAAAATGACGCGGACGGACAGCTCGTAGGGCGTGCTGACAAACCCCTCACATGGATCCCAGGGCCGTTTAGTTTTTAAATCCCATTCCCTTCACTTTATTGTCGAAGCCCTCTCCTTTAGGACTTAGCAGCTTCGGTACAACATACACCCCTAATATCAGCTTCCGTCTCCTACCCACAAATCTCAAGCGTGTGGGACACGCACGGTTCCTTTTACTGCTTTTCTTAGAATTCGTGTTTCACATAAGCGACGTTGCCGTGCTCTTGTCTGATTCACGTTCAGGTAACAAAAAACAGCAACAGGCCTCTGTTTAAGAAGGTTGAAGAAAATGCGAAGATAAGGAGTGGTTCAGGTTCTGCAGGTCACAGAATGCAAAACAAGGCAGAATATTGGAGGGCAGGGGCGCCCGGGTGGCTCAGTCAGCTAAGCGTCCGACCGACTCTTGGTTTCTGCCCAGGTCATGATCTCACAGTGCCTGGGATTGAGCCCGCGTCAGGCTCTGCGCTGACTTGGGATTCTCCCTCCCTCCGTCTCTGCCCCTTCCCCACTCACACACACACTCTGTCCCTCTCAAAATAAACAAACTTAAACAATAGCAATTAACACAATATTGGAGGGCAGAAACTTGCAAATAAACAAATGTCACAGATACTCCAAAAAGCTAACCGTTAGTAAAGTGAGGCTACCGCCTAAGAAACGTGCAGTGTTGGGGCACCTGGGTGGCTCAGTCGGTGAAGAGTCCGACTTCGGCTCAAGTCATGATATCACAGTTCGTGAGTTCGAGCCCCGCGTCGGGCTCTGTGCTGCCAGCTCGGAGCCTGGAGCCTGCTTCGGACTCTGTGTGTGTGTGTCTCTCTCTCTCTCTCTCTCTCTCTCTCTCAAAAATCAACAAACATTAAAAAATAAAAAATAAACAACGTGCAGTGTTGGTTCACATTTTACCAATATGTTCATTCTAGACCCTGTTCTGCATTCCACTGTCAACGACTGTTCATGAACAGGCACTGAGCAACCATTTACGGAAGTCTGCTTCAGACCCCGTCCTACATACTGGGGATGCACACACAGTCCCTGCTCTCGTGGCCCCGAAGTTAAGCGGGGCAGTAGAAAGAATGGCAACCAGACTACAATGTGAAGAACGGAGGAGGATGGGGTAGGGGATACTTTGCCCAGGAACGAAGGGTGTCCTTTTTCCATGGGGCCGCTTTCGACCTCATCGCCCACCAGCCACCATTAAACACCAGAAGGTGAACTGCCATTCGCCAAAGGATACTTGAGGTTTCCAAATCTTCTTTTGCACACTGGGTAACCAAGCACAACTGATAAACCGTAACGTGTCTGGTCAAGACATTTTAAATATTAGGATGCTTTGAGTTCATTAATGAGGATCACTGCGTTCGCTAAATACTCTTTCTACTTTTGGTACTTAGAAGATGCGCATTCTTTAATCACGTGGTTCTGCTTCTCATCACATTGGGGGCAACCTGGGTATGCAAAACCTTTAGCACCTTGGCAAGCATACAGTCGGTGCTCAATAAATGGAGGCAATATTACTGAACTTTGAACCATGTTGCCATCACACTCATTACTATGAAGTAAAGGGACACGTTTCCCAAGGCACGTTAAGCAAATGTGCCTTCTTACTTTATAGTTACTCCCCACATATATAAAAATATTCATATCCCACAGATAAAACTCATTCCACTGTACCCACATCTGCTCCAAAACACACGGCTGTCTTGGGTGGCTTAAGCGTATTAGTCTCATCACAATAATTCATAGAAGGAACAATTTGAGATAACAGTGAATTATATTCCCCTGGCAAGAACTCTGAAATCTAAGGGTGCCCAGTGTATGTAGTATCTATTCCTAGATAACTGAAGGTTAGAGCAGTTATGCAACTGTGCAAGAGTTGGCCTTTGATGGATTCAACCCATCAAGAATCCATGTGCTTTGGAACAGATGTGGGTGCAATACCAAAAAAAAAAAAATTTACAGGGTGGTTACAAAAGGAAAGTAAAGGTAGAACACATTTTGACAGTCCCAAGCAACGCAATGGGCTAGCTAGTCCGGCTTTGTCTCGAGAGAGGGGGATGTGCTAAAGAAAAAGATGAAGGAATATCACATATCCAGGTGAACATCAACTCAGCTTAACTAAGTTTAAGGAAGAAAAGGTTCCATTTCCAGACTGGAAATGCAAAGAAAGAGTTCGAGTTTTACTTTTCTCTGTCAGCTCACGGCAAGTGGACTGAACACAATAAGGCAGAAAAAAGGTAAGGTAGGGTAAAAGAAAAATCAAAGATTATGTACAACGAACATCTCCCCATTTCCGCCACCTACCCACCCTTAGGAACCACTCTTCTACTTCTATGCGGCTGATGGTTTTCGATCCTATATATAAGTGAGATGGATTATACAGGTTTTTTCCTCTCTGTGTCTGGCATATTCACTATGAATGTGTGTATCAAATCATCATAAATATACAATTTTTGTTTAAATCATTTTTTTAAATTTTTTTTAATTTTGAGAGAGAGAGAAAGAAACAGACAGAGACAGAGAGAGGGATTGGGGGAAGGACAGAGAGAGAATCAGAAGCAGGCCCCACACTGTTAGCATGGAGCCCAACATTAGGGCTTGATCGCACAGACCAGGAGTCAGGACCTGAGCCGAAATCAAGAGTCTGATGCTTAACCGACTGAGCCACTGAGGCGCCCCAAAACATTTTTTAAAAAGAGAAAGCTAAATCTCAATTTGAAGAGGAATATTTGGAAACAGCCCATTTACTGAGTCCCAGATTTATACCCAAAGGAAGAACATCAAGTTTTTCCTCTCATCTTTGAACTCCTAATAATAAAAACAGGTAGTATTCATAAAGCACTTCGAGTAGTGCTTTAGATATAGTGACTCATTTAGTCTTCAACAACCACCATATGGGAAGATATTAATCACATCCCCACTTTGCAGATAAGGAGACCAAGGCATGGGAAGATCAAGGCCACTGTTAGTTAATGAAAGAAACAGCAATTAAAATATAATGCCCTTTGGTCCCTTAATTAGGTTCACCTCTTGTTACTTTTCTTTATGTGCAAGTATTTTTACCCTAAGGTGCCTCGCATAATTTCTTCGACTGTACGCAAACCTTGTTCTGGTTTTACCTTTCATTCGTATAACCTCCCACAGCACAAAGGGCTACTATGATGTGTACAGTTAAAAGAGTGCAGTAATTACATTCTAATGTCAAGTATCCCCTTACTCACAGAAAACCAAGCATCGGTTTGGACTCGCTGCAAAAAGGGACTATCTCAAAATGGTGGTCTAAAACACCCATCTATTGCCACAGCATAAACCAGGTACTGATCTTGACGGAGAGAAGATGACAGTGTTGAGATGGGAGAGACAAATCTGCCGTAACGCATGCCTGCTTCCAGGGCTATGAAGGGGATATTTCAAGGAAGCAACGCTGTCTATATAATTTAAATAATGCTAAGGACTTCGAACTGAAGGCTGTATTTAAAATACCTATGCAGGGGCGCCTGGGTGGTTCAGTCGGTTAAGCGCCCAACTTCGGCTCAGATCGTGATCTCATGGTTCACGGGTTTGAGCCCTGCGTTGGGACTCTGTATTGACAGCTCAGAGCCTGGAGCCTGATTCAGATTCTGTGTGTGTGTGTGTGTCTCTCTGTCTCTCTCTGCCCCTCCCCTGCTCATGCTCGCTCACTCTCTCTCGCTCTCAAAAGTAAATAAACACTAAAAAATTGAGTATAACTCAGCAATCAAAAAGAATGAAATCTTGCCATTTGCAGCTACGTGGATGGAACCGGAGTGTATTATGCTAAGCGAAATTAGAGAAAGACAAATATATGACTTCACTCATATGAGGACTTTAAGACACAGAAAAGATGATCAGAAGGGAAGGGAAGCAAAAATAATATAAAGACGGAGGGAGACAAAACAGAAGAGACTCTTAAATATGGAGAGTTACTGGAGGGGTTGTGGGAGGAAGGATGGGCTAAATGGGTCAGGGGCATTAAGGAGTCTACTCCTGAAATCATTGTTGCACTAGATGCTAACTAATTTGGATGTAAATTTTAAAAAGTAAAATTAGAAAAAAAAATTATATGTAACTAAATAAAATACCCATGCAAAGACTGAGTTTTTCTACCTTAAAGACACCACAGCAACACCAAACCAAGGTTAATAAGTACGATGCAGGACATGCAAACAACAAACAGACTAACAAAACTCTTTCCAGGGCCACACTTCCTAAGGATTACCAGCCACCCCTTAATGAGAAGGCATTCTAAATGACAAGAACTTCTCCACACCGTGTAGAGTCTGTGGCATAGAACTATAGACTTGAACTGAATGGAATGCTCATCATAGTCAATGTTGGGGTTGTACGCCTTCACATTACATGTGTTTTGCCATCTTGTGATGACCCCAGTTCAAAAGAACACTCAAATCATGCCAAGCGTTAATTACTGAAGTTGGGGGAGGGGAGGACCTGCCTGAAGAGTGAGGTCAGATGCTAAGGACCAGAGAGCAAACCCAAGTAAGCCCAGACCCCTTTCAGAATTTGTTCTTCCATCAGGGAATGGAACAGATCTTCCTCCTCTTCCAGAAGTGTCCATTAGTGCTTGGTGAAGAGACTTGTTGAAAAGTCTCATAGCTCACTCTTCTGGACTCTACAAAAATAGACTGTTAGAGACAACTCGTGGTACAAGCTATGGCTGGAGTTGAGGTCTCTGACCTACTGTCTCAGTTGCCAAGAGACACTGAGGCAACAACGAGCTCACATTATTTCTTCATTTCAGCAGATAATAGAGCTAAATTTTTATTTAAAAGTAGACATGACGTGTCACGTATATTAATCAGTGGCACATTTCCTCGAAATACAAGGTAAATGCTGTGGTCAGATAACAAATGAGGAGACAGAAATAAATAGGTTTAGTTCCTTGCCGAAGGCCATTCTGTATGTCAGTGACAGCCACAGCTTTGACACTTTGCCCTAGGCTCAGTCTCCAAAGATATGTTTCTGATCTTTAATAATTACAAAGTCGCTAGAGAAGAAACATTGTGCCTATTTCAAGATACTGAAACAATTATACAGAAAAACATTTTTCCCCCCAGATACTGACATCTCCATTTAGAGCATCCAAACTCCTATTTTTCCCCAAAATGTATTGATCAACATTTGGTGGATGACACTTCCTAATCCATAAGAAAATGTGGTGATCAGGTCCAGGGCATGGATTGAATTTTCACAGTAATCACTGAACAGGCTGAGTTAGAACTGTTCAGTTTTAGAGAAGCAGAAGGCTTTCCGCTGAACTTCGATTGACCAGTAATTTCATCGAAGGCACTTAGCTCAGCAGCTAGATTAAGGTGCAAGGGAGGCCTGCACGTATGGTACCGTCCTCCTAAAGTTCACTTCACTTCACTGTCAATACAAACACCTCCCCAAGTCACTTGAGCTTTTAAGAAACACATGCCCATACCCTGCCCTTGACTCAGTAAATCAGGGGCTCCGGTGGAAGGGCCGAGGAGTCTGTATACTCACCAGGCACTCCGTTAGCCAGGGCCCCTATACTCAGACTAATTCCTAGTTTTCCACATGCAGATCCTTAAATGTTTGTCGTTGGCCACAGGAATCCTACACGGGAGATGCAAACTACCCTTGCTACTGACAAGACCAAAGACGAAGTCTGAGATGTCATATTCATTTTGACTTTGGGAAGACACCAGGGGAAGGTCTTCATGGGAAAGGCAAGGTATCATCCTTTCTGTGTTCAAATGGTACCGCACGGTGGCTATGAGCAGTCTTCCGGCACTAGAACATTCGCCTTCAAATTCTGGCGATAAATCTCACTAGTTTGCGCAAGGGGACAAAGCAACCACTTCTCCCCTCTCTGTCACACTGTCTCCCCATCTGTAAAATGGAAACAATAATAGTATCTCCTTCCTAGGGCTGTAAGGTGACTCACATTAAAAGTTACCTTCACATTCTAACCACTTCAAAAGTATTAGGTTCTGTTGTACAGCATTCATATTTTCAAAAAAGAGTTTTGTATATAGCCTGTGGAATAGGTTCAGGTCCATCACCCCCACCACGGAGATGATCCAACTTAAACACAGAGTAAATGACTTCTGCACCATGGTGCTCTGAAGATTCATGGTACAAATGATAGTAAGCCCAAGGCTCATGAGTTCTGGTCTTTTCCTCTTCCTCACATACGTGCTTTCCCTTGACTCCCAATTCAAGATCCTCTTGGACTAGGAGTTACTACTATGTAGATAGACTACAGCCCACAGGAAGATGGAATTCGATTCCTTCATACATGACCTTTCTTTCACCAGCACATGAAGAATGTAGCTCAACTCCTGACACTGAATAGGGCAAAGTTTCAGTAAGCGCAGAACTCAGCTACGCACAGATTTCTCAACCATGTTAGATCCATTAAATGTTTTTAAGCTTCACAATGGAAGAACCACTCTGCTATTAATCTACTGTCTTGTGACATCCGCAACCTGCATGACAACAGTTGACAGACGGTTGGCCAAGATGATAGGCAGAAGGTCTTGGGACTCTAGGTATTTCAAGAGGCTTTGGACCAGAAGTTTTTGGGGAAACAGATCTCAAACTGCCCTGAGTACTGACGGTTTTTACAGAGAGACATTTGGAAAAGAAATAGAAGTGAATATACCTGTCTTTAAACTAGAAAGTGGCAGCAAGTCGACACTGTCTTGAGCGTTGCTCCTGCCGCTGCGACCAATGCCATGGTCTTTAATAAGAGCCCAATTTGTGCCATGCACGAATTGGCTGGACGCCAAGGAGGGGCGAACAGTTCAAATTTGTTCCATTTGAATGGAGTCTTACAGCAGCATAAGTTCGCCAATTATGGGCCTCTCTCGGCCTTATTCTATTGTCAACCCAGTGCTCCAGAAGACTCGGAAATCACTGGATATGCCACCATACAGACTTCTGCCCAATTAACTGGGGACAAGGGAGCTGGCAGAAATGCTTGCCTCAGTGGGGCAGGAGGCCAGCGTGGGCCTGGGCTGTGTGCGGGGAAGGCTGAGCAGTAAAGGCCGAGCAGAGTTATTGATTCATTTTATTTTTAGATGCTTTAAAGAAAACTCAATCTGGTTGGTCAAGATTAATTCAGCAAGAAAATAATTAGCAAGAAAAGTACAGACCGATGTTTTCCTCCAGGTGAACATGGGCATATATCTACCTGAAGAGAATTAGAGCCCCACTTGTCAAAAGACAACCTTTTTAGACTGTAAAATGTTTTCCAGTCTAAGTTTTCCATTAATACCCCTTCAATCTTACATACTAATTCTTATAATACTACCGAAAAATCTTGCCATTGCTGGCCAGTTTGCAATTTACTTATCTAGAATACTTTTTCACTTAATCACACATGTAAAGGGTCAACATAAAAAAAGTCACTTACGGCTTGTGTGCATGCGTGTGCCCACACACACACAAACACAGAGAAACGCAATATTAACACATGCATCAACACGTACGACAGTGGAACAAAGCTAAGGACCAAAGACCGATCAGTGATAAATAGATGTGAAGAGGTGAAAAGTATAAAAAAGTCATTTGTTAAAGAGGAACATGCCTAAAAGATTAATGTCAGAAAACCGAAACTTTTCCCCACAGACCACTTTTCTACATAGCTCCACTGACAGTCTTCAAAGGGCTAAATGGATCAAACAGAATATGGCTAAAAGGAAATGGAATTCATTATTTTGTTCAAAGGAAATGGAGAGTAAACAATACTAAAGGCAAAACTGTAAGGGTGAGCAGTAAAAAAGAAAGCATCACCTAATTATGCTGGTCGAGACGTGAGGGAGGGCAGGACGGGGACAGAAGAAGCCCCATGTGGTCCCCTGCTGCTTTTCCGCCACTTCCACACCTGACGGCAGCGTGGCCAGCGACACCTTTTCCAGCCCAGCCCCAAACAAATCCTCACGTGTCACAGCGAGACACAGCGACCTGGATAACCACACGCTATAATGGAGGTTAAAGAAAAGCAAATGTTCCACTTCACATGGCCAAATTTGCTTAGAAGCGCCTTTTCAAAGACAACAAGCCCAGCTGTAACTTCTTTAGGACACGTACAATCTTTGGACGAGTTAATTGACAGCCTGGTTTCTGGGCTTCAGATTTTCGGTTACAAAGAGGCAGCCATAAATTCGGGCCAACTCAGTATGTCAGCGTGGCCGATACCTTAAGTAGTCCGGCCACTGACTATGCTGTCATATGAGCCATCAAGAACGAGGTACTTCTCAGCAAGCTTGGAACAGGAGGCCACTGCAAGTCATTTCTCAAATAAGATGGGGTAAAATAAGATCTAGGCAAAACATATATACCTGCTTTAATGGCAGTAAACATTTGGAACTGCAGCTGACAAATGAGCACAGGAATAAAGTACAGTTCTAAAAGAGCCACGAAGGAAAAAAAACAAGAAAAGAAATTGTTAATTACTTGAGTGGCCAGAAGCCACCGTGGCACTTCATGAGGGCTTTCAATTCTGACCTTAGTCGTAAGGAAGGTAAGAACAAACATCTATTTAGGAATTACTCTATCTCAAGTAGGAAAGGTCCAATGAATGGTTATTACTATTTCATTACCACCTTTACTGTCTCACTCAGTCCTTATAATCACACAGTAAAGAGGCAAGTATAACGATCATGCCCATTTTTTGTTTATTTTTTAAAGTTTATTTACTCTGAGGGAGAGAGCATGAACACGCAGGATAGGCAAAGAGAGGGACGGAGAAAATTCCAAGCGGGCTCCACACTGTCAGCACAGAGCCCGATGCGTGGCTCAAACTCACAAACTGGGAGATCATGACCTGAGCTGAAACCAAGAGTCAGACGCTTAACTGGCTGAGCTACCCAGATGCCCCAATCATACCATTTTAGATAGGTAAACTGTGGTGGCTCATTTTAAGGGACATAACCAACTATTACAGCTAGGAAATTGTGAACTCCAGGCCTATCTGGTACCAATCATCTTCCATATGCACTTCGGACATCTGACTTCTGAAGCTATAAAACAGATTTGTCTTGTTTTAAATCACTAAATTTGCGATGCCTGCGTGGCTCAGTCGGTTAAGCGTCCGACTCTTGATTCTGGCTCAGGTCATGGTCTCATGGTTCAGAAGATCGAGTACCACGTTGGGCTCTGTGCTGACGATGCAGAGCCTGCTTGGGATTCTTTCTCCCCATCCCCCCTCCCCCCGGCCCCTTCCCCACACTCATGCTCTCTCTCAAAATAAATAAACATAACAATTTTTTTAATAAAATAAACCATTATATTTGTAGTAATTTGTTATAGCAACAATAGGAAAGTAACATTGGCTGTATCACTAAGCCTCCTGAAAGTGAAACAAACCATATAAAATGACATATGCTAAATTTCTACTGAGCTGAGAGCTTATTCAACAGATTAGAATCAGACTATTAGAAAAATTTCAAGTTAATCAATACTTATAAAAACACATTAAGCATCTTTGCATATAAATGGTTCGCACAAAATTCATTAACAGTTTAGTTACATTCAGATTTCAAATAGGAAACTAGATCCCAGGAAGCTTAACTACGTATAAACACATAGAAATATGATCAAACTCACTCCTCCACAGAGAAATGAAAACTGAAACAAGAATCTACTTGGAGACTTTATTTTTATGAAGTTTGGAAAATCAAGTCCTGGCATATCCTAGCACAAACAGTGTCTTGAACAAAAAATTCCTCTCTTACAGTTTTGGAGATGATAAGTTTGAATCGAGTCTTAAGAAGGCTAAAATCATGGGGGTGCCTCGGTGGCTCAGTCGGTTGAGCATCCAACTCTTGATTTCAGCTCAGGTCATGATCCCAGGATCATGGGACTGAGCCCCACATTGAGCTCCACACTGAGCATGGAGCCTGCTTAAGATTCTCTCTCTCTTTCTCTCACTCTCTCTCTCCCTCTGCCTGTCTCCCACGCTTGTACTCTAAAATTAAGAAAAAAAAAAAAAAAAGGGCTGACTCACGGTGGCTGCAGGGATGAAATCCTTCTTGGGGTTCCAGGAATCAAGAATCCCTTTCCTGGCTTTTTCCAAACCTTCTAGAGACCACACACACTCTTCTCTATGAATCACATCTGCACATCTCTTACTCTGATTCTAATCTACTCTAACTCTGATCTTCTCCCCCTCTCTTACCTTTATTGTTTGTTTTTTTGGGTTTTTTTTTTTTTTTTTACATATTCTTGAAATGTATTTGTAGTTTTTTTAATATATTCTTGATGTCTTGCAAGACATACATTGAGATTATTTTTACCCCAGTCTTTGATTTGTCTTTTCAATGTCTTAATGATGCCTTCCATTAAGGTGAATTTGAAATTTTAAGTCTGGCTCATCATCTGTTACTCTCTTAGGATTATTCTGTGTTCTAAGAAATATTTTCTTGTCCAAAGTGGCAAAGATATCCCCCCTAAAGTTTTGTCCTAGAACCTTTAGAATGTAACTCTCATCTTCATTATATTTGTAATTCATTTCAAGTTAATGTTGGTGCACGATGTGATCTAGGACTGATCACTTTTTTCCTTACCAATATCTAGTTGTGCCAGCAACTATTCCTTAAAACGACTTCTCTCTCTCCATTAAACTACACTGGTGCCTTTGTCAACAAAATATTGAACAGACATGTAAGGGCCTAT
Source organism: Panthera onca (assembly GCF_046562875.1). Lineage (NCBI taxonomy): Eukaryota > Metazoa > Chordata > Mammalia > Carnivora > Felidae > Panthera > Panthera onca. Next base: position 9,655,052 of record NC_138357.1, on the reverse strand, counting down.
TCAGGGACTCTTTGTTTTACCAACATATATGTCTGTCCTTTAGGTCAATACATACCTACCACTACCGCCACCGTCACTCCTGCTTCTATTTTAATCACTTGAGATTTTTAGTGACTCTTAAAATTGGTATAAATTCTCCAAACTTGTCATTAATCTACTGGTCACTTTGGGATTGACAAGCTAACAGTAATTAGCCTCTAATGCATGAACACAATATCTGGATTTATGTAGATTTTCCTTTATTTTTAATGTTTGGTAGTTTGAGGGTAGAGGTCCTACATGCTTTTTTTGGTCAGATTAATCGCCAAGTATTTTGGGGTTTGAAGATATTATAAATACTAGTATTGATAGTATTTCAAGGTATCATTTTCCTTTTTGAATTATGAGTAAACAGAATATATTTTATATGTTGACCTTGTCTCCTAAACTCTTTTGTAATTGCAAGTGATCCTTTGACTTTTCAATATCCAAAATCATATCGTCTGAATAGAGGTTTACTTTCTCTTACCCAATAGTTATGCCTTTCTAATACCTCCAATATAAAGTTGAAGAGAAATGGAAAGAGTGTTCAAGTATGGTGTTTCCTGCAGGATTCTTAAAAATTTACTTTACCAAATTGAGAAAAGGTCCTTCTATTCATGTCTTATCGAATGGATTTTCATGAAAGGGTTCTGGATGTCAATTTGTTAAAGATCAATAGATATGACCATATTTCTTGGCTTTATTTTATGTGATGAGTTATTAATTTTCATGTGTTAAACTAATCTTACATTTCTGGGGTAGATCTGATTTGGTCATGATGTATTAGGCCTTCTTTTTACGGATAGATTTGATTTACTAATGTGTAATTAAAAATTTTTACATCCATATTAATGAAGGATGAAGAATCTAACTTTCTATACTTATCCTTTCCTAGTTTTGGTATTATGGCTATACTGGCCTCATTACAACTTAAAAAGTGTACTCCATTTTAGGAGAGGATTTGTGTAAAAATGGTATTATTTCATTTATTTGATAGAGTTATGCAGTTAGGTCTCGAACCAGATGTTATAGTAAAATGTTTACCTATTTCTTCATGTAAGCTTTGATAATTTCCTTATGTCATCTTATGTGCCTAAGAAAACCTTGAAACCAAAAGTCTTACAATATTTTTAAAAAGAAAAAGTAGGGACGGGGGGCCTGGGTGGCTCGTCGGTTAAGCGTCCTACTTCGGCTCAGGTCATGATCTCACAGTTTTGAGTTCGAGCCCCGCATTGGGCTCTGTGCTGGCAGCTCAGAGCCCGGAGCCTGCTTCAGATTCTGTGTCTGATTCTCTCTCTGCCCCTCCCCAGCTTACGGTCTGTCTCTGTCTCAAAAATAAATGTGAAAAACAAAAGAAAAGGAAAGAAAAAGATAAAGTACAGGTCAATCACACTCATGAAATTGATTTAAAAACAAAACAACACAAAAAACAAAAGCAACTTCAGTAATCTATAAATTAGCCCATGACCTAGTTGAAGTAATTCCCGGAATACAAAAGTTTGGTTTAACACTACATAATTAATTTGTTCACCACACTAATAGAATAAGTTGAAATAATAACTCAAATATAGAGAAATTAATTTTTAGCCCATGTATACTTAAAACAAAAATAAAACTTTTAGCCTAGGAGTGAAAGATCTGCCTTAACGTGAAAAGTGGATCTACAAAAACCTTAAGGCAAAGATCGTACTCAACGGTAAGATGTTCCAAGTTTTGTTTCCCTTTGAGATCAGAAACAAGAAAACCACGCCCACCACAATTATTTCTGCTCACCACTGCCATAGAGTTCTTAGCCAGCCCAGTGAAAAGCAGAAAAAGGAATTCGACTTTTTTGAAAAATTTACTACTTATAAATGGTATTACTGTTTACAAAGGAAACTCAAAAGTATCTACATTACTACATTTAACAACAAAGCAAGTTTAGTGGATGAGCAATCAATTTAGGAAATCATTTTATTTTTGCATACCAGCTATAAATGATTAGAAAATACAATTTTTAAAAGAGAACTTTTAAAAGACCTCAAAAATGTGAAGTACCAGGAATAAATCTAGTAAGTGCCAAATTCTAGAGAAAATTATAAATTTTATTGAGATATATTAAAGAAGACCTAAATAAAGAAGTGTTCCACAGGGTACCTGGGTGACTCAGTCAGATGAGTGTCCAACTTCAGCTCAGGTCATTATCTCACAGTTCCTGAGTTCGAGCCCCACACTGGGCTCTGTGCTGACAGCTCAGAGCCTGGAGCCTGCTTCAGATTCTGTGTCTCCCTCTCTCTCTGCCCCTCCCCTGCTCACACTCTCTTTCAAAAATGAATAAACGTTAAAAAAAATGTGGAAAAAAAAAAGAGTTCCACTATATTCCTGGATTGAAAGACTCGATTTTATAAAAATGATCTAAGTGATCTAAAGATGTAATACACAATCCCTATTAAGATCGCAACAGATTTTACTGTTTGCAGCTTGAAAAATCTAATTCTAAGTGCTTAAGAAAATGCGAAGTGTCTAAGCACTGCCTCTCAAGCAACTCAGGTACAGGATGCACTAGAATATATTACCTTTACAGCACATCGTATCCGCCCTAATTTGGAAACGACCCAAATAATTATCAAATGGATAAACGAACTGATGTATTTGTATCGAAAATCTTATTTATATATACTATATATACATACATATACACATGTAAATATATGTATATACATGTACATACATACATTTATATATATAAATACACACGCACACACACACAAACACACAAAGTGTGTTAACCACAGCTGTATTAACATGTTTTAGTCTCACACAAAAAAAAAACCACTGCATAAGAGACTTACTTAAAATTATGATTTCATTTATATAAAAGTAAAACCAGCCAAAATTCAATTATATTTTAGGTATGCATGAAAAAACAGTAAAAGTGTCAAGATACAGAAGAGAAAAGATTATCACAAAAGTCAGGATCACAGTTATTTCTAGGGCTGAGGATTATGATCAGAGAGGGAAATAACAGAGTGTTCTAATACACTAGTATAATGTTCTATTTTCTCGAACAGAGCGGGGGTTACAGAGATTTCCACCTTGTAATTGAATATTAACTTAGACATATTTTCCATACATGTCTATAGGCAGATTATATTTAAAGTTAATGCAAGTTGTTTTAATATAAAATAACAACATGATAAGGTATGTGATCTTATAAAAGGAGAGAAGAGCCTGATAATCATTAAAAATATCTATTCTCCCTAAATGAATCAATACACTCAATGTCATTCCAATTAACATTCCAAAAGCTAACTTCTGATACTGCAAACGGATTCCCAAGTTCATATGGAAGAAAAATGTTCCAGTAATAGCTGGAGCAATTGTAAAAAGAACAAATTGGAGGGACTATTCCTATCAGGTGGTGAGCTGTGGAACACACATCGTATAATTATAATGATCAAGACACAATTGTTCTAGCACATAGACAAGCGAAAAGACCAATGGAAATGGAAGAGACAATCTACAAGTACACCTAACGGTATTTGGGATCTTGATAGAAGAGTATGGCAAAGAAGCTAAGCAAAAGTACAGCACAATGAAACTGATGTGCTTTGAGCCTCTTCTCCAGTTTACAGAGACTGAACATAAACCTTGTCACGAGATTAACACTGCAGCATTATTGACGTTAGCCAAGATATGAAAACAACCTAAGTGTCCATTGATGGATGACTGGATAAAGAAGATGTGGTATATTATATATACACATGATAGAGTATTACTCAGTCATAAGAATGAGATCTTGCCATTTGGGACGAATATATAAACCTAGAGTGTATTATGCTAAGTGAAATAAGTCAGAGAAAGACGAATACCATGTGAATTCACTTATGTTTGCAATCTGAAAAGCAAAACAAAACAACAAGGGAGAAACAGAATGTATACAGAGAACAAACTAAAGGTGGCTAGAGGGAAGGAGGTGGAGGGAGGATTGAGAGGTGCAAAGTTGCAGTTAGAAAATAATTAAGACACAGGGATGTAATGCAAAGCATGCGTATGGTAAATGATACTGTAAAAACTTGGTATGGTGACGGATGCTCAACAGACTTATGGTGGTCATTTCCTCATGTGTATAAATAGCAAATCACTATGTTATACATCTGAAACTAATAATTTATTAATTTTACTCCAATAAAAAGTGGTGGACAATTGGATACCCACATACTAAAGAATGAAACTGGATCCGTATTATCTACTACTTACAAAAATTAACTCCAAATGAATTAAAGACCTAACCAAAAGACCTGAAACCATAAAACTCCCGGAAAAATACAGAGAATAAGGTCCTTGACCTTGGTCTTGGTAACGACTTTTTCGACAGACACAAGTACAAGCAACAAAAGCAAAAATATACAAGTGTGGCTACATCAAATTAAAAAGTTCTGCACAGCAAACGGAACAATAAAATGAAAAGGAAACAGAATGGGAGAAAATATTTGCCAAGTACACATCTGATAAGGGGTTAATATCCAAAACATATAAAGAACTCTTATAAGTCAACACCGCCCCCCCGCAAAAAAAAAACCCAAATAATCTGATTTAAAAACAGGCAGAGGACCTGAATAGACATTTCTTCAAGGACATCCAGATGGCCAACAGACACACGAAGAGATGCTCAACACAACTGACCATCAGGGAAATGCAAAATCAAAACTACAATGAAGTATCACCTCACACCTCTCAGAATGGCTAAAATCAACACAAGAAACAACAGATGTTGGTGAGGATGCTGAGAAAGGGGAACCCTCTTCCATTGTTGGTGGGAATGCAAACTGGTGCAGCCCCTGTGGAAAACAGTATGGAGATTCCCCAAAAAGTTAAAAATAAAACTACCCTACGACTCAGCAATTACACTACTACGTATTTACCTAAGGATACAAAAATACTAATTCAAAGGGATACATGCACCCCTATAAACACGTGTTTATAGCCGTTATCTACAAGAGCCAAATTATGGCGACAATCCCAGCGTCCATTGACTGATGAATGGATAAAGGGGTGGTGTATATGTATACACGTACACACACAGAGGAATATTAGTCATAAAAAATAAAATCTTGCCACTTCCAACAACATGGATGGAGCTAGAGAGTATTACGCCAAGCGAAAGAAGAGAAAGATATATACCTTATGATTTCATTCGTATGTGAATTTAAGAAACAAAGCAAACGAGCAATGGAAAAAAGAGAGACAAACCAAGAAACAGACTTTTAACTGTAGAGAACAAATGGAGAGTTACCAGAGGAGGAAGGTGGGGGGATGGGTGAAATAGGTGATGGGATTAAGGAGGGCACTTGCTGTGATGAGCACCGGGTGATGTATGCAAGCCGTTGAATCACTATATTATACACCTGAAACCAATATGAAACTAAAGGAGGTGGATTACAAATGTAAACATTAAAAACAGTTTTAAAATAGAATACAGGACTTTCCGATGGTAATGGAATTCTTCAATAAAACGTGAAAACAAAGAAACTACTGATAAAATTTAAGCCCACTAGAACCAGGTTTTTGTATGAAAATCAACAACATAACAAAGTTGAAAGAAAAGTACCTTGGTGAGGACATTCATACAACCTAGGAAATTTAAGGAAAGGTTATCCAATTTTCCCACAGAACAGAGAAGTAATCAACCCAATGGCAAATAAGTAAAGGATATGGCCATGCAATTCATACAACTCAGACATAAAAATGACAAACAACAGTAATATGCTATTTTACACATACTGTATTTTGCTTCAAATGATGGATCTTTAATAAATCGATGGTCATAAAGGCACGTGCAGGTTTTCAAAAATGCAGGCAAGTGACAAAACCAATAAAATGCTGATGAGTTTTATGCTTTAAAGAAGACTTAATATAAATGGCTTTCAGCGAGATACCGGACGAACTGGGTTATACACCGACACTTAAATATTATACAACAATTAACACCTGTCTAGAGACGCCTGGGTGGCTTGGTCAGCTAAGCGTCTGGCTCTTGACTTGGGCTCAGGTCACTATCTCAGGGTTCCTGGGTTTCAGCCCCATGGGGGGCTCTGCACTGACAGTGCGGAGCCTGCTTGGGATTCCCTCCCCGCTTCCTCCCAAGGAAGCTTCCCCTCTCTCGCTCCTGTGCTCTGTGTCTCTCTCAAAAGAAGTCAACTTTAAAAATAAACGAGTATCTGATCTGTCTCACTTTCTTTTATGTAAAAATATGTAAATATGTAGTATTTACATGTACGTTAATTGTTGAAATATATCTGACATAAAATTGGGCAAGTTTAAGGTGTACAACACGCTAGTCGGATACATTTGTATATTGTAATAATTACCATCATAGCAATAATTAGCACCTTTATCACATCACATAATTATCATTTCTTCCTAGTGGTTAGAATTACTAGTCTCTTAGCAAATTTGATTCTAATAGGACATTTTTGTATATAAAAAATACTAGAATTGCCTATAAATACACAATACAATAAAAGCATGGATTACATAGACACAGTACAGGAGTACAGGAAATCAGAAAGAGAAGGTAAACAAGGGAATTGTTCAGATTTATAACTTTTTTTTTTTTACCTCCTCAATCATTGCAAACTAGATGTTAAAAACTAAAATGTCATTTTTAGGAACAGAACCAAAGAATCGTGAAGGGTTTTCTATGTTCTATGTCAAAAGACTGTGGCACTATTTGATTTACTATGTTACTTTGATGAAATAAAACATTTCAGAGTGAAACAATAAAATGTAAGAAATAGGAACTTCTGCTTGGGCCATAATGGAGTAACAGGGACCAGCTGAATGCTCACCTTAAACAACTAAAATACAAGACATAAGCGAGTATACACTGCATGATTCAACTTGTATACATTTCTACAAAATATACCGGATCACTGATTGCCTAGGGAGGATGATAGCGGCAGGCTGGACTACAAACAGAGTTGAAAACACTTAAGGGACTGGAAATCCTGGTTATCTTTACTGTGGTAGTGATTTCACGGGTGTATAACGTATGTCAAAATTCAAAGTATATACTATAAATTACGCTATCAGTGAAGCTATTTAATAGGTAAGCTATTTGATTTTACCCTTTCTATACATCCAATCCTTAATTTTTCATAGTGGAGATTATAAAAATAATACCCTTTCTATACATCCAATTCTTAATTTTGCATAGTGGGGATTATAAAAATAATATAAAAATATACATTATAAAAATACCATTTTGAATTATAACTTAGTATGTATGCAACATTTAGAAAACTATCTGAGATTTAATAAAAATGCTTTATAAATTCTTGCTATTACTACATACTAGATATTGGCACATATCTCACTTAATCTCAAATTACCTTAATTTCTGTAAGAGGAGTGTTTGTAGGCTCATTTGACAGATGACCGAAGTTCAAATCAATGAAGTGACATATCTATTTATACGGTTCACATCTGGCAAAAACACAATTTGAACATACACGCACCTGACCACAAACCCCTTGCTAGTCTCTGTGGCTTTTGCATATATTTATTGATGTCTTATTGTTCAATACTCTGACTTGATAAATCATAAATATTAATTTCTCTATCACACAGGCACAGTCATCCTGTGCAGGATGTTCTTTATGGGAAAATTCCCAAGCCTAGCATTTCCACGCATGTCATGTATAGACAGCCCTTGGCCATCAACACACAGGACAGATTTTCTTGCCTCCAAACCCTGGGAAAGCCCAGACACTACAATGAGGACAACCGGAAGTACTTCCCTTCATCTCCTTGAAATCCCATACCTAGTGTTCTAAGAGCTGAAAAGTCTGTTTGGTTTTCTAAAATCGTGTCATAGATCCCAACAATCCTGGTTACTGAATGCGTCCTCACTGGATAAATTAAGTTTTACAGACATTTATTTGCTTTATATCAACAATACTCATGCTTCTGTGCAAAGCCACAGATCTTAGGATATAACATTTGTATTTCAAAACTCAACTTTAGTGGCCTCGTGGCGCAACGGTAGCGCGTCTGACTCCAAAACTCAACTTTAACTCAGTGTTGTTTTGGTAGTTACTATGCAGTAACTTAATGTTCATTCATCAGTCACTTAAATACTGAAGCACCTACTCTGAATTTACAATGTTGAATACGATCTATTCCCTGATCTCACAAAGCTTATAGTCTAGGGCAGGATCTATGAATTAAGGACTGCTAGCATCATAGTTATTGCAGTGCTTGTTAAAATGTAGGATTCGAGACCTCACCCGGACCTTAGCTAGCAGAATCTCTAGGGATGGGCCTCAAGAATCCATAGATCTACAAGCCAATAAGAGCTCTCAAGTGATTTTGATGTAGGGCCAAGACCATGGGTTAATGTCAAATTCATAAAATAGCACAGCACTAGATCAAGCATTAGCCCTTACAGCTGAAAGATAATTTGGTCAGCTTCCGGTGTCTCAGAAACTTCATTTTACACACGAGTCTCCTGAGATCCAAACAGTGGCTTGTCCAAAGTCACCTGTCCTCCGGGCACATGCACAACTGGCCAGTCCGTCTCATCCTAGGCTGACTACATATTTTACTGTCCACATTGGTATGATGTTGAGTGTGGAGGAGGTGAACTATTAGTAATTACCCTGGGACGACAGATGTAAATTGGAACTTTCTGGGCAAACCAAGACCTAGCACCTCGTTACCTAATCCCCAACGTTTCACCATTTTTTTATTCACATACAGGTTAACCTATACCCAAATGTTTTCCTTCTCTTGGAATCAGTTTTGTATTCTCACGTATAGCCATTTATAAGTCACCCCACCCCCGCACCTCCTATACATTTCAATTTAATGGAACTGTATTTCTCCTCTTCTGAGAGACATGACACTTCCCTTCCCCTGTCACCTCCCCGCTTCATGGTAGAACATGGGTTTTAAGAATTTGGGCTATGTAATCTTATAGACCTGAGTTTAGCCAAGATGTGTGACCTTGAGAAACCTACTTCATCTTTCTATGACTCAGTTTCCCCACTGAAAAATGAATTGAGAGCATTAAATATGTTAATGTAACTCAAGTGATCAGAAGAGGGGTGCCCGGCTGGTTCAGTCGTAAAGCATGCAACTCCCGATCTTGGGGTGGGGAGTTCGAGCCCGATGTCGGGAGTAGAGTTACTTTAAATAATAAAAATGACGAAATGATCAGGAGTATATGGCACACAGTAAGAACTCAGATGTTCATCATTATTGCTATTAATAAAACTTGCCACGTTGATATTTTAAAACACTTTTTTTAATGAGAGATAGATGTAGGAAGACTAATCACAACATCAGGTACTTTATTTTTTTTTTAATGTTTACTTATTTTTGAGACAAAGAGAGACACAGCATGAGCAGGGAAGGGGCAGAGAGAGAGGGAGACACAGAATGTGAAGCAGGCTCCAGGCTCTGAGCTGTCAGCACAGAGCCCGACGCGGGGCTCGAACTCACGAACTGTGAAATCATGACCTGAGCCGAAGTCGGACGCTTAACCGACTGAGCCACCCAGGCGCCCTCAACATCAGGTACTTTAGAACAGAGGTTGTTTGTGTTCCCTCAGTGGCTTCAAATCAGGCCAATCTAAGTCTGAATACTGATTTAACCATTACTTGTTGTATGTACCTGGTCGAGTTACCTCACAACCCCAGAACCTCAGTTTTGTCACCTATAAAACAGTGACAATTCTACCATCGGTCTTACGGTCACGTTGCCATGTTTAAAAATCATCAACACAAGTGATTTCCACTGCACCGTGAATAGTAGGCACACAATATCGGGTCCTATTACTGTTAAGTACTGATCTTTAATAAACATCCTATTTGATTGTTTTAAAAGCACAGAGAATTATAAAGGACACAGCTAAGAATGTTTGATAAAGATCCTTATTCAAAACCTAACAGACGAGGGGCGCCTGGGTGGCTCAGTCGGTTGGGCATCCGACTCCGGCTCAGGTCATGATCTCGCGGTCCGTGGGTTCGAGCCCCGCATTGGACTCTGTGCTGACGGCTCAGAGCCTGGAGCCTGTTTCAGATTCTGTGTCTCCCTCTCTCTCTGACCTTCCCCCATTCGTGCTCTGTCTCTGTCTCAAAAATGAATAAACGTTAAAAAAAATTAAAAAAAAAAAAACCTAACAGACGGGTGGCTTTTGCACACATTTGTGCTGCTGCATTCTCCTAAATGCAACTCCTGGCTCACCCATTCCAAAATTTTTGTAAACCAGTGAAACTGGACAACAACATAGTATTCAGAATGTATTACTCAAAATAATAGAGCTAAATGTTCACTCACGTGTGCAAGGATTTCTTTTCTTTTTGGGACACTTGATACATAATGTAAGATTCATTTTACAAGTACAAACCAAAAAAACGTGTTCTGAAAATGACTAATCCCTTTAGAACACCGCATATCAGAATAATCTACTTGCAACCAACTTTCTATCCTCTAAATATTTTAGCAACACCAGTGTGATAATGAGAACTTAACTAGAAATTATAAATTTTTGAAATGTGCATTTTTTTAAATTTGACTACAATCCAAGGTCAATGAATGAGATCATTAACAAGCCCTCATTACTTAGCAGTGACCTCTAATGGTATTCGTTTTAAATTTGCCTTTGGGGATTTTAATTGTTCTTACGCAGCTGTGGTTCCTCATTATTTGAATATCATACATGTCGTTGTAAACATTAAAAATCTTATTCAGGGGAATATTTCAGCAGTGACATTAGAATGAGACCATGTATTTGAGGGCATTGGAACGGTACACTGCTCCCAAGAGTGTGCCTGCGTGGGGTCATATACGAATGTATGTATGGCTCCAATCCCATACAGTACGAAAAAGACCATTTAACCTTGAACGTTGAGAAAGAAAAATTACATTTTTCTAACTGTATTGGTTATTATCAGCTTGGACTATGAAACTCTCGCTTATTATCCATTCTATAATAATACATGAGCTCAGAGTTTTTTGTTTGTTTGTTTTACTCCAAGGTTGGGGAGGAGTTTATACAAACAGATTTGAGGGTTATGGCATAAAACCTTTTGTAAAAAGGTTAAGTGCCCCATATGGAAATTTAACTAACCAACATATTTAAACCCAAGAGTTGGTCTTCACTAGCTCGAATTCTTACATCCATGAGCATTCAGAAAGATCATTAGAGGTCTCAGGATTCATGCAGGAGTATTTCTTTCCTAAACTTGTATTCCCAAGTTTACGTATTGTTAGAATCTTTAACGATCAGTTCCCTCAAACTGACATTACCTCAACGATTACTTGCATGTTTCAAGCAAGGTCTCATAAGACTAAGTTTAGATTTTGGATAAAAATGCTTGTTTAGCCAGCATCAATATTTTAGTGCCATTCTACCCAATCCAACATATACACTAGCAAGTGCAAGCAGAGTTCAAAGTCCTTGCCATGACTGTTCTGCTTAAGCTACTGAAGACATTCATGAATATTTCATAGGAGTACATAGTCTTAGGAATTTCTAATTGCCAACATAATTTCTTGCAGGGTAGAATACAGAAGTGCTATGTCAGAAATAGAGGGCATTTTTAGAGGCTGCTAGAGCATATATCTGCCATTTCCATTCTATAACCTTGAGCTATTAATTGGGATAAACAGAGGTGTCCTTTATCCAAATAATTCCTAAATGCCCACTATGTACCAGGTACTTTAAGTGCTGAGGATAGAAAGAAGAAATGGATATAGTCAAAAACTTTGAGGTTGTGTTGATCAGAGTTTTCGATTTCGTTAAAATATTTGCTACCTCTTGTTATAAACAAACATTCCCAAGTCATGTGACTATACATCAATCGTACTTTCTCCTCACTGGGGACAGAATCCCCCGGAAAGAAGGTTGAGACAATCATCGACAAGAGAATAGTGTTGGGAATGCTCGGCACCTCCTAAGTTTTAGAAATGTTGAACGGATTAAAAGATGTTTCCTCATCTGCCTACTGCTCTTTGGCAGTCCGTGTCTTCATCTTAATTCTAGGAGCTCTTTGGTTCTTTTCCTCCCTCACCAGTACCGGTACAAACATGACTTTTAGCCAAACAGCTTTGGCATATTTCCTTCTTGGGAATTCCAACTTGGGACAGATGTTTCCTCAGCTTGTCTTTTAGACTCTGGGCTGAAGTTCAATCCAGATTGCACAATGAGTAATATCACCCACAGAACATTCTAGCACCCCAGTAAAAAACGATCAACAGGTCATCACCAGAAAGCAAAACAAAACAAAACAAAAAAAACAAAAACAAAAACAAAAAACAGCAAGGACACAGAATTATGTTGATAAATTTACTCTTTGCCATAAAATTTGTTCTACTTTTTAATCCAGGCTTGTATGCAATATGAGAAACCTTGCATCTGGAGGTTTTGTTAGTAAAATTTCAATTAGGAATTATCATGACATTATGTGCTTAATGCATTCATAGTAAGTCATGGAGATCTTGGGATGTTAAATCTATCATACAGTCAATGCTAAATATTAAGTGGGAATAAAAACTTTAGTAAAGATCAAATCTCAGGTAGGTCTTATATTCATTAAAGCAAATGATATGAATAATCATTTAAACCTCCAAAAACAAGTAAATGAAATATCATATAAAAAGATGTGTTAACCCACCAGTTTGGCAAAAAATTAAACACACAAAAGATAAGCATGTTGGTAGGGCATTAAAAAGGGTTTAACCTTTTTGGAAGGAAATTTTCAATATTCAGATTACTTAGAACTTGCATATACTTTGACCCTGCAACTCAACTTCCAGTATTAGATCTAAAGAATTTTAACACAGGGGCGCCTGGGTGGCTCAGTCCATTGAGCGTCCAACTTCGGCTCAGGTCACGATCTCGCGGTCGGTGGGTTCAAGCCCCGTGTCAGGCTCTGTGCTGACAGCTCAGAGCCTGGAGCCTGCTTTGGATTCTGTGCCTCCCTCTCTCTCTCTCTGCGCCTCCCCTGCTCACACTCTGTCGCTCTCAGAAATAAACATTTTTTAAAAATTTAAAGAATTTTAACACAAAAGATTATGATAAAGGAATAAATACCACCACAGTCATCAAATTACAAGGCAAGACAGCAAAAGAAGGAATAGAAGATCTATAAAACAGACAACAATTACCAAAGTAATTGTATACACTTACCTATCAGTAATTACTTAAATGTAAACAGATTAAATTATCTAATCCAAAAACACAAAGCTATAGTAATCAACAAACTATGATGCAGGTATAACAGACCCATAGAACAGACTGGAAATCCTAGAAATAAAACCACACGTGTGCAGTCAACGAATATTTGCAAAGGGACCCAAGAATAGTCAAGGGGAAAAGATAATTTCTTCAATAAACAATGTTGGAAAATTCGGATGATACTTACAGGCAGAAGAATGAAACTGTACCCGTATCTTATACTACTCACTAAACTTAACTAAAATGGATTAAAGACTTAAAAGTAAAACCTGAAACTGTAAACCACCTGGAAGAAAACTTAGGAGAAAAAGCTCCCTGACATTCGTCTCAGCAATGATTTTTTTGGATGTGACACCAAAAGCACAAGCAAAAAAAGGAAAAATAACAGATTACATCATTCAGCACAACAAACAAAAACACAATGGCAACCTACAGAATGGGAGAAGATACTTGCAAATCATACTTGGTAAAAGGTTATTAGGGACGGAACTCCTACAACTCAACAACAAAAAGCAAATGAGAAAACAAGAACAAACACAAAACCTAAATTAAAAAAAAACGGGCAACAGACACGCACAGATTTGTTTCCAAATGAGACAGACGAATGGACAACAGATCGGTGAAAAGGTGCTTAACCTCAACTCATCATCAGGGAAATCCTGGCACCTAATAAAACACTGTATGCTAACTAACCGGAATTAAAATTAATAACTTTAAAAAATAAAAATAAAACAATGTTCAAAACAAGAAGTCCTGGGTGGTGCCGGGGGCGGGGGGGGGGGTGGTACTCTGACTCTGGTTTCTGCTCAGATCACCATCTCATGGTTCGTGGGGTCAGGCTCTGCATGGTGGGGGTGGTAGGGTGGGGGGAAGAATGCTGCTCTCCCTGGTGGTGTGGGGGGCAGGGGAATCGGGCTCCACGTGCGGAGGGGGGCAGAGAGAGAGAATCCCAAGTAAGTTCAGAGCCTGCTTGGGATTCTCTCTCTTCTCTCTCTGCCCACCCCCCAAAATAAATGAACATTAAAAAAATTTTTTTTTGGTTAAACAGGAAAGTCCTGGCATGATTTGAAAAAAGGGAACACTTGGATACTTTGGTAGGAGTATAATTTGGGAAACAAGTGGAAAACCATCTGGAAGTTCCCCAAAACATACAAGAGAATTACCATTGGATCCATCATCCCACTTTTGGGATACATCTAAAGGAAAAGAGATCATGATCTCTCAAAGATATCTGTACCCTCATGTTCACTGCAGCATTATTTACAATAGGCAAGACATGAAACCAACCTGAGAGTCATCCACTGATAAATGGATGAAGAAATTGTGATATATAGAAAACGTGAAATTATTCAGCTATGTTAAGAAAAAAAAAAAAAGAAAAGGAAGTCCTTCCATTTGTGACAACATGGATGAAACTGGAGGGCGTTATACTAAGTGAAATAAAGTCAGACACTGAAAGACAAATACCTATGATCCCACTTTTCCGTGGGATCTAAAAACAGGGCAGCTCACAGAAACAATAGGTTAATGGGTCCCAGCTGTGGGAGTAGGGGGGCAATGGGTAAAGGTGGTCACAAGGCACCGACTTCCAGTTACAAGATGAGGAAGTTCTGAGAATATAACGTACAGCATGGCAACTATAGTTAATACTATGTTATATACTTGGAAGTTCCTAGGAGATATTAAAGGTTCTCACCCCCAACAAGAAACACATGTGAGGTGATGAATGTGGTAATCATTTTGCAATATAAATCTATATCAAATCATCACACCGTTCACCTTGAACTTATGTAATGTTTCATGTCAATTACATCTCCATAAAGCTGGGAAAATAATCTCTATTTCAAAGCAGCACTTATTTCCCCACTGAGGGAATTAATCCTAAAACTTCTTTAGTGATTAGTTCCCTTTCATTGCACTCTAGGAAAAAAGTAGGACTTATTGGAGAAGAGACAAAGTATAAATACATTACAAGCTACTGCCTGGTTCTAGGCTCTATACAAGTCCTTGACCTAGACAAAGGATTTATTGTTTTGCTGCCAATGTTATAAGTGGAACTTTATGCACAACGAAATTAGTTAATCCTAGCCCATTTGATTCTTGCTCTAAAAAAAAAAAAAAATCAATGGTGAGCTCATTAACAGCCAGAGTCTGAAAAACATTCATATCATTCCCATCCAACCCACTCACTTAATAGTGAAACATCAAGCCCAGAGAAGTTTCTTATGCAAGAAGACACCGTGAATTAGTAAACGACCTGAGAATTGAATAGGTGTGTTCAAAATTTTTTTTCCCCAAGTTTATTTTGGGAGAAAGAGGGAGAGCACACAGGAGGGGCAGAGAGAGAGAATCCCAAGCAGGCTCCGCACGGTCAGCACAGAGCCCAACATGGGGCTCAAACCCGCAAACCGCGAGGTCATGACCCGAGCTGAAACCGAGAGTCATACGCTCAACCGACTGAGCCACCCAGGCAACCCTCTTTAACTTTATTTATTTTGAGAGAGAAAGCATGCACGATCAGGGCAGCAGAGAGAATCCCAAGCAGGCTCTGTGCTGTCAGTGTAGAGTGCACGTGGGCCTCAAGCGCACGAATCGTGAGGTCATGACCTGAGCCGAAATCAAGAGCCGGACCCTTAACCGACTGAGCCACCCAGGCCCCCCTGTGCACTCACATTCTAATCAAATCCATTTTTTCCCCACCATGCCATGTTACCCATATTTCTCACTAATTTGAACCATGCACCAACTTGTGCACAACACAAGGGCAGATGCCTGGTTTTAATAACTTTTACATATTACAGCACAGTACGGGCCACAACGCAGATGTTTGCTAAAACGTTATCTAAAGACATTATTACCGCCAGAGAGCAGTAACTGAAAGAGGCGACGGAAAATCTGAGACGGAAAATCTGAGATTGAGGCCTTCGCTACGTTGCCAGCTGAAGAGGCCGAAATGCGAGAGCCGGTTAACAAGGTGGCCAAAGAAGCAGAAAACGCAGACTCAGGGAACACAAGAGCTCCTAGTTGACCGAGCCCGGGACAGTAAGGACCCAGTTGCTTTTTGCAACCTGCACACGTTGGACTCCTAGAGCCCTAAGCCTCCCAGACTGAGATCACGGCCAATTTAGGTTTTGAAGGGAATTTTCTTTTCACTGGCAAATACTTAACCCACTTAAGGAGTTTCCTAAGAAAATTATAAGTTGCAAAGATTTTTCTTTCAAGGTAAGCAACTCAGGAATTTTCCACCATGATGCCAATGCCACAGGTTGGCATGGTAAGAAAAATGACACTAAGAAAAGTGGTCTTGGAATTTGGGTACTCAAGCAGCCATCACATGAACAAGCTTTAGGCAGATCATGATCAAGTTACCTGTAGCCAGAAAAATAACTGAGGTAGCAGAACCTTCACTAAAGCTCTGTAGGGTCACACAGCTTCCTTTCAGGAGAAATTTGGCCTTGGCCTTGATTGCTTTATAGAGCTTGCTATGGATTAAGTAATGATACGGATATTGCTGCTGATAATATGTTCACATAAGAGGCCTAGATGGTTTATTATTTCAAAGTTCAGTAATTAAGCTCTAATAAAGACATTGAAGGTCATTTCCTAGGTTCCAGGCATTTCCCTCTGTGGAAAATAGATGGTGATTTCCAAAAAAGCCTGAGTTGAGACAGATACGTTGATCTTCCTCAAAATTACACCAAGGAATGTATATCCTCATCTCTTCTACTCCTCATCTTCTATTGCTAGTGGCAAGTTTTCAAAGCATGCCAGTCTCTTGATGCTAAGAAACTGAAGTTTGTGGCAAAGCCTATAAACCATGTTCGCATGAAATTCAAGAATACCTCTGTCAATAAGGTATCCGACAGAAGAAATATGCACCTTTTTCGCCCAGTGTTTTCATTTAATCTCTTTCGAAGTAAACCGTTTCATTAATACAAAAAATAGACCAACATAATACACGTGGTATAAATTACTTGGATAGAGACTCCTGTCATTACATAAACTAATTAAATTTCCAGTGACATAGAATCTGACAGAATGGTGAAACAGGGCTTGCAGCAAACATTCCACAAGCATTGGGCTCAACTGTAGATCATTTGACACTTTGGAAATAAATTCCTTGTTAGGTTGAAAGTGATAAATTCGGTTTATAGTAATTATACACCGACCATATAATTAAAGTGTAATAACATTTCAACTCTTAAAAATGGGTTCTATTTGGGATTTCACATAGTAGCAACTTGAAAATAGCATAAAGGGTGCCTGCGTGGCTCAGTGGGTTAAGTGACTAACCTCGGCTCAGGTCATGATCTCAGTTTGTGAGTTCAAGCCCTGCATCAGACAGCTCAGAGCCTGGAGCCTGCTTCAGATTCTGTGTGTGTGTGTGTGTGTGTGTGTGTGTGTGTGTGTGTGTCTGTGTGTGTCTCAAAAACATTAAAAAAAATTTTAAATAGGATAAAATATAAACTTATCTTTAATCATTTTCTAAAAAAAATTTTTTTTTAACGTTAATTTATTTGAGACAGAGAGAGACAGAGCATGAGCGGGGGAGGGTCAGAGAGAGAGGGAGACACAGAATCGGAAGCAGGCTCCAGGCTCTGAGCTGTCAGCACAGAGCCCGACGTGGGGCTCGAACTCACAGACCATGAGATCATGACCTGAGCCGAAGTCGGACACTTAACCGACCAAGCCACCCAGGCGCCCCTAAAAATTTTTAATTAAGGGGAAAACATGGTTCTGAAGTTAAAATAGATCAATAATGCAATGCAAATCTCAGGTGACTGAATAAGGTATATAAAACAGAGATACATTTTTTAATACTATGAAAATACCTCATTCCTGCCTCAATCACCTATAGATTGCAGAAAGGGGAAGAACTACATAAATAGCAGCTAACCCAAAAATAATTCACACCTTATATTTTGGGAATTCACAACTTTTCAAGTAAAACAGTGAACAGCCATTTAAAGAAAACCCTTAGGAATAATGTCAATTTAATTCGACCTGAGGAACATTTATTGAATACCTACCAGGAGCTAAGGCAGCTCTGGTGGTATAAAAAAAAAAAAAAAAAAAAGATCAAGGTTTCTACCTGGGAGAATGGCAGTAACGAAGGGAAGTCAAATGTGTAAACAAGTTTTAAAAATGTGAAGGCTGCTATACCCTCTGTGCACATAGACCCAGGAGGGCACAGATGAAGAATTAATTCAATGTAGTTTCAGAGTGTCGACGGAAGGTACAGAAGGAAACACTGGCGATCAGACTTCAGCAAGGAGTTCACCAGGTAGGGAAGCACGGACGGAACATTCCCAGAGTACGACATCATGATCAAAGACCTAGGAGAACTCAGCGTGCTTGGCGAAGAGCATGACAGGAGATTAGGACATTGATTCTCCATATGCAGTACAAGAATCAGACCCAGGAGAATCTCCTCTGGAGTTAAATGAAACTAAAATTCTTAGGTCCCACTTCTAAAGATTCGGTTTCAACAGCACTGGGATGCAGCTTGAGAAACTTTTAAGATCTTCTTAGCTTAATTTGTTGCCCAACATTTTTGATTCAGTAGATCTAGATTGGTCCCTGGACCACACTGCAGGGACACTGGCTTAAAGTGTTGGGGATGGGAGGGTAGGGGGACTCGAATTGAGGCTTTAAACCTCGATCGTGGCAAAAATGTGGAAGACGTCCTATTTCACGGGAAGGAGTTTGGTCATTTGTAGACAACAGGAAGTTATGAAAAACACAGCGGCTTAAAAGAACAACCAGCTATTTAATTCAATTCTGCAGCCTGGCTTAGCTGGATGTTTCTTCGGATCTTGGCCAGGCTGCCTCGTGGATCTGTGGCCAGATGTGGGTCACGTAAGCAGTTTTGCCGATCTGTGCTTTCTCTCCAGTCTCTGGTGCTACAATTAGGGCAAATGGGCTGACTCAGCTCTGCCTCGTGTGGTCTCACATCGCCTAGGAGGCTAGCCGAACCTTGTTCGTGTGACAAGAACAGGATTCCAGAAGAAAGAGTAGAAGCACTTGAGGACACTTGAGACCTAGGGCTTGTAACTGACACAGCATTAAATCTGCCACATTCTATTCATCAAAATAAGCCACAAGTCCACCCCACATCTAAGGAGTAGGATTACCTCTTGATGGATGTGAAGAGAAACGGAATTTGCCACTCCAAAATAAGCCTCTTTGGCCTAAGGATTATCTTGCCTTTTTTTTTTTTTTTTTTTAAAGTTGTTTAAGTTGTTTTATTTTTTTGAGAGATGGCGCAAGCACGAGCAGGGGAGGGGCAGAGAGAGAGGTAGAACGAGGATCCAAGCAGGCTCCACACGGTCAGCTCAGAGCCCGACTCGGGGCTCGATCTTATGAACCATGAGATCATGACCTGAGCTGAAATCATGAGTCAGACACTTAACCAACTGAGCCACTCTGGCGCCCCAGGAGCTGATTTTTTTTTTTTTTAACGTTTATTTTTGAGACAGAGAGAGACCGAGCATGAGCGGGGGAGGAGCAGAGAGAGAGGGAGACACAGAATCCGAAGCAGGCTCCAGGCTCCGAGCCATCAGCCCAGAGCCCAACGCGGGGCTCGAACTCATGGACCGTGAGATCATGACCTGAGCCGAAGTCGGACGCTTCACGGACCGAGCCACCCAGGCGTCCCAGAGCTCGTTATGTTTAAGAAACAGCAGACACAGGGGCGCCTGGGTGGCTCAGTCCGTTGAGCATCCGTTGAGTCCGTTGAGTTTCCTCCTCTGTACCAGGAAAAGAAAGATGACTCTAATCTCTAGAAAGTCTTATCAATAGACAAGGCCCCCAAAGTTCAATCTGTATAAGGATCTTCCCCTTGTTTACCATGCTTTTCCCGATAACCTTTAACCGAAGAGGGTACTGAAGATGGCGGCTTGGGCCATTTTGGGGAACTGCTCAGTTTTCCAGAGTCTGTCTCCCCCACTGATACAGGAGGTATACATGTTATTAGACTTCTGTTTCCCTCCTAATTAACCCACCTTTTACCACAGGGGATTCTCAGCCAAGAGTCCTGAAGGAGAATTAGTTTCCTCCCCCACAGGTGAAGTTTTAAAGTCATGTTGTAAAGAGGCCTGGGTAAAGGGAAGCCACTGATTAGGGCTCATCATTGCCCATCAATTCACCACTGAAGTTACCTCCTGTCCTTGTTTCTCTTTATTTTCACGAGTAAAGCACCTTGCAGAGCCTGTGGCACAAGATAGTAATTTAGTGGATGGCTACCACTCTTTCCTCCCCATTTTACACAGAATAGACACGTTAGCACAGCAACGTTTCAGGAAGATTCCATCGACAGTGCCACTGCAAAATCAGAAGTAGTGGGGGGCCTCGGTGGCTGAGTCGGTTAAGTGTCCAACTGGGGTCATGATCTCATGGTTCATGGGTTCGAGCCCGGCATCTGGCTCTGCGCTGACAGCACAGAGCCTGCTTGTGATTCTCTTTCTCTCTGTCTCTCTGCCCTTCACACACACACACACACACACACACACACACACTCTCTCTCTTTCAAAAATAAACAAAAACCAAACAAAAAAAAAAGAAAAAAACTGGAAGTAGTGAAGACCAGAGCCAGAAAAATTATCTCCACACTTTAGCACCATCTATGAAAAGGAGAAGAATGCAGACTGAAGCAGTGTCAATGGAAAAAGAATGGAATTGACAACTATTCTGTAGGTATATTCAACTGGCCAGCACAGCAGAGTGGCGGAGACGATGAACTCTGGACTGTGAATACAAACCCTGGATCCAGGAAGATCTAGGTTTATGTGCAAACCCTGCCATCTTGTATTATTCACAGAAATCACCGCCATCGGGCCAGTGTGGATCCAGAATATGGGTGCATGCCCCCTGTATCGCTGCCTCGGAAAGCACATGCAGCCAGACGTACACATTGGTCTCCCGGCAGCCTACTAGAGGACAGAATGTTAACGGTGGCAACTAGGGAAAGACCACACAAAGGAAGAACAGCTACCCTACCACACACGTTTACAAAAACGGAATCCCACTATACGTACTGTTGTGTCAACTTTCTACTGTGTACCATGAACACGTCAACGTCGATACAAATACTTCTACCCAATCACTTTTTATAGCTGTGTGAAAAGTCCACAAACTTGCACCATTATTTAAGTAACCCCTATTTGGGAAAAACCTTATTCGCTCCATTTTTTTTTTTTTTTTTTTTTTACACCACTGTCTCCCATTACAGAGAATACCAAGCACACCTGATCGTCCACGACAAATATTTAGGAGCAACATTCCCGAGTCAGAGAGTGTGGACAACTGCAAGCTTCCTAAAGATCAGCTATATATTGCTACGGAATGAATCATCATGAGCGTAATGACTTAAAACACATATTTGTTACCTCACAGTTTGAGTTTGGCAGGAGTCTTCATCGGGGGGGAGCTACGTTCTCTGCTTCAGGCTCACCAGCTACGAGGACCATCTCAGCTGGGCTGCATTCTTATCTGGAAGTGCAATGAAGAATCCATCTGTAAGCACTCTCAGACTGGCGGCCAGGTTCATTTCTATATGGCTAGAGGTCCTCTCGGCCCTCAGCTCCTAAGGTCTCCCGACAGTTCCCTGCCACACGGCCATTTTCACAAGCAGTTAACAACATGGCGTCTTCTTTGGTCAAGGTCAACGGTAGGACAAAATAGAGTCCGTTTGCAAGAGTCTTCTGTAACGCTATGCAATCGCAGGAAAAACATCCCATCATCCTTACCACATTCTCTTGGCTAGAAGCAAGCACAAGTCCCACTCAAACTCTAATGAGAGGTTTTCTGCAAGGGTGTGCACACCAGGACGGCCATCACTGGAGTTCATCTTAAAGTCTGTTTACCCCCTAGGTGTCATTTGTTTTACGTTTTACAATTTTCACACAAACTAATCATGGTTTCCATTTGTGACTTGGTGTCCACGCATTTCGCCTTAATTTAAATAGGTTTTAATGGGAAACGCGGTCAACATTAAATGCTGCTCACAAATCAGTAACCTAGAAAGCCCACAGCTCTAGCAGCAATTAACCATAAATTGCCTAGAGCTCTTGCTGGGCTGAATTTCAAATGACCAGACATCAAAATAATATCAAGAGAAGTAGTAGTTCACGTTGAGGAGAACGCGTGCTGGAGTTGGAATATGGACTGTGCCGTTTACAAGCTAGGAAACTTTGTGGCCAGCTACTTAGCCTGCCGGAGTCTCAGCATTCATAACTGTAAAATTTGGACTATGTTAATTAATGCTTAAACTTCCCGAGCACTTTCTATGTGCCGCATTCTTTCTAAGCACTTTCATAGGAATTAACTCATTTAATTCTCACAGCAACCTTATGAAATAGATATTCTGAAATTATCCTAGGGCACAGGGAAAATTAAAGGAGTTCATTTAAGTAAGGTCACAGAACATAAGCAGCAGTAAGTGTTGTTCTTGGGATACTTGCAGTGCCGCGATCACGTCGGTGCTCTGGGTGATACAAAGGTGGTAATATAAGGCTTAACCCTAAGAAAACTGAGAGAAGATATTCACAGGAAAATAGCAAAGTCGGTATGGGGGACAGTTCATTCGGCAGCATTGTTAAGTGGCACCTGTTCTGGCTAAGTCCACAGCAGCCGCGAACTTCTGGAAACGGCGAGCCACAAATCTGTTTCAAAGAACGGGTAGGCAGGGGCACCTGAGTGGCTCAGTTGATTAAGCATCCGACTTCGGCTCCGGTCACGATCTCACGGTTCATGGGTTCGAGCCCCACCTTGGGCTCTGTGCTGACAGCTCAGAGCCTGGAGCCTGCTTCGGATTCTGTGCCTCCCTCTCTCTGTACCTCCCCTGCTCACGCTCGGTCTCTATCAAAAATAAATACTAAACATTAAAAAATAATGGGTAGAAAAAAAAAAAATAATGGGTAGGATTGGGTTCTAGAGAAAAGTAGGAGTGGGAAATTACAAATGAATGCAACAGCTGGTTCAAAGGCCAAAAAAAACAAGCCAAGGGTACTTTCGGACAGATTAAATACAACTGTGCTCTGTAGACAGCCAGGTATCCAGGAAGGAACGAGGTGAGGCTGGACACGAACGTTGACATTAGAATATGTGTGGCCTCCTTCGACTGCATTCACCTGTAAATATCCACTCACCCAGGGATCTTTCTCGGATTTACTCAGTGAACAAAACGACGATTTTTCATAAGGTAGACTGTGTATTTCAAGAAGAACACAAAATTCAATGCTAAACCTACCTTCCATAGGAGGAAAGAAACAACAGAATGCCTTCAAGCCTTCACTGCCTCATTTACTATTCATCTATCCCTCAAGACTCAACTCCGACAAGATGCCTCCCCAGACATTTACAAACTCCTGGAATATCTACTATCCTTTATCACGTGAACACACAGTACCGATGGGACTCAGGGCAGGCCTCCCCCAAAAGAGGCCACATTCGTTATTTTGAATCCGTTACTTAACAGCCAGTGCAACAGGGAACACTCTGACCCTCTTTAGAGCCCCTGAATGCCGGAAATTCCACACGGGAAGGACACTCTCCCTGCACCCGGAATGGAGAAGACATCCTTATAGCCAGACAGGGGAGTTCAGGGCCAAGAAGGCTATATAAAGCAGGATTTCTTCATTCATTTGCTACCGTTTTGTGCCAGTCTCAGCCTATTGATACTAATGCTATCTGCCAGAAATGCCTGGGGACACCCACCTCGGAACCAGTGACCCTCCCACAGACATCTCCCCTTTGCAAACCATTGCTACAACTGGACCAACCTTTGTGATTTTTTTTTTTTATGTTTGTTTGTATTTGAGAGAGGGAGAGAGAGAGCATGAGCGGGGAAGGGGCAGACAGAGGGGGGAGTCAGAGAATCTGAAGCGGTCTCTGTACTGATGCAGTGAGGCCGACGTGGGGCTTGAACCCACAAACCATGAGATCGTGACCTCAGCTGAAGTCGAATGCTCAACCAACTGAGCCACCCAGGCGTCCCTCTTTTTTTTGGGGGGGGGGGGGTAGCGAGAGGGCAGAAAAAGAGGAGGAGCAGAAAGAGAGGGGGAGGGGGGGAGGGGGAGGGGGGAGAGGGGGAGAGAGAGAGGAGAGGGAGAGGGAGAGGGAGAGAGAGAGAGAGAGAGAGAGAGAGAGAATTGCAAGCAGGCTCCACACTGTCAGCACAAGAGCCTGACACGGACCTCGAACACGAGTCGTGAGATCACGACCTGAGCCAAAATCAAGAGTCAGAAGCTTAACCAAGGGAGCCACCCACGCGCCCCTCAACCCTTTTGATTACAACGTGTCCTTCAGCAACAACCATCAGGAAATGTGAAAAACAGAAGTTTCTTACTTACAAGACCTGAAAACTACACAGCACACCTACGGCCACACGGCAAGATCACAGGCAAAGAGAGGCATGTGAGCCTGGGGTCTGGCTTCTATTGAAGGTGGGGGCCTAGGGTTTCAGGGCCCCCCTCTTTATTGGTGAATGTAAAACACGGGAAGAACAAGAGACTGGCAGTCCAAATCGTTAGTTACTGACATCAACCAAGAGCCCTAAAGCAAAGGAGCCTGGGTCGGTGGAGGCAGCCGCACTCTTGATCTAGTTTTGTGCCTGGCAGTGTGTTTCCTGGGGACCGCCGTCCTTGAAGTGGACACCTGGGCATGAAAGCTGAAGTCAGGCACTTGCATTTACCAAAAAACAAAACAAAACAAAAAAACCTATCAGGGCTTTACACTTGCAGCTACCCCAAGCCCAAATCCCTTCTGCCAATTCTTCACAAATATTTGTTTCTTTGCTTAAAGATGTAAAATGCTGCCTCCTTTGGTCTCCTCTGAGCCCCTGTTTCTGTGGGCTCCCACATATGTGCAATTAAATTGGTTTGATTTCCTTCTCCCATTAATCTGTCTTCTGTCAACTAAACAGTTAGACCAGCTCATCAAGAGCCAAGAAAAGTTTTCCTCCCCTATAGTACACTGCATGATTAAGTAACTATCAAGTGTACAAATCAGGACCTTTTTTTTTTTTTTTTTTTTTTTTTTTTTTTTTAAGAGAGCGAGCAAAAAGCAGGGGAAAGGGGCAGAGGGAGAGGGAGAGAATCTTAAGTAGGTTCCGTGCTCAGCACAGAGCCCGACACGGGGCTGCATCCCACAACCCTGGGATCATGACCTGAGCTGAAATCAAGAGTCGGCGGCTCAACCGAGCCACCCAGGCACCCCTAAATTACAACTTTCGATACGAGAACAGGCTGCTGGCTGAGCAGAGACCAGGATTTACAGCAGGAAATGACACTACTGCTTATTGAGCCCCTAGTACATTCCTGGCATGGCGCTAAATATGTTCACACATCGTGCATTTAATCTTCAGCACTACCAGGTGCCGTAAGCCTAACTTCAGAACCCAGTTTCCCTGCTATGATGACTCCAACGGTTAATGCTGAGAAAATACATTTTTTTGCTGACTTATCTAGAATTAGGAGTACAAAAATTAGACCGTACGACTCCTGGCTTTGTACCACAGCAACATACACAACGGCGCTCGATTCAGGAAAGCCCGGTGGTTTTAAAGGAGGTATAAAAACCTAGGTGCCAGACAAGACCAATCACAAATACTGCAGCTAATGAATCTCTCCTATAGCCAGCCACTCTTCTAGGCCCATCTATTAATTCGTTTAATCCTCACAACTATGGGAGGTCAAGTACTATGATAAACTTCATTTCATGCATGCAAATACTGGTCTTCTGTCCAACGAAAAAGTTTCACTCCATCTCAGTCTATTTCCCTTCCTTGTGAATTTTGCCAGGATATTCCTCCCCATCCTCCACACCTAGCCCATTGGGTCCCAAGAGTCAAATTATAGAAAGAAATGTTTTACCATCAGTACTTTTTTAAGTTTGTTTATTCGGAGGGGGAGGGAGCAGGAGAGGGAGGGAGAGTGTGTGTGTGTGTGTGTGTGTGTGTGTGTGTGTGTGTGTGTCTGTCTGTCTGTCTCACCAGGGGAGGGGAAGGGCAGAGACGAAATCCCAAGCAGGCTCCACACCCCCCAGCACAGAGCCTGATGCAGGGCTCGATCTCACCAACTGGGAGAGATCACAACCTGAGCTGAAACCAGAAGTCAGACACTTCACCGACTGGGCCACCCAGGCGCCCATCAGTACTTTTTATGTGTAACATACACACACCTTCTGCAGGTCAAAGTTGCTCAAATCACATGGATAATAACTACCTTCAAAATATTAGGAAGATCACCTAACTCTGCACCTGAGTCTATAAATCCAAAAAAGATCTGTGCAATTCTGCTTGACCCACAAGGAGGGAGATCACGAGTGTAAAGTTAGATTTTGACTACCAAAGCATTTAAAGCAATGTAAAGTCCTCAACACGTATAAGGATTAATCAACAGGAATCTTGCTAAATGGAACATCTCGTTTCTCCCGGGCACCTTTGTTTTTTCGTAAGATCTAGGTTTACCTCAAAACGATAGCCCTGTCTGTTTTGTTCTTTTTACTGCCATTATACTGGAGGAAAGTTTCTCTCCTCTCCTTTATCTGGGTCTCTCAGCTTCTCTGATCCTTGGTAATAATTAGTTTTATTTTTGGTGCCGTTCACATTCACTGAAACCGGCAGCCACAGAAAAGCTGGCAAGGCCAGGGGAGCGTGGGAGCGGAGAGACTACGAATTCATGTTCATATTGCAGCACAGCAAGCAGCAGGAATCCAAGAGGTCACGGGAAGGACTTGAAGCCAAAGTCTTCCAGGACACAGCCTCTTGGTGCTCAAGGCCCCTGAGGATGCTCGGCTTGTGAATCTAGAAAAGCCGCACCCGCATGCATTCACCTCTGGAATGAACGGTC
The DNA here is from genome assembly GCF_046562875.1 of Panthera onca. Taxonomy (NCBI): domain Eukaryota; kingdom Metazoa; phylum Chordata; class Mammalia; order Carnivora; family Felidae; genus Panthera; species Panthera onca. The sequence continues at coordinate 9,627,956 of NC_138357.1, read as the reverse complement.
CCCGTCGCTATGCTTGAGATTCCCGAATGTTTTCCTGTGTCCTTCAGATCTTGATGGACCTTCTGTATTAAGACACCAGGTTGTCAAGATGCCAACCATCCTTCTTCGGAGCTTATCAACAGGTGATGAGAGAGACACTGCTAAAAATAGCAGTCAACAGAAGCCCAGGAATTACAAACAACACTGGACCCTCCATCATGTGTTTTCCTTACTCAAGACAGCTATACCGACTCTGACAGATCACTTAGAGACTCTTGGGATTGGAGAGTGACGAACTCTGTATTGCTTCTAAAGTAGATGCAAGAGTTTCCTTCTGGGGGTTCAGTGGCTTTAAGTGGATTGAAAATACGTAGGATTCGAAGTTCAGTAAGTGGGTGCCGATTTTAAAGATATGAAAACTGAGGCTCAGGTTAAGAACCTTCCTCAATGGTACACAGCTAACGTGAAGGTCATAACTTTCATGAAGACCTGTCTTCGATTCCAAAGCTCTGGTCTCTTTTACCAAAGCAGTCTACAGAAAAATAGGAACGTGTCCCAAAGACAGCAATAAAAATAACCGAAGGGGTGGATAATGGGCTCCGTGAGGAGTTCTTAAAGAATCTGATGGTATGCCGGACTATGAAAAGTTAATATAGGATGATGTACGCTTCTGTAGATTCCCAGTAACTAAAACAGAGGATGTTGTTTTAAGGTGTAAGGGGGGGGGGGGGAACTGAACATTTCAAGATCTAATAAAAACATGCTATGTAAGCACAGAAGCCCTGGGGAAAGGAACCACTTCTACCGTTTATTCCTAGAGTACTTGAAGCAAAATATGGACAGATCCCTCTTAAAGCTGCCCAAAGAGATATAGCCGGAGCCGATGTGCTGTCTATGGTCCTTTCTGTTTTACGATCCCATGATTCCATTAGCTAATATTTTGCAAATTAAAAAAAGTCCGCAGTGGTTCATGAGAGCTCCATTTGTGCCTGACAGTAGGGTAGGCAGTACGCAGCATAAAATTGCTTGCCTGTTACATGCAGTTAACATTAACACAGTATAATGAAATAGGATATGTTGATCCTCTTTTGATTTAGGAGCTCTAGAAAGGAAATAAGGTGTGCTCAAGGAGCGCTGGGGAAACGATTTGTCTCCCAAATGTCAGATAGTTAAGAAAGAGCCCATTCAGACACACTCATTTATATAAGCCTTGTTATTCCATGCCTCACATCCCAAGTCAGAGATGAATGGCGTAATGGTTTAACGAACCAAGATTTCCCTCAAATCATAGGTCACAGGGAGTTAAAGACATTAAAACTACTCATTACTTACAAATACCTTCTTCCATAACACCACCTTAATAGTATTCTCCTCTAGACAACTCTATCAGAGTGTGTTCGTTTATAGATGAACTTACCTCCCTGCTTACTCTGTCCATCTCATCTGTTGAGAGGATGCCTTTTGCCTTTCATAGTTCAGAGCTCAATCTTCAAACTAAGCTGCTCCCTGCTCTAGCGTTTCTCTTTCCTATAAAGCCTGTAAAACTAATGAACACCTTCACAGGCCATGGAATAGGAGACGCAGTGATTGTGTGAGGGCCACATACATCATCTGTACAGGAAGGAAACAGCAAGTCAAAGGCTCGACTCAACTAAAATAGTGGCAAATCTTAACGCTCGTTTAGGTTTCATAACATAAATGTATTTGGAAAGACCATGAGAAGCATGTGGGAAAACATACGGTGTAAGGACTCTGAGCAATTAAGGTGACGAGCTAAATGAGGCTGCCTGCACCCCCATTCCAGTATCTGGTGGACCAGGCAGTGGAATAGGGAGTCAAGGAAGCATGCCCCAGCACTAGAGGTTTAAAAAAAAAAAAAAACTAAACAGTGGCATTGACCTGTCTCGTACTGAACGATTCCTGCTAAGCGACATTCACAAAGGGTCACTTTAACACTGACAAAATCCAAATAATCACAGAATACGGAACTATAAAGCATAAAGGAAAGCAGATAGGTGATCTACACTGAGAAATCAGGCGTGGATGGATTGCTTGAGAAGAGAATGAAGTGAGCAGGGAGAGGGACCTAGGAAGCCGCCCTGAGGAAATTCACTAGGAAAGAATTAGAAAAACGATGCTGTAGCACTGAGGAGGAATAAGAGCATGCTTGTGAAAAACACTTATTCCTGAAAACGAAATCACGTGAGTCATTAACACCTTTCATCAAAACAAGCAAACCCTCTCTGCGGGAAACCAAAATACCAGCACATAAGCTTCAGCAGCAGCAGAACAAAGAACAAAACAATTACTGCAGAAACTCCATCTAGCGGCCCGCGCGAGGTTTCTCAACAGGTTTCTGTAGAAGACACTAGAACAATCATAACAGAAGCGGTATGCAAACATTGCAAGAGAGCTTTCTTGAATGAAGACTTCAGCGTTACAAATTCAAAGGGCAAAATCAAAACAGATGAACACCTACACATAGCATGGCTCAATTTGTGAATTTTAAGTATAACGAGGCTTCTAGTCACCTAGTAAAAATAATAATAAAAAAACAAAAAACGATTACCTCCAAAGAGACGCAAAGTTGGCTCCAGGCTTCCTACAGCCTGATCACGTATGCACACACGTGTATTGCATTAACAAGTCTGCTGCTACCGCCACCACCAAAAATACGTCCACAGTCGCAAACACTCCAGATTTTCTGCCAACTTCTGTGGGAGTTATTTCTTAATCTTTGTTGCCAGATTCACTCCTACAATCTACTCTTCAAATGCTAGTTTCTGTAGGGGCGCCTGGGTGGCTTAGTCGGTTAAGCCTCCGACTCTTGATTTTTGGCTCAGGTCATGATCACGTGGTTCATGGGCTCAAGCCCCACATCAGGCTCTGCACGGACAGTGTGGAGCCTGCTTGGGATTCTCTCCCTCCCTCTTTCTCTGCCCTTCCCCTGCTCCCGCTCTCTCGAAATGAACAAACTTAAGAAAAATGCCAGTTGGTCTAGAGTTTCACACCGAGGTCCTCTGCCCACACTACACTTTCCAAGCATGAGCGCGTCCATTCCGCTGGTTGCGGGGACAGTGTATATATAAGTCCTAAATCAACCCAACTACCCATCAGACACCCTTCTATGCACATCCTGTGGGTTTCTCAAATAGTATTACTGTTTTACTTCCACTAGCCCTTGGTGTATTCTTCTGGATGTGCAGCTTTCTCCATTTATTATTTTTCCATATGTAAATCAGTACACCCATTAAATACCCTGAAACTTGTCACTTAATATGCAAAACACCTTATAATGACCTTAAATATTATACGGCCTGCTTTGAAAATTTACTAAATACATCTATAAGCCTATGTAACACATGTAGACTTTAAATAGGGTGGAAGGAAGAAAAATGGGAAAACGTTTGCCCCACAGGAAAATAAACTACGATTTAATCCCGAATGGATTATTAAAGAGTGATCAAAAGTGAACGAAGTGTCACCTCATCTAACATGAAAACCCTTAGCAAAAGGATAGAGGGTATTAGCAGCATGGTACGGAAGAAAAAAATGTGAGTCCCAGCACAAGTCTCCATTTAGAAAGTAAAAACTGTCATTATAGAATATACGATTGAACACATTCTGCCTATATATGTGTATGTATATGCACATGCACGTAAACACTGTAAATAGGTTGATCTAAAGGCACAGGCAGGAGGATAGGATAGGGCACACAATACGAGATGTTATGATCAAAATTCTTCTGCCTCTTATGTTGAATGAGGGCTTCATAAGTATTTATTCATATGCAATTCATAGATCGAACCATGCACACATGGGTCAATGAGAATTTTTCAGGAAGTAATGATTTAACTCTGCACACCTCAGGTCCAAAAATAAAATCAGTCCACTAAGAAGTACCACTAGGGGGGCACCTGGACGGCTCAGTCAGTTAAGCGTCTTCAGACTCTTGATGCCAGCTCAGGTCACAATCTCACGGTTCAGGAGTTCGAGCCCCGCGTCAGGCTCTGCACTGTCAGTGCAGAGCCTTCTTGGGATTCTCTCTCCCTGCCCTTCTCTTGCTGTCTCTCAAAAATAATTTTTTTTCAAGTATTACTAGGACCTTTGAAGTACCCAACTAGATCACATAACCTTCCTTCCTTAGTTATCCTAGATTTTGTGTTAATTGCTCTAAATGTTCTGTATTGCTAAAATATTTCTTAGTTGTTTTACTTTTCTAGAAACTATGCCATACTAAATATATTCTTGCATTTCTTAATTTTCCCCTCAATATTTTCAGATACATTCATACTGATGCATTAAGCTATATAGTTCATTGTCTGTTATGTAAGCATCCCACACAAGTACTTACCCATTCTAGTTATTACTAAACATCTGTCTCGTTTCACGTCGCATGCTTTTACAAATAACTTGTTTTGAACATTCTCTATGGGTCTCTGGAAGCACCTGCACAAGGGCTTTTTGGGAAATTTTATATTATATACATACATGTATGTATATGCACACGTGCACACACGGAATCCAGAGCACATAGAATGTGCTCGTCTTCAATACGTAACACCAAAGAATTTTCCAAAGTTGTATCAATTCATATTGTCACCAGCCATTTGAGTCATGATGTTCCACATCCCTTGGCTTTTGTTATGGAGACACTGAAAGTCTGTGTATATTCTGGATATTTATCCCGTATCAGTTTTGTGTTGTATAGATCTTCTCCAAGTTTGTGGTTTAGTTTTAGTTCTCCAAGTTTGTGGTGGCTTTTAGATAAATAGAAATTCTTTATCTAGACGTAACCAAATTTACGAGACGTTGGAGTTTCTTGCCTTGAAATCTTTCCGTGAACCAAGAGCAGGAGTAAACAAACTACAGCCCAATGGCCAAACTTTGGGATTCTGCATTACTATGGCCAAAGAATGTTTTACATTTTTAAAAACCTAGAAGATAGATTTTATAATGTGTACATTTTATGATTTTATTCTTAAACTCTTTATTTTGAGAGCGGGTGAGAGCACACGGGAAGGGCAGAGAGAGGGAGCCGTCAGCACAGAGCTTGATGTGGGACTCGAACTCACGAACTGCAAGATCATGACCGGAGCCAAAAATCAAGAGTCAGATGCTTTAACCGACCGAACCACCCAGGCACCCCTGTTCTTAAACTCTTAAGTGAGGTAACATGTGCCTGTGAACTCAATAGCCAACTCTGTGACAGACACATCTGGTAAGTGCTGACCACATGGATGTCACATTAAGTATGTGGCACCCTGAAATCCTTACCTTCTAATTGCCCTGAATTTGGTCCCTACATTGGAAACTTTAGTATTATTAAGCAACTCAATGAAGGAAGCAGAGGTACTGTAAACAAATTACATAGATTTCCTTTCTACTTTCTAAATGTAATCCCTTATGCTGGATTGATAGGTCCTAACTGGATATAATCTGGCCTTCATTTCTTCTCAACGCACAGTGGTCCTAGCGATTTTAAGGAACACAGAGGATATGGAAAAGCAAGGTTCACCTTTAGCTTCACCGCTGTGTGACCCTGAACAAATCACTTTACTTTCTCAACCAGCTTCATCATCGGTCAAATGAGATAATTAAACCCTTTTCATGAGGTTATAATTACCTATGTGAAAATCGGAGTGCCTGACTCCTAGCACCTACTTGAGAACAGACAGAGTCACCTCTTCAGATGCAGCTATTTCATTAATTCCATTCACCACGACTCATTTGTAACCTCAACATGTTTAGAAGGAGGGCATTTGTCATGAGCACTGGGTGTTGCACGTAAGGGACGAATCACTAAATTCTACCCCCGAAATACACACACACACACACACACACACACACACACGTGCACAAAGGTGGCAGGTTTCATTCTTTAGGAGACTCCGTTAAAGGAATCAACAAAAATCAAATTACATTTAATTCACATTTCAAATCAGGATATCACAAGCACTCTCCACAGGGTTTAAAAGTGGTCTTCGCCAGAATCGCGTGGTAACGGAGTCCTAGATGGTATAGTGATCGCCAGACAGCATTATTCATGTTCGTGACAATTGCAGAGCAACAGCCTGGTGAAGGCCACTTGCATTACTAACAGTTGTAAGACTCCTTATTTTAAAAGCATTCAATCAACAAAACCTGCCTTTGCACTAACCATTTCCCATCACAAATCTCTCTTGACAGACTATAATGCATCTCTCATTATGATGTTCTGTCCTACCCAGCTTGCAGTTCAGCCATCCCCAACTACTTTACTTCAGATTAAAAATATACTACCTCTATTTTACTGACCTTCAGAGATCAGAAAACAAACCTAATTCTAGTCCACATAGAACATCAAGTTATATAATACAATTTATCAGAAGACTACATGCTGTTAAAAAAGTTAGCTTGGAAAACAAATAAAAAGCTTGGTCTGAGCTTACTTTTAAGTAGTTGTTATAATGCTTGCATGCGAAGTTTTATTCAGTTTTTTTTTTTTTTTTTTCTTTTGGAAAGAGCTGGAACCTGTGAACTACTTCCCCAGACAGGTTTGGGCAATCACCACCTAACATAAGCAAAGCTATTCGAACATCTCCATTGTGGAATCTACTTTGCTGCCTATAGGCCGCTATACATAGCACTTTCAATTAGGGAACCTGGCCTCTTCTCTCATTGCCCCACAGGACATGATCTAATTTTAAACTCCAATCTTCATTAGTACACCATAGTCTCAACCCTTAATCTCCTGCCTAATTTAATTCTGTTCATCTACTCATTTGACCTCTATAAAATTAACTTTAAGGTTTTTTGCACAGTTGTAAATATCTCGCCTGGATACGTGTCATGGAGGTTAAAGCTGGAGGACAAGATGATGGAATTAGGGGCTATTAGCCCAACAAGTCACAAACCTCCCAGCCTCTGGCCCTCGGGTCACTATTTCTCTACCTGGATCAGCCTTCTTTTCCTCTTCCCCTGCAAAACGTAAACATCTCTCCATCTCCAGCCATCTCTGACATTCCCATGGCGATTAGCTTATGTAGGTGGTTTTCCTTTATCCCCCACAAAAATCCTTCAAAGCAGAGACCAGTCATTTCTTTTCTTCTCCTACAGTTTGCACAGTAGGAAGAGGGGGTGGGGGCTACTGTGTTACATAAGAATTTGCTTAAAATAGAACGTGCTGTGAATCGGGAAGTAAATCTAAGAAAGAAGCACACCTCATTGGACTCCCAGTACCTAATGCCTTTCGCTTTCGTCCGCACGCTGCCTTCGTCCTCCACTTTGGCACGCGATGCTTCTACCATTTATCCTTAATCCTAAAGGTTCCATGCTCCCTGAGTCTTCTTTCCTGAACTGTTCTCTCCTTTGCCCTTAGGAATTTCATCAACTGATTTTGTTTTGTTTTTTTGAGTCAAATGGGAGCTCAAAGCCCAGTTCTGCTCTTTACCAGCCATGTGATCATAGACAACCTACTTACTAGTCCTTTTCCTTTCACGGACCATCAAAAGGTTTTACACTTACCTAATGCCACAGTTGTAACTTCCTCAAAACCATGGATCCATTTAAGTCCCCTACACCTAGCAGAATATTCAGTACAGTTAGGCAATCAGAAAAGGTTTACTGAGCAAGTAAATCCCTTCAGGGTGCCACGAGGGATTCATTCATTCACTCACTCTGGGGACACTGTGTGTAAAGAAAAAAAAAAAAAAAAGGTATTTACAAAATACTGACCGCATTTTCAAGTGAGATGGTCGTAGGTTCAGATTTTGGTTCGGTTACTTATCCCATGTGCCATTTTTTTTTAAGTCATCTCTAACCCCTCAACATGGGTCTTGAGCTCACGACCCCAGATCAAGAGCAGCATGATCTACGGACTGAGCCAGCCAGGTGCCCTCCCTCCCCCGTGCCATTTCATACCGAGTTTTTTACGTGTCCAATTTTCCACTCGACTATAAACTCCTTAAGACAAAGAGTATGCATTATTCATCTTTAAGTTATTCCCCTTTAAAGGTTATCATGATGACTCACAAATCTTAATTCCATAAAAGGGTGCTTAATGAAAAGCTAGTGCAAAAGCAATGTAACAAGAATAAACTGCTCTTATAAACAAGACATTTTCATGCTTTCTGTGCTGGAAGGCTCCTCAAACTCCCCACTCTAAGTCCCAGCAGTTAGAGATGGCCTCTAAGGAAGGGGTGATTAGAAAAGATCCTTTACAAAGAGTGTATTCAGGCTTATGGAAACCAACAAGGGATCTTGAGGCACCCAACGCCAGCATTTTTGAGAAGATACTGCCCCTCTTAGGCCTAAAGGGGACAGAAGAAAAAGTCACAGCTGTAATCTTGAGAAAACTACAGCTGAAAAGCAAACTACCCTAGAAGAACCGGATCTTAGGTTAGGAATGAAGTCAGTAAATAAACTGTGGGCAAAAAGGAAGTGCTAGACGAATAACGTCCAACTTCTCAGTCCCTCTGACCAACGATCTCCTGCCAGAGTCTCTAACCGGCCAAACACTGATGACAATAAGGGAGCCAAGTGGATGCAGTCTATAAAGGTCAGCCTCTCAGGGTAGACAACGGGATTAAGAAGCATAACGAGCGAACCAGAAAAGTCAAGTAGAAAATATTTAGCACATTGCGTCGTACCCTAGCTCCATGACCAACACTACCAACCGTTTAGCGGCCCAAGCCACGGTTCGGGCTCTTATAAATACTTGGGCTTCCCCATCATTCCCCCACAGAGGATTCAAAGGAAACTCCCATTCATTTTACTTTCAAAATCACCCCTGAATCGGCCCACTTCGCTCCATCCCCGCTGCCACCTTGGCTCAAGCTACCCTCGTACCTTGGCTTCACGGCTCCGTCGGCCTCTTAAACTAAATTGCCTGCTCCTGCTCTGGTCTCCGAGATGTTCTCCAGGGAATGAGAATTGGTAACAGGGAAGACTGAAGAGGTGGGTCTTGAGGGGCCTTGTAAATCGAAGGCCTGTGGCGGTGATCCGGAGACCGTGGTCAACGCCCTCTTTGTAGTAGTAGCAGTAAGGACTGCCGGTTCACAAGCTCCTCAGGAGACTCCTGGGTGAAACCTGAAACCAGCCCCTATACAGACTAAGGGAGAGATCGAAGCAAGAGGCAGCCACTCCACGTGGGTAGGCAGCACGTTTAATAAGCAAGGAAATGAGCTGACAAGGTGTGTCTTGGGTGGCTGCGACACAAGTAGATCTCAGCACCCGCCTGCCAAATCTTAAGGGTTTTTCTAGAGGCCTCAGCTGGGTTCACGTCTCTTCTCGAGACGGCCTCAATCCCACAGCACTACCATAAGGCTACGTCCTTGGGACAGCTTCTGGGAAGGCCAGCACACTGCACATTCCCAAGACAGATGAGGGGGTGACGAGCCTCTGACTGCTGGATCTAGCTCGCAGGTCCATACCCAGTCCTATCCATGACGTCTTCCAACAGGCAAGGTGGGACTAGGACAATCAGAGATTATTAAATGGGTAAAAACCATAGCGGGCTTGGTTACTGACGACTGAACAGATGCCACAGTGAGAAATGAGAGGTCCCGGGTCCCCGATATGGGCAACTGGATAAAGGAGAGGCTTTCACGGAGATAGAGAATGGAGAAAAACGTAGAAATGTGGGGAAAAACCCTTGCAAGTGAGAAAAATCAAGAGCTGCATTTTATCTGGGTACATACATTATCCTTGACCTTAGAGTAAATCGCATGGATTACACAACTTGGCAGAATTCGCAGAAGAGAGGGCTTTGAAATAATAGCTAATGTTTAGCCAACAGTTCTTAACGGGAATTTGACCTTCATAACTTTTGGAAATTGCGGCACAAAACCGCAGATTATCTAGCTCCTCTCTCAGCAGCACCACCACCCAGAACTTCCCAGCCTGCCCACTCCCAAATTCTTTCAGATCCTAAACAAATCTTACTCTTTTACCTCTGGGCATTTCCTTACACAAGCATCTTCCCCTCCCTGCAACACCACTGTTCTTAGCCCGATTTACTCTTCATCCTGTAATACCCAGCCCCAATATTATTCCCCACAGAAGTCTTGCCAAACACCACCCCCCCCCCCCCCCCCCCGCAACAACCGAAGCCTTAGTTTAACTGTCTACCCTTTTGCCCAACAGTGCTTTGTTTACCGCTACCTGTCTTAGCACTGGTCACATGGTTTTGTAATTGATGGTCTACTTATTGGTCTTTCCCATTATGGTCTAAGCCACTTCAGGGAATGACCACGTCTTGTTCACGACCACATTCTCGGCACCTGAGCTTAGTGCTGGATGTGTGGTAGTTTGACACGTGTTTATCAAATGAAAGCCCATTCTTGCTTTGGAACTTTGCTCCTTTAAGTACCACAAGGAATTATCGTAGAGTTCAGAAGGGGCTTTTCTTCTTTCTCCCACTGGTATTTTGTAGCAACTATAGTCACCATCTCTGCGGGCCCAACTTGCTGGGGAAGGTCAGGACTAAACCTTAACGTGCCGAACCTAGCAGGCTGCAGGATTCAGGACAGAAGGGAATCAGCCTCTCAGCAGCTAGTCTCATCTTGTAGACAAAACACACACACGCACGCGCAGGGGTGAGGGAGGAGATGAGGAATATTCCATGAGCATCACGTGCCTGACTCAACAGAAGCACATTCAGTACATTCTCTCTTATCGTCCTACAAGCACCCTCCAACGGGGGCACCTTGGCCATACCTGTTGTACGTGAGGAAACTCGGAAGGCTCAGACTTGATACGACTTACCCCACATCACACAGTAAACAAGAGGCAAAAAAATCAAAATCTAAACCCAGTCCTGACTTCAGATTCTATATTCCTCCGTGACGGAGGTTATCAAATCTTTTTCCACAAAGAACCAGATAGTACTTCTGCTTTTACGGGTTACGTGGCCTCTGTCGTAACCACGTGACTCCACGGTTACGGCACAAACGGAGCCATAGACAGTACATGGATGAAGGAGCGTGGCTGTATTACAACAGAACCTTATTTATAAAAACAGGCGGCTGACCAGCCTTGACCCTAATAATGTGCAGACATCTGCTCTATTATGTTTCTCCACCCTGGCTACACGGAAGGATCACCTGCGGAGCTTAAAAAAAAAAATGCACGTGTGTAGATCACACCCCAGAACAGCTGGTCCTGGAAAAGGCTCCTGAGACCAACAAACCTCAGTAGGACCTCGGAAGTCCTGGATGGTTTCTAAACTACAGATGGGGAAACGGAGGTCCAAATAGGTTAAGAAAATTGTCCAAGGCTACTGCTGTCAAATGGAAGGGGCAACGGGCAACTGCTTCTTCTGCCCGTCCTCAAATGTTTGTCTCGATGTTCGGTCTCCACAGCACCCGGCTGCGTGTGAACGGTGAAAGGTTCGTGCTGTCACGTCGGTTACGGTGATCGTGAATGTGCCCTACCCAGGTGAAAGGACTGGATTCCAGATCAGGTCTACTTTTGTTTGTGGAGGGGAGAATTTCAGTGGGGAAAAAAAAAAAAAAAAAAAATACCGCCTTTAAGAGGATTTCAGGGGCACCTGGGTAGCTCAGTCAGCTGAGCATCTGACTTCAGGTCAGGTCATGATCTCGCGGTTCATGGGTTCGAGCCCCGAGTCGGGCTCCAGATCTTCTGTCCCTCTCTCTCAGCCCCTACCCCACTAGTGCTCTCCCCAAAATAAATATTAAAATAAAAAAATATTTCAAGGGGCACCTGGTCGGCAGTGTGCAGACTCTTGATCTTGGGGTTGTAAGTTCAAGCCCCACGTTGGGTGTAGAGATTACCTAAAAATAAAGCCTTAAAAAGAAGATCTCCAATAATCACTTTAAAGGACATGTCAAACATCTCATTATTCTAAGACAAACTTCTTATGCCCAATTAACATTTCCTTTTAAAATACTGGGAATGTAGAATTGTAAGCTCTGAATCGCACTCTGAAAACCTGAAACAGGAGTACCAGCTTTTGCTAGAACTAAATAGATCATTACCTCTCGAACAGAAAAGCACCTTTCACACAAAACCAGTGGCAGCGAATGATAAAGAGGATTCTGTTCGGGTGAGAGGATACTCAGGACCTCTGGGTCAGTAAACCATGGTCATGGAAGATTAGTATGAATCGTGACCGATGCAAAACTGCTATTAAAATCAAACACTTTAGGGTCCTATTTAAAAGTTGGAGTGTGCTCATCAGATTTAAATGGATAGTGAGAGAACCTGACAGTCAGGTATTCTAAAATCTACAACAGTTGCATAGACAGGTCTAGGGGGACCAAATTTATCTCAAAAAAAAAAAAAAATCCTTTTAAATTCTTCCTAGTGTTCTTATACACCTCAAATTCTCCCTGAAATTCAACAGCTCAAAAATGTTCTTACATAACCTCAGCTTATGTAAAAAAATGAGAAATATTGTGATGAATGCTTAAAAAATCAGCATCATCCAAAATGTAACCAAGAATGTTATGTTCATATACAAGTATGTTTGTTGTGTTTTTCCAGTTTTTATAGTGATTTCCTAACCATTTCTTTACAGAGTTGATTTTTATTAAATACAGATGGTTTACAGTAATTTGCAAAGTGTCAAAACTCCAAATATTTGTTAGATGGGTCATCTTGATGTACTGAACAACAAGTAGCACAAAAGGTAAACAGTGTTTATTTAAAAAATTTTTTCACGTTTATTTTTGAGAGAGAGAGAGAGAGAGAGAGAGAGAGCGAGCGAGCAGGGGAGGAGCAGAGAGAGAGACACAGAACCCAAAGCAGGCTCCAGGCTGAGCTGTCGGCACACAGCCCGACACGGGGCTCGAACGGGGCTCGAACTCAGGAACCGTGAGATCGTGACCTGAGCCGAAGTCGGTCGCTTCACCGACTGAGCCGCCCAGGTGCCCCTCAACATTGCTTATTTTAACTAAGGGAGAAAACCAGTCTGAAAACGGGACTTTACCAATTCACAAAATAAAAGACCTCGGACTATTCCCCAAAGCTGTAAGGAACAATTTGAGAGCATCAGACACCCGCCACCAGCTTGAAACCCCCCCTTCCCCGCTGCAGCTCCTAACAACCAAGAGGCTACCGCTTAGCACTTCTGAGCAAGTGGCGCTTTCAATCCGGTAATTAGAGAGAGCGGGGGACTGGCGCACCTGCAGAATCAATCACACCTAGAGGGAACTGGAAGCCTTTTAAGCCCTTGCTCCTGTAATTGGCCAGATCGGTCTGGAGTCAAGGGAATCCAGTTAAAAACTACCAACAATCCGGGCTACTTCAAGGTTTCCTTCACTTTACAATGTTCACTTCCCCAGCTTGTAAAGCACAAGTGATATTCTATTGGTCAATGAATGAGTTACTGAAAAGGTCTAGGAAACTGAAAAGGTGTATCAAACGTCTACATTTTTACCTGCTAAATCCCATTTTAAATGTGCAAGGCGACTTTTTGAAGGAACCTTAGGGACACCTTGACGAAGAAAGGTTCTCTCAACGAGAAGAGCTGCCCATCCTCTCACACAGAGATTCTTAACCTTTCTGGGTCACTGGACCACTCGAGAACATATGGAAAGTCCTGAAACTTCTTGAAAGGAAAAAAACAAAAAAAACACAAAAACCAAAAAACAAACAGGACAGAGGAGCAAAACCTGGCAGGCAATTTTAGGAAGCCGAAAAACCTCACCCCAAAGTCTCACGTTTTTATTTTAGAAAGATTGTCTGCTCGAATCACTTCTAAGATGTATTCAAGCTGAAGGCAGGAAATGCAAATAAATAACATCCCATTATATCTACTATCAGGTTAAAAGTACCTGTGAATGTGTTGCTTTGGCTATACTGACTGACCTTCATGCATTTATTCAACAAATATTATTGAGCGCCTATGTACCAGGGTCTGTGTTAGGTACCGGGATGCAGTAAACAGAGACCCAGATCTCTTGAAGTTTGTATACAGAAACGTGATTCAAGCTGTGTACCGTGTATGTACCAAGGGGAAAAAAGAAAGAGAGAGAGAGACCATCTTAGACAATACCAGCATTACTTTTAGCTGGGATTCTTGACCTTGGCTGTATATTACAATCACCTGGGGCACTTTAGAAACACCTTAAGGACTCCGGCACATTGCTGCAATGGTGCCTCCCTTCTTACACCTTCTATGCAGCTGTATACTCAAATACATTGTATATACTGTTGCACTTTATGCTGGGGTGGGGGTGGAATTGTTTGGGCACAGCAGAGACTGAAGGGTTTAAGTTGCACACAGGATTAGATGGCTAGCAGAAATGGGCCAGCGCATAAAACCATAAGGACTTCCAGGGGCCACTGAATTTTGTGCATCTTAAAGGTTAGGGAGACTCCACCGGGCATCGGGGTCACACTTACTTTGGAATTAGCTGTGCTAATTCTGTGTTACAGAACACTAACACATCTCACCTGCTCTGAGTACAGCTGAAGCCAAAGAAATAAAGTAGCTACACGTTTGAGGCAATCCCCCTAGAAATTTCGCTCCTTTGAATGAGCAAGTTATGCCACATTGGTTTTCTTTCCCTCTCCTCCTCTTTTTCCCTTCCTCCTTTGTTTTTTGTTTTTGTTTTTGTTTTTTTAACATTTTGAGATAGAGCACGAGTGGGGTTGGGGCAGAGAGAAAATTTCAAGCAGGCTCCACACTGTCAGCACAGAACCCTAGGCCAGGCTTGAACTCCGGAACCACGAAATCATGACTTGAGAATGCTTAAACCAACTGAGCCTTTGAATCAGCCATACTAATTTAATTGAACTTGGGGTAATACTTCCCTTACTCAACCTAGTGTAATCAACAATAAGCCTTGCAACTAGGCAAGGCTGTCACCATTCTAGAAGCATATACTAAAGCACACTGGATTCTACGGCAGCTTTTTGGCTCTGAATAGAATCTCTACTGGGTCATGACCTTTTCACCTGGTTACAAGTCAGACTTCAGGAAACAACTCATGAACCTTCCTGAAGGGAAACTAATTAGCCCTCTATGCTTTGTGTAGTTGTCAGCTGGAAGAATTATAGGCTTCAAAACACAGCCCAAATGATTTAAAGACCGCAGGAAACGATGGGACTCTGTGAGCCTTGGGAGCTGTTGCAGGCCTCTTACAAGTTTGTTTTTAACCTACAACGAAAATAGGTAATGCAAGAACTTTCAACATACACTATTTAAGTGCACTTTTCATCACCAAGTACTTGTAAAGCTTCACGATTTGAGTTATTTATATCCTACACGAGCGTTTCTTAACCTCAACCATACTGACATTTTCCCCGGAAAACTCTTCGTTGTACTGGTGCCGTCCCGTGTGCCACAGGAAGTTTAATGGTACACGTGATCTCTACCCACGAGATGCAAGTAGCATCCCTCATGACAGGACAGCCACTAATATCTCCGGATATTTCCAATTGTCCTTGGGGGGCAAAACTGTTCCCACCTGAGAACCACAGCTGTATACCGTTCTGTAAAAAAATTCAAAATCGCTTACAAAAACAATACTACGAAAATAAGACTCAAGCATCACTACTAAGGAAGTATTTATGAACAGAGACCCAAAACCAGTGGAAGAGAGGTAGAGAGGTAGAAAGATAATCGGGACTAAAATGTCTGATGTATAGATACATACACGTATGGATATACACACCCATATGTAATCTAACCTGTTACAGGGACTTTACATTAGGCAAATGTAAGCAAGCAGTCTTGGTGATGCTGTTATCTTCTTCACATCTGGTTTTGGCGTCAACGTATCTCCAGGAAAAGTAGGCAGGCAGAGGAGATGGATGGAAAGCGGGAGAGGCCAAGGACAAGCTGAAAGCTACAAACATGAGGTGCAGCCTGGGAGCTTGGGCAGGAACCCACGAACACTGCGTCTGTTCGCATCATCGCCTGCTACCTTGACAAAGCGGGTGGTCTTCAGGAAAAGCTGACGCCCTTGGCCAAGAAGCGACACACTCACCTGACCTAGGAGCGAACGGAGATCAAGCAGGATGGAAAGGAGGAGAACGGAGAACGCAGTACATAGCCTCCCCGCCGCCCCCATATAAAGGGCACGAATCAGCAGGTGAGTCAAAAGGCCTGTGCGCTTCAAAGGCACGTGCCTCAACCTCTCACAGGTGAAAACCCTCACTCACTGCTGCATTTCTTGCACCCACCAAAGTCATGCAAAATGTCTCTGATGGCCCAAACGAAGCAAAAATATATACGGGGAAAGGAATGCGTGAAAAGTAGTTCAGCTTAGCCACGCTGACACATTGCAGAGCCACCACATCTTCTCACCTGATACGAGTCTGGTAGAGAATATAAATTTATCGGGGCGCCTGGGGGGCTCAGTGGGTTAAGTGTCTGCCTTCGGCTCACATCATGATCTCCTGGTTCGTGGGTTTGAGCCCCATGTCAGGCTCTGTGCTGACAGCTCAGAGCCTGGAGCCGGCTTCGGATTCTGGGTCTCCCTCTCTCTCTCTGCCCCTCCCCCGCTCACTTTCTTTCTCTCTCTCTCTCTCTCTCTCTCTCTCTCAAAAATAAAGATTAAAAAAATTTTTAAAGCATATAAATTTATTGATTCATTTGGAATAAAACACAGCCAAGGGGCACCTGTCTCTGTCGCTCTCTGCACCTCCCCCACTCGCTCACACTCTCTCTCAAAAGTAAATAAACATTTAAAAAAAAAAACTTAAAAAAAAAACACAGCCAAAATTTAGAAGACCTCCATGGAGAAAAAAATTAAATAACCTAAGTCACTTAGGTTGATTTATCGGTAGTTCTTCAAAAATTCAATCATTTCTAAAATCAGGCTGATCGTGGACATCAAACATGTCTAAACCACCATGCTGATGTGTTTGCTATTATTACAAAATATAAGTACTTTCACAAAAACATAATGGAAATACTCTGTGTATATGTAATGCTATTTTGTTCCTTTTTGAGAACCACAGCTTCTATTTGAATTGGTAGAATATTGCTTTTATGGGTGTAATTATGACTTATGTACACCTTACCACCAATCCCAAGCATATTCCTGCTCTGTATCTTTATTTTAGAACATGGGTCTCGCCATTATGCTGGGCTCTAACAAAAATTTTATCATCACTCGTACTTCGCCACAAAACAAATTGCATTTGCATTTTAAATTTATTGAAATGTAAATAATACCCTGTCCTGTAAATGTAAACTACAAAATAAAATGTCACGTCTTCAGTTTTGAACCTTTTTAAATTATTATATTTTTTAAGTACACTCTCCTCCCAACATGGGTCTTGAACTCACAACCCTGAGATCGAGAGTCACATGCTCTACCAACTGGAGGATCCAAGCGGGCTCGGCACCGGCAGCACGGAGACTGATGCAGAGCTGAAACCCACAAACTGCCAGATCATGACCTGAGCCTAAGTCCTAGGCTGTTGAGTGAGCCACCCAGACGCCCCCCCCCCCCCCCCCCCCGGTTGTGAGCATTTAAAGTAGCATTCACAACAACGTCAGATATTTCATCTTTGACACAATGATCTTCCCAAAGCCTTGCCTTGATTCCATACATTCGGTTTCTTAAAAGTGGTACTGTTACTGAAATACACTCATTTTTTTATCTGAAGTATCTGATGATACTGATAGGAAACGCAACTCTTGGAACTGTCCGCAAAGATCCTCTTCTGTCAGTGGGGCCAACACACTATGAGCTATCCTTTTATTTCATCTGTAGGCATAGTTTGAACTTTGAAAAAATTAAGTTCGAACAGCGATCTCATTCTGAAAGACAAGTCAGGTTTCAATGAGTAACCTGTAAGCACACCTTTTGCAGCCGCGTGATTAGTAGGGGAGCATCACCCTCTGAACAGTCTTCTTAAACGACAGCTAACATTTGAAGTGGTTGCTGATGCTTCTTCGGCAGATTTGTGATGGCTGGTTTTCACAAGATCACTCACACCACTATGACCCCAATGAGGGAGTGGGAAATACTGACGAATATTCTGTTTTTATCATCAGTTCCCTTGAGAGATAGAACTTGAGTTTTTAATTGTTTCATTAAGTATGCACTTTCGCTTTTTGGAGCTCATCGCTATGGAAAAGGTAGATGGCAAAAACTTTTGAATAACAAACAAACGACTGTCAAACTGTATCTTATAAAAATTGAGAAGCCACAGCAGAAAACCCGTGTGGATTACTCTCTACAAAGACGGTGGTGTGGCTGCTCAGCCCCAATTTCCCCCCTATATTTCTGGACACAACCTATAATTTCCCATGTTTCCCACTGACCCTAACAAGTGAGGATCCAGCAGCTTTATGAATTTTGCAGTTCTTGGAACAGACACCATGACAACTGAGTCAGTTACCTCTCCCAATCCCCATCGGAGACTAGGAAATAGTCACTGCATACGGTCTTTAAAAATAAGGGGCAGAAGATGAGAAAGGGGCTGCCGCCGTTCACGAGCATCTCACCCACTGCTGGAGGAGATGAAGTCAGAAAATGGAAATGGAAATTTCAGATCGGCCAAAGCTACCCTGACATATTTCAGTGAAACTATGAATATTAAGACTTCATTAAAACTTAAATATTCAGGAAAAAATATCAAATCGGACTGGATACCAGGAGTCCAGGAGTAAACAGGGACTCTCCCAGGCAAACTGGGACTTACAAGCATTCTACACTTAGTAATTATGACTCACTTTCAGCCTTAAGTCTGATTCAAAGCACCCCCACTCTCCCGAATTAGGCTGTGGGATCTGCCGTGGAGATGAGGTTTTCACTCATATGGAAACGGAAATGAGCCCCCTTCCAAAAGCCGCCAAAAATCCGAAGCTTCCTACCAAAAGCCAAGTGAGTGAGCTACCCTTAGAAGTGAACCCTCCAGCGTCAACTCAAGCCTTCAGTTGGCGGCGACCCAGCCAACATCTGGAAGGCGACTTCGTGAAAGGCCTTTAGTCCGAACTACCTACCTAAGCCACTTCTGAATTGCTGACCCACAAAAACTGTGAACTTAATTTTTACCGTATCTAAGACATTACATTGGAGGATTATGTCTTACATAGCAATCAATAACAGACTCCTCCATGGCTGGGCAAGGAATAGGGGAATTAGAGGAAGAGGAGGAGCAAATCTTGCATTGGCTGATGTATCTTTTTAATGTTTACTTCTTTTTGAGAAAGAGAGACAGAGAGAGAGAGAGCGCGGGGACGTGCACACAAGCGAGGGAGGGGCAGAGTGAGAGAGAGGGAGGGAAACACAGAATCTGAAGCAGGCTCCAGGCTCTGAGCCTTCAGCACAGAGCCTGACCCGGGGCTCCAACCCATGAACTGTGAGATCATGACCTGAGCCGAAGTCGGACACCCAACCGACTGAGCCACCAGGTGCCCCGGCTGAGGTATTTATAAATCCAGCCTCTACGACTCCATTTCATAATATGTGGCCACATGCTGGCTTTCTTGTGGGGCTCATGAGTCATTCTTCAGAGCACCGGCCATCGACCTCTGTAATGGATTCTCTCATTCGGGCTATGCGTTCTCTGGATGACTTCTTGCCACGCCCTCTAAGCTCTTAGGAGGGCAGAAGACCTATAGTTTCTCCCCGTTTGGGTCCTTTCACTCAGTAAGCAGCTTTCTTGGGCAGAGTCGCATCTGGACCTCAAGATGACTCGAGCCGATTACCTTCTGAGCTGTCCACCTGACCCAAAGGAAAATCACCCATTCTGACACACCAAAAGATAAATCCGTAGTCCGGCCAACTGCCCATCTTTCTCCTTGCACTGCCATCTCCAGAAGATGATGGCCAGAAGATAACGTCCAATTCGTCCAAGAACTCTTTCACTGTACTCCATCTGAGTGGGATCATGACTTGGGCATATGAACTTCTGCAGTTCAGGAAGTTTACATCCAGAGAATGTCATGCCAGTCTCCTTTTACAGACACACCCAATCTGTACAAGTGGTTTCTTAAGAAACCCTCTTCCAACTCAAGTTGTTTGTTTTTCATTTATTATCTTTTATTTGAGACAGAAAGCGCACACAAGAGCAGGGGAGAAGGGCAGAAGGACAAAGAGAGAGAATCTTAAGCAGGCCTCACACTGAGCTTGGAGCTTGATCCCACGACCTAGAATCATGACCTGAGCCAAAATCAAGAGTCGGACACTTAACCAACTAAGCCACCCAGGCGCCCCCCGCAACTCAAGAGTAGAGGGAAGTTTTTTAAAAGCCATTCTAGGGGTACCTGAGTGTCTCAGTGAGTTAAGCATCTGACTCTTGATTTTGGCTCAGGTCATGATTTCACAGTTCATGAGACCGAGCCCCGTGTCAGGCCCTGTGCCGACAGCTTGGGGCCTGCTTGGGATTTTCTCTCTCCCTCTCTCTGCTCCTCTCCTGCTGGCACGCACTCTCTCTCTCCACAGATGAATAAACTTTAAAAAATTTAAAAAATAAAAGCCGTTCTAGTTGCTCTTCCTAAAAATTCCCTTCAAAGAGCCCATTTACAATGTTTATTATTTCCCTTACGTAGGAAAGATGGAGAAGAGGTCGCTGGACCAAGTTCACTAGGTTTGAGTACGTCCTGAATGATTGTGTCCAGCACTACTGTTCTCAGCTTTAGGATTTTAGCCAAAATGCCCAGATAACTGAAAAAGCACAATTTATTATCCTGTTCCATTCTAAATGTAAAGGTAAGATGTCTTTTTTCCCACTGTTTCCTCAAAAATACAGAAGGAGCTACCAAGATCTGATGATCACAGAGGTCAAGAACTATCAATATTTTAAAATTAAGTACTCCGATAAGGCATCCTATAGCAGTTACTTTGGAACATAAAGGCTAATTTCTTTGACATTGCTGTAAGTCAGTAATGACTTCTTTAAACTTTTTAAAAATACTATTTCTTGCTAAAAGCAGAAGGCATAACAAAGCTATTATTTTTAAAAATAATCGATCTTCTTCACAAGCCTCTGGAGGAGAATGCCTCTGATGTACAAGCTCAAACATTAGAAACGAGGGATAATCTGAAATAAGGAAAAAGACGGAAACCACGATGGCCAAATGAAAAACTACAATGAAAAAAATGAATACCTGACTCACCTGGTGAAACCAGATGATGAGCCACTTTGGAACATGGACTGTGGGGCTGAAAGGTACCACCTCTATGAATCTGTGCAAATTACTTAAATTCTCTCAGCATCAGTCATGTCATTTGTCAAAACGGAGATGATAATTTGATGAACTTCACTCGTGGAGAGAGAATTTGGAGAACTAAATGAGATATCACATATAGAGTACTTGACAAAGGTATGAGAAACTTGAACAAGTTCTTCCAGGTCATGCAAGGACGGGATAAAATGATAAAATTCTACGATAAATATATGACCAATGTGGAAGACATATTGATTCCAAAGATGCAAACTACACAGATGACGGGTGATTTTGAAAAAAGGAATAAAACAGAGAGGACAAAGTTAACAAGCAAAGATAGCATAGAAAGCTGTACATCTAGAGACAAAGATCTTTTTCCTGACAATGGAAAGTGTTCAAACTGTATTAAGGAAAATAAATAAAATTAATTCCATACCTACATTTACCTTAGTGTATTTTCTTTTTCTTAGTGAAATTGCTAGCCTTAGATTCCAAAGAATCCCATGAATATCCATTAAGGTAACACAAAAGACAGAAGAAAAGCCTGCAAGAGACTGATTTAGGGCGACCCCAGGCTCCTCTAGGATATGGAAGCAAAATGTGTGACAGTTTTACTCAGAGAAAGTGTTGTTCATGTGTGAACACATCTGTAAGCAAACTATCACTCAGGAATTATGCCAACTTGGTACTCTTCATGAATAAAATATTGGAAGGTCTTCCCAAATAAAACTATTTGCAAATGTATGCTAGAAAAAAAAAAAAGAGAAAATATCAAATTTTTGGAAAAATGTGAAAAAACAGGCTGCTGTATAAATATATACTCTAAATAACTGTAAATATATACTTTAAATCATTGCTTCTAGTGTGATTACTAAATTAATTTTCTTTTGATTTAAAATGAGAAAATGATATTGTGAAAACCAAAAACAACCTAGAAGTTAAATTGCAAAAATGGATTCCACAATCCCAGGTGGTATTTTCAAAGACTAAGAAAGAAAGAAAGAAAGAAAGAAAGAAAGGGAAAGAAAGAAGAGGAAAGCAAATGCAAGAAATTCCAATTCTCACAAAGGAGTTATTTTGGACAAAAGAGTTAACGTTATTCTTAATGGTGAAAGAGTAAAGTTCTACCTACTAAAATCAAGAAGAAGGCAAAAATACTATCACCGTTACTATTTAACATGAAGATTACTTTGGAAATTCTAGCCAATCCATTAAAACAGAAATAAAAAGTATCACTGGAAAGGAAGAAAATGGTATCATTACTACAAATGATGTGGTTACAGAGCCAGAATTTGAAAAAAATTGAAAAGCTACCATAAATCAGAAAAGTTTTCAATTGGACTTTAAATTAAAAGCTCAAAAATTAATAGTGCTCCTGTGCATAGAAGTAGAAGGGTTATAAATAATATGGGGAATATCCAGTTCATAGTATTAATTAAAAAATAAAGTACCTAAGAATGATCTTAACAAGTGTAGTACGTACATAAGAAAGAATAAACTGTAAGGAGTAAATTTTTGAAAATCTGTATAAATGAAGTGATCCCATGATTATGGACAAAGATATAAATATCATAAATCAATTCCTCACAAATAAATGTATGTATTTGATATAAACTTACTGAAAATATCTACATAGTTTATTTAGATACATTTTAAAATAATTCTAGAGAAAAACTGGAAAGATAATTTGAGAGAAATAGCTAATATTTTTAATTTTATATATTTGCAGATATCGAAGCATATTATAAAGATCAACAAAGCAATATAGAAATGGCACAAGAATCAACGTTTTTATGGGATAGAATATACAGCCAAAAAATACATGCTAATATATATGTCAGTTTTTACTACATGATAAAAGAAGTATCATAAGTTAACATAAAGAAAAAAATATTTTCAAATGGTAATGAGACTCTTTAGTTATTGGAATGGGGTTGAGAGCAGGAATAAATTAAAAACTCTAGCTCACAATATGTGCAAATATAACTTCCAGAGGAATTTTAGCGTGAAATACTCTTAAATCATATATTTTTAGAGAAAGTGGTGAATATTTATCTTACATTTGGGGGAACTTTCAATGCTCAGATGCAATGCAAGAAACTGCAAAGCAGTAAAACAGGAACTTTAAAAATGGATAAACTTAAAACATCTGAATGTAAAAAAGAAAGACCAACCAAAATCCAACGCAAAACTGAGAACTTTGCCTTGTATATGGCAAATGGTTAATATTTCAACTTATGACATCCACACGATACAGTATTATGCACCTGGTAGGTTTATGAACAAATGTTCCCTAAAAATATTTTCCCATAGGAAGCTATTGTTATAACTTCATCTGCAGGATGCTAACTGATGCAATAGTGTCCATCAACTGTTTGGAAAATGTACAGATATGGAGACCACACGTATGTATACCAAATATCCCTAGACGATGGGATCATAAGCAAATTTTA
The DNA here is from genome assembly GCF_046562875.1 of Panthera onca. NCBI lineage: Eukaryota > Metazoa > Chordata > Mammalia > Carnivora > Felidae > Panthera > Panthera onca. The sequence continues at coordinate 9,604,445 of NC_138357.1, read as the reverse complement.
GTTTTTGAGTATTTCTCTGGATGTCAAATGTTTTAGTCTTTTTCGTAAACCATACACATTAAAGGTGAATTTATGTTCACAAATTTATCCCCATCTATTAAAAATACTTAAAAACCCCATCAACAAATGGAAAAAGAAAATGAATAACCATTCACAAATGAAGGTATGCCGTTATCAATCAAATATATGGGAAAAGATCCACCCTACCCCAGAGGTTGAATAAACAAAGAAGGACTCAAGATTGTAGTAGTAGTAGTAGTAGTGATTAAATTAGTAGTGATTAAAAAGTAATAACTGTGGATGCCAGTAAGCATGTGGTGAAACATGTTTTCCCACACGTTAGTCGGGGGGATTGTGCATTAGTACAACTTCTCCTAACAGGTGTCAAGAAGCCCAAAACTGTCCATGCCCTTCAGCCAAGCCCTAGTCCCTACAATTGGTGAATATACTGCCTTCCAGGGCAAAAAGGTTTGCAATATAATTAAGGTTATGAACCACAAAATAAGGGGATTATCCCAGATTATCCAAATGGACGCAATAAACGTATGAACACTTACAAACAGAGAACTCATTATTTTTACCTGAACCTTCTGCACAGAATTGCAAACATTTTCATTTCCTTGTTCTAATTTCTATGTGCTAATGGGATGCCAACTTTTGTTGTACATTTCCCATGTAGTTTCTTTCAATTAAATTTTAATCTAATTCTTTTATATTTTCAATCCTTCAAAAATATGTTTGTAAGCCTCTATTAACATTACTCACAGTAAGCCATTGTTCATACCAAATAACTGCATAGCATAAATTCAAAATAATCATTTTTCACCAAGGATACAATTTGTTCCTCATTTAAGGATCTATGCTCTAATGCATCTTGTACCATGCCTAGAATTAGATTTAATTGCTTTGATGGCGTAATTCCCATTTTACATTTGGATAGTTTTAAGAGAAAATCTGATATGTACTTCATCAAGATATTCCATTTGGGAACAGATCCATAAATACTGTTGGGAAGAACTTCCTAGACTTAGAATCAAACTGACATGAGACAGATTACCAGGAAAAATCAAGTTTAATAGGCGTGCACACAGTGAATCCACACAGACAGGAGATTCGAAAGACAATGAGGCGACACAAAGCTTCCCGGAGCAAAAAAAAAAAAAAAAAAAAAAAGAGGGGGAGGGGTTTGAGGACACAAAGGGGAAGAAGGCCATTAGCGGGAAGGTGAAAGGAGATGTTAGAAAAACCAAGCTTAGGTAGATGAGTGTGTTAGGTACAGGGGAGACTCTGTTAATAGCTCTCTTCCTGCTACAGGCTGTCCTTTCCAATGTAAATTTCAGCAGTTGTGGGGGAGGCCGAGAGCTTTTCCTGCATCTGCTGGGTTTTGATTACTTTTAACTTGAAATAATCTTTATGCCTAAGTGGCCCATCTGGGGCAGCTTGCCCTACGCCTATACAATATAATCGTTTTTTAATTCTTCCAAAGAATGTCATTACTATCACCATCTTTCCAAAGAAGAAGATGAAATAAGTCTCATGTGGCACAAATTATGCTTCTAGATTTTGAACAAAATTCTAGCTTGCACACCTTTTCCTTTGCCAGATTTTTAGAATCAATCATTCACACAGCCTTGCCCTCAACAGAATTTTAGTTTATTTAAATAATGCTGATACATATTTTTATCTACTTATGTCTCATTCAATACTTATAAGAATAAAGCTTTTAATTTTAGCAGTCAGTCCCTACCTATCTTGTTTCCAATGTAAAAAAAAAAAAAAAAATCAGTATCCTGTTTTATACACGTTATACCTAGCACGTATAAATACAAATTTAAGAAATATGCATTTTTGCATAGAAATGTTCCTCGCTGTGATATGCAAATTTTGCAAATATACTATTTTATAACACCTCGGGATGCAAGGAAAGGCAAGAGAATGAGTGCTTGCCACCAGTAAAAAACATGACACCTCTTCATGAAAGCATTATTGCAATTATACCATTTGAGAGAGAAAGGGTTTAAGAAGTTAATTGATTGGCCTTTTTTCTTCCTAATGATGAAGTTCTGGGGGACGGTGGGAGGTCCGGAGCCACCAAGAAAGAAATCTTGAAGCCGTCTTTGGTGCAAAAAGGTGATTTTATTAAAGGAGGGGGACAGGACCCGTGGGCAGGAAGAGCTGCACTGGGGGGGGGTGACAGGTAACTCATTATATACCTCCAGCTTGGGAGGGGGTCAGGGACAGAGTAAGTGTCTAAGGAATTCTGGAAGCCAGGTTTCCAGGACCTGGAGGGGCTAGCTGTTGCTAGGGAAATTCCACTTACTACCGGTTAGTAAAACCCCAGTCACGAGACCCTTCGGCTGTGTATCGGGGGCCGTAACCTTGGGGGTATGATTGCCTGCACATATCTTGGGGCGGTGGAGATAAAGGAAGTAAACTTACAGGGTCCTCGAGGTTGGGATAATGTTGAGCTAAGGTTCTCTTTCGCCCCCCGCAAAGTGTCACCCTTGAGGCAGCTGAGCTCCTAGAGGGAGGTCACTTTGCCTGTCTCAAGGACTTGTCAATGGGCTGTAGGCAGTAAGGGAATTTCATTTTTCATTTGCCTTACTTTCCCACATCACCATGGCAAGCACTTAAACCCTTCTCTGGGGTGCCTGGGTGGCTCAGTCGGTTGAGTGTCGGACCTCGGCTCAGGTCACGATCTCGCGGCTGACCAGTTCGAGCCCCGAGTCGGGCTCTGTGCTGACAGCTCAGAGCCTGGAGCCTGCGTAGGATTCTGTCTCTCTCTTTCTCTCTCTGCCCCTCCCCCGCTCATGCTCTGTCTCAAAAATAAATATAAACATTAAAAAATATATTTTTTAAACCTTTTTCCTTTGTTCTGGGGTAGCCAGGAGCGTCCGAGGAATATCGCACATTCCACGGTGAGGGGTGGGGGGTGCCAGCCTGGATCTTGCCCTCAGCTTGCCCCAAGCTCCCTCATCACCTAAGCACGTTTATATCCTAGCAAATCCTCCCAGCAGTAGGAAGCAGGGTCTGGCTCCGGTGTTGCCAGTGACACAACAAGAAACTTGGTTGTCCATGAAACACAGTTACCGATGAGGACGCGTAAGGCAAGCTGACAGGCCGCCAACACACGCCCCTCCCGCTGCCCCAGGTGGGACATGTGTGATAGTCCTCTGCACTCCTGGCTGCCCAAGAACAAAGGAAAGGGGCAAACAAATGGTTAACTGATAGAGATCACAGTCCTGCAGGACCTAAGTCTCCGTCACCCCTCCACAGTGATGTGGGAAACAAAGGCAGAAGGAAATGGCAGATAGAACTCAATTGCCTTATAACCTGCAGCCCATTGACAATTCCTTGAGGCCAGCAGAGTAAAATGTTTCTCCAGGAACTCCTTACCGTCTTAATGCTAATGCTTTGCCACGGGGAAAAACCACCTTCCCTTGACAATAGCTAGGCCTCCACTAACCTGGGAGTCTTCTTTAGCATATGAAAATCTCCCTGGAAACTTCCCCTGGACTTTACCTCCCCCAACCCCATAATATGTAACCAGTGTCTCTTCATGGTCCTGTCCCCATGGTTCAATAAAATCACCTTTTTCTTCAAGAATTCTTTCTTGGCCGTGGGCTCCAGACCCCACGAACCCCACTGTCACCGCCCCCCCCCAAAGAAAAGCTCATCAGTTGCCTTCTGTTTGAAGAACAAGACATAAGAAACGTTTCCCTGAAGCCTGAACACCACTGGTAACACGCCTGCTTCTTGGGTGCCCATGTCAAGTTACAAGGCCACCAATGCCTCACCAACCAAGACTATTTATTAAAATACTCTGGGGAATTTTTTGATAATACAGTAAACTAATCGTCGTTTAAACTGTTTTAAGAATGCTTTGGGGCGCCTGGGTGGCTCAGTTGGTTGAGCGTCCGACTTCGGCTCAGATCATGATCTCGCGGTTTGTGGGTTCGAGCCCCGCGTTGGGCTCTGTGCTGACAGCTCAGAGCCTGGAGCCTGGAGCCTGCTTCGGATTCTGTGTCTCCCTCTCTCTCTGCCCCTCCCCTGCTCACGCTCTGTCTCTCTCTCTCTGTCTCTCCATAATGAATAAACATTAAAAAAAAAAAAAAAGAATGCTTTAGGGTATTTTTATTATTATATTTTATCATAAAAATTATTATTCATTATTATAAAAATAAAAAACAATTCTGTGAAAAATAAAATTTTCTCTTAGGACTGAATTAAATTAAAATACAATTTAAACCCTGAATAGAACATTAGAAATCACCTAGTTAAAATCCTCCTCATTTTTCCTATTAGAAAACTAGCCCAGGGGTGCGTGGGTGGCTTGGTGGGTTAAGCGTCTGACTCTTGGTTTCAGCTCAGGTCATGATCTCCCAGTGGCTCATGGCATCGAGCCCCGCGCCAGGCTCCACGCTGACAGAGCAGAGCCTGCCTGGGATTCTCTCTCCCTCGCTTTTCTGCCCCTCCTCTGCTCGCTCTCTGGCTCTCTCTCAAAATAAACAAACATTAAAAAAAAAAAAAAAAAAAAAAAAAAAGGGACGCCTGGGTGGCTCAGTGGGTTAACTATCCAACTCTCGATTTTGGCTCAGGTCCTTATCTCACAGTTCCGTGGGTTCGAGCCCCACATCAGCATGGAGCTTGCTTGGAGAACTCTCTCTTCCTCTCTATCCATCCCTCCTTCGGTCTGTCTCTCTCTCTCTCAAAATAAATAAATAAACTTTAAAAACGAAACAAAAACAAAGAAAAATGGCCCAGAGGAGGGAACAGACTTGCCCAATGCTTCACACTTTAAAAGCAACAAAACAGGGATACAGTCTTATCACCTGGCTTCTAGGCTCATCATCAATGTCTCTTGATCACTGATACAGTAGGTTGGCAAAATCAAGTGCAACATTTAGAAAAACGCAGCGATTTTTATCAAATTAGAAGAACTAGTACTTGAAACAAACAGGTTTTCTACAATCTGAATGTCCTATTTTCTTACGTTCTCTTAGTCTAATGTGTTCTTAATTTAATCTGAGGAAACAGTATACCACAGGGATGGATTTAGTAAAAATTTTAATGAATGACAGCAGACTCCAATAAAACAAAATAAAGTAAAATCCCAAAATAACTTCAAATGTTGAAAAGTCCTTGGATAAAAGAGGAAATTTAGAGCTGAAATTTTTTTTATAGAATTTCAATTAAGTTTGACAGCTGTTTCATTACCAGCTTTTATTCATTGTAATAATACATTGTGAAATGATAATCCTTTTCAAAAAAAAAAGACTCCTATAATTTAGGTAATAAGATCCTCACATAAAATCTGAAAAATTTTTAATATCATTATTTCCTCACTCTTGCAGTGACTTTCATGGAGAATGTTAAGAAAAAATATATAACTAAAATGTGGAAAGAATAAAACAATTTAACCATGATGAATAACCAAATTACATAATAACTGGTGGGAGAATTTGAGCTCATTTATTGAATCACAAAGGTTTTCCAAGGTAAAAGGCAATTAATTAGTCTGAATAGTTATAAAAATAAGATTTAACCTCAGGTTCATGCGAATGCTTAAAGAAACAGTATTAGCAGCACACATTTATGATTGGATGGAAACTACTAGAATAAATGCACCAATTTTCACATCTGAAACAACAAATCACTACACTGGAACCACAGCAGTGTAGACATAGGAAGACACAGAGAGCATAATTTTATGGACCAGAATGGGAAATAAAGGCAACTTACCAAAGAGAAAGCACGAAAACAGTGTCAAAACTAGAGAATAGAAACATTCATTAAATTAAAAGAATAGCATGAACTTTAATCAATTCAGATATAGTAACGCAATGGTCAAGTGTACTACAATCAGATCCCTACTTTAAGTATGATCTGAATTACCAACCAAAAATGAGAAAAGAAATGGATCATGGTATTTCTGAAGATAGTTTTCAAGCTATCAGTTAGCAACGTTGAGATTCATTTTTGAACAAGGCAACACTTTATATTAAAACCATTCTCCTAATGATTTGTTAAAACTGCTCCTTAGTCAAGTCATCAATTCTAGATCTTACCCAACTGTACACAGAATTTCAGTTTGCTCAGGGATGTGACCAACTCACCACTGGGGTTTCCTATACTTCACCACTGGGGCTGGGAGAATGACCGCCATGACTATGGTTCCCAACTGAAAAGCCCTAGTTCTGACATTATGCAGTGAAATCATCAAAAAATGTCTCCACATTTAGACCAGATTTTCAATTCTTCCTCAGTGTCACTGTCTTTGTTCTGAAGTGATTATGCAATTATTTTTAAAAAATACTTAAGTATTATCACTGGTTTAAAAAAAAGTAGAAAAATAAAGATACAAGTATTGATGAGTAATGAGAAGCCTAGAGCTCATTATTCAAAATGATAAAAGAGAATCGTCATACATGCCGAAAGCTGTGATGCTCCACTTTTAGATGTTTATTGTATTAAATTGAATAAAAGGAAAATAGGACATGAAAAATGCAATACCCTATGCAAAAATTAACACAGAATCAATCATAGACAGAAATCTTAAAATGTGGAACTATAAAACTTCGAGAAAAATATGGGAGAAAATCTACATGTCCTTGGGTTGGGTGATGAGCTTTCAGATGCAATACATAAAGCATGATGGATGAAAGAAAAATCACGTAAGTTAGACTTAATTACAGCTAAAAACAAACAACAACAACAACAAAAAACAACCTCGGGGCACCTGGGTGCCTCCGTCAGTTAAGCATCCGACTTCAGCTCTCGTTATGATCTCACTGTTCGGGGGTTCAAGCCCCACGATGGGCTCTGTGCTGACAGCTCAGAGTCTGGAGCCTGCTTCAGATTCAGTGTCTCTCTCTCTCTCTGCCCCTCCTCCTCTCATGCTCTCTCTTTCTCTCTCTCAAAAATAAATAAACATTAAAAGTTAAAAAAAAAAAACCTTTCTGTATAAAAGATGATGTTAAAAGAATGAAAAGACAGGTCAGCCTTACAGAAAGCACTGCCAAAACACATATCTGATAATGGACTTTTAACAAAAATATACAAAGGACTCTTAAAACTCTACAATAACAAAACAAATTTCGGGACCCTGGGTGGCTCAGTGTCCGACTCTTGATTTTGGCTGAGATCACGATCCCCGGGTGGGGGATCAAGCCCCACGTCGGGCTTAGCACCAAGCGTGGGGCCTGCTTGGGATTCTGTCTCTCTTTCTCTCTCTCCCTCTCCCTCTGCCCCTCCCCTTCTCTCTCTCTCTCTCTCTCTCTTTCAAAATAAATAAATTTATAAAAATCAAGAAATAAATAAAGGGCGTGGCAAAGATCTGAACAGATGCTTCACCAAAGAAGATACTTTGGAAGACGCTTTGGCAGATTCTTAAAAAGCTACACATAGCCTTATCATACCATCCAGCATCTGTGCTCCGAGGTATTTACCCAAATGAGTTGAAAACTATGTGCACACAAAAACCTGCCCAATGTTTATATGAGCTTTATTCATAATTACCAACAACTGGTAGCCCCCGTGATGTCCTTCAGTAGGGGAATGGATAAAGAAATTGCAGGACAAGCATACAATAGAATATTATCCAGCAATAAAAAGGAATGAGCTATCAAGTCGGACAATGTCACTGGATATAGCTTGGGCTTCCTACAATGAAGACATTTCTTCGGAGAGAGGTCTAGCCCGACTGAGATTCTCTACTCTCATCTTTGTAGGAGTATGTAATGCTCTTCATCTCAAGCCTAAAGAGAACTGGAGGACCCGTGGGTCCCGCAGTGGGGGACCACCAAAAGCAGGAATCGAACTGATGTTCTTGGAAATCTAGAGGGCTGAAGATGAGCTAATTGCTTTCATGGCAGAATCAATGGGATGTCCTCGAACTGGAACCTGCCTACACTACTAGGCTGCAAAACTTGCCCAGCATTCCACATGGGCCAGGTGTGGACCCCAGGTGAGAGGAAACCAGAGGATAATTACAAAATACTTAGGTTGGATGGTCATCACTAAATGGCAAAATAAGAAATGAAAAGTATAATATCTGAAATGGAAAGAGGAAAAAAATAAATGTATTTATTGATCCAAGAAGCTCTGTCAACTCCAAGGAGGAAAAATACATCAAGAAGCACACCACAGTCACACTGCTAAAAAGCAAAGACAAAAAGCAAATGTGAAAAACCACCAGAATAAAGAGATATATAAACAGTGATAGAAATGAAGAATGATTATCATCCAAAACAAAAGGAAGCCAGAAGACAATGTGGCAATACAGTTAAAATCCTGAACCAAAGGACAGAGGGGAAAAAAAAAAAACCCAAAAACTACAGGATTATTGCAACATGTTCTAAACTAATACCTGATAAAGTTCAGCACTTCAGAATGAAAGCAAAAACTCAGAAAGTTAAAATAAAAAAAAAAAACAAAAAACTTTCTTGATGGGGAAAAAAAAACACTCCCAAATCCTCTAGTAAGTATTTTATTTACTAGCCATTAACTTTGGGATCTAAAATAAGAAAAGAAGCTGTCAAACCCAGCACAGCCGTTCTTTGCCATCAGTCAAAGAAAGGAGATGCTTATGGATTTTAAGTGAAGCAACATACCCGTCATAATCCGTCACAATAGGATGATCTACGAGACACCACAGCTCAGAGCCTGGAGCCTGCTTCGGATTCAGTCTCCCGCTCTCTCTGCCCCTCCCCCACGCATTCTCCGTCTCTCAAAACGTAATAAATGTTAAAAAAAAAAAAAAAGTTTTTTTAAATAAAAAAAAACAAAACGAACTTTATAAAACCAGTAAGACATTTCAGCAAGGTTACCAGATAAAATACTAATTTATACCAATGAATCATTTTCCTTTACAGCAGCAATAATAGACAAATTATAGTTAAGGAATTAAGGCACCATTCGTAACAGTAACAAAGTTATGATGTATCTAAAAATTAACCCAGTAACTTCCTAAGACTCATGTTCGGAAAGTTGCACAACTCCAGAAATACCTTACAAATGATATGAGCAGAGGTGCCTGGCTGGCTCAGTCAGTAGAGCATGTGAGTCTTGATCTTGGCCCGAGTTTTGAGCCCCATGCTGGGTGTACAGATTATTTTTTAAAAAATAAACTGTTAAAAAAAAAAAAAGATGTGAACAAATGGAGAAAAATGCCGTGTTGATGGATTTGATGATTTAATATTGTAACTATAACTCTCCCTCAAAATAATCTATGAATTCAATACAATTCTAGTATTAATTCTACCAGAATTTATGTAGGTATCAACAAACTCATTTCTTTCTCTTTACTAATCCTATATTTTGTTAATCCTCTTCTTTAAAAAAAAGATTTTATTTTTAAGTAATCTCTACACCCAACATGGGGCTTGAATTTATAATCCCAAGATCGAGAGTCATATGCTGTACCAACGGAGCCAGTCAGGCGCCCCTATTTCGTTAACCGTCTTCCGTGAGTTCCTGGGCCCAATTCCAGTGTGTCTGTGGAGGCTTCCCCACTATCAACAGGCAATTCTTGGGCACCCTGCTAGTGTCCAAAAGGTCAACTCAATTCTAACACTATCTACTAGGAGACGGCATCAGATGCCACAGGGAAAGGACTCAGTCCCCCAAGACCACCCTCCACTTCAGAGGCCAATCACAAGCCCAGGTTGATAATGATGCTTCTGAATGACCAGCTACACATTGAAGGTCCCAAAGACCCCCTGCAACTGAGGATGCTGCTCCCTACACCACATCACTCCTGTGCTTCTGACCGACTGGCTAGAAATCAAAGGTTCCCATCACTTCCTCTTTGGATTCGACTGACGAGCTAGAGGAGCTGACAGAACTCAAGAAACTCATTTACTCACTAGGTTACTAATTTATTACAAAGGATATTAAAGGACACGAACCAACGGCCAGACAGATACATAGGGCAACGTCCCAAACAAAGGAACTTCTGTCCTCAGAGAGTTCGGGGCCTAGCACGGTGGCCCACAGGAATGTTCTGGTTCCCCAACCCGGAAGCGCCCACTCCTTTCCTTTTGGGTGTTTATGGAAGCTTCATTACATAGGCATGATTGATTACATCACTGACTGCTGCTGATGGATTAAACCCCTAGCCCCTCTCCCCTCCCTGGAAATCAGAGGGTGGGACTGAAAGTTCCCTCTGGTCATGGTTGGTGCCCCTGGCAACGAGGCCCCATCTTTGGGTGCCTTCCAAATTTCATCTTATTAACAAAAACCCAGTCAGGGTGGAAAGGGGCACTATGAATAACAAGACACCCAGTTCGCTTTTATGGCTCTAGATTATTTTCAGGAACTAAAAACAAGAGACCAAATATTATGACAAAAGACGCTCCTATCACCCTTGGCACTCAGGAAATGTCAAGGGTTTTGCAAGTTATGAGCCAGGAACTATGGAGGAAGACCAAATCTATATGTATGTAGAGATTTCCCAGAAATCACAATATATTTATTTACTATACAGTATTAGTATTTTGTTATACTAATACCCAGTAGATATTAGAATGTAATGGAGAAGCAGGTTGTCTTATTAAGAGTACTGTTGTTGTTGTTGTTTTTAATGTTTATTCATTTTTGAGAGACAGAGACACAATGCGAGTGGGGCAGGGGCAGAGAGAGAGAGGGAGACACAGAATCCAAAGCAGGGTCCGGGCTCTGAGCTGTCAGCACAGAGCCCGATGCGGGGCTCGAACCCACAAGCCATGAGATCATGACCTGAGCCAAAGTCGGACGCTTAACCGACTGAGCCACCCAGGTGCCCCAAGAGCGCTGGCTCTTGAACCACATTATCTGGGTTCAAATCTACTTTCCCTAGTACCTAGTTATATGACCTGTGCAAGTTACTTAACTTCTCTCTCTGTGTCTGTTTCCCATCCAATTGTATGGGGATGAAAACAGTACCTACCTCATCCATTGTTGTGAGAACTAAATAAGTTTTGATAGGTAAAGTACTTAAAATGGTATGTATCAACTATTATTAATTTCACCACCACTGTGGCACAGTAACAGAAATCGTGTAGTCCTGGCACATAAACACAAAATAGACGAAAAGAGAGATCAGAAGCAGATTTCTGATGAAGGTAATGTCGCACATCAACAGGAAAAAGTTATTTAGTACATGGCACTGAGAAAACTGACCCATAATATGGAATAATGACATAAATGTGAAAGAGAAGTTAATAGAGGTAAGCAAATGAAGGGTTTTTTTTTTCACCTTAATATCAGTGGAACTCTTCTTCAGCAAAAACCAAAAACCACTAAGCATAATGTTTACAAATAAAACCTTTGTTTAACTATATCAAAATGGAAGATTTCTGGTCAGTGATGGGAACCAAAGACAAATTTACCAGCCGGGTGAAGGGCTGAAAGAAGATGTTTGTAGCATATGAAACTCACAAGGAATATTTAAAGTATACGTGGATTGAGGCGCCTGGGTGGCTCAGAGGGCTAAGTGTCCAACTCTCGCTCTCCACTCAGGTCATGATCTCATGGTCTGTGAGACTGAGCCCCACGTCAGGCTCTGTGCTGACAACACGGAGCCTGCTTGCGATTCTCTCCACCCTCCCTCGCATGTGCACTCTTTCTTTTTCTCTCAAAATGAATAAATAAACCAAAAGGTAAATAAATATACAGGGAACTTGTGCAAACTGACAAGAAAAAGACATAAAATGTAATCGAAAAATGGGCAAGAAATATAAGAGACAAATCGACGGATGATAACAGATATATGGAGAGACACTCAACCGCAGGCAAAACCCTCAAACGAAGCTACACCACCTGAGCGACGCCAATCAGACTGGCAAAAATGAAAAGTGGGATAATATCATGCCTTAGAGAGGGTGTGGGAAGAAGAACACTGTCACGCCTTATTGAGAGAAGGGAAGCGTGAACAGCCCCGCCGGAGGGCAAGCGTGAAAGGGTCTGGTGACATGAAATGTGAATACGCCCAAGGCCCCGGCAATCCCGTCCCTGCGGATAGGCGCTGGGGAAATCTCCGCGCGTCTCACATCTGCTCATTAAACTACACGTATGAGCGTGCTTATCACTGTGTTGGTTGTGGATCTGGCGTACGGATGAGCCTAAGTGTCCATCACCTGAGGGAAGATGAAGACGGTGTTGGGATGCCAGTCGGCGCTCCGAAGCAAAGAACTGTACACATAGCATGAACGAACCTCAAAAGTAAAGTGTCGAATAAAAAAAACTAAAAGCAAAACAAGTTACATAGCACAGTACCATTTGTATTATGGTTTTCCAGAGCAACCGAACCGACAGCACATACAGAAATCTGTATGAGAAGAGATTTATTAGGAGAGCCAGGGTGGCTCAGTCAGTTAAGCATCCGACTCTTGGTTTCGGCTCAGATCATGATCTTGCAGTTTGTTGAGTTTGAGCCCTGCATCGGGCTCCCCAATGTCAGTGGGGAGCCCACTTGGGATGCTCTCTCGCTCTCTCTCTCTCTCTCTCCCTCTCTCTCTGCCCCTCCCCTACTGATGCTCCCTACCTCTCTCAAAATAAATAAAATTTTAAAAACTCAAAAAAAAAAGAGAGAAGAGATGTATTGCAAGAATTGACTCACGGGATTATGGGGGCTGAGAGGTCCCACGGTCTGCCATGTGCAAACTGGAGAACCTGGAAAGCCAGTGGTTTGATTCAGCTGGAGTCCGCAGGCCTGAAAACTGGAAGGCCTGGGGTATCAATCTCAGTCTAAGTCAGAAGGCCGGAACACCAGGGGCACCTATGACAGAGCAAAAGATGGATGTCTCAGCTCAAGCAAAGAATGAATTTACCCTCTCCTGCCTTTTCGGGCCATCCAAGCCCTCAGTGGTTAGCAGGACTCTCCTTTATTCAGTTCACGGACTAGTCTTTCAGACTGCAGTGCTACTCTCTTCTGGATACGCCCTTCTAGACACACGCAGAAATAACCTTACTTGAGTTTTTAGGAGCGTAGCCTAGTCAAGTTAACACGTGGAAATAATCATCACTCTATTTATACACAATTTTACAAATGCAAACAAGCGTTGTAGCAAACGATTAAAAACGAGGGCTTGTGCGCTGGAAGGGAGTGGGTCAGGGATCAGGGAGAAAGAGGAAAAAATACATTAGAGGAAGGGGAGAGCTTCGCGTGACCCCGTGCCCTGAAGTGAGCGGGAGGATCGGATCCACTCGCTGCCCCTCACTAAAAACCCCGGCACTCAGAAAAGTCAACCGGCCCAACGTCTCTCAGAGGAGAAGAGTGGCAGAGCCTGGCAATTAACCTGAGGCTGAGCACTTCTCCATGAAGCTACTGTCTCCCAGGACAAAGACAGCTCGATAGGATTCACTCGTTTACTGGTGTTACACTCAGTTTTGAGCGTACGGTCTTCCAAGCGCCCAATAACGGGCTGTCGTCTCACATTTAAGAACCCAATTCATCGCCAACCTTTTCCTTTCACAACTGTTTGGAGAAATGGGCAAAGTTGTTCTTCCACATTCCTATTTTATCGTCAAGGAGGCTGATGCCCAGGGTTGGAGAAAGGAGTCAGAAGTCTTAACTCTGAGTCGTTTGATGAGGAAAATCAGTGAAAAGTAATGCTTTCAAAGTACGGAAGACCGGGGCGCCTGGGTGGCTCAGTCAGTTAAGTGGCCGACTTCCGCTCAGGTGGTGATCTTGTGGTCCGTGAGTTGGAACCCCGAGTCGGGATATGTGCTGACAGCTCGGAGCCTGCTTCGGATTCTGTGTCTCCCTCTCTCTCTGCCCCTCCCCTGCTCGCACTCTCTCTCTCTCTCAAAAGTAAATAAACGTTTAAAAAAATTTTTAAAAACACAAAATATGAAACGTATTTGCTCATGAGTCTAGCAGTGGATGTGCATGCAGTACATAGGATGTTCAATTAATCTGTTCCATATATTTATTAAATTTGATAACTATGTTCCTTCTTATCCTGAGGGAATTGTTACCAGAAAGTGCCAGACAGTGAACATTCGATCAGTGCTCCTAAATCCGCACCCATAATCTGCCTGTTCTTCAGATCAGCAGCTTCTAATCAAATTTAATTGTCAAATACAATTCATGTGATACTTTCAGGTTCATTTCACTACAAATAAATTTCAAGAAGTGTTTTCTGGTGAGACTAATTGTCCTTTACAGAATCACCCTCTTGACAGACAGCATTACACATGCAATTTCATCAGTAACTACTAACATTTGGGCAGTTAACATTTTTCTCAGCTTAAATTTGTACATTTTTCAATATTTTATTACCTACAGTCAGCCAAAAGAAAGAAAAATGAACTTGCTTCACTATTTACACTTCTGGAGCACATTCTCGACTGGATGCCATTTATTCCCATAAATCCTAGTAGGACAAGATATTAACAGATTTGGCCTGCCTAAAAACTTGAATATAAAGATGATATGGCAAACTGGAAACAAGACTGAGAATTAGCCGACAAAAATCATACTGAATGAGACAGTCCGAGTATAGTAAAGAAAATCATATTACTAATTCGTCATTCATCATTCCTTCTGATGAAATCTGCACTAATTTACACATATAAAAGCTGTCATTCATTTATCTTTTATGTAGTTATTCCTCACTATGTTCCCAAGAGAATTAACGACATTTCAGAATATGCATATAGTATGGCAATACCAAATACACGTAAAAATAAGTTGAGACGAAATTAACGGTGTAGTAAAGCAAGCTAAAGTCAAGCCCGGAGTGAGGGTAATACACAAAATATTATGAAATCCAGAACTAGGTGTGTCTGAAATTCACAGCAGCCAATATCAAGAAGAGATATGATTAACCACAATATTCTCCATGTCCAAACAAAAACTAGTTTTCTAGTTTTGCGGAAGACAATACAACCAACCGTCCTCAAAGAGAAGGCTTGTGTTGCTAACAATTATATTTTTCCATATATAAATTGTTCGAGTTAACTTTTTTTAAGTTTACTTATTTTGAGACAGAGAGTGCATATGCAAGCGGGGGAGGGGCTGAGAGCGAGAGAGCGAGAGAGCGAGAGAGAGAGAGCGAGCGAGAGAGAGAGAGAATATCCCAAGCTGGCTCTGAGCTGTCATCCTGGAGCCTGGAGACTGGGGGGGGGGGGGGGGGGGGGGGGCCCTCGATCGCACAAACCATGAGATCAAGACCTGAGCCAGAAGTCGAGTCTGACACTTAACTAAGCCACCCGGGCACCCATTTATGAGTTAACTTTTAAAAAGGTAGTTTGCCTCTGATTATTTAAATTTTGCCAATCTATCCATATTTCTATTTCTAGGAATTAATATGAAAAACAAAATTCTAAATTCCAAACAATATGCAGACACAAAGATATTTATCACGGCATTATTTACAATAGCCAAAAAACTGGAACCAATCTGAATACATAACAATAAGATAGTACTCCGCTATATCCATGCACTAAACAGTTTTCTGTCAATTAAAAATGTTACTATAAAAATATAATACTTAAAATATTCAGGGGCGCCTGGATGGCTGAGTCGGTTAAGCGTCCGACTTCAGCTCAGGTCATGATCTCATCGTTGGTGAGTTCGAGCCCCGCATCGGGCTCTGTGCTGACAGCTCGGAGCCTGGAACCTGCTTCAGATTCCGTGTCTCCCTCTCTCTTTGCCCCTCCTCCTCCCCTGCTCACACTCTCTCTCTCTCTCTCACTCTCAAAAATAAACTTTAAAAATGTTCATAAAAAAGTAAGAAAAAAAAAGAGTATGTATATTATGACCCCAAGTTTGTCTTTAAATTATATATTTAAGGATAAACAAAATAAAAGGTTAAACCAAAAATTGTATAGTGGTTATCTCTGGGCTATACAAGAAGAGATCTTTTTTTTTTTAATGTTTATTTTTGAGAGAGACAGAGACAGAGTGTGAGTGGGTTAGGGGCAGAGAGAGAGGGAGATACAGAAGCAGAAGCAGGCTCCAGGCTCTGAGCTGTCAGCACAGAGCCCGACGCAGGGCTCGAACTCACGAGCTGTGAGATCATGACCTGAGCCGAAGTCGGATGCTCAACCGACTGAGCCACCCAGGGGCCCCAAGAAGAGATCATTTTTATTTTGACCTTTGGAATTTTGTCTTTATGAAATTCTTTGGAATCAACATGAATTATTTCTGCAATAAAAAAGTAACTTAGAGGAGGGACGCCTGGGTGGTTCAAGCCCCGATTCGGGCTCACTGTTGTTCAGCAGAGCCCGCTTTGGATCTTCTGTCCCCCCTCTCTCTCTGCCCCTCTCCTGTTTGCTCACTCATGCTCTCTCACTCTCTCTCTCCAAAAAAAAAAAAAAAAAAAAGTAACTTGGGGCACTTGGGTGGCTCAATAGGTTGAGCGTCTGACCCTTGACTTCCGCTTGGGTCATGATCTTGTGGTTCCTGGGATGGAGTCCCACATCAGGCTCCACACTGACAGCACAGAGCCTGCTTGGGACTCTCTCTCTCTCTCTCTCTCTCTCTCTCTGCCCCTCTCCCACTTGTGTGTTTTCTCTCTAAATAAACAAACAAACAAACAAATAAATAAACTTTTAAAAAAAGTGACTTAAAAATAGTTTAAGAGATATATAATATTTTGGAGACTTTCTTACACAATGACAGTGGTTCCTGGCTTCTGCACCTAAACCTCTTGGCGATCCCAGGTAAAGGACCACACAAATGGCAGAACAAAATCCGAACCCAGGCTTTCTGTTTTCCCATCCCGTTTATCCACCTCTGTAACACCAATGGTCAGGTATGCAGTTTAGGCCTACTAGAAATAATTAATGAACATCAGGCATTATCTTCTCTACAGTATATGGCCATATTTAGTTTTTTTCTAAGGAAAAATTGTAGACTGATAACTGATTGATTGATAGATAGTAACTTTTTATCAAAAGACTTTACTTTTTTTTAAGTACTTTTTTTTAACGTTTATTTATTTTTGAGACAGAGAGAGACAAAGCATGAACGGGGGAGGGGCAGAGAGAGAGGGGGACACAGAATTGGAAGCAGGCTCCAGGCTCTGAGCCATCAGCCCAGAGCCCGACGCAGGGCTGGAAGTCACGGACCGCGAGATCGTGACCTGAGCCGAAGTCAGACACTCAACCGACTGAACCACCCAGGTGCCCTTTTAAGTACATTTTTATTTATTTTGAGAGAGAGCGAGTGAGAGAGCAAGAAGGGGAGGGGCAGAGAGAGAGGCAGACAGATTCCAAGCAGGTTCCATGCCGTCACCGCGGAGCCCAATGTGGGGCTTGAGCCCACAGACCGTGAGATCATGACCTGAGCCAAAGTCAAGAGTTGGACACTTAACTGAGCCACCCAGGAGCCCCCAAAGACTTTACTTTTTTGAATCGTTTTACGTTGACTGAAAAATTGAACAGAAAGTACAGAGCGCTCCCATATACTTGCTCTCCGTCTACTCCATCCCTCCACAACTTCTGCTATTTATCAGCATCATGCATCGGTATGGTGCATTTGTTATAATTAATAAACCAATATTGATATATTATTATTTGTTGTTTTTATTTTTAAGTAAACTCTACCCCCCAATGTGGGGCTCAAACTCACGACCCCAAGTCAAGAGTCTCATGCTCTACCCACTGAGCCAGCCCGCTGCCTTCTTGATACGTTATTATTAACTAAAGCCCATAGTGTGATTCAGGATCCATTCTTTGTGTTGTACAGTTCTAAGGATTTTGCCAAATGCGTGACGTCATGTATCCACCACCGGGATATCATATACAACGGTTTCACTGCCCTAAAAATCCCTTGTGCTCCACCCATTCGTCCTTTTCCCCACTACGCTCCAACCTCTCACAATCGCTGATCATTTCACTATCTCTACAGGTTTTTCGTTTTTAGTTAAGTAATCTCTATGCCCAACATGGGGCTCGAGCCCACAACCTCGAGATCAAGAGTCAAATGCTCTACCAACTGAGCCAGCCAGGCATCCCTTACCTCTGTAGTTTTGCCTTTTCCAGAATGTCATAGAGTTGGAATCACGTAGCCTTTCAGACCGGCTTCTTTCACTTGGTAATATGCATTTAAGTTTCCTCCGCGTCTTTGCCTGGTTTGAGAGTTGATAGTTCGTTTCTTTTTACCACTGAATAATATGCCACTCTGGAGAGGGAGGGGGAAAAGAAGCCTCCACCTCCTGGCACCTCATATCCCACTCTCAGGGGGCCGGAAGGCTGGACTAAGGACGATGAGCACGCAGTCTCGCTTGCCCTACTCTTGGGAGCCACTTGCTGAGCCACTCAGGAGTGTTTCCTTTTCATCCTGCCTCTGCTCCCAACACATTGAAGATGGATTAAAAATAGCGCTGGCAAAGGTTTCCCAAGCAAACATAAACCACAGAGAGGAGTAACGGAATTATTTGCAAGGCACAAAGCATTCAATGTGAAACACACTGTCATGTGATAGCACAGCCGTGACTTTTCACGTGGCAAACGTGTGACACTGGCATCTGTACGGGAACGGGAGAAAATGACAAAAGTATAATTACTAGAGCTTTTTTTACACACCCCTACCCTGACAGAGAATCAGACCAAAGGGGGAAAAATGATACAGCACGGCAGTCAGCAGTGCTTTTCTGTAAAGGGGCCAATACTAAATATTTCAAGCTTTGCAGGAACTAGGCTACTTGGCCACTGTAACACGAAAGGGGTCCCCAGATAATGCATAAATGAACGGGCATGGCTGAGGTCCCGTAAGACTTTATTTGCCACACAGGTGGCTACCCGGGTTTACCTCACGGGCCATAATTTGCTGACTTCTGATAGCGAATACCTAAATAACATAATTAATATGTATGAACAAATACAGTGCAAACACTGTCCACCAATTTTATAGAAAATACATATAGGTGTTGTATTTATAGGAATATAAAACTGTTTCCATAAAGGCATCTACGACACAGTTAGATGAAAAATCACTTACTGGGCCTCCGCTAAAAAAACACAGTAAATCTGGAAAATGAGAAGGCCAAATTCTTGAACCCCAATGTGGTAAAAATAAAAACAGCACATTTAAAACAGAACCTACCAACATAAATGAGAAAAAACAAAATGCCCTAATGAATAAATACTGAGTTAAGGAGAAAACCAAAATTAAACTTTCAGAATATTCAGAATATGAGTATCTGTTTTCTCATAACTATGCCAGCAATTGGGTGTATCAATCTTTTTTATCTTTACAATATGATAGGTGAAAAACTGTATTTGTTATTGTTTTAATTTGCATTACTTTATTTATTCATGAGGTTAAACATCTTTTATATGTTCATTCTGCGTGGTTATTAGAGGACAAGATATAGGAGAATACTTTCTCGTTGGATCTGAACATTACACTCAATGGTGAAAAATTAGATTGGGAACAGATAATGCTCTGAAAATATAATCAAGGTGTTAACATGTGAAATGGTTAAAAGCAGTACAACTATTAGGAAAGAAGATAAGAAATTATTTTATCTGTGACTTTTATGATCATAATTAGGAAATAAACTGAAAAACTACTAAAATGAATACTAGCGATTACAGGCTCCACATGTTTCTTAATCATGTATTTTTTTAAGAACTGGAGATTCATCCAAAGAGAAAACAT
Organism: Panthera onca; assembly: GCF_046562875.1. Classification (NCBI taxonomy): domain Eukaryota; kingdom Metazoa; phylum Chordata; class Mammalia; order Carnivora; family Felidae; genus Panthera; species Panthera onca. The sequence goes on along the minus strand of NC_138357.1, from coordinate 9,584,851 downwards.
TGTAGTATTTGATCCAAAACTGCAAGAGTGATTGATTAAAGATCACAGAACAGATGACCCTGAAAGAGACCACACTACTCATTCATTCCATCGTTCATTCACTTATCGGGCTCCAGCCACACCGGCCTTCTTCTCCCGTTCTTTCTGTTCCTCGCAAACATACATGCCCCTTCCAGTCTTCACATCATTTTACTTGCCTATCCCTCTAACCCAAATCTCTTCTTCCTCTCTGTTCTTTGTCTGCCTCCTTACTCATCTCTTGGCATCTCAGCGCATCCCTTCACGATGCTTTTTTGACCACTGTGCCTAAAACTGCCACCACACCACCACCACCGTTCCCGAGCCCGGCGATTCTCAAAATGTGTCTGTGCACCAGCAGCACGAGCATCACCCCAAACCTACTGAATTAGAAAGTCAGGGTGGGCGCCAGCAATCTGGGTTTTAACAAACCCTTCGAGTGATTCTGATGTGCCCTCCGCTTTGAGAACCCCACTGCTCTAGTCCACTGTCCTGTTTTAGTTTATCCCGAGCATTTGTAACAATCTGAAGGTCTTGACTATCTAATTTTTTAACTGTTTCTATCACTGGAATGTCAGTTCCGTGACACATGCATCTTTGCTTTGTTTCTGGCTATATTCCCTGTGCCCAGATCAGTACCTGCCTGATACATAGGAGGTACTAAAAAGGATGTTGAAAAGTACACTAACACATCACCAAGGGCTGCCTCTGGGTGGTGAGATCCTAGATCGGTTTTACTTCCCTTACAATTTCTACAGGGTTTAAACTATAAGCATGTGTCATTTTATAATTACAAAAACCAACTTACATCACAAAATGATATTGAATTTACCATTATTACGATAAGCTTCGGAATAGTATCTTCGGGGGTGAGTAATTTAAAATCCAAGCCCTTACTTTCAGTAGCACTTGACTGTCTTACAAGCAAATGACCTTTCAAATAACATCCTTGTGTTCTTACTTTTTCCCTCTACAATTTTCTAAAATGTCTCTTCTTAGAGTGTGCTATTTAAATTATACCACTTACCCCAATCTAGGTTGTATAAATAAATCTTGAGCCCTAATGTAACAGCAATAACAAAATCAGAATGTCTAGGACAACTCACGATAATCATTCCATTGTTTGATACAAATTCCTCCCCTGTTGAGACACAAGAGTTGAATTTTGAACTACCACTCAGGACAGCTGTTTCACTGACATGAAAGTCGAACAGTTCTGAGAGAAGCTAGTTTTAGCAGAATGGTATGTCTTCATTCTCACGGCCATAATTCTCTGCCGTGACTACTGTGAACACGACTAAATTAGCGTCACTTTGTGCATGAGAATTTGTTTACATATCTTTTATCTCTCTTTTAATAAATGATGGACTACATCTAGTCCTAATTCCATCAATTTCCTGGGTGACCTTGGGCAAGCCACTTGACTTCTCTGGACCTTGCTTTCCTCATTGGTAAAAGAAAGAGATATTATTAAATGAGCTCTTAAATCCTTTCTAGCGCAAAACTTTATTAAGATCCACATCAATTATTCACATTGGGATTTCACTGTGGTGGCTGTCACTTGCTTATGATTTAGCCAATATCAATTTAAGGGAAACTATGATTTAAAAAAAAAAAGCCAGAAAGCGGTATTACTGACCCTTGGCAAACCTGACTTCGTTATACACTTGATACACGCAATTCCTCATGAGACTAGAGGTAGAGGAAAAAAATCAGGCTGGGTGATAAAAATCAAACGTGTGCCGAGTTGATTACCCTGTGCCAGGCACCGTTTCATGTGTTTCACATCCATTTACCTATTTAACCTTCTCAACAAGGCTGTGAACTACATTTTAGTATTATCCCGCTTTACTGGTAGGGAAACTGAGGGGCGAAGTGAAATTGCAAGGTCATGAAATTGGTAGGAGACAGAACTCGGATTCAAACTGAGGCAGCTGATCCCCAGAGGCCATGCTTCTATTTACCAAACCCTGTGACCCCTGACCAGGCCGGCCTGCGTAGGCTCCTTTAAAGTACCATAGATGACTTTGTGAGCAGCTCCATGGTGATGCTCTCTTTCCCCAGCAGTCACATTAGCCGTAGCCACACTTGGCCTTAAGAGGAGCACCACCCACGGCTTTCAGAATCGGCTCTCCTCACCTACCCACCTCTTGGACTCCAGGCCCCTTCGATGAAGTTCCTTTGGGCAGAGATATGGTAGACTACATCATTTGTAACCCTCAGAGAATCCAGTGTTTACTGAGCATCTAGTCAGTGCCGGGCGCACGTTCGGGTCTGGGGGGGGGGGGGGCTACATGATGAATATGATGCCGACTTCGCTTTTGAGAAATTCACAGATGAGCAGGGGAGACGGACGTGTAAACAACCCGCACAGATAAGTGGCATAAAAATGACATGACTAAAGGGCTGTACGCACACACAGGAAAAAAAAGTCAGTCACTCGGCTGAGGGAGGACAAAGCAGTATGGATGTGTTGGTAGCAGGCCCAGTGGTCAAGACCCTGAGCGTTGGAGGCAGGAAGAATGTAGTCTGAATTCTGGCTTATCCACTTATAAGCTGGGTGATGTTGCAAAAAAAAAAAAAACCAACAACAACAAAAACAAAAACAAACAAAAACTCTTACCAATGCCCAGCACAGAGTGGGTATTAAATAAATGGTAGCTACTATTCATTTCGGGTACATCTTCACATGGAAGACAACAGGTGCGGTACCCCTTGCGGAAGGATCATGGAAGGGCAAAGGAGACAGCATTCAGTTAGAGAAAAGAGCAGGAGCCACGGCCTGGATGAAAACAGGCATGCTTATTAGAGAGAAGGAAAATAATTCCGTAGGACTGCTGGGTATTACAGAGGTTCGGAGACAGAGTGAAGAGACATCATGAGAGGCCGTCCACAGTCACACTGGGAAAGACCTTGAAAATCAAGATCAAAGGATTTTGAACTCCAGCTTGTATGAGAAGGGGAATAATAGAAGGACATTAAATATGGAGTGGAGTGGAAAAATGACATATCACCTCGTCTATATTGTAATGCCTCAGGAAGTGAGTGTGCTCATCCTTCAGATTATTTGGTTATCCTTGAGTAAGTCTCTTTCAGAGAGACTTTAATTCCCAGGGAAGAAACTGATGAGACAGCTGCCTGTCAGCAACGGTTAATTCAGTCCACATTCCCTAATCACAATTCTCACGTTGGCCAATAATACATTTTCTGAAATAATCGTAGTCCAGCAGTCAAAAATGTTCTGCCGGTTCAGCATTTTTTATTCAGTAAGAGGGGGAAAAAACATTTAACTAGTTAGCCCATCTTGAGGTTGGAAGTTTCACTGGATTTCTGACACCTTAAAAAAGCCCCCCGTTTTTCATTAGTGTAACCATCCAAACTTCTCCAGAAGATCCCCAAAGGCGGTGTAAGCATAGCACAGATCCTGGGGAAAGTCTACGTTAGAAGCTTACCTCATTTTGGCATACGCCCCACCCTGGTCCTTTGACTCTAGAATCCCAACAGCTGGTGCGGGATCTGTGGCGCTCATCTCGAGGCCTGTTGACGTGGCTGCCGCTCCCGGAATCCATCAGGCATAGTAGGAGAACAGTCGCTACTCTTTGACAAAACGTGTGTTTCCTCTTTTAAGATGAAGTATGGATTTTAACTCCGGCCACTCTTTGGTAGTATTGCGAAATACGGCCACAACTACAGCACAACACAGCCGAGCCCAGGAGGGACCCGGATGCGGTCCCTCTCCATCCCCCGCCTCCACTTTCACTTCTGTAGAGGAAGGTGTTGGGCTTCAGAATCTGAGAGAAGCCGTTAGTTGCTGACATTCGCAACTTCCGTTTATAAGCTTAGGGTACCCTACTATTTTGGAAACAAGGTGTTTAATGCCCTGGGAAGAAGTCATAGCAGAGAAGTGTCGTATCACCACGGTAGAATCACGGACAGCTAACAGCCAGCGTTTACTGAGCATTCACTGTGTCAGACTCTCCTGGACATTTTTAATAATCCCAGGTGAATCCTGCAGCCCCCTACTGATAAGGTGGAGCGTGATACAGAGTATAATTCCTTTGAGACAAACTCCCCAAATAGATGCCTTGCTGGAAAAAATACTGGGATTTCTCTAGTGACTGAAGTCCTAAAGTCTGTTTTACGACAACAGCCTTTCCGTCCAGGGTCGCCAAACTCTGCTCTCCCCCTAAGTCCCTTGAGCATGTCCAGAAACTGAGTCACCGAGAACCTCTATCTTCACTATCATGACTGCTGGCACATTAAAAGCGCCCTGAGCAAAATCAGCCTCCATGTGTGAAACTGTAACATAAAGAAACTTACAGAAAACCATCAAATCAAATCTATCCTAAATGCAGCCATGACATTTCTTGAGGCAATTTACTGAGGGTGATTCCAGGAGTACCAGAAGGGGTTAGCTTCTTCCTGGTTTTCACAAACATACCCACCCAGTGAGGGCTCTTACTGCTATGGTGAATTAGAAGGAATGTGTCACCTGAACCCTGGAAGATCCGCGTTCTGGTCCTGATTAGTAAGACTCATTAGCCGTGTTGAATGGGAACAAGCCACTTCTAAGTAGCGGGGCCTCAGGCGCCTCATCTATGAATTGAGGAGGCTAGACTGGATCGTCTCCCATGTTCCTTCTGGCTCTGAGGTTCCATGATTATCAAGCAAATTTTTTGACTGTTCTTCTCCATGTGTCATGCATACCTTCTTCTGTAGTTCTCAAGAACTCTTTCAATTTGAAAACAGCTTTCAATATTCATTTAGAAGATACAGACTTTTTAATTAGCCAACACGTTCAATGTCCTATTTTGACATCTACAAAGACGGACATAATTTTAAACTCATTTGCTTCGTGTCTGACTGTTCTATAAAGCGTTCCAAAGCTCGTGGTCACGTGGGAAACGAAAGATACAAGCATGCGTTAATGAGCAACAGATCCAGGAGGTGGGAGATTCTTCAATTAATCTGTTTTCCAGGCTGTCCTCTCAGATTTCATTCTATTAAAACCAGCCATCTTTCTTCACACAAGACAACTTTCTCCCCCCGACTTTGTGGCACGGTCTCAATTTCAAGTATCTTTTCTCCTCGTTTCCATAAATTAGCAAAAGAGCCTGAATATTCCAATGCTCCAGTATTCAAACGGCTTCTATTTACACGTGTGTTGCTCTCAAAAGTGAAACATAGATCTTTTCTATCACCACACTGTTAGGTCTGGGAGTGTATTCAGATGTGGGCTATTACTTGGCAGAGAACGCTCTTACTTTCAGTGGAACAGAACCATGCTCGTGGTCTAAAGGATGACGCAAAACTTTGCTTTCCGTTTCCCCCCAGCTGCCTTGCACTCAAAACGAAGACATCTTCGGCAGGCAAAAGAAGTCGTCTTTCTTCCTCCAGTACCCGCCTATCTTCTCTTTTTTACCCGCCCGCTTCTTCCCTGGATCCCACCTCAGCAAGGTCAAAGCCGGGGGACCTTCATTCCCAACTTCCCCAGGGGAGACGTGGCTCCTTACCATGTTATAGCCCACTCCAGGGTCAGCTCAGGACTTTCAGAACACACTACGTGCTGTACATTACTTTAGATGTACATTTAGATGTACTTTAGATGTACATTTACTTTAGATGTACATTTGTCCCTCCTAACGACCCTCCAAGTTAAGTGCAATTATCTCCCTCATCTTACAGGTTACAAAAGAATTGAGGCAGAGAGATGAAATGGCTCACACAGCTAGCACATTCTGGTGCCAAGATTTCAACCTCGGCAGTCTGCTTCCAGAGTCCAGGCTTCTAACTGCCATACTGCCTTTTAAGACACAGACTGGAACATTACGGGATCAACCTATTTCACGCAAATAGTCACTACCTCATGTAATCTAATTTTAAGGTGTTATTAAGCTTAAAACAAAAGTCCTTTCTCCTGGAGATGGGGAAATACAGGCACAGAGGGGGGCAATGGGACACAAAAACCTGTCCCAACACATTCATACATTGTTTAAATTTTAGTTTTGCAAACTTTGGTCAGTCCAGAGGAAACCCCCTGGTGTCCCCCAGGACCATGACCTGATAAGTGCACTTCGGCTGTGGCCTCGGTGGGAGGGCAGGACGCGGCAAAATCCACTGTGAGAAATAATAAGCCCACCGACCCAATCGAAGGAGGGTTGCGGAGACTGAGAGCACAGTGAAGCTAGGCTGTAATGACCGTTCTTGCAAGAGCGGGTGTCCGATGGACAGGCACACTCGGGGCACTTACAGCAGACTATTTATCTCCTAGCGTGAAGTCCCTCCCCTGGTTCCTCATTGGCTGAGCACTACGGCGGTTACAGCCTTCCCTTCCCGGGGAGTCTCCTGTGCGTGTCTAAGGCAAAAAGTAGTCTGGTTGGAACAAATGTATATTCCCTGAGGTGGTGCAGAGACTTTCAGTCCCGCCTCCCTCTGTTCTTTGGCGCATGCTCATTGCAAAGCCCACGAAAACTAGCCCATGAAACGGAGAGGGAGAAGAAGAACCAGGAAGTGAAGTGTCTAACAGTGTGGGATTCCACGGCGGGGGGTGGGGATCGTACATATTTCCAATAGGTTGTAAACCTACTGTTAACTACACAGCCCAGCTTTTATCCGGTATTTCTGAAAATGAATCATCTCCCTTACTTCTCACATCTGACAGAGGGAGAGGGAAAACAAAAACAGGATTTGGGGTTTCCCGGGTGGCCTTACTTACATATTGAAGGAGAAATCGAAAAAAAATACCGTCTTTACACATCACTGATAACATACAGATTCCTTTAAACTTGGAAAAATTGGACCAACGAAACAGCAAGATGCCAATTTACTAAGACCTGTTGATGCAGGGCTCGAACTCATGAACCATGAGACCGCGACCCAGGCCAGAATCAAGAGTCAGACGCTTAAGTGCCTGAGCCACCCAGGCACCCCTCTAAGACCTGTTTTTTATATGTTCCAAAGAATTGTGGCAGAAGGAAAACCACTCTCCCTCTACCCTTCTAATTTTTGGCTGACACACTCCCCCTCACAAGATTCAGAGGACAAAAGCAAATAAAAGAACCCCCACCTTAAATACCATCTTCAGAAAGACAAATGGAAGATTTTGGAGCGGGGGCGGGGAGGGGGGGGGGCGGAAGCCAGTTTGGGGAGGTGACCAGGCAAAGCACACTAAGTCAGGCTACAACTGTTCAGCAGATTTAAATCGCCGCCTTCTCCACTGATCCGAGTTTCCCCAGAGTCACCCTCCTGTTCCGGGTGCGGAGAGGGAGACACCCTCACCGATGGAGATTTCCTTTTTAAATGTCAATATCCCCTACAGAAGGGCAACTTCTCCTCGGTTTTCAGAGCTTTCCCCAGGTCTGCTGTGTTTAAAAACTAATCAGCCTAAAGTAAGCCTGCTGCCAAAGAGACATATTTCGGGGGGGGGGGGGGGGCAAATTCTGCGCCCCTTCATAATAAAACATGGGAGAATATTAATGCAAGGACAAATAACTGTTTTTACATCAAGTTGAAGCCTTCCAAACCGTAAATCAACAATGAATAAAAGCCAAGTGATAACATCTGAGTACAGGCTGCATCTCCCCTCATTTTTAAGCATATGTAACTCACAATGAGAACATAACACACAGAAAATTTGAAGCTTCAGAATACACGAAGCTGTGAGTGCTTGAATTTCCACCTCTTTCTTCTCTAAGTCTGAACAAACAGAATATTGTTTCTGTCGGTTCCCAGTATTAAGGCCGGAAAAGATTTAATAATGCAGTAAGCGGGGCTTTCCCACATCTTTAAATGACACTTTAAATCAGGTTTTACTGGAAGCTTAAATTTTTTCCCCCAGAATCCCTTAATACACAGAACAAGAAAAAGAAAGAATTAGTAAGATCGGCACCATACCCTTTACGAAGAAAAAAGAACCAAAAAACACTTTGGGAATAAAAAAAAATGTATATGTCAAAGAATGCATCATCTATGCCTATTTATTAATGCATGACTCCCCTTCAATTCTTTCTACGAAGAATGTGTTTCTCTTAAAAAAATATATAGGCTGGTATGAAAAAAAAATCCTCTTTGAGGACCAGAACCCCCAAGCTATGCATCTATAACCAGTCTGTACAGGATGTGGGCCAGCAACAATGTCCTCACTATAGCCACTCTGTTCCTTGTACCTATGTATGTAGAACCCTGAGCCTTAACTTTGTCGGCCACAGGTAACTTTTGCTTGTTGATTTTTTTTTTAATGTTTTATTTTATTTTTGAGACAGAGCATGGATGGGGGAGGGTCAGAGAGAGAGGGAGACACAGAATCCGAAGCAGGTTCCGGGCTCTATCAGCACAGAGCCAACGCGGGGCTCGAACTCACAGACCATGAGGTCATGACCTGAGCGGAAGTCGGAAGCCCAGGAAGTCGGAAGCCCAACCTACCGAGCCACCCAGACGCCCCTTGTTTGTTGATTTTAAAGAGATGCCCTGGTGACCCTGGGAGAGAAACCCTTAAAGGGGCCGGTCACCATTTATTTGAGGGGGGGGGGGGGGGGGCTCGAAAGAATTCTGAGCAGAGAACTGCGCAAAGCATGCCAGGATCCTTTGCTCTCCAAGCCTTCACAACATGAACCTGTGCGCCAAACTGGGCTCAGGATCGCCTCAGTCCCGAGAGGATTTCTGAGGAATCGTGAGCTACAATAAAACACAGTGCCTCCTCTCAAGGAGCTTGCGGTCTAGTTGGGGAGGTAAGACATTTCCATAAAGAATTCCAGCACATGGTAAAAATATAAAGGCTCCTGATTGTGCTTGTTTGCTCAGGGGAAGGAAAAAATCTTTTGAGTTAATGTCTGTTGCATAATCACTGCTCGGTAATAACGAGTCGACTAATAACAGCACTGTCCCAGATGCTTTACATAGACCTTCTCGTTCAGTCTTCTCTGCAGCACAGCGAGGTCAGTGCCCCCTGCTTATCTCCATTTCAGAGATCGGGAAACTGAACCGCAGACGGGTTGAGTAATGTCTCAAGGTCACACGCTCTTAAGTATCAGAGCCAAGAGTTGAACTCGGGCAGTCTCTCTTCCGAGTCTCAGCCCTTAATACCTCTACTATCCTGCTTCTGTAAACATAATAAATACGTGCGTTTGATCTTAATGGTAGGGTTTGGAACATAAGGCTGGCAGCAAGCAATTCCAAGTGGAGGTTTTAACATTAGCAAAGGCGTATAAAAGGGAAAGTGTGAAGGCACGTAAGAGGCAGAAAAGAATTTCATTTCACTGGAATATGGGATGCGTAGGTGAAAAATTGTAATGTATGACTGAGAAGGAGACGGCAGATAGAGCCCGGATGGTCTTGGGGCCATCGTTCTCCATCATTCTTGAATAAAACTGAGCCCTCTTTGGCTCCCTTCACCCCGGCTCACCACATGTAATCTGCTTAAAGTCCCTTGAGTTCTCTTCTCCATTTCTTCTTGAATTCATCCATTTCCCCTGCCTCTGGTGCAGGGCCTAAAAACCACCTGCTTGGATTACTGAAGTATCACATAACTGAAATCTTTGCAGGCCTTCATATCCTACGAGAGCAAAGCTCCTAAAACCCTAATGTCTCCCCTTGCAGAACAAAATCACGACAAATCTTTCCCCAGTCGGCTCTGTCTTTATTCCGTGCTTCTGCAGTTGGTTGCGCGAAGGTCATACTGATTTGATTTTCATGAGGTGCTCTGTTAGGCTCTGGGAAAGGATTGAGATTCTGCACAGAAGTTTACGGTATTCTTCAGGGAGACGCAGTGATACAGGCTCAGGAGCTGAGCTATTTCACTATCCAAATGCCAAAAGGAGGCCCAGAATTGGAGCCCTCGCCTCAGAGATCTTTCCACAGCAATGCCCTGGCCCCCTTAAACCTGGGTACCTCTGGAGCACCTAGAAACAGGACATTTCATATGGGCATTCGTACTCTCATGATGGACAGTGGGGAAGGTGAAGCTCGTGTCTTTGACGCAGACAACAGTGGCTCTGACGTGGACAAGCGGGAACCAGAGCAGGAGAAGAACAACAAAACAGGCCGAGGCTCCCAGACCGGTCTACGGATACATGTGAGGCATGACCATGGACTCCTCAAGATAACAGGAGGATTTATTTTAAGAGAATTATTTCATGACAATTTTGTGGAAATTCACACTGTCCAAATTTGAATTCAAAAAGCACGACTCGGGGCGCCTGGGTGGCGCAGTCGGTTAAGCATCCGACTTCAGCCAGGTCACGATCTTGCGGTCCGTGAGTTCGAGCCCCGCGTCGGGCTCTGGGCCGATGGCTCGGAGCCTGGAGTCTGTTTCCGATTCTGTGTCTCCCTCTCTCTCTGCCCCTCCCCCGTTCATGCTCTGTCTCTCTCTCTGTCCCAAAAATAAATAAAAAACGTTGGGAAAAAAAAAAAAAAAAAAAAAAAAAAAACAAAAACAAAAAGCACGACTCTCTGGAGCACCCGGTGGGGGGCTTAGTTGGTTAAGCGTCCGACTCACGATCTTGGCTCAGGTCACGAGCTCACAATGCACGGAGACGGAGCCTCACGTCAGGCTCCGCACTGACAGCGAGGAGCCTGCTTGGGATTCTCTCTCTCCCTCTCTGCCCCTCCCCTGCTCATGTGCTCTCTCTCTCCCGCAAAATAAATCAACATTAAAAATATATATATGTAGGACTCTCTAACACTCTTGGATGCCGTCACCAGAAAGTGAATCTTAACTTAGACCAAGGAGAAAGAAAACTTCTCTACTTTCCCAGAGCTTCTCTACACAGAAACATGACTCGCTAATCAGATTATGTCAAGGTTGGAGCCATTGCCGAGGCCATCTTTAGTAATGGCCCAGGTCACGGTGTTAGAAAGCTGTACAGGTGGATATGGTTTTCTTTCTTCCCTCCCTTCCATCCACAGTTGCTGACTGGTAAACTGAGCTGGGCCTGGACCCTCGGGGAATGAATGGCCACCTTAACCTCTTTTTCTTCTCTTCTACATCTCGTCATCAGTGGTACACTGAGCAAGGAATGGGTGCCAGTGGCATAGGCCTAGGGACCTTGATCTCCTTTGTCTCCTCACACAGAAGCTATAAGGACTGTACTGCGTGACCATGCGCAGTCTACTGGTGATACCATCTGGAAGAAGCCATCTCAGTGCCAGGAGCACATTCGTGTTAGTCTTCCTCAATTACGAAGTTCACAATTCCCTTCAAGGATGCATAGCTGGATTATTGGCAATTGGAAAAGCCTTCCAAATCCAGTATCAGTGAAACGCTGTCACCCCAAGGTGTGGACCCCTCCTCTGAAGGAAGGCTTCCTCAAAGACCCGTCTGCCTAGGTCTCAAGCTACCCATCTGACATACGTGAGACGCTTGTCTAAACACGATAAACAAAACCCCCAGTGTTCCCACTGCTGGGCGTCACGTACACACTTTCCTAGCTGCAAAGTTCCTGTTTTCCACAGTTGATTTTATAGCCTCCTCTCGGTTTCCTTCTGGGTGACGGTCGGCCTTCCCATGTCAGCCAATCACCCTGGCAACCCGATTTCAGTAGTTGAGATAATATCAGTGCCCTTTAGTAGCTCATGTAATCCCAGCCTTGGCGTATACGTGATAAAGCTGTGACTTTTGTAGCTCTTGTCTGGACCGATGTTTCAGTTAATAGAAATACATCCCAAACAAGAATTTCAATATTTCCCCATGCCTCTCTCGAACATCTGACGGAGTCCAAGGGCCAATTTCCTAGCATCTGCCACTTGAATGCCGTTGCCGTCTGTGTCCCGTCACCCCTCCCGTCCTCCCTACGAACTCCTGATATGTTGCACCTCCCAACACACACAGCACCTGCTAGTGGCTGGGACAGAGGGACTCGGTCCCTAGCACTTAAGTTATTTTCTCAAGGGAGTCTAGCAGCTCTCCTCTGTCCTTAAAAGATGGAAAATGCAAATCTGCTCATTCGTTTGGCATCTCTCCACCCAACACCAGCTATGTGCCGGGCACTGTTCTAGGCAGTGAGGCAAGAGCAGTAAAGAAAGCAACAAAGGATCTCTATCCTCATGGAACCTACACTCTAATGGATAACACAACAAGTAAGATTCTTAAAACAAAACAACAACCGGTAATGCTTATTCCTTTGCAAGTGCTAACACTTCATTTTCGCTTCGTGAGTGACTCAGCGAGGCAAGGGGACATGGGGAGCTGCCTTATACAACCTCTGCGACTGCCTCCCCTGCTGGCCACTAGGAAGGAAGCAGAGCCAATTCTAACTGGTATCTCACAGACGCTGCACTTCAGATCATGAGCATAAGCCACGCGCACGGTTGCCCAGAGAGGTGCCCGATTAGAGAATTCATCCAGCACTCTTCACGTAATCCCAAAGTGGCACTTGGGGTTTCATTTTCCGTTTCCTTTTGTGTGACTGTCTCTCAGGAATCTCACCACGAGGAAGAGTTCTGGGCCGCTAAGCTGGATTGGAACGCTCCCGGATTCTTGACCTAACACCACCCAGTTACTCTCAAATCTCATCACCGTTTCCAACAGACCTTATTTTGCAGTCAAAGTTGGATAAAGCCTGGAAGATCTGGGTTCCGCTATTTTCCAAATTTTTCTCTTTTAGGTTCTCAACCAAGTTGCCCTCTACTGCCGCCTTCCTTAGACTTGCTCTCCCAATTTACCCTTTTCCATTTCTTCTCGAAAAGCTCCCTCCCCGCCGCAGTAAGCTTTCCCATGGACAGTCGAGACTAGAAACTGCCATCCCCTAGCCACCTCCTGCCATTAGTTATTGACCTCTACCATCTTCAAGGCCAAAGAGCATTTATTCATTCGTTTCCTGAAAACACATTTACTGAGTGACCCCTATGTGCTACGCGTGCTACGCGTCTTGATGCCGGGGGTACAGGACTGAGTAAACCGGGACACATCCGTGCTCTAAGGGAACATTCTAGTGAGGGGATATAGAAGATAAACCGAGTACATCAGGCCACAGAGATGGGAATGTGTTCTAAAACGGCTAAACGCAGAGGGGCGCCTGGGGGGCTCAGTCCGTGGAGCGGCCGATTTCGGCTCAGGTCACCATCTCGCGGTCCGTGAGTTCGAGCCCCGCGTTGGGCTCTGGGCCGACGGCCCGGAGCCCGGAGCCTGCTGCGGATTCTGGGTCTCCCTCCCTCTCTGCCCCTCCCCCGCTCATGCTCTGTCTCTCTCTGTCTCAGAAATAAATACACATTAAAAAAAAAAATTTTTTTTATTAAAATGGCGAAACACAGAGGCTCTGGCCCCAGAAAGTGTTAGGTAAGTCTTAACCTCTGCCAGAAGACATTTCTCCACGCTATTTTCTGATACTCCTGTCATTTCCCTGCCCTTTGTCTTCCTTTCCCCAAAGGGCATGCCAAGTGTCCCCTGTGGCCTATGCTTCCCTCCTACATTGTCCCGCACTGCCCTTGCCGACCTGCCCTCATGACATACACTTGTCTTGGTAGCTCCTTCTCCAGTTTCTCTGAAAAGGTCATTTCCAGCCTGGACCATTGAAAATGCAAGAGAAAAAGGTTCACTGAGTTCATCTCTAAAAGCTGTACCAATCAGTAGCGAAACCTCCAGCCATTAGAACACCCAGCCCCTCAGGGAAGCCTGGCATTTGAAGTCTCACTTCTTGAGCTGGGAAACAGATCTGTGAATCAGGCTTCTTTACTTTTGGAAGTACCGGCCACAGTTCCCTTCCTATTGGCTTCCCTGCTCCTAGGACACTTTTATTAAAAACCTCTTAACTACAGTGCTGTCTGTTTGTTTGGGAGCCCAAATATTTTGTTACTTTGTTTCCTTGGGTCCTAGGTCTGACTTAAAATGTTCCCTTCTCTTTCAAAGTTGAGATCTTCGAGGCAAGCACAGCTTTTGCGAACCAAAATTCCACGTAGAAGAGTAAAATTTTATGTATGTAAAATGATGTAATTGCCAACAAATGTAATTACCATAAGCATAATTATTAAACTGATGGCTGCCCATGAGAAATCCCAATGCTTCATATTGGGACATTTCCCAATATGGAAGGCATGGCCTTATTTCCACTTCCTGGTCCTCTCTCCACGTCTACATGCTGGGGAAGATGCCTGTGTTTTATGCCTATAGTTGCTCTACCACATAAGGCAACCCAGCAGCTCAGGGACAGTATCACTCAACTATAAAAATCGATAGAGCTGAACTTCCGGTTTCAAAAAACTCTCACTGTTAACCCTCTCATACCCTAGATGAGGTCAGTGTTTCTCAAAATGTGACTCCGCATTGCCTGCAATAGAACTGTCTAGTGTGCTGATCAAATGCATGCTGATCTGATCTGATTTGATTTGGGTCTCACTTAAGACCTTCTGAAAAAGAAGACGGGAATGGGAATCTGTCTTGTTCCAGTTCCCAAGGTAATTCTAACGCACAATAGGTTCTGAGAACCAGGGGGCTACTGGATAAAGTCTAAGCAAATTTGCTTTAGCCAATCAGACCTTTCTTCATGAGACTAATACCTGCCTCCTTAGCCTTATTTCTCTCATTCTCATACATGAACGCTGATTGAGTAACACATTCGCACTTTCTCATGTGATCTTGGACTTCCCACCTCCAGAACTGTAAGAAATATGTCTCTGCTGTTCACAAGCTACCCGGTCTCTGGTATTTTGTTATCGGAACCCTCATGGGCTAAGACAGGTTTCAATACAAGTGTTGGAGGGAGGGGGACGCAAACATTTAGTCTGTGGCACTAGTGATCAATTCCCGTGCCTTGTACCTTCTCTATGCTGATAAATATCAATTGTGCATCTCCAGTCCACGTCTTTGTCCTGATTTCCAGAGTTTTATAGCCATCCTCCTGCCAGACATTACCAGTGAAATTACCCACATGCACCTCAAACTCACTGTGTTGAAACTAACCGGAAAATCTGTCCTCCCTCCGCAGTACTTATTTTCTTCCCAGTATCTCCTTATCCCAGTGAGAAGCCTGTGCATCATCCTGATCTCTGCCCTCTCCTGCCCATCCTACACAATTTTCAATAATTACATCCTGCCAATTCTACTTAAGTAATTTTGAAATTACAGGTCTCCCCCTCCCACTGCTATCTGAAAGCAGAGCGTTCCTATGAAAGCTTTCCTAAGTCAAAATGGCATAAAGCAAAGAAGCAATTACCAGTAATTTACATGGAAAAAGTTTTGAGCATTCCCAGACCCCTTAAAAAAAATCACCCCTCTTAGGCTTTCCTGATACCTTAGGACACATCTTGCTGACTGATGCACAAAATGAATTGAGATAAAGCACGGGTGCTCGCAGACACAGTTCAAAGCTCTGGTGGCTTGCTGCTGAGAGGCTGAGTACAGTTTGTGAGGAAGGAGCTGGGCGGTGCCACCGTCACTGCTTGGGGTACTATCTTTAAGCATAAAAAACGAAACGAAACAAAAAAACTTGTTCTTTGTAACAAGTGACGCAATATATAGGTTTGCAAACCAGGTGAAAGCTTCCTGTTCGTCTCCTCTCATTTCATCCTCTGCTGTTAACAGCCAACAGTCTATTAACTAGTCTTTCTAACTTCAGAACTGCCCAAGTTCCATCCATTCTTAACCCCCAAAGCCTGAGAATGATCCTTCTGGTGTTGCAATTAAGTCCCCTCATTCTCCTGCTTACCCACAGGATAAATGTGAAAATCTTGTCGCAGGGATCATATTTACTTCCCCCATAATCAGTACAGATCTTAATACGATGATTATCGGTCCTCATTGACCTCCTGATGTGGGCATGTTAAAAAGGGTCGTAACGTCTCGGTATCATACAGATGAAATTCTCCATGTGTTTTCTTGGAAAGGCAAAGAGAGGGAGAGAGAAACTGACAGCACCTTACCGTGTACCAGACTCTACGCTAAGTGCTTTCTGCATGAAATTCGTCACTTAATCTTCAACCCTGGGCGGTAAGGACTACTGCTACTGCCATTTTCCAAATGAGAAAGCTGAGGCTTACAGAGATAAACTAATTTATCCATAGCCATCAACCTAGGAAGTTCAAATACCGTGATTCGAACCCAGTTCTCCCGAGATCTGGAGGCTACAAACCAGACCGTACTGTAATTGCACTCAAAGCAATTCTACAATTTTGAAAGCAACTTTGCAATTCTAGACACTTATTTCCCATCAGAAACGCACAAGGTAGAACCTGACTCTGTCCAAGGCCACAGCCCATGCTTCATCCGCGATCCCAGTCAAACTGTGGAATCCTGAAATGCTGCACACGAAGACGTTTCTCCTGAATCATTCAACCATCTGACAAACCAACGTCTGCTTCTCTTATACGATCACCTACCTCCTACTACTGATGGCCTGCATTTCTTCCTGACATTTGAGATTCTAATCACGTGTCAGCTTTTTCCTGGCATATCTGCTCGTGCTAATGCCAACCCCAACATAATTTCCTCCCTTGCGCTGTTTCTTCATTACAGCTACTTTCTTCTTGGTGTCCCTTTTTACCTATCAAGTCCTGAAATCTCAGTATTAATTAAAGATTATGATTTAGAGGCAAATGCCAAGCGCTTACTGTTCTTATGAAGTAGCGGGATATTCTGGCGCAAACACGTGCACATGAGGTGCTTGTATCTCAGAACCAGATGTTCAGAGATACAAAGTGAGTACGCGTCCAAGAATACGGAGCTCTGAAGCCAACCTGTTTTGTTAAAAATAATCTCAAAATTACGCAAGAACTACTAAGCTACGGGGCACTAAATGCACACGCACAGTCTTCTGTTAGATGCTACAGTACACAAAAAGGCACTCGTTTCAATCGAATCTGAGCTCAAGCTATGGTCAAGGTGCTAGCAGATTTAGAAAAGAATGACACAGACGGATCGAAGGGAGCAAAGAGCGAGGTAGGAAGAAGAGAAAAAGCGTGCTGTCAGGACAGAGGCAGATGAGGGAGGCGTTACTTCTGGTTCTTGGTATCAGAAAAAGTTGCAGGTGTCAAGACCGGAAGCAGTCCCAGAAGGAAGCACAAACGCTTCGTGGAAAGAAATGAGGAAGGAAGCATTCCCGGGACAGTCACCTGATTCAATAGGTAGGCGTAGGAAAGCAAGGGGCACGTCTGGGCCTGGCGAGTACTACAGTTTGGCCTGAGCACAGGACACATCCGGGAAAAGAAATGGGAGGTATGCCCGCGCAGAAGAGTGTCACGGGAAGTCTTCAATTCGGTACCCAGGAAGTCTACGCTGGAATTGTCAGGTACCGCAAAATGCAGAACACAGACACGTGAGTGAAGCTTCACCAGAAAAATAAAGCTAGAGCACAAGTGACTTAGGACGCCGGAGGCGAAAGGCAATCCGAAAAATGTAGACGAGAGGCAATTTCTTCAGGCGAGAACAACTCTGACCTGGATCCCTACGACAGTACCCGCTGGCCTTTCTGCCCCTTTTGTGCTCCCCCCACCCCCAGAGCAGCACGACTTTTCCTTTCCAAATGCTTATCTGAGGTTCTTATCCTCATCCTAAAAGCCTTTGCCATTCCATGAAGACTCATGATGTGACCCTGATGGGCCTGACGTTGGTATAGGTATCCCACCATACTTTGTGAAGACTAGGCTTCAGCCACACTGGTCTTATTTTGGTTCTTCAAAGAGAACAAAGGTCCTACCTCAGGACCTTTGCACACGCTGTTTCTTTTGTCTGTCATGCTCTCTGCCCTTTCATTATGTGGCTTGCTACATTTCTTCCATCAGGCTTCTGTGAACCCTACCTAAAGCGGAAACCCCCTTGTTTTTCTCTGTTCATTCCCTTGTTCTCTTAAGCTCATTCAATACAACTTAATTTTTGTTTGTTTTCTACTTATCCTTGGTCTGTCTCTCCCCACTAGATCTTCGGTGGCATGAGGGCAGGGCCAAGTCTGTCTTATTTGCTTACACGGTCCCAGTGGTTAAAACCGAGTAGGCGTTCAATAAACATTTGTTGAATAAATGTTAACGATTTACAACTGTGTGGCAGGCACTGTCACAGGTACTGAAGAGATAGCACTAATAAGATAGCATCATTATCAAACAGCTAATGGTCTAGGAAAGGGAGACAGATACGGAAAGACGTCATTGCAATGGAGGCAAGGGTAGAGTCGAGCTGACAAACTAACATATTTTTCTTTTTTTCTTTAGGTTTTTCTACCTGTTAGGCAAGGAATAATGAGGGTCAGATGTTTAAGGAGAAAAAAAACTATAGCAAAAGCTACATAAGGTTTGAGGACGAGAAATCAAATGATGACTGAACTTTTAAGCCTGGGTGACTGTAAGGATGATATTGTCATTATCCAAAGTAAAGATTCTAGAAGGAAAGGAAAAGAATTTTAAAACAGATGTTCATTCTTTTTCTTTTTTTTTTCAGAAAAAACGTTTATTTATATCTGAGAGAGAGAGAGAGAGAGAGAGAGAGAGAGAGAGAGAAGGGGAGAGGCAAAGAGAGAGAGAGAGAGAGAGAGAGGGAGACACAGAATCAGAAGCAGGCTCCAGGCTCTGAGCTGTCAGCACAGAGCCCGACGCGGGGCTCGAACTCACGAACTGTGAGCTCATGACCTGAGCCGAAGTCAGATGTTTAACCAACTGAGCCACCCAGGCGCCCCCAGATATTCATTCTTAATTTTCACGACCTTCTCCTCACGTTGAAAGTCATTTTTTAAGCATCGCGCAGGTTCTAAGTCTTGTTCAAAACAGAAAAATTCTGAAGTTTCCACTTGAGAACACCAATTTTCCAAATAAGCAGTTTCATCAATAGTGTCCTAAGGATAGACACAACTACAAATAACAAACACTGAACTTGAGGCAGCAAGTGGCCTCAGCCTACCCATTCTCTGTATGGTTTCATCACCAATTCTGTCTTCGTCACCATACCCAGAGATGGGGAAACATTTTTAAAGGGGAGAGATTTAATGGAGGGAGAAATATGCAGAAAGAAAACCAAAATTAAAGTACGTAACTGTACCCTAAAAAAGAAATACAGGCGATTTTTGTGAGCTTTAGGCATCAGGAACACTCCCTGCTGTTCTGAAAAAATGAATTCATGAGCTAGATAGGGCTGTAAGTGATAAGGTGGCTTTCCAAAACCAAAAGAAAAAGCTCAAATATTATTTTAGAAGAAGTAGAAACCAATACGCAAATCTGACGGTTAAGTTGGCTTGAAGTTTCTGCGAACATCGCTTTGAGCCAACTTTCTACCCTCCGAACCTTCCCGCTGGCTATGATTTATGTCCATGAACAGTATTCATGTACACATGCCCAATTTTCTATGGCTACTAGGAAAAAATGGCCTCTGAATATGGTATACTTAGGGGCTTCCCAGAACTTAATTAAAATTCCCAACTGACTAAGCTGACTTCAAATGCTGCCATAACTAAACTAAAGCTCTTCTGCAGAAAAATATGACATTAATCCTGAGTCCAGCCACTATCCATCTTACTTGAACACTCCAAGCGCCATAATTCATATTGAAGCTGTCTCTACACTTGCAAGTGTTTTCCAAACAAAATTTATGTTTAGGCAAATGAGCAAGTCATTTGGAACAGTCTTAACTGATTAAATGCATTTGTACTGGTAGAAAATGCTTTTCCGAAGAGTCACGGAGGCAAAACAACACCTTCTTCGAGCAAACCTGATGTGATTCAAACACATATTCAAAGGTTTCAAAAAGTAGTTTCCATTTGCCTCGTCACTTAGGAGGTTTTCACCATGCAACTAATGGTATTGCTGGGGGGACGTTATGTTATTTAAGAGTTTAACAACAATAAGGAGGTAGTATATGTCTATAGGAAAAAATAGATTTGGGAAGCAGATCGACCCAGACTCAAATGCCACCTATTCGCCGTATGATGCCTGGCATGTAACGTAACTTCTTTGTGCCTCAGTTTCTTGTGTTTCCCAAAGGGGTTATACCGCCAATGCCCTATCAGTGGTATGGGAATCCAATGAGATACGGTACATCAGCTAACTGGAATAATGCCTGATAGGAGGCACATAGAGGACAAATTTTAGATCATTTTTCCGGTATTTTGCTGGAAAGAAACAGCCATGCAGATGTTAAAAAATATCTATATCTTCTTGCAACCCTTACATCTGCCTGTACGATACATCTCTAGGTCACAGCCTAGACACCCTGGAGTCTTCATTTGTCATCCTCCCTTTTACTTCTGTTCATATTCGAGTTAATTTATCCCTCTATTCTCAAATCTACTTTGTTGTAGCCCCCTTCATTTTCCAAGAGAGAGCTAATGTTCTTTTCCTCCAGAGCGTCTCCCTCACATCGTGAGAAAGCACTTACTGACCCGGTGCGCCCCATCGCTATATACATCTGATCTACCCCCAGCCCTGACAGATGCTCAACTTTTTCAGGGTGGAGCCAGCATGTAACTGAATTAATTCCCCTAATAGCACCTAATGTGCTAAGTTAATGTCAGTTGATGGGGCCAGCTGGTATGAAACTGGTGTTAGAGCTGTAGAAAAGGGGACAGTAGAAGTAGTAGGAGAGGTAGTCGGAGAGACTGGCATAGGCTTGACCACGTGAAGTTTAGATTTTATTTTAATGACAACGGGAAGACAGTAGAGGGATGGCAAATCAGACTTTCAGTTTACAAGGCCAACTCTTGTTAGGTGGAGACACCAATATCAAGAGAGTACAAGAAAGGAGGCCAGTTACGAGGCTATTCCAATAGCCCAGGATAGAGATAACGATGCTTTGGACCAGGACGGTAGAGGTCGTTGTAGCACAAATGGACGTATCTCACATACAGTCAACACCATTGGCTGATGGATTGTATACAGGAGTGAAAGAAAAAAGTCAAGAATGGTTCTCAGGGGGCACTTCGCTGGCTCAGTTGGTGGAACATGTGAGTCTTGATCTCAGGGTCATGAGTTAGAGCCCCATGCTGCACATAGAGCCTATTTGAAAAAAAAAAAAAAAAAGAGGAATGATTTCCAGGTTTGTGGCCTGCACAACTGGATGAATGATGCCATCTGCTGAGATAGGGAACATTCTGAGCACTTCTTCCTCCTGTATAGAAATTGCTTTATTCATCTTCTTATCCCCAGTGCTTAGTACAGGGCCTGACACACAAGTAGCACTTGACAAGTTCAAGAAGTTGGTCTGCTAGATTTCCTGTAGCAAAAATCATCCATAAGAGTTGAAATGTTTTCTAGGGCATACGTGCTTTAACTAAACTGAAGCGCAGACCCATTGTTTACTATACCACGAAAAGAATGTGGGTTTTCTTTTCTGCGGAAATCAAACCTATAGGTGTCTGGTAAGTCTGGGGAACGTTCTAGAAGGCCAGGCAAGATTGTCTCTTCAATTATGCATATCAATGCCATGCATCACACTACTATACTGACATACCTACCTAGGACCTAGAAAATCCTGAAATCATGACAAATTTCTCCAAGTAATGGTCGGAGACTGCCAGAACGATATGCTTATCACATGGGATCAGTTTAGGAGCGTAAGCTTACTAGGACAAAGCCTGTGAGTGACTTACTTATCTCTACACACAGCAGAGTGCCTTGCATATATCAGGCACCAGCTGAATATGTGTGGAGCTGAATGGCAGAAACATTGCTATATAGTTTTAACACATCTAGTTTAGTACAAAAATAAGTATGTGTAGGAAAGGGGTGAAATTAACTAGGATAAATTATAAATCGTAAAGACGACTCACCTAACGAAGAGATTTAAGAGTAAATTACAGTGTCTTCTAGTGCCATCTACTGCTTAATTCTTGAGGCATGAGTCTAATTGATTTCTTTCACCATTTTAATGGTGTGCATCTTTAAGAGTAAGATGCAAATAACTTTCAGTACAGCCATTATTTTGGCACCCACCTAGGGTCATGAAAGCCCTTACGTCACTAGGTATAGGGTAGGGTTCCTCAACCTCACCACTATTGACACTTTGGGTTGGGTAATTCTTTGCTGTGGGAAGCTGTCCTGTGTGTTGTGTAAGATGTTCAGCAGCATACTGGCCTGTACCCACTACGTGCCGGGAGCACCCCCATCCCAGTTGTGATATCCCAGAATGTCTCCGGATATTGCCAAGTGTTCCCTGGAGGGCAAAATCAACCTAATTGAGAACCACTAGTATACGGAAAAGGAGTTAATAATCACACATTCATTCATCCACTTTATAAATTATTTGAATGCCTACCAAGCATTAAGCTAGCCCCTGGGAATACAACGTTGAATGAAAAAAATATGCTCTCCGCACTGATGGAGCTTCCAGCAGAAGAGGAAGAAGAGGCAATCAACAAACATGCATAGGTTCAAATTGCAATAAGGTCTATAAAAGTGAAGAATGATCTAGATAGGGTGGTCAGGGACAGATTCACCGAAGAAGTGGCATTTAAACTGTGACCTGAAGAATAAGAAGGGGCCAGCTGGGGAAGAGTGGGGGGGGGGGGGAGGCGGGGCGGAGAGCGTCTGAATCAGAGAGAAGAGAACAACAGCATGCGTGACAGCCTGGGTACGAGCCACGTAGCGTGCCAGTCCCATTCCCTGCATTGTTTCATTTACGTAGGGTGCCATATGTCAGCGATGCCCACAGCAATCCCGTTTGCACCTGGGGCCCTCTGTGGATGATGAATTAGACTGCCACCCTCCATTTAAATATTCCAAACATTTGATGGGGACTTGGGTTCCTGTCTCTATACGACATATAACAAAACCAAGCCCCATGCCTGGGTGGCTCAGTCAGTTAAGCGTCCAACTCTTGATTTTGGCTCAGGTCACGATCTCATAGTTTGTGGGTTCAAACCCTACATCGGGCTCTATGCCGGCAGTGTGGAGCCCGCTTGGGATTCTCCCTCTCCCTCTCTCTCTCTGCCCCTCCCCCACTCGCTCACACACATATGCTCTCTTTCTCTGTCTCAAAAATAAATCAACTTAAATTAAAAAAAAAAAAGGTAAGCCCCAACTAGGTTAAGTCATGTGTTCAAGGTCACAGAGTTAGTTAAGTGGCAAAACCAGGCTATAAAGTTGGTGTCCTGACGTCAGAGTCGATGCTTTTGACTACTTTGCTTCGATGCCTCCCCTAGGGAGAGGAAGGATAGAGATGGAAGTACTAAGTAGATAGGAGATCATAATAGTGGGAGCGATCATGCAACACACAATACATATTTGGAGAAATTATATGCATGCAAAGAGATCGAGGGAGGAATTGGGATCATTTGAGCCTGATAGCATGAGTGCTCTATCAGGACCTGTGATGGCAGAAGATCAGAAGCAACTTCCTCACCCAAGCAGTCCTCGAGGGCTTATTCATGAGGCCCTGGGTGATGACGGCAGCCCTGGGCAATGAAAGCAACCTTGCCAAGGAGTCAGTAACAAAGGTCCAATTTGGGGCTAAGACACCAGGAGACATGGGACCCCAAGTGAGTTCCATCCACTGAGATTATTTCCACGTCTGCACAATAGACAAAAGGGAACAAATTCTACCAAAATCAAGGTTTGTCAAGAGACTCATAAGGTAATGGCTGTGGAGTGTGCTGTGTAAACTAGGAAGCACAATTTACCATCCAGGTAAAAAGCAGCTTTTTAGAGGTATACTCAGTCAGCTTCTTTATCTTTTCAATACCTCGAATTCTTTAGTTGAAGGGATGACAGCTCTTGGGTGCCTCGGGGGCACAGTCAGTTAAGCATCAACTCTTGGTTTCAGTTCAGGTCATGATCTCACGATTCATGAATCTGAGCCCACGTTGGGCTCTGTGCTGACAGCATGGAGCCTGCTTGGTATTCTCTCTCTCCCTCTCTCTGCCCCTCCCCTGCTCATGTTCTCTCTCTCTCTCTCTCTCAAAATAAATAAATAAACATTAAAAACAAGAAATGTGAATACTTCTGTGGAGGAATAGAGATATGACATTTTGGAATGTCTTGGCTGAACCATCTGGTCAGAGACACTCGTCTGGATCACCAGTAGCTTGGCGGACTTGGGTACCATTACGTCAGCATTTCCCCTTCAATCCCTGTGGCTCTCACAGGCGCACCCACAAGAGAACGTACTGTACAGCTCCCATAGTTGTTTCCACTTGGAGAAAAGGCTAAACACGAGAAGAAGAAATCACTCTATTCTACAGAGAAATTTCCAAATATTGAGTTGACATTGCAATGGCGCTTTTTCATATCCATCTGTGCTGGTCTGCTGGTACAATCAACACTTATTGTCTGGGATTTCAAGCAGTTTAAAAAATATTTCTATAAATACAGTGCTCCTTTGACCTTTAATCAACCTTTTGGTAGTTACTTGGTATAACAGAAAAATGATGGAAAATGCTTATTCTTTACCTCATTATTGTTTTTTCACAGTGAGTCATACACTGGCTATGTTTTTTTAAAGAGTAGAATGGAAAGAAAACTTCTGAACTTACTTGGAAAGTGGTTTTAAGTGACTCTTTAACTTCCATGCTGTCTTTTGAAGCTAATTTTTTAAAGTAAACTCTCTACGCCCAACGTGGGGCTCGAACTTATGACCCCAAGACCAAGAGTCTCATGTTCTACCGACTGAGCTAGACAGGCACCCCTTAAGCTAACATTTTTTAAAAATTTTTATTAAGATATAATTTGTATACCATAAAATTCTCTCCTTTCAAGTCTACAATTTAGTGGTTTTTAATATATTTACAGAGTTTTGCAACTGTCACCAATACCTAATGTTAAAACATTTCATCGTTCTCCCAAAAACCTTCATACGCAATAGCAGTCACCACCCATTCCCAGTCCCCTCTCTCTCTTCATCACATGCAACCACTGTGCAATCTCCTTTCTATCGGTACACATTGCCTATTTTGGACATTTCATATGAAGAAAATCATATAAGAGGAACCCTCTTGCACTGCTAGTGGGAATGCAAACTGGTGCAGCCCCTCTGGAAAACAGTATGGAGGTTCCTCAAAAAGCTAAAAACAGAACTACCCTACGACCCAGCAATTGCACTACTAGGTATTTATCCAACGGATACAGGTGTGCTGTTTCGAAGGGACACAGGCACCCCCATGTTTATAGCAGCACTATCAACAGCAGCCAAAGTATGGAAAGAGCCCAAATGTCCACTGACAGATGAATGGATAAAGAAGATGTGGTATATACACACAATGGAATACTACTCGGTGATCAAAAAGAATGAAATCTTGCCATTTGCAACAACGTGGATTGAACTAGAGTGTATGATGCTAGGCGAAATAAGTCAGAGAAAGACAGAGATCATATGATTTCACTCATATGTGGAATTTGAGAAACTTAACAGATGCACCTGGGGAAGGGAAGGAAAAATTAGATAAAAACAGAGAGGGAGGCAAACCATAACAGACTCTTAAATACAGATTACAAACTGGAGGGTTGCTCGAGGGGAGGTGGATGGGGGGATGGGCTAAATGGGCGATGGGCATTAAGGAGGGCACTTTTTTGGGACGGGCACTGGGTGTTATATGTAAGTGATGAATCACTGGGTTCTACTCCTGAAACCAATACCACACTGTATGTTAACTAACGTGAAAATAAATTTTGAAAAAATATGGCTAAGCATGTGTTAATATTAAATGGGAATGCCCCTTGTGTATATAGAAAATTCTGGGCCAATTTATCCAGTAAAAATCAATTCATGTCACATAAATCAATTAATTAATTAATAAAAGAAATCTCCTCCCCAAGTAATAAATATTCCATCCCCTAGTTAACAGCTGTCGATAAAACAAACCCAAACCCCAGGGCGCACAGCTTTCCCGTGAGCTTGCCCCCTCTCGCATCTCGGAGAGCATACTCTCACTTTAATAAGCTTTCCTCTTTGCTCAAAAATAAATAAATAAATGAATAAATAAATAAATGGAAAATGAAGAAAATCATCTAATATGTGGCCTTTGGGGCGCCTGGGTGGCTCAGTCGGTTAAGCGGCCGACTTCGGCTCAGGTCACGATCTCACGGTCTGTGAGTTCGAGCCCCGCATCGGGCTCTGGGCTGACAGCTCAGAGCCCGGAGCCCGTTTCAGATTCTGTGTCTCCCTCTCTCTCTGACCCTCCCCTGTTCATGCTCTGTCTCTCTCGGTCTCAAAAATAAATAAACGTTAAAAATAAAAATTAAAAAAAAAATAATACGTGGCCTTTGGGGTCTGGCTTCTCTTACTTAGCATAACATTTTCAAGGTTCATCCACACTGTAGCACGGTTCAGTACTCCGTTCCTTTTTATTGTTGTAATATTCTGCTGGACAGACCCTATTTGCTCATCCATTCATCAGCTGATGGAAATTTGGGTTGTTTCTCCTTTGGGGCAACTATGAAAAATATTTCTATGAACATTCATATACAAGTTTCAGTGCAGACGTCTGATTCCATTTGTCTTAGCCATGTACCTAGGAGTAGAATTACTGGTTTTCCCCCAAAACTTTTAACAATGGCAATTTGAAACAATTATTGCGGAGAGATGGATTATTATGGTAAAATAATTGGAATTCTTCTTATACAACTACTCTAGGCAGGCTAGCATTGGTATTAGAAATATTTAATTTAAAGGTTGAGAAGATTGAAAGATTATTTCTCAGATTTAATAGCTTCCAATTAAGCTATTATCAACTTTTAACAACTCAAAGAGCTATTTTCTTATCGTAACTGGCCATTATAAGTTAGGTTTTTTTCCTGCCTGTTTTATCAATGCTATTCCTATTTATGAATTTCATTACCGTCAAATTATAAATTATACTAAGAAGCATTGCTATGTCAGATCATAACTCTTAGACCATTTATATGTTTGATTTACAAGGTTTAAAATAGCTGTATTGTTATATTTGTGAATAATTAAATGAGCTAATACTGTGACAGGAAATATAAAAACAGAGGAACATACAATGTGCCTGCAATTTCATCTCATTCACTAGGAAAAAATAATACGGTTTTGCTATAAAAATCACAAAATACTTCACCGGCTTTCGTTTGAAAATGCAAGCGTTAGGATTAAAAGGATATTCTCGAATACAACATTAAATACATCTAATTGAAGTGATTCATGCTCTAAAATAACGGCACTGCTGGCCTCGCCTAGGGTAGAAGGAAGAATCCAGAGGAGCTGAAATCCGAAGACTGAAAGCAGGGTGTTGTGGGGGGTCACTCCTGCACTCTGGCCCACTTGAATCACCAGCAGCCTCATGAGGTACCCAGTATGTTCTTAGGAGCTAATTAGGCCTCCAGCTACAGTCTCTAAAAGCTAGACTTTCCCTAATCAACTGTAGGCATGGGGAATTTCAGAGCAGACCACGTGATGAAACATTTGAGAACTTTCTGGTGTTATAATTGATGTAGGGATTTAGTCACATCTTCACAGGCTGTCTACCAGCCCTCGTTGCTACAGATGCAATATCTTTGCCCCGATGAAGGCCAATACCTCCAAAAGTGCCCTGCATCACATCCCTTCTTCCCTATTAAAGGACATCACTCCAGCAGTTCTCCCCTCTTACTCTTGCCTTTCCCCTTTCTAGTAGACTATTCCCATCAGCACGTAATCAAACATACTGCCATTTCTCTGATTTTGCAAAATAAACAACACAAACCTTCTGACCTCAATTCCCCTGCCAGTTATCTCCTCATTTCTATGTTTCCATTTGCAGCAAAACCTTTGGAAACATTTCTCTACACATCCCGCCTCTAATTCATCTTCTGATTTCCCCTCTTAAACCCCCTACAAGTCAGGCTTTCACCCCTATCTCCACCAAAGTTGATCTTGTCCTGTTCAAAATGACCTTCATGTTATAAATCCCAGGACCAATTTTCAGTCGTCATCTTATTTGACCTATAGGTAGATTGGATTATAACAAACACCCCCTCCCTTTTCATATTACACTTATTTTTTTAGATTTTTTAAAAATGTTTTTATTTTTGGGAGAAAGAGAGAGACAGAGTGTGAGCAGGGGAGGGGCAGAGAGAGAGGGAGACACAGAACCCGAAGCAGGCTCCAGGCTCCAAGCTGTCAGCACAGAGCCCGACGGGAGGCTTGAACTCACGAACAGTGAGATCATGACCTGAGCTGAGGTTGGATGCTTGACCGACTGAGCCACCCAGGCGCCCCTCTTACTATATTTCTTCACTTGGCCTCCAGGAAGCAGACACTCTGGGCTTTTCTCCTCTCTGACTTCAAAGCTTCCTCTACCAGTTGATTTCTTCTCGTTTAACTTTTTTGACTGTCATGCTCCAGGGCTCAGTCAGCTGATCTCTTTGCTATCACCACTCTTCCCTTGGCTTTAAACACCAAATGTCTATCCCCAGTCCACGCTTCTGTCCTCACCTCCATGCTAGGATATTTTACTTCCTACACCAACATCTTCACTGGCTGTCTAACTGACATCTCAAAATGAGCATGGTCACAACTTAATTTTTGATGTTCTACCAAAACTTACTCCATCCCTAGTCTTCTGATTCCAGCAGGCCAAGGATTCCACCCTTCTCAGGCCAAAAACTCTGGAGATATCCCTGATTTCTCTTTCTTTCCTTCTCCTTCCATCTCTAATTTTTCAGTACCTTGAACTGCTTGTCCAAACCACCATAATCTCTTGTCTGGTTTACCGCAAAAATCTCTTAACTACTCTCCCTGTTTCCATTCCTTCCCCTTAGCCCAACCTACCATCATCTTACATGGGGATAACTGGTTTCCTTACTTCTCACTCTAGTCCCATGGTCTATTGACACTTCAGCCAGACTGATCCTTTCATCTCTGAAACTAGAACATGTCATTTCCGTATTCTCAACTATTCTGATTGGATGACCACTACACTTAGAATAATCCAAATTCACCATCAACCATTGTCCCCAACCAATCAAAGGAAAACAGGGATTTAGGATGCAATTTCTATGGGTCTTTCTTTTTATTTTATTTTTATTTGAGAGAGAGAGAGAACGTGAGTGGGGAGAGGGGCAGAGAGAGAGAGAGAGAGAGAGAATGTTAAGCAGGCTCTACTCTCAGTGTAGAGTCCGACATGGGACTCAATCCTATGACCCTGGGATCATGACCTGAGCTGAAATCAAGAGTCTGATGCTGGGGCACCTGGGTGGTTCAGTCGCTTCAGTGTCCGACTTCAGCTGAGGTCATGATCTCACTGCTCATCGGTTCAAGCCCTGCGTCCGGCTCTGTGCTGACAGCTTGGAGCCTGGAGCCTGCTTCAGATTCTGTCTCCATCTCTCTGCCCCTCCCCTGCTCACTATCTCTCTCTCTCTCTCTCTCTCTCTCTCTCTCTCTCCCTCACTCTCTTTCTCTCTCTCTCAAATATAAAATAAAACATAAAAAAAAAGAGTACAATGCTCAACCCACGGAGCGAACCAGGAGCCCTGTCTTTCTTTTTCTTTTAATGCTAAATGAAGACAGGATCTTATTGAAGAATGTCAATTACAGCCCCTCACGTGAATGGTAAGGTCAGCACTAAATACTCTGTCAGACACAAAAATGCAAAGAATGTGATCACTGCATTTGACCAAATAAAATTTGTGATAAGAAAAAGACCCTGAGAGGGGCACCTGGGTGGCTTGGTCGGTTGAGCATCCAACTTTGGCTCAGGTCATGATCTGCCCATTGGTGAGTTCGAGCCCCGCGTCGGGCTCTGTGTTGACAGCTCAGAGCCTGGAGCCCGCTTCCGATTCTGTGTCTCCCTCCCTCTCTGCCCCTCCCCCACTCATGCTCTGTCTGTCTCTCTCAAAAATTTTAAACATTAAAAACATTTTTTTAAGAATAAAACCTGAAAATAATAGCAATCAAAACAAATGTAACTGATTGGATTTACCCACTGACAGATAGACTGTCACATTAGATTAAAATAATTTAAAGAAACAGACATGTCACACAAAGTTCAAAAGTAAAGCAAAAATATGAAAGGGAAATGCTGACCAAAAAAGCTGTAAAAAATATAAATACCAAATGCAAATAATTTACATAAGGGATATTCACAGAAACAGAGACAGAACATAATGATAAAAGGAACAATTCACCAAGAATTATTAAGATAAAAAAATTATTAAAACCATTAAGCTTTATGTCCCCGGCAGAGCAGTCTAGTTTCGTAAAGATGGCCTCATCGCTGGTTTCTGATTCTACTCTGACTCTCCAGACCTCAATGTGATGCAGCTCCTGCTATTGCTAATCTCAACTGCTTCCCCTTCCCGTTTGGTTTCTCTGCACTGATATCACTGGCCAACCAATTCTCTGTATTAAATTTGCTCTCTGTAAAATACTTCGAGTGATCTCTGTTTTCCTAGATGGGCCGTGACTGATACACGAATATTCCTTTTTGACCAGAGACAGGACATACGCGAATATGTCACGTCACATCTCGAAATCTGCTGGTTTTCCAGAGGAGCTTTGCTCCTCTCTGCCACTTATTCTCTGCTTTTCTCTCCTTTGCTGTATGCCCTAAGCGGTAACTCCTATAAGCTGCATGACCTGGGCTCTTCTGGCTCCCAGTTAGGTATGGCTAATGGGAGGTACTGGCAGGAGACCAGAGAACATGGACAGTGATCACGGTAACTTTCCTCTGTCCCCTCTCTGCCTGGGTGGGTGCCACAGTTCTGGCAGGAGCAGTGACCTTCTAAGACTTCAGCTTCTTACAAAGCACCTGTATGTTCACAGCAACCATCCCATTTCCACTGCTCTACACCTCACTGGTTTCCAGCAATGCTTGTTTCCTCCCTTTGTCCCATGAAGTTCGGAGACTGTGATAGTCCCTTCTCACTGTTGATAGTCCCCAAGTGCCCCGACCTCTCTCAACTTACTCAAGAAAATTTTTGTCAAAATCTCAGTTGAGCGTGCCTTCTGTTTTCCAGGTCTTTTTTTTTTTTTTTAAGTGTCTTTATTTATTTTGAGAAAGACAGAGAGAGAGGGAGGGAGGAAGGGGCAGAAAGAGAGGGAGAGAGAGAATCCCAAGGAGGCTCTGTGCTGTTAGTGCAGAGCCCAGTGCAGGGCTCAGTCCCACGACTGTGAGATCATGACCTGAGTGAAAATCAAGAGTTGGGCCCTTAACCGACTGAGCCTCCCAGGCGCCCCTGTTTCCTAGATCTTGAGTGCCACTGAAGCATAACTGATATATAAAGGACTTTAATTTTCAAAGAATTGATAGCCTACAGACAAAAACATCTAACACAATTAGATTAGAAATCAACGACAGAAGCTCAACATACACATATAAGTGTATACCCCTAAATAACTACTGAGATAAATCACAATGCGATTTCTAACCAAATGGTAAGAAAATTACTATATATCAAAACATTTTATATAATATCTGGTGGCATTTCATACAGAAACATTTTATTTAGTTTTACCTATTTATCTCATAATTTACTTCTTCACTACTCTTTCTCGCATCTCAGATGTTCCTTCCAGAGTATGTCTTCTGCTTGAATAAATTACTCACAAGTTTCTTCAATGAAGACCATTTGTATACTCTCTCAGTTTTATGTCACATGCCTTTATTTTTCCCACACTCTCGTAAGACGGTTTGACCAGGCGTGTACAGGTGTGTGTTGTTGACTGGTTTTTCTCAACTCTCACAAACATCAGTCCATCTTGTTTTCTTGGTCGTGGATTTTGATATCTTTGTCTCTGGTTTTCACAACAATGTGTGTATTTCTTTTATATCTCCTACTATGTCTCCCTGTGTCTCCAACAGCCGAAGATTCATGACTTTCAGCAGTACTCGAAAATATTCAGGCCTTAGAGCCTCAAAAATTACTCCTTTTCTATCCTTTCTATTCTTTACTTCTTGGTGTCTGACTTGATATACATTAAAATATTTCTTACAACAAAATGACAACAGGTTATATCTGCATGGGTATTTCAGTACATTTGAACTATTTCATGATAAAAAATAATAACTGCCCATGGCTGAGGATTAATTATCAAGTGCTTAAATGTTTCCGAATGGATGAACATATCACAAAGGCAGAAAATGTAAACCAGGGTATTAAAAAGATAAAACCTACATAAGTATAGCTTTCTTCCAAATCCTCGCTAGGATTTGGAGACAAACTCAAGCTGTACTGAAAACCTACACACAATGAAACAAATGTTTGCTTTAGATGCTAAGAAGCAGGTCCCAAGTTTCTCTGGAAAACTTTGGAACGTATCTTAAATTCTTAGTATTCAAGTCATGGAACACTTAGCAGCAAAGCATTCACCTTAGCTGACGGTGGCATCAGTTTGTGGCTTGATTCGCAGAGAGGAGTTTTCATTTAGATGTTAGTTTCAACCATCAAGTGTTGAGACTGTACCTAATTCAACTCAACTCCAGCTGGAATGCAGTGGCTCTCACGCTCTAATATGCGTAAGAATGCCCTTGGAGAGCTACTGAAAGCAGTTTCTTGGATCCCATCACCAGAGATCTGGATATGATAGCTGAGACTGGGGGCCAGGAACTGGCATTGCTAAGAAGCCTGCGAGTGAAGCGTCCACTGCTGGTCAGAGGACCACAATATGAGTCATACGGGTTTCATAAATGAAAAAAAGTAGGTGACGATTTGTTGCTTGGGGAAAGCACTGAAATTTACTTTGCTCATGTTATTATCCGGTTCTCTTTTTGAGTGACTTGTATGAGGAGTATTCTGTTTTTTCTTCTCATGGAGAGGCCCTTAAGCTGATAAAGCCCTCACAATCTTGCTTATAACCAACTTCTCGGGCCTCATTTGTCACTCTGTTTTCCTATGCTCTCCATATTCCAGCCACACAAATGCACCCTACTTTCTCCTAATTCCCACGTACCTTCACACCCAAGTGCCGTCACATATGCTTTGCCCACTGTCTTAAAGGTCCCTTCTTTTTTTTTTTTAAATGTTTATCTATTTTTAAGAGGTGGGGGAGGTGAAGAGAGAGGGAGACAGAAGCCCAAGCAGGTTCTGTGCTGTCAGCACAGAGCCCGACGCAGGGGTCGAACTCATGAACCATGAGATCATGACCTGAGCCGAAATCAATACTCGGATGCTCAACCCACTGAGCCGCTCAGGTGCCCACAAATGTCCTATTTTCTTTTTTTTTTTTTTTTTAACGTTTTATTTATTTTTGAGACAGAGAGAGACAGAGCATGAACGGGGGAGGGGCAGAGAGAGAGGGAGACACAGAATCGGAAGCAGGCTCCAGGCTCTGGGCCATCAGCCCAGAGCCCGACACGGGGCTTGAACTCACGGACCGTGAGATCGTGACCTGAGCTGAAGTCGGACGCTCAACCGACTGAGCCACCCAGGTGCCCCGTGTCCTATTTTCAACCAAACCTTCATCCTTCAAGATTCAGCTGAACCATTTCAAATCTTTCATAACCCTCTCCTCCTCCATTCCACATTTGGATCACAATTTATCACCTTCGTTATACTCCCAGAGAGCTCTCGTATCTTTACTACCATCCAAATTACAACAGGAGTGGATACTTATGTCGATGTCCATCCAGCGGTGTTTACCTTCTAGTACTGGACCGATACTCCAATACTGTATACAACACCCATCACAGAACCTAGCACAGCGTAGATAATTAATAAATGTTGGTTGAATTGGAACTAAAAGACATGACGCCTTAGGTACACGTTCACTTAGCATTAGAATTCTGATACAGCAAATGGGAATTATTATGAGGCCCCACTTTCACTTTTGAAAGGATCTCATCCAGGAGGATAAATTACACGGTCACCTGATCATTGTCCCAGGTGTACTCTTTAAGGTTCCTTTACAGCAGCAGGAGCTGGCAAAATTTTGTATCTCGTTTTCATTTTACCCCACTGGTCCCATCATGTAGTCACCTAGATGTCACTTGATGCATATCTGATTCAAATGTACAAATGACAAAGTCCATTTTCATACCTTTAAAACCATTTTTCGCTGCTTTCTTAACGTGAAAAGATAGATCATACGAGGAAGGAGTCTCATAAGAAACACAATTGAAAAAGCATATGGTCAGGGCCCCTGGGTGGCTCAGTCGGTTGAGCGTCCAACTTCGGCTCCGGTCGTGATCTCACGGTCTGTGAGTTGGAGCCCCGCGTCAAGTCTGTGCCGACGGCTCAGAACCTGGAGCCTGCTTCGGATTCTGGGTCTCTGTCTCTCTGCCCCTCCCCCATTCGTGCTCCATCTGTCTCTCGCTCTCAAAAATAAATAAACATTAAAAAAAAAAAAAAGAAAGAAAAGATCAATCGAAGCAACCACGTGCCCCTGATCCTTGGCCAACTGCAGCAGATACGCAAATAAAAAGCACGCTATTCACGAGAGGGAAAATCCCTGATACGGTACTCTCGTACCTGACATCTAGAAAGGCAATGGGCCACCCACTCATTTTTAATACAGATCTCTAAAAGCAGGCATGAGAATGATTCTTTTTCTTTTTCTTTTTTTCCACGTTCATTTATTTTGAGAGAGAGCGAGTACACGTGTGTAGGGGAGGGGCAGAGACAGAGGGAGAGAGAAAGAATTCCAAGCAGACTGCACTGTCAGCTCAGAGTCCGATGGGGGGGGGGGGCTTGATAGCTGAGCCACCCAGGTACCCCAAGAATGATTACTTCTTTTATCAACTAAGAAGGGCTCCATAGGAAAATCTGTTAGCCAAATACGTGACAAGTGACAGTGTTTGGCAAGTTTGAAATAATCTGTAGTTGAACAATTTTAAATGATAAGCACATGAGCTTGGCTACTAAATAGGAGGACTTTCTTTTTGCACAACAAAATAACGAATGAAGTTACTGGCACACAGCGTGGCCTAAGGGAAAAAAAAACACATCATAAGAGTCAGACCTAGTTTTCTACCTGTGCGGCCTCTGAGCCTCAGTTTCCTCATCTGTAATATGAATGACAGCACCGACCAAACAGGGTTGCTAGGAAGAGTAAATGAGTGTATATTTATGAAGAGTCTAGCACATAGGAAGTATTCAGTGAATACTCACATTATTTTATTGCTTTCCAAAAATCATATTCATGGGTATGCCATTTGATGACAAAATAAAACTAATACCCCCACAACGTGTGCACACATGTGTATATTCTAAAACACAAGCGCAAAGAAATTGAGAAACCATTTAACCCAAACATCCTCAACCCTGGATACACGTCGGAGTCATCCAGACGGATTTTAAAGAATCTGTGGGGTTTTTTTTGTTTTTTTTTTTTAATTTTTTTTTCAACGTTTTTTATTTTATTTTTGGGACAGAGAGAGACAGAGCATGAACGGGGGAGGGTCAGAGAGAGAGGGAGACACAGAATCGGAAACAGGCTCCAGGCTCCGAGCCATCAGCCCAGAGCCTGACGCGGGGCTCGAACTCACGGGCCGTGAGATCATGACCTGAGCTGAAGTCGGACGCTTAACCGACTGCGCCCAAGAATCTGTGCCCCAAGAATCTGTGGTTTTATAATTTTTTTTTTTCAACGTTTTTTATTTATTATTTTTGGGACAGAGAGAGACAGAGCATGAACGGGGGAGGGGCAGAGAGAGAGGGAGACACAGAATCGGAAACAGGCTCCAGGCTCCGAGCCATCAGCCCAGAGCCTGACGCGGGGCTCGAACTCACAGACCGCGAGATCGTGACCTGGCTGAAGTCGGACGCTTAACCGACTGCGCCACCCAGGCGCCCCGAATCTGTGGTTTTAAAAGGTGTCCCAGTTCCTCCTTCCTGCCTCCAACCCCCACAATTCTGACTCTCAAGTGATTCTCCTTTGGCCACAGGTGAGCGCCTGCCTCTGATGCAGACCTCATTCTTCCAGATGGGAAACTGAGGTCTAGGAAATGGCGGATTTGGTGAAGGTCCCTCCTCACTTTGGAACCTTACGACTCTAGAATCCTCCTGCTGGTAACAGAGAGCACAGTATTACCCTGAGATTAAAAGGAACCTTGCCCACGTCACTGGTGGTAACTACTCTGCTGACTTGCTTTTGAGCCATCCGCTTTAAACATTAACACACTCCACGGGTGCTTGGGTGGCCCAGTCGGTTAAGTGTCCGGCTCTTGGTTTTAGCTCAGGTCATGATCTCACGGTCTGTGAGTTCGAGCCCCACAGGGGGCTCTGTGCTCACAGCGCGGAGCCTGCTTGGGATGCTCTCTCTCTCCCTCTCTCTCTGCCCCTCCCCTGCTCGTGCAATCTCTCCCTCTCAAAATAAGTAAACTTTAAAAACAAAGAAAAACCCTGTATACATTTTGATGTATTTTACAATGCGAAAATATTTAAGTATTTATTCATCCACTCATTCAATCGATAAATATATTTGAAGGCTTACGTGAAGCCTGCACTTTAGCCAAAGAGCCAGACATTAGCCACATATGTACAAAAATTGAAAATTATAAATGTGATAGGTTTTTGAGTTCGAGTCCCACATCAGGTTCACTGCTGACAATGCAGAGCCTGCTTGGGATTCTCTCTCTCTCTCTCTCTCTCTCTCTCTGCCTCTCCAACTCCCCCTCAAAATAAATAAGTAAACTTGAAAAAAATAATAAAGATTAACACACTCCCTACGAGTTTGGTTTCTCCAATTTGCAGACTGGCCCAAGCTTTGAGAGGTTCCAAGAGCAAGCACCCCTTTTTAAGCCTCGATGCAGTGCAAAGTCAAATAAATGATCTCGCTCCTCTCATTACTGCCAGGCTGTCTGGATGACAGGGTTACAGCATGATCTCCCTGTCAGCAGGGCTTTACTGGACCCTTCAACTGCTTATAGTCTAGGGATGCAGCAGAGGAAAGAAATATCTACCTCCTGAAGGCAGGTAAGCAACACTGTCAACGTGAGCATGTCCTACCTGGGCCACATGGAAGGTTAGGTCACCGGCCCAAACAGCAATGGCCGCTCCCTGCGTACTTCCCACAGGCCGCCATCCTGGCACTCCTCTTGCCACAGCACCCAGGCCACGATTAAAATGTTGGTTTGTTCATTTAAAACAGGAACAGCAAAGGGGCACCTGCGTTAAGCGTCTGCCTTCAGCTCAGGTCGTGATTTCGTGGCTCCTGAGTTACAGCCCCGCGTTGGGCTCTGCACTGACAAGGCAGAGCCCGTTTGGGATTCTCTCTCTCTGTCCCTCCCCTGCTCTCCTCTCTCTAAATAAATATACAAATAATTTTAAGAATAGAACAAATAAAACAGGAACAGCAAACGGATTTAGAAAAATAAATACTTTCATTTCACCTCTAGAGTCCAGCCACATCAATGTTGGGTCTATTTATCTGCATGATGCCAGGACATGTATATTCGGTGGGCGCACAGAATAAACTTTACCGTTACTGTCGCTGTACGTGCAAATTAAGGTTTCACTTTCCTTTTGATGTTAGTATCTCCCAAGTCTGGAGTTAGCAAACTCTTGCTGTAAAGGTACATAAAGTAAATCTTGTAGATTGTGCAACCACACAGGCTCTGTCACAGCAACTGCAGCATAAAAGCAACCAAAGAAGATACAGAGAGCAATGGCATCACTGTCGTCCCATAAACAGTTACTTACAGGGGCGCCTGGCTGGCTCAGGTAGTGGAGTATTATGTAAATTTTGATCTTAGCGTTGTAAGTTTGGGCCCTGCTTTAGATGTAGAGATGAGTTTAAAAAAATTAAAAATCTTGGGGCACTTGGGTGGCTCAGTCAGTTAAGTGTCTGACTTCGGCTTAGGTCATGATCTCATGGTTGGTGGGTTCGAGCCCCACGTCGGGCTCTGTGCTGACAGCTCAGAGCCAGGAGCCTGTTTCAGACTCTGTGTCTCCCTTTCTCTCTGCCCCTCCCCTATTCTCTCTCTTTCTCTCTCTCTCTCTCTGTCTCTCTGAAAAATAAATAAAACATTAAAAATTAAAAAAAAAAATTTTTTTTTAATGATTATTTTTGAGAGAGAGAGAGAGAGTGTGAGCGGGCAAGGGGCAGAGACAGAGGGAGACACAGAATCTGAAGCAGGCTCCAGGCTCTGAGCCATCAGCACAGAGCCCGACGTGGGGCTCGAACTCACGAACCGCGAGATCATGACCTGAGCCAAAGTCGGACACTTAACCGACTGAGCCACCCAGGTGCCCCTAAAAAAATTTTTTTTATTAAAATTCTTTTTTCTTAATTTTTTAAAGTTTATTTATTTTGAGAGACAGCACGAGTGGGGGAGGGGCAGAGTGAGAGGGAGACAGAGAATCCCAAGCAGGCACCGCACTGTCAGTGAGGAGCCCGATGTGGGCCTTGAACTCATGAAACCGTGAGATCATGACCTGAGCCGAAGCCAAGGGTCGGCCACTTAACCGACTGAGCCACCCAGGTGCCCCCTGCAAAATTTAAAAGCTTAAAAAAAATAAAACGTAAATAATAAAGTAGGTTTATCAAAATCTATTATAAAAATGGGCAGTGGGATGGATTTGGTCTAACTTGGCCATAGTTTGCTGACTCTTGTAGTAAAATGGGCTCCATAATCACCATTTTTAATAGCCACATAATGTTCTATCTAATGGAGACACTAACTTAATTGAGTCTGACTCTACTGCTGAGCATTTAGGTTTTTTTTTTCCTTTCTGTGGATGGGTGTTAAATAATGTACTATTATAAAAGAGTATTTTAGTGATAGTTTTGCTCAGTTTTGATTAGTTTTCTTAACATAAATTTAAGTGTGAGTAATCCAATGACTAGGCCAAATGCTGTTGATATTTATATTCTGCCAAACTGCTCTAAATGGGTCAATTTTTTTTAATTTTTTTTTTTTTTTTGAGAGAGGGAGTGTGAGCACAGGAAGGGCAGAAAAAGAGGGGAACAGAGGATCCGATGTGGACTCTGCAGTGACAGCACAGAGCCCGATGTGGGGCTCGAACTCACAAACAGTGAGGTCATGACCTGAGCTGGAGTCGGACGCTCAACCGACTGAGCCACCCAGGTGCCCCCAAACGGGTCAATTTTAACATCATCAGTAATATATACGTGTTTCAGCACAATTTTGCCAATATCAGATTTTGGTTTCACTAGTTTAACTGATGCAACTTATTAGTTGGGAAAACTATTCCAAAACCTACCTTTTATACGTAAGTTGTCTATGGCTGCAAGATGCTAAGTGGTCCAGAGCATTAAGTCAAACATCCTAATAACGGAAGGGCTAAGATATGGGCTAAGTCCTTTGAACACCATTCTCTACTTCAACATGCTTTCTCACAGAGGCCACTGCTCTCAATGAACTGTGAGAAGAAGACCTTACAGAATGTTTTTCCTTCTTTGTCTTAAAACTGCCATACTAGTCATTCTGATTGGAATACCATTTATTCCATTTAGAAATGGAATTTAGAAATACCACATTTCTAAATGGTAAACTAACTCACCTTGTCCCATGGATACGCGATAACACCCACATCGGTGCAAATAACCCAGAAAATGACCCAAACACTGGCGGAGCAGACTCTCCACAGCTAAATATAGAGAAGAGGCCTCATCGAAGAGGGTAGGAAGGGCAGAGATGCCGTCAGAAGCTAAACGGACCCATGGGACTGTCCACAAGAGGGAGGGATGCCATGGGTGCAGAGAGGGTACAGAAACAGACCCTCATACCAAGCACCGCAGGCACACGAACCTGCATGGGGAAGACGAATCCCCCTAACATTTGCCTTTGAAAACCAGAGGGGACTAACTTTATGCAAACGGCAGGGCTTAACACCTGAACCTTTAATGTTTATCTGAGAGAGAGACAGACAGAGAGAGAGAGACAGAGCGCAAGTGGGATAGGGGCAGAGAGAGAAGGAGACACAGAATCCGAAGCAGGCTCCAGGCTCTGAGCTGTCAGCAACAGCCCGAGGCGGGGCTCAAACCCACGGACTGTGAGATCATGACCTGCGCCAAAGCTGGATACTCAACTGACTAAGCCACCCAGGCGTCCCTTAAAACCCGAAACTTTAAAAATCAGAGACTGGGGCACCTGCGTGGCTCCATCAGTTAAGCGTTCGACTCTTGGCACTGGCTCAGGTCCCGATCTCACCGTCATGAGATTGAGCCCCACGGCAGGCTCCTCGCTGAGCGTGGAGCCTGCTCGGGATTCTCTCCCTCTCCCTCTCTGCCCTTCCCCTGTTCGTGCTTGCTCTCTCTTTCTCTGAAAATAAATAAGCAAGAAATTTTACCTCAGCATGCTGGGCTGTGGGAGAGACAGGAGGGTGACAGAAAACAGAGTTCCCACCCTTTAAAAAGAAAAGCACAACAAGCAGCCCCACAGAGATACAGCACAGATGTAGCAGTCTGAAAACCGGGTGGGATGTACGGGAGGGAGATTTATTCACTAATCTGAGTGTGTGCTGAAGGGGCAGGGATCTTTAGGGGACTTCTCGAGGAACAAAGGAGCTGACGGGGGCCATTACCCTCCCCTACCCCCTAGCCTGGACACACGGACACCTGCGGGAACCAGCAGCGCACGAACACTCTCCACCTAACTCGCTAACAGCATACCCTACCCCCACACTCTCCTGCGGACCCGCCCCCTCCAACAGGCTCTTGGCCGGAGCCCATCCAAAGCAGGGCCACAAGCCTGGCGGTGTGCGAGCAGCCCCGGCAGGGCCGGCCCGCTCCGAGGTAACTCCTACCCTGGGGAGACGGGAAGATACCCACGCACACAAGTCTGGCGGAGCACCCAGTGGGGGGGCTGGGGTCAGACATCTGGTCTGAAGGCAAGGCCAACAAAAGCTTCTCAGGGCAGAACACAGGGGGAGCACCCTGCAACTCGGGGCTACTCCATCTCTACCCGACGGCTGGTCTCACTCGACACAGACCCAAGGCGGCCGCACACGCACCCACTAGCAGCACAGGGACCGAATTCTGCCCACAGCAGACAAAGAGAGCCACCGCCAACAACCGGACTGGAGGCAAACCCAGGACAGCCACAGTAGGAAGGCACAGGCAATACACACAGAAGGCACCACTCGAGCACCAGGTTCTGGTGAACAGGTGATACTGCATTACAGGGCACTAGAGGCACTCTTCCTCACGAGGCCACTACTTGAAGAGGGAAGTAGAGAGCAATACAGGTCTACCTCAACAAGCAAGAAAAATTTCAAATAAACAGCCTAACCCTATAGCTAAAGGAGCTAGAGACAGAACAACAAACAAAATTCATACCAGTAGAAAGGAGGAAATAACAAAGATTAACACAGAAGTGAATGAAATTGACACTGAAAAATAAAATAAAACAGACCAATGAAACCCGGAGATGGTTTTGAAAAAGTCAACAAAGCTGATGAACCTTTAGCTGGACTCATCAAAAAAAAAAAAAAAAAAAAAAAGAGAGAGAAAGAGAGAGAGAGGGAGAGAGAGAGAGAAAAGACTCAAATAAACAAAATCTGCAACGAGAAAAGTAACAACTGACACCACTGAAATACAAAGAATTATAAGAGAATCGTATGAAAAATTATATGCCAATATATTGGAC
Organism: Panthera onca; assembly: GCF_046562875.1. Lineage (NCBI taxonomy): Eukaryota > Metazoa > Chordata > Mammalia > Carnivora > Felidae > Panthera > Panthera onca. The sequence goes on along the minus strand of NC_138357.1, from coordinate 9,543,512 downwards.
AACAACCAAGAAACATATAACCTAGAAACATATAACATATAACTTGAGTATAAATCTGAGTCAGGGAGAAATGGAATATTTGAACAGACCAATTACCAGCAATGAAATAGAATTAGTGATAAAAAAAAAAAAACCTCCCAAAAAACAAAAGTCCAAGACCAGACAGCTTTACAGATGAATTATACCATTTAAAAAAGAGTTAATACTTATTCCTGTCAAACAATTCCAAAAAACAGAAGAGAAAGGAAAGCTTCCAAATTCATTCTATGAGGCCAGCATTACCCTGATACCAAAACCAGAAAAAGACACTACAAAAAAAAAAAAAAGAGAGAGAACTATAGGCTCATGACTCCAATGAACAGCGATGCAAAAATCCTCAACAATCTTCAAGAAAATGAATCCAACAATACATTAAAAAAAATCATTCACTGGGCGCCTGGGTGGCTCAGTCAGTTAAGCGTCTGACTCTTGGTTTCAGCTCAGGTCATGATCTCACCACTGGTGAGTTCAAGCCCCACATCAGGCTCTGAACTGACAGTGTGGAGCCTAATTGGGATTCTCTCTCTCTCTCTCTCTCTCTCTCTCTCTCTCTCTGTCCCTCCTCTGTTTGTGCTGCCTCTGTCTCTCTCAAAATAAATTTAAAAAAATCATTCACCACGATCAAATGGGATTTATTCCTGGGATGCAAGGATGGGTCAATATTTATAAATCATTCAACATAACACATTCCATCAACAAGACACAGCATAAAAACCACGGGATTATTTCAATAGTGCAGAAAATGCATTTCACAAAGTACAACATTCATGATAAAAATCCTCAACAAAGTAGGTTTAGAGGGAACATACTTCAACATAATAAAGGCCATATATGAAAAACCCACAACTAACATCATACTCAATGGTAAAGAACTGAGAGCTTTACCCCCAAGGTCAGGAACAAGACAAGGATGTCCACTCTCATCACTTTTATTCAATACATTACTGGAAGCCCTAGCCACAGAAACCAGACAAGAAGAAAACATAACAGGCATCTAAATTGGTAAGGAGGAAGTAACACTTTCACTATTTGCAGATGACATGATACTACATAGAGAGAACCCTCAAGACTCCACCAGTAAACTACCATAACATCAAGGAATTCAGTAAGGTCACAGGATACAAAATCAATATACAGAAGTCCATTGTGCTTCTATAGACTAATAATGAAGTAGCAGAAAAGAAAATTTTTAAGAAATCCCATTTACAACTGCACCGAAAATAATAATATACATAGGAATAAACTTAACAAAGGAAGTGAAAGACCTGTACTCTGAAAACTATACAATGTTGATCAAAGAAATTGAAGACGACAGAAATAAATGGAAAGACATGCCATGCTCATGGACTGGAAGAACAAATATTATTAAAATGTCCACAGTACCCACAGCAATCTACAAATTCAGCGCAATCCCTACCAACATCATTTTCCACAGAACGGGAACCAATCCTAAAATTTGCATGAAATCATACAAGGCCTCGAAGAGCCGAAGCAATCAAAGAAGAACAAAACTGGAGGTATTGCAATTCCAGAGTTCAAGATACACTACAAAGCTGCAGTAATCAAAACGGTAACGATACTGGCACAAAACAGGACCCATAGATCAACAGAACAGAATGGAGAGCCCAGAAATAGACCAATGATTACACGGTCGATTAATCTTCAACAAAGAAGGAATATGCAATGAAAAAAAGTCTCTTCAACAAATGGTGTTGGGAAAACTGGACAGCTTCACGCTAAAGAATCAGCCTGGACCACTTTCTTGCGCCATACACAAAAATAAACTCAAAATATATCAAGGACCTAAATGTGAGACCTGAAACCATAAAAATCCTAGAAGAGAGCACAGACAATAATTTCTCTGACATCAGCCATAACAACATTTTTCTCTATAAGTCTCCTGAGGCAAGGGAAACAAAAGCAAAAATAAACCATTGGGACTACATCAAAATAAAAAAGCTTCTGCACAGCAAAGGAAATGATCAACAAAACTAAAATGCAACCTACTGAATGGGAGCAGATACTTTGAAAAGAAATATCTAATAGAGGGTTGGTACCCAAAATATATAAAGAACTTCTACATCTCAACACCAAAAAAAATGCACAAACAATTCAATTAAAAAATGGACAGAAGACATGAACAGACTTATCTCCAAAGAAGATACACAGATGGCCAACAGACACATGAGAAGATATTCAACATCACTCATCATCAGAGAAATGCAAATCAAAACCACAATGAGGTTATCACCTCACATCTGTCTGAATGGCTAAAATCAATAACACAAGAAACAACAGGTGTTGGTGAGGATGTGGAGAAACGCTCTTGTTAGTGGGAATGCACACTGGTGCAGGCACTGTGGAAAACAGTAGGGAGGTTCCTCAGAAAATGAAAAATAGAACTACGCTACGACCCAGCAATTGCACTACTAGGTATTTACCCAAAGAATACAAAAACACGAATTCAAAAAGAAAACACCCCTCTGTTTATCGTGGCATTTACGATAGCCAACCTATGGAAGCAGCCCAAGCGTCAGCCGATAGAATGTGCAACAATATGGATGGATGTCGAGTATATAATGGCAAATGAAATAAGTCAGTGAGAGAAAGACAAAGACTGTCTGATTTCACTCATATGTGGAATTTTTTTTAAGTTTATTACTTTGAGAGTGAGAGAATACCAAGGAAAGAGAACCCCCCCTCCCCCACAACGCAGGGCTTGAATTCCCAAACCATGAGACCGTGACCTGAGCCAAAGCCAAGAGTTGGACGCTCAACCACTGAGCCACCCAGGTGCCCCCATATATGGAATCTTAAGAACAAAAACAAGCACAGGAAAAAAAAAGAGAAAGAGGGAGGAAGACACAAACCAAGAAATACACTCTCTCTCTTTTTTTTTTAAATATTTATTTATTTATTTTGAGAGAGACAGAGCATGAGCAGGGGAGGGGGAGGGGCAGAGAGAGAGGGAGAGAGAATCCCAGGCAGGTTCCATGCCGTCAGCACAGAGCCTGACGTGGGGCTCGATCTCACAAACTGAGATCATGACCTGAGCAGAAATCAAGAGTCAGTCACTTAACCGAGTAAGCCACCCAGGTGCCCCAACACACTCAAGTATAGAGAACTGGTGGCTACCAGAGGGGAGGTGGGTGGAGGGATGGGGGACATCGGTGATGGGGACCAAAGAGTGTACTCATCTTGATGAGCACTGAGGAATGTATAGAATTTTGAATCATTATATTGAACACCTGAAACTAATATAACAAGGTATGTTAATAACTCTCCTGGGATTAAAATCATCAAAACCCAGAAAGAGCATAGGGACATACAGTCAAATAGTTTGGTAAGATCAATTTTCTACCCAGTATCTGTAAGTAAGGTAGGCCTTAACGCTGTAATATGGGCTGTGAAAGGCTGCATTCCCAGAATTTAAGGGAAGGTACTGAAATATAACCAACCATAAAATTTTAAAGCCATTTCTAAGGACAGTGAAGTGGAAATGTTACGTTTTATTTTTTTTTTTTTATTATTTTACTCAATAGATGGAAATGAATCAGTACTTAAGAAATGGGAAAGGAAGTCAACTCTTGATATGGAAATAATATTCAACATGAGTCACTTTTACAATTGCCAGTCTTGGGGCACCCGGGTGGCTCAGTCTGTGAAGCCTCCGACTTTGGCTCAGGTTATGACCTCACGGTTCCTGAGTTCGAGCCCCGTGCCGGGCTCTGTGCTGACAGCTCGGAGCCTGGAGCCTGCTTCGGATTCTCCCTCTCTCTCTGCCCCTCCCCTGCTTGTGTTCACTCTCTCTGTCTCTCTCTCTCAAAAATAAAGAACCATTAAAAAAAATAAGGATCAAATTGGTGTGTGTGTGTGTGTGTGTGTGTGTGTGTGTGTGTGTGTAAAAGTAGTGCTTGGCACACAGTGCTATCTATAGAAGGATGTGCTGTATACATGGCTTCCTCGGGATCAGAGCAAATAGGCTAAGACAGAATCTCTGCATGGGATCAGCTGAGCCCAGAGCACCTTCCGTCACCAACTCCCCTCCTTCCTCTCGCTTCCCTAAGGTTTACATGCTGAATGCCTACAAGTGACCTGCTTCCGTTTGCATGTTACTGTAAAACGTCTTCTCTCGTGGTATGTCTCTTCTTCTCAAATATTCTTGACTCTTGACAAGTCCCCTTTGGTACCTCCTGATGGAACTGGCTCCCAACTTGCAAGAACTGGAAAGGGCTCAGTGTTCTTTATTAAACCAGGAGCTCAATGAACAGCATGTTTAGGAGGTAAAACCAACAATGATATCGACACCGTTGTTTTGATTCTCTGGGTCTTCCTGAAACCGTGTTAGGGTAATTACACCGCAGCCGTCAGCCCACAGAGCGTAGGGGGGAAATGACTAAGCAGGGAGGATGAGCATCCCCAAAATATAAACAGGCCACAGGTGAGTCACAAGAAAAAGGCTCTACCCCAAATTCTTTGCCTGAAGAATTGGCCTTAATGCTAAAAACAGTTCTTCTCCTTTAGGACTCACTCACTTTGATTTATTTGAGGCAAGTCACAAAGTACAAACAGAGGAAGCTCAGGGGTAATTACTGGAAGGGTCTGAAGGCATCACTGAGCCAGGTTTTAAACGTTTTAATGTCTACTGTGTTTGCTGAATCTTTTGTTACAAGACGCCAACAGAGGGACAGAACAGTGAAAACAATTCCGCGTGGCCCTTATTTGACACACCGATTTTATGAGTGTGAGAGAGATAAATCAGCATTATATTGCTATATGAAAGCATGTATTAAGTATGCAGACATAATTTATCTTAGAAAACATAATCTATGTTTGATTAACTAAATCTAATGATCTTTTGTAAGTACTGGCCTTTAGGCTTTCAATGTAATACCACTGGAAATCTACCAGGAGTATATAATTTTGATTTTAAAGGCTATTAAGTCCCAGAATTTATTAGTCAACAAGCTGTTTTATTGAGCAACTATTATGTCCCACATAATATCTTTTTCTCCCAATACAAAAATAACTGTCAATAGCTTCAAAGTACTGTTTCAGGCCTTATTCTATGGAACACCCCAGAAGTTATTCATTCCTGCCTCTTGAACAAAATTTAGAAAAACGATATTCCTATTATGAGATTCTAGAAAGTCGTTTAGTTCTAAACACCACCAACTTCACATCAGGCAGATGGATAAACTAGTGTCCTGTCAGTTTTGTTTATATTTCATGTCCCCACAAGAAGCTGTCGTCGAGGCAGTGTGTCTGAATGTTTTTACAAAAACAAAACCAAAACAAAGGATCGTTTTCACTGAAAGTGGTGCAAATTATATAGCTACATTTATATTTGAGATATCTCCATATTAATATTTCTTAGGCTTGTATGATTCTACCACTGATGGTGTCGAAATTCTGCACCTTCTCTCACCCACGTCGTTGTTCCTTACACTCTCTCCAAATCCTCGCTCCAGTTGTCAAGTTCTGTGAACCTTCATTCAGAGGTCAAGGAAGAATAAACACCCAAACACCTATCGCGATAGATAGTGAGCATTCTAAGACCGAGGGTTGTCTTGTTCAGCTGTTTCATCTGGCTCAGAGCCCAGCAGTCACGTACAGAAGAGCTTATAACAAGGCATCTGTTATAACTGTGTCTTCCCCCACAGTCCATCTGATAAAGTCCTAACCCCCACTACCTCAGGATGGGACCATATCTGGACATAGGATCTTAATGGCATGAAGTTAAAATGAAGTCATTAGGGTGGGTGCTAATCCAATATGGCTGGTGTCCTTATAGAGAAGAGACTAGAACACAGACACTTTCAGAAGGAAGACCACGTAAAGACATAAGGGGAAGATCATCCATAAGCCAAGGAGAGAGGCCTGGTACAGATCCTTCCTTCATAGCTCTCAGGACAAAAAATAAGTCTGCCAACACCTTGATTTCAGACTTCTGACTTCCAGAGTTGTGAGAAAATGCACTTCTGTTGTTTAGGCCATGCCGTCTATGGTACTTTGTTATGGCAATGCGAGTAAAGCCATACGGCACTTCCTCTGGCTAGTGGTGTTACCCGTTCCCTAATTTTCAGTGGGCTTCGTCTACATTTGGCCAGGTCATCGAACTCAAGCCTCGCCTGGCCTGGCCGTTCCTTTCATGGAAGCTCCCTAGTTGCTGTTTGCATGATCTTGAGAAATTCGACCTTAATTTTGCCCTGTGGTATTTATCCACTCCTCCTCCACCAGCAGTACGATCATTTGGCCCCTGACCTACCACTTCTCACAACCTTCTCTTCCTGAAATACCCAGTTTTAAGGCCCTAAAAGTGCCCATCCCATTCCCAACCTCGGAAAGGAGAAAGGTAACTGCTGTTCGTGAAGCAGAACTCCTATTGGCAGGTCTTCCGCGAGGTCTGCCGTGTTCCCCTCATCCGGCTCCTCGAAAGCCGATACGAGGGACGCCTGGCTGGCTCGGTCAGTTAAGCGTCTGACTACGGCTCAGGTCAAGATCTCACCATTTGTGAGTTCGAGTCCCGCCTCGGGCTGTGTGCTGACAGCTCGGAGCCTGGAGCCTGCTTCAGATTCTGTGTCTCCCTTTCTCTCTGCCCCTCCCCCACTCACACACACACTCTCTCTCTCTCTCTCTCTCTCTCTCTCTCTCTCTCTCTCTAATATAAATAAACATTAAAAAAAAAAATTTTAAGCCAGTATGATACCCTCAGCTGCTCTGGATCATCTTGAACCTTCACGTGTTCAGCTCTCTCCTTTTGACCTCACTGCTTCACTGAAATGTGGGTTCCTGTGGGTCAACACAGTGCTTTAATTCAGGTATTCGAAATGTACCATGTCCAATAATGGTTTGATAATTGAGCTGTTGGGAACTGATCTCATTCAGAGACTGATGCGGTTAATTCAATACTGTAAATGAACATGTATAATGAAGATACCAGAAAACTGAGTCTAGGAATCCAAATCAGTAAAGAAGTAAAACTCAGCCAAAGAGGTGACAGACCTGTCCCCTGCAAACTATCAAACACTGGCGAAAGAAATTGAAGACGACACAAAGACGTCATAAGACGTTCCACGTTCATGCACTGGAAGAACAAACACTGTTAAAATGTCCATATTTCCTCAGGGCGGCTGGGTGGCACAGGAGGGTTATGTGTCTTGACTCTTGATTCTGGCTCAGGTCACGATCTCACGGTTTGTGAGTTCAAGCCCCACATCGGGCTCTGTGCTGACAGCTCAGAGCCTACTTGGGATTCTCTCTTCCTCTCCCTCTGCTCCTCCCCTGCTTGTGTTTGCGCGCTCTCTCTCTCTCTCTCTCTCTCTCTCTCTGAAAATAAATAAATAAACTTAAAAACAGTACCCTAAATAGGAGATTTCTGTCCTCGGTTTATATGTTTGGTTCATTGCCAGGTATTGACCTGCTTCGACCTGCCTTCAGTATTCTAAATCCATGAAAGAAAGGAAGGCCTGAACTACTCAAGAAAGTCAGAGATCTCACCTAACCAAAATGAATATTTGTCTTTGTTTCCTTTAAATTCTATTGTAACTGTTCCTAATGTCAGTCTCCCCCCCTTAATATGCTTCCTCTTTTGTAAGTGAACAAAATACACACCAGCCCTGAAGGATGACAGTAAAACCACAGTACCATAATTGTGATGCATAAAGAAATCTTCCTTTTCTTTGACTCACAAATGCCACAGAACTCATCGATAAGCTACAATTACAACCATATTTTCACGGAAAATGTGTTGAGCTTAAGAAGATCAAGAAGTAGGTCTTTCCCTCTTAAATCAATGGATGTTTTTACATATGTAGCTGAGAAGTCAAGGCATGAACAATCAGCAAAACACGTGGTACCTCGTTCAGCAACATACAACGAGAAGAGTGAAAATCTCCGATGGCAACTTGGACCTGGGAAGGACTGTAATTTTTCTGTAAATCGAGAGATGCAGACATCAGTGGGTCATGAAGACGTTTTAAAAAACACACAGAAATGTGACTGAAAGCAGTAAATTCTAATGTAGTATATAGATGAGTAGAATAAAATGTTGATCCAGGTTTGCAGCCACAACACTTGCTCACAACTAGTAACTGTTATTTAAGGGGTGAGACTGTGGGATGGTAACAGAGCCCGTTTCTTATTACCAAAGGGAAGCGCTGAAATATTTCATAAGTGATCGTTTCCAAACAAGTCCCCATCCATAAACTGCAGGTGCTGAAAAATGTGAAGATCGTAAACCCACAAGACGTAGGAGCATTCGTATTACGACGCTGAATAAACTCACAAATTTGTATCGTCAAAGTAGGTTTTGAATCTTTCCTCTTTCATGCACGCTGAGGATGCAAACTAAGCATGAAATACTGAAATAGAAACTGCACAAGTGGCGGCAGAGAACAGACTCATTCCAAAGAATGACCGTTTCGTCCGCTTGATCAGCACCAGACCTAGGCTCCTCTCAGTTGCGGAAGCCCACAGCCGCCAGATCCTACTGCCCGGTAAAGCCTCACGACACTCGGACTGAAGACTCTCAAAGTCTCTTACACTCACACTCTTCCCTTTCAGCCGTGTGCTGGTACTTGAGGCAGCTGAACGCTTCCCGACACCTTTCAAGAGCCTTCCTTTCATTTTCTCTACTGAACACGAGTCTCAGAGTGTTATTTTCAACTGTTTGCATGCCACTCAAGGTTAGGCTTCTATAGTATTTCTGGCTGTTACCCGATCTCCATTAACTTCATCTTCCAATCTCTATTTTCCTGCTTTTCTAGAATCTGATCGATATCATCTTTACTGAGATGGCCTTTGTCATTAGTAATGTTGATTTTGTTCTTCCTACTGGTACTTTTGTGTGAAGCCATTACATTGCGATTGATCCTGGTGTCTATGTCAAAGGTCACCTAGATTTTAGGAATGCTCCGGGAGGCTAGAGGATCCCAGAGAGCAAAACTTGCCAAGCAGTTTACTTCTTTTAGTTAAAGCCCTTTCTCCCTCCTACGCTGTCACTAAGCAGTGGCCTGGGTGGCAGAGGAAGCAGTGAGCATCTGGGTTTGCTTTGTAGGAATGGTGGGGTCTCTCTTAGACATGCCATGACCTCCTTGTTGTTTCGATGCCCAAAGAGAAGGGGTATCATCAAGGAGCAGGAGATCTTCCGCACTGTGCAGCTACTCCTCATGAGGGCTGATGATTTTGTTGAGCCCCTCTCCACTCAAGAATTTGGAAGCAATTTCTGAAACTTTGGGGTACAGGTGGAATCACTGACTATCTCAGTTTCATTAACGTGGCTCTTGTCGAGTTTGGCATCCTTCAGAGACTCCTCTACTAGCTTTAGGGCACCACAGAAGACATCAGCACTCAGCTGGGCTCAGGAAACAGAAGTGTAGAAACCCATGTCCGTATAGAATAAATCAATTTCAATCCTGGCAGGAGCAAAGAACCCAAGATACATTGTGCCTTCTCACAGGCAGTCTGGAGGCAGCGTACTACCTGCTTGTGGTAGGTTACATCCTTCCTGTGCTTGCATTTGGCCTCTTCCATCAGGTAGCTCAACATACAACTATCAAAAAGTTCCCCATCCAGGTGGGTGTTACCAGCTGTGGATTTTCCTTCAAAGATGTCATCCTGGATGTTTAGGATAGATACACCAAAGGTGCCACTACCTAAGTCAAAGATCGGCATGTTTCTCTCTTTTAAAGCTTCATTTGTTGTTGTTGTTTTTAAATCCAGGCCATAAACTATGGCTGCTGCAATAGACTCATTAACGATTTCCAGGATATTAAGATCAGGGAGGGTCCGTGCATTCTTTGTGGCCTGACATTGTAAATCATTTAAGTAGGTTAGAACAGTAATTACTGTATTTTCTGGCTTTTTTTCCACCCAAGGAGGCTGCAGCAAACTCTTTCATCTTGCTTAGAACCACGGAAGAGATCTCCTCTGGGGAAAAAACATTTTTTCCTTTATATTCTACAATTACTTTGGGTTTTCCCTTTTCACAAATCATTTGCAAAGGCCAGTGCTTCACTGCGACTGAACTCTGGCATCACCAAACTTACGACCAATCAGCCTACTGGCATCAAAGACGGTAGCGAAGTTCATCATCTCTTGGCTCTTAGCAACCTCATTGATGAGGTGATCACTCTGTGAAAGCCACATCGTTTGGACTGGTACGTGTGCCTTGGTCATTGGCAATGATCTCTACTTTTCTGTGCTGGAAGACCCCTACGCGTGAATAAGTGGAACCCAGTTCAATACCCATTGGCAGGTCTTGATTAAAGAAAGAAAAGGGGGGAACGAGGCGGAAAATAGTTTAAAGGAGACATACCCTCTATGCTCTCCACTACTTTTCCTTCACCGTATTTCAATCCTTATGTGGGTCAAACTCACACATAAACGGGTTTGGTTTACAGTTCATTCAGATGGTAATGTGTTCCTCTTGTACTCCGTTGTCTGCAGGCTTTCAGTGAAATTGGTAATAGATGTTAAACTACAAGGTGACCTCCAGAATTCGGAGAATGGTATCAAACCATCAGGGCAATCAATAAGGCTTCAAAGCTTTGGGGTCATTTGTGGCTTCTCTCATGCCCACATCTAATTTGTTCCCAGGTCCAGTCCATGTTTCCTGTTTGCTTGTGTCCTTCCACACTGCCACCGCTCTAGTTCAATGTTTTATTACTTCATGCTCGGACCACCACAGTAGCATTATCACTAGTATTTCTCCTTTCTCTGATCTCATGACCTATTCAGCAGCATCATTCATTCATCCATCCATCCATGCATTCATTAAAAATCAATTATAGATCTAACATTTGCTAAATACTGCGTTCGATGTTGAAAATAAAAGGATCAGGGGCGCCTGGGTGGCACAGTCGGTTAAGTGTCCGACTTCAGCCAGGTCACGATCTCGCGGTCCGTGAGTTCGAGCCCCGCGTCGGGCTCTGGGCTGATGGCTCGGAGCCTGGAGCCTGCTTCCGATTCTGTGTCTCCCTCTCTCTCTGCCCCTCCCCCGTTCATGCTCTGTCTCTCTCTGTCCCAAAAATAAATTAAAAAAAAAAACAAACAAAAAAAAGAAAATAAAAGGATCAATTAAATAGGGCTGCTATCTTCCATGAATACCATCATGCTGATCTTTTTATTTTTAAAGTTTTTATTTATTTATTCTGAGAGAGAGAAAGAGAGAGAGAGTGCACGGGGGAGGGGCAGAGAGAGAGGGGGAGAGAGAGAATCTCAAGCAGGCTCTGCACTGATGCTGACCTTTTAAAATCAGGCCTTTTAACCTAAATGTGAGACAGGAAGCCATCAAAATCCTTGAGGAGAAAGCAGGCAAAAACCTCTTTGATCTTGGAGGCAGCAACTTGTTACTCAACACGTCTCTGGAGGCAAGGGAAACAAAAGCAAAAAATGAACTACTGAGACCTCATCACAATAAAAAGCTTCTGCACAGTGAAGGAAGCAATCAGCAAAACTAAAAGGCAACCGACAGAATGGGAGAAGATATTTGCAAATGACGTATCAGATAAAGGGTTAGTATCCAAAATCTCTAAAGAACTTCTCAAACTCAACACCCAGAAAACAAAGAATCCAGTGAAGAAATGGGCAAAAGACATGAATAGACACTTCTCCAAAGAAGACATCCAGATGGCCAACCGACACATGGAAAAATGCTCCACATCACTCACCATCAGGGAAATACAACTCAAAACCACAATGAGATGCCACCTTACACCTGTCAGAATGGCTAACATTAACGACTCAGGCAACAACAGACGGCGAGGATGTGGAGAAAGAGGATCTCTTTTGCACTGCTGGTGGGAATGCAAGCTGGTGCAGCCACTCTGGAAAACAGTGTGGAGGTTCCTCAAAAAACTAAAAATGGAACTACCCTACGACCCAGCAATTGCACTACTAGGTATTTATCCACAGGATACAGGTGTGCTGTCTCAAAGGGACAGATGCACCCCCATGTTTATAGCAGCACTATCAGCAATAGCCAAAGTATGGAAAGAGTCCAAATGTCCATCGATGCATGAATGGATAAAGAAGATGTGGTATATATATATATACACAATGGAGTATTACTCGGCAACCAAAAAGAATGAAATCTTGCCGTTTGCAACTACGTGGATAGACACGTAGAAAGACAAATATCATACGACTTCACTCATATGAGGACTTTAAGAGACAAAACATGCACATAAGGGAAGGGAAACAAAAATAATATAAAAACAGAGAGTGGGACAACACGTAAGAGGCTCTGGAGAACAAACAGAGGGTTGCTGGAGGGGTTGGGGAGGGGGGATGGGCTAAATGGGGAAGGGGCACTAAGGAATCTACTCCTGAAATCATTGTTGCACTAGATGCTAACTAATTTGGATGTAAATTTAAAAAAATTAAAATTAAAAAAATAGAAATAAATGTTAACAACACCAAAAATAAACAAATAAATAAGGCCTTTTATCACACTAACCCTTGCTCAAAAACTTGTTCCCCATCACCTATCAAATAAAATTAATAAAACAGATCTAACAAACCTCTCCAACTGGTATGGCTTGTAGAACCAGGTAGACACAGATTCAAGTCCTGATTCTGTCACTTGCAGCTTTGTTGGCTTATTAGTGATTAGGCATGCTATTTAACCTCTCTGGTCCTCAGTTTCCTTAGTCTTAAAATATATCTATCATTTTGGCACATAGTAGGTGCTCCTTAAAAGTTCTTTTGACTTGCCTCGTATATAAACGATGGGCATCCCCAAACACAGATTCATATAGAATGAGACTTATAACAGATTCTAGATATCATCAAATAAAGCTCCCTAATTTTACACTTGGGGAAATGAGTGGCCCTCCGTGACACGGGGATTTGGGAGCGGATGGAGATCTGGCATCTAGTCCTCCTGACCCCCCATCAAAGCACTAAATGGGAGCAGCCAGAAAGTGTTCTTGGAGGAAATTCAAGGGTAGGAAGGCAAAGGCCATTCCCCATCAGAAGAGTGTTAAGGTTGACAATACAGATTTCAAATATGTAGCCATGTTCTCAGTTTACAGGGAAAAGGCTATGTTTATTTCTCTCCGAAGGGCAGAAGTTATTGATGAATCTGAAAAACCGAAAGCACAACAAATACTTAGGTGTATGGTAACTTACACAGTATCCTCTCCACTAGACGTACAGACGGAACGGAAGACAGTAGGCAGAATCACAGGGGAGGGAGCCAACGAATAAGAGAAGGTGAATCGAGGGCTGGTCTTTGGAAATCATTGGATCTAAGCCAGTCAGATGACAGGTTAAGAAAACTAAGGCCCAGAGGGCTCAACGGATGGATCAAAACTGCACGGACACTTATAGACAGTGATGGGACACCTGGCTTTTTAAGTTTTTGGTTTGTTTGTTCGCTTATTTTGAGGGATTGAGAGAGAGGGAGAGAGAGTGTGAGTGGGGGAGGGGCAGAGAGAAAGGGAAAGAGAATCCCCAGCAAAATCCGCACTGCCAGCGCAGAGCCCAACGTGGGGCTCCAACTCACAAATCCTGGGGGCACGACCTGAGCTGAGCTCGAGGGTCCGATGCTTAACCCACTGAGCCACCCAGACGCCCCTGGGACACCTGGCTTTTTAAAATCTTGCCATCATTCCATTTTATTTCACTGGGTGCTCAGACAGGAACGTTCTTCTCACTCGGCATTTGTCGAATGCCTGGCATGTGCGGATCACGGGGCGGAGCCCCCAAGGAAGGCTGGTAGGTTACACGCAGGGCCGAAGGCAGGAAAAGAGCAGCAGGAGGGACAGCTGTCCCGTTGCTGCAGGCGGGCGGGCGCCTCTAGCTGCAGACGAAAACATGTCAATGTCCGAAGTCACTGCCAGCCTAAGCAGGGCGACTCGGAAAGGGGTTATCACACTGCCACTTAAAATGAACACTTAATAAGTTATACCGAACGCGCGGTGAAAACATTCATACATTTAATGAATCATCTAATTAAATAGTGTATGTGCAACAGTATGGAGCAGACTGAGAGAAAACCTTCGGAGTTACTTTGACGCCTAAATGCAATTAGTAAGTAATGTCTTAAAAACAAAACCCTCTTGAATTTCATAAAGCTTTTTTTTTTTTTCCTAACGCAGAAAATGTTTATGTAGCCCTTGTTTTCAGGAATTACACGTTTATTCTAGCTTTCAATGCTAAGTAGTCAGCCGAACTACAATTTATACCAGCCACCGTGTTGCCAGTCGAGGCTTAGCCAAGCCCAATCTCCTACAGAATGATTACATGGTAATATATTCAAGTCTTCTGCCGTGTTACGAGGCCAAAATAATTCCATGTTAGCAGGTTCTATCACTGGAGGAGACTACATTTTCTTAATCACAATGGGACACCTAGTTCATTTATAATCTTTCTTTAATATGCTTTCCTTATCCTAGTATCATGTGATAAACTCACCCTTTACTCTCTTTGGCAGCTATCAATGAAATATCTTTTAGTTTGTAGGTCAGCTAGCTTTAAGCCAAATTCAATGTAAAGTGGACAGCTCAATTTAAAATTTCACAACTAGCTTTCTCGACAAGTTCACGGCGTGCGTTCAAGTTCGGAAGTGTTTAAGCTACAGCAGCCTGGACTGGAGCTACCCTCACTCTTCGAGCGCCTTCTACTTACTTTGGAACTTCAGGAATCCACAGAATATGAAACACTGCCTTTCCCAACAGCATGCAGTCACTGTGGAACAAATCATCTCTTTCATAGCCTCAATTCCCGGCGAGAGTTAATTTAGTCCAAATGCAAGATTTTCAGATTTCCAAAGGGCAGAAATGGTGAGTCAAAGCCTTGAGCTGTAAGTAATGTTCAATTTCTTCAGCTGGGTGATGTGTACGCAGGTAATCACTGTATTACTCCTTTTACCAGTTTGGTGCTTCTTGACTAACAGAACCATCTCTCTGAGGTTCATGGATGTAATCAGTTCTTCAAAAAATAATAATTACCATAAGTATTGCACTTGGGAACGTAAGAAATCGAGGCAACAAAACCAGATTATCAGGATTAGGCCTTCATCCAGGACCTGTCATTATTCCCCACGTTCTCAAGACTAAATTCTCTGTTGAGGTCCAGTAGATTCTGCTAATACACAATACGGTTGGATTGCCTTCCACCCCGTGCGATTCTGGGGCCACAACTCTATTCCATTCATTTCCTTACATTACTTAGCATATGCTGCCTGGCTAAGAGTCAACTTTGCTTTCCTTCCAATTCAACTATTCCTCGGGCCTTTATACATTCCCCCAGCAGCCATGTTATCCCTATCGTGAAAATGATGATTTAGCCTTAGGGAAAAAAAAAACGGGTTAAAGATGATAAATTGCTTTGGAAGATGAGAATAACGGCCGAAATATATCATAGAAAATTACTGCAGCCATTCTGAGTCTGAGAAGAAAATAAGTCGACTTTTCTTCCCCCTTTCCACTGCAAAACGTGGCTCTGGAAAAGCTAAGGAATGAAACAGAGGGAGGCCAGTCATCCAGCTCTATCTAACCCTAAAGAAGAAAGGAACCATAGGAGAAAATTTGATCTATGACAACTGTCAATAAAGAATGTCAAGACGCTCCAAGAAACCTACAGGTGTTGCTCTCAAATACATGTCATGTTTTATATCTAATAATGTGGCGTGAATTGAAATGCATTTATGCACATAGATGGTACATTTGATTACAACTCAAAAGTGGCATAATACCCAATTGCTTCACATTAATGCCTATTCAGAAAACAGAATTCTGAAGCATTATTCTCTAGCAGATGTACAGTGGGTAGGATATAGAATATCGAAAGTGATTACCTTGCATTAACCAGGCTCACACATGCATCTCCATTCGACTTTCAGAGACTTTGCGAGTCCAAAGGATTAAGGTACAGATGTCAATTAATAAATGTAAAATGCGATGAAATATTTCAACTTACTCTGTACATGTAAATTGCTATAGAAATGTAATATATTATTATTCATCTTAATAAAGATTATAGGGGCGCCTGGGTGGCTCAGTCGGTTAAGCGTCCAACTTTGGCTGAGGTCATGATCTCGCGGTTCGTGAGTTCGAGCCCCGCGTCGGGCTCTGCGCTGACAGCTCAGAGCCTAGAGCCTGCTTCGGATTCTGTGCCTCCCTCTCTCTCTGCCCTTCCCTCACTCTTGCTCCCTCTCTCAAAAATAAACATTAAATATTAGAAAAATGTTAAAAAAATAAAGATTATAGCAAATCAATTTCTGAAATATCAAGCTTACGTTTATATACATATATATGTATACCTGAACATACACAGATATATATATATATACATATATATATATATGCAATTATTCTTAGACACGATCTAAACTGCTACTACTTGATAAAAGTACTCATTTAAAAATATGTGGGCCCTAAAAATGCGTTATAGCCTATAAGGGCAGAGAAAAATATGGGATCAGGAAGGGCACATAAAAGGCTTTAACTGTATAGTGATGTTTTATTTCTTCAGCTGGGTGATTACATTCTGTGTGTGTGTGTGTATGATTACATTCACCCAGTAATTTCTTCAGCTGGGTCATGTATTGTTCCTTTCATCAGTTTGGTATTCTTTACTAATAGATAATATCACTTTAAAGATAAAGGGTGCTCCATTCTAAACACATATGGTTGTCTGTGAGAGAGAAAAAAATAAAAAGGAAAATATCTAACTGCTGCTCAGCTACAGAACAAAATACAAACACACACTTTCACACAAGCACACTTACACACACGCGTACACAAGTGCACACACGTATCACCACATGGTGCAGTGAGATCAGAACAACTGAAACTCTATTTTGGGCCCTACCACATCTGAGAGGACCGACCTTGTACAATTCGCTTGACTTTGTACATGTCCAGTTGACTTGCCTGAAATTAAAAACAGAGGTTTCACTTAAAATATTGCGATTTTTAAATCAAAAGAGATCTTTGGTCTCCCTAGAAAACAAGGGGATCCAGTACCCCCAGCCAGCCTTTCCACACAGGGACAACTGGGAGAAACAGCGGACCAGTGGCCCCTCCAGTGGATCGTGCGTTTAATAACTCACCACAAACCCTGACACTCCCTGCAATAAAGTTGACAGGCCTAGCACACTCCTTCAGCTTAGCTGCTGGATCCTTGTAAGCTCTCCCTTGCAATCTCCCGCCTTGCTTCTAGCAATCTCAGTCCTCCTCATCTCTCTCCTGCACTTTCCTCCCCTCCCTCCTGTGTTCTCCACCCCTCTTATACCCCGTGCTTCCCTCTTGCAAGCTCTCTCTTCCTGTGCCCGCACTTTCACTATTCTTCACCCCCTTCTGCCTTCCTACCAGTATTCTCCACCTAACCCAATGGTTCCCAACCTAGATGCTTTGCCTAGATGTTTTTGCTTCAGGGAAATTTTCAACGCCTAGAGACATTTCTGGTTGTCACAACGAGCCACAACAGTGCTACTGATCTGTTCCATCAAGGTTAAGGATGCTACTAAACATCCAACAATATCCTACAATGTAGTAGGGACAGTTCCCCCCAACAGAGAATAATCTGGAGCAAAAAGTCAACAGTGCTGAGTTTGAGAAACCGTGCTCTAGAGATTATCACCCCATACTAAACATCTCTGACCTCACACATTTCTAACAACTTCCAGCAGAAACCAGGGAAAAATCTTCTCTCCTTCTGGATGAACTTACTTAACAAACAACAAAATACAGAAACAAAAAAGTTTTAGTGTGAGTATTACAAAACCTTTCAAATCAAAAATAAGATGTCTTCGGTTTCAACACTGAGGTCTCAGTTATGTTTCCTAATATTTAAACATTTAAATGTTTATGGTGGGTTTTAATATATACTGGAGAACCCTCATAGTAGAAAGAGTGGAAGGAAATATAATAAATGCTAACCACAGTTACCCCTAAGCTATAGTATTACATATTGCAGGGGAGGAAAAATAATTTCCCTCCACTCTTGGAGGTTCTTGGCTGAGATCCTCTGTAATAAAAGATAGATTAACAGGAGAAAAACAAAATTTAATAACATGGATACCTCCTCTTTACATGCTAAACACCCAGGAAAACTGAATAACTCCCAAGAAATGAACCAAGATACCAACCTAAATATCATTTCCAGCCAAAGACAAAAGAAGGGTGAGGGGAGAGAGCCAGCTATGGGAGGGGACCAGACAAAGCACAGTAAACAAGGGTGAGGTCGTGATATAGATTTAAGTCCTTGCCTTCCCCTTGATAAAGGGTTTCTGGAGATGTAGGGTCATTTCCTCTTCCAGGTACAGGGAGGAAGGCATCCTTAGAAATGGAGACTTCCCTTATAAATGTAAATGTCTCTTACAAAAGAGTAACTTCTACTATTCATTTTCAGAACTTTTCCTTGTCTGCTGGTTCTTAAAAAAGTACTCAGCTCAAAATAATCCTTATACTAAAGAGCGTATTTCGGACTGACACATTCTTCTCCCTTTCAGTATGATTTTCATGATTTTACTTGCTTCATAAGTTTGTTTTTCAAATTTTCTACAATGAAAATACGTTACTATTAAAATCTTAACAATTAAATATCATTGAAAACACCTATAAAAATACTACCAACAGCAAAAACTTTTATCATCAGAAATCACAAGTTATTAATATGAAAAAGATATCTTAAAATCTGTCACATAAAACTTACAAAATAAGAGACACTTTTGATATGCCAACATAGGCTTTTGTCCTGAACCACTGACTAAAAGTTAATTTTTTAATGTTTACTTATTTTTGAGAGAGAGAGAGAGAGAGACAGAGTGTGAGCAGGGAAGGGGCAGAGAGAGAGAGAGGGAGACACAGAATCTGAAGCCGCTCCAGGCTCTGAGCTGTCAGCACAGAGCCCGACGCGGGGCTCGAACCCACAAACTGTGAGATCATGACCTGAGCCGAAGTCGGACGCTTCACCGACTGAGCCACCCAGGCGCCCCACCGAAAGTTAATTTTTAAAACTCTGAACTGTGAGAAATTTGAGCTTGTTGACATCATGGATTTCCAAGGTTAACTCAATTTGCAAACAGTAGCAACAAGAGCATTTAAAATCTGTCTTATTGGGGCACCTGGGTGGCTCAGTCGGTTAAGCATCCGACTTCGGCTCAGGTCATGATCTCACAGTTCGTGGGTTCGAGCCCCACGTCGGGCTCTGGGCTGGCAGCTCAGGGCCTGGAGCCTGCTGCGGATTCTGTGTCTCTCTCTCTCTCTCTCTCTGCCCCTCCCCCACTCGTGCTCTGTCTCTGTCTCTCAAAAATAAATAAAATGTTAAAATAAAATTTTTAAATCTGTCTTATTAAGCAGCGGGGGTGGGGGTGCCTGGCTGGCTCAGCCAGTAGAGCATGCAACTCAATCTCAGGGACATGAGTTCGAGCCACACATGGGGTGTACAGATCACTTAAAATTTTGAAAAAGAGGGGCACCTTGGTGCCTCATTCTGTTAAGCGTCCAACTCTTGACTTCGACTCAGGTCATGATCTCACAGTTCATGGGTTCCAGCCCTGCATCAGGCTCTGTGCTGTCAGTGTGGAGCGTGCTTGGGGTTCTCTCTCTCCCTCTCTTTCTGCTCTCTTTCTCAAATAAGTAAACATTAAAAAAATTTTTTTTAAATCTGTCTGCTCAAAACTTAAAAATGCAAACACTTTTGAGGTATGGACTGTAGCTTTTATTCTGAACAAATCAGTATTGTCAAATTCCTCAAATTGTGCTAAGAATTGCTGAAGTGGACCGGTATGGATTTGGTAGGTTGTGACACACTTACGAATCGTTGGCGTCTTGGAAGCTGCGACCAAGGTGGGCAGGTGAACCTCATAGCTCCCCGAGGTTAGCCCAATTTGCCATCTCATCACCAAACATTCTCGCATCTAGACATGAACTCACTAAAGAAATACTTCGAGGAAATCCCTAATTACACACCACGAATGTACAAACAGACTTTTGGGTCAACAAGCAAATGTCTTCCACTAAAGGCACTACAAAGCGTTGTTCTCTCCGCTCTAGATTCTCTCTCATCCTGCTCATTTTCGATGTCCTTAGGAACTTCGGAAAGATTTCACCATTAGCGACGAAGCCGAGGTTTTCAGGATGGTAAGAGAGTGTCATCGTTTCATATAAAATAAACGTCAAGTTGGATGAAAACCCATCTTGTTGGTTTACACCGTTTTTCGTAATCAATTTAGTATCACTTCCAGCAGTGTGGCACAGCACTGGATAAACAATATAACTGCAATTCCACTGCTCCTTGAATTAGTAAGCAAGTTACAGTGCATATCCATCATGCATAATGAGTCTGAAGCATGGCTTGATTACATTTCATTTGCATAAGAATTTTCTATAATCTTTTTAAACTGATCATTTTTAATTCAGAGTAGATTTAAATGCCACACAACTGCTGTCCTCCTCCCGAAATGCTAAGCAACCTCCTTACATAATACAAAAATGCTAATCAATTTTTTTTTTCATGCAGATCCTAGCTTGCTAATGAGTTTTCACCTTTCTACACGCTGTCAAATCTCATTACACTGTCACCTTTCTAGGGTTCACAGTTGGAGTCCACATTTATGCGGTCCAATTCTAATTGCCACATTCTTTCGTTGCATTTACAAGGCAAACATCTTTTAAAGAATCCTTGGATTGTCCAATTTGAAGGATAATTTGCTCTCTTTGCGTTTTGTAGTTTGTAAAACCCCTACTATTAATTTAGAGGAATATTAATTCAAACGTTCTCTGATAAGCCAAAAGTCTGAAGAGTAAAAATGAACAGGAATCAACAGACAAACAAATAATAGATCTACAAGTTAAGTTACAATGAGATAAAACGTAGAGGGGCGCCTGGGTGGCTCAGTGGGTTAAGCGTCTGACTTCGGTCCAGGCCATGATCTCACAGTTGGCGGGTTCGAGCCCAGCGAGCCCCGTGAGCCTGTTTTGGATTCTGTGTCTCCCTCTCTCTCTGTCCCTCCCTCGCTTGTACTCTCTCTCTCTCAAAAATAAACAAAAACATTAAAAAAATGAAATGTAGAAACAAAACCAGCTTATTAAATATAATAATTTAGAAACATATTACCTATCTGGGAATTATTATGTAAAAATGATTATCCATAAGATATTCAGAGAGGCATTTTCTTGAACTGCATATATACTTCTTCCAGTAGAGCAAGATCTTGAAAGATTGCCATGTGAAACATGTTGGAATCTTTTAACAGAAAATTTCCAAGAGCAGACTTTAGAAACCAAGACAGCATGTGAAGGCAAGTGACTCGTTTTGAAAATACACCATATACTGACAAGGACTTTTTTTTAATGCTTAATAGGAAAAAAAAAAAAAAAAAGAATGGGTTGTATGGGAGAAGGAAGCATTGGTGGAAAAAATGAATTTAACTTGCTAAGAGAACTCTCAGATCCAAGTGTCTCAGCGATGCCAAGAACCAGCCCCTGGCTAGAAGTAGCAGTTCCTCATAGATCTCACTACTACACATTGAATTTTCTAGTCTTTGCAAGAAAAATATATATATTCCCCCATCAAGGTAACTTTTTTTTTTCCCCTATGAAGAAACTGAAATTTTCATGGAGGAAAATCTGCATGGTAAAAGGATTTGCTGAATCATCCTGAGGCATTTTTTTTTTCCCTCGGCAAATTCCTAGCTTAGATGGTAACCATGAGTATACATTTGTTTAGGAGAAAAAAATTCTCTTTTGTTCACTTGTTCGGGCGCGTGCCTAATTCCTAGAACCTTCTAATTCACTTTCATTCATTCAGCACATAAAACTTCTGAAAAGAGAATACAGAATATTCTCTGAAAAGTGGCTTATATGAAATTTTAATAACCTGTTTCACATCTCAAAACTCACAAGACTACGGACATTTCCTAGAACACAAGATTTATCCTTAGCTCAAGATCCAAAGTCACCTCTGAATTTAGCACAGTAAAGATGAACCAGCTCTGTCCCCTTCCCTAAAAATCAGTACTGTTTGGAGGGCGCCTGGGTGGCTCAGCAGGTTAAGTGCCCGACTCTTGATTCTGGCTCAGGACATGATCTTCGTGAGTTCAAGCGTGCATGGGGCCTGCTTGGGATTCTCTCTCTCCCTCTGTCTCTGCCCCTCCCCCCTCTCAAATAAATAAAGAAATTAAAAAAAAAAAAAAAAAGCCATTACTCTTTGCCATTAAAATAGAATTTAAATACACGACCACTGAGACATTCCTTTGAGAGTGGGATTAGCAGTGATTTCCAACAATTGCATAAAGCAAACAAAGAATGCGTTCTTTTAAAGCAATGACGAATAAAGACTTGACCCAACCCTAAAATAGTGCAAAACACAGGGAGGGCACCAGGACACCCAAGTGTCCGAAAAATAACCCTGTCTAGGTCACAACAGTGCCTCCATGTCAGTACAGCAAGCGACGAGACCAGACCGGCGTTTACCAAGTACAAGCCTCTTCTCCCGCCCATTAGCTACAACCCAGGAAACGAAATCCAACGTCAAGGTGAGGGGAAAGAAATGATACTGGATTCTGAAAGCTCAAACCGCGAGACTCTAGAGGCCAGCCCAAGTCTAACAAATTCAAACTTCAGAGGAAAGAAATGTTTGCACACTCCTCTCTCCGCCCACCCGCCACGCACCCAAAGCTAAAATCGCCAGGCTCCAGGCAAGTGGCAAATTTCACCCAGCCCTGCCCCGCTTTGCCCACTCCATTCTGAACGTTCTGGAGCCTCCTGGGCAGCCCGCCCCGCAGCCTCTCTGACCTGACTCCGAGAGGCTTGAGGTCTGGCCACGCGCGGCGCCCCGCGTCTGAACCGCAATCCTGACCTCGCTCCGGACCTCGAACCCGGCCCCGCCCCGCCCCGCCCCGGCCCCGCCCCGAGTGAGTCTGCGCCTGCGCCGAGGCCGCGGGGCGCCGATCCTCCCGTCTCCGCGCGAGCGCTCCCTCTGTTCGCTCAGCCTGGCTCAGCGTCTCTTCCCCGGGCATCTCATGCTTCTCCGTTTGTTCCAGTTCTCTGCCATTCCGGTTTCTCATTCTTGCTCCCGATTCTTTTCTTACCTCGCTCTCTTATTTGCCCGTGTCCGACCAAAGCCTCTTGGTTTATTGCTATCCCTCGTTTCCTCCCTTTTTTCTCCCCGTAAATGTCCTTGTGCGTTATTTTACGTTCTGTTTAAAGTCACATGTTCAGCCTATTCTCTACATTTCTCTTTTTTTTAAGTCTATGTATTTATTTTTGCGAGAGAGAAGGCGAGAGCAAGCGGGGGAGATGCAGAGAGAGAGAGAGAGAGAGAGAGAGAGAGAGAATCCCAAGCAGGCTTCCGTCTCTCAGCGTGGAGCCCCGAACCCGTGAACCGCCAGATCATGACCTAAGCCGAAGCCGGTCTCTTAACTGACTGAGCCGCCCAGGCGCCCCTACGTTTCTCTTGCTGTCTAGTATTTGTTCCTTCTCAGATTTCATTTCAGTGGCTCATCTCTCCCACACGAAGCTTGCTCTCATGTTCTCTCATTTTCACATATTCTTTTGGCCTCTCTTGCCTGTTTATAAATTTCTATCTTCTCAGTCTCTCGTTTTCACTCACTCTTGCTTTCTGCATTAGCACATTTATACTTCATTTTTGTATTTTCTTCTGGGTTTTCTCCTGCCTTGCATTATGTTCCTTCACTAACTTAGGTTTGCCCTAGTTTTGTTGGCATTCTCTCCAGTATTATTTTCCGTCACTTTTCTCTCACATACGCTTTCACACTTTCCCTGCGGTGTTTCTCCCCCATTAAAAAAAATAATGTTAGGTCTAACAGATTTAAGTAAGAAGAGAGCCTGAGTGGCTCAGGTCATGATCTCACGGTTCGTGAGTTCGAGCCCCACGTCAGGCTCTGTGCTCTCCTGTGTTCTCTCTCCATCTACTTCTGCCCCTCCCCTGCTTGTGCACCCGCACTCTCTCTCAAAATAAATAAACATGAAAAAAAAAGTAAGACAAGGTTAGTGCTCAGATGCCTGCTGGTCAGTGAAGTGACTGGTTAGTGGTCAACGCATGTGAACCGTGAAGGCAAAGGCTGTGCAAGCCCGGATGAAATGAGGACGAAGACAAGCCCATTGAGGGACAGTGACTATGTTTTATACTGGGCTGTGGCCTACTAAGAGCATCTCATTAGCTGTCAACAAGCACACGACCTAGTTACAGAAATTTCTGGAAACACCAAGGGGCTGGGGAAGGTCTCAATTCGAAGTTCTCAACCAATCCCACTCACAAAGTGGACTGATCTCACTGAGGCTTCTCATTGTCCTACAGGCCCCAACTAGGCCACAAAGAGATCCGACCCTTTTCTATTTTTGTTCACTTAAAAAATCCAGAACATGGGAAAATAGAAATAAATACACTGCTTAGGGATGGGAAATATATCATTGCAAGCATCCTTAAGCCATGAGAGTAACTAAAAAAAAAAAAACAAAACAAAACTGTAATAGTTAAAAAAGGAAAGCTTAAAACAAGGTACTTAGATACATATATTCAAATTCCAAGAACCAGATGACGGGGAAAGAATGAAAACACAGATCCTGAAAATATAAGTTAAAGGATCATGTGAGAGGAATGTGTCAGAAGCATCTAAGTTTTATAGATACTGAAAGGAAAATATAGCGTAGACCCGATTCTACGTTTGACCCGGAGGAAGACAAGATATTCAAAGCAGGGTTTCAGTGAGGTCAGAGGACGGAGGCCACAATGGAGAAATTCAAATACAGGAAGAGACCCTTCACAGCTTCATCTTTATGCTTAATTGTATGAATCAGGCTGAACCTAACTATGGAGATCAGGGCACCTGTCCAGAATCCAACAGAAACAAACCTGAATCTAAGCAAGGAGAGACTGTATTGAAAGAGACTATTACAGTAGGGACAATACCCCAACCTCAGGATCTGCAAGAGTCAAAAGCGAACAGAGAAAGGTTTTTCTTATCTAAGGAGGAGCGGGCAGAGCTAAAAGGAACTTTGTGGAGAAGGGCAAGTGGTGGGAGAGAGCAGATTGGAAAAATCAGGAAATCTGTGGTCAACCAATTCTCAATTCTCAGAAAGAACTGTTAAGAGGGAATATATTATCCCTTGGTGCCTCCTTAAGCTTCCCGGGAGTCAAATTTCAGGAGCCTATGGGGAGGACTAAGTGGCTCAGTCAAGCCAAATCAGAAGGTAAATAATGGCCAGTCATGAGCACCTGTTCAGCGGTTAATCGACACTACTCTCTACCTGGAAGCCTCCAATGGCAAATCAGTTCTGAGCAGAGAACTCAGGCTGGTCACCCCATTTTCAGCATTTATTTCTATTTAATTCAACAAATATTTTGGGACCTATCGTATGTCAAAGCTGTGTCTTGTTTTTCTGTTCAAGTCCACCTATGGAAATTGACATAGGCTACCAAAGAAAATGCAACATTGGAAACAGCATTAGTGATCAGGAAGGCCAAATTCCTTTATGCTGCAGATGATAAAAAAGGAGGCTAGAACAGTGAGATGACTTGCCCACGGCCATACCAAGTAGTAGCAGAACCAGAACTGAATTCTAAGCAATCTTAGTCCTTACACGTAAACACACACACACACACACACACACACACACACACACACACACATCTGATTATACCTCTGAAAAACTGCCCTGGTTACTGAGAATGGATATCCTTCTTCTTTTAAGATTTTTTTAAAAGATTTTTTTTTTTTTCTATTTTTAAGTAATCCCTACACCCAGTGTGGGAGTCGAACTCACAACCCGAGAACAATCGCATGCTCTACCGACTGAGCCAGCCAGGTGCCCTAAGAATGGAATTCCTTTTGATAAGAAAAGAATTATAGCTTGGCTATATAGTTATACTTAATTTGACTTTGATTATATATTTTATTTCAATTATCTCTGAAATTGTAAAGTCAATGTATCTTGGAACACCTATATCCACAAGAAAAAAAATATTACTGTTTTTTTTTTTCCCCATGCATTAGAGAAAATGGTCAAAAGTCCAGGGAAACAGCAGGAGAACATTAAATTATGCTGAGGTCAGAGTTATGTTTTTGGTTTTAATCAGTCATGACATAACACAATCAGAGAATAATTTGTTGTTACTGTCATTTCAACAAGATAGTTTTTCATAATGAATACTGCTCGATATAACCTAAGGTGAATCTGCTCAGAAGAATTTGTTTGCTATTAATATTTATCAGAGTACACTGCAGAATTCCCACTTTCTACATGTGCAAACTGAAGTAAACAGAAAGCAGCGACCGGCATGATGAGATGATGAATTAGGTGGAAAGTAATAAAATCTGAGAGGAAACATTAACAGTGATTAAACATATTGTTCGCTATGCCCATAGCAGTGGAAAACAAGAATTCAAGAAATTCTTTTTATGACACATCTTTTTATAACATGGAATGTGGGGAAAGGTATGATAAAAGTAATATGTCATTGAAATCTGCCACTAGTATGGTCCCTTGTTCTATTTGTTTTATATTTTCATATTCTTAGAAACCATTTATTTCTAGAGCTTCTAATGACATTACACTACATTATACATGCTGTGATCTAGATGTTAAGATTGAACGAATATAAAATAGCTATTCCAAAGATGTATGAAGTTGGCAACAGGCAACCTCGTCTCCTTAAAGCAAAGAACAATTGCCTAGAGATAAGATAATTGCATTTTTTCTAACTGCAGACAATAAATAATAAAATAGAAATCACATTGAATAATAAAATGTACGATTTTCACTATCAAACATGTATTATCCTTAATGTGTGCCATATGTTGCAGATTTAACACAATGCTTTTCATAACTACATTTTAAAAATAAGGAGACGTGTTTAAGAATGGCAAAATAGACGGCATGTTATATTTTCACTGTGGTGCCCCCTCCTACCACTGTTATTATAACTTAAGTT
The DNA here is from genome assembly GCF_046562875.1 of Panthera onca. Classification (NCBI taxonomy): domain Eukaryota; kingdom Metazoa; phylum Chordata; class Mammalia; order Carnivora; family Felidae; genus Panthera; species Panthera onca. The sequence goes on along the minus strand of NC_138357.1, from coordinate 9,516,563 downwards.
TAAACCAGAAGACTATACTTTCCCTTTGATTAAAGAACTTTTAATAAATAGATACATACATACATACATATGTACCCATACACACACACACACACACAGAGTTGTTTTCTTAATTATTTTATTTATCATTTAATTTACATCCAAGTTAGTTAGCATATGGTGCAACAATGATTTAAAGAATAGATTCCTTAATGCCCCTTACCCATTTAGCCCATCCCCCCTCCCACAACCCCTCCAGCAACCGTCTGTTTGTTCCCTCTATTTAAGAGTCTCTTATGTTTTGTTGCCTTCCCTATTTTTATATTATTTTTGCTTCTCTTCCCCATGCTCATCTGTTTAGTATCTTAAATTCCTCATATGAATGAAGTCATATGATACAATTTCGCTTAGCATAATACCCTCCAGTTCCATCCATGTAGGTGCAAATGGCAAGATTTAATTTTTTTTTTTTGATTGCCAAGTAATACTTTATTGTATATATACCACATCTTCTTTATCCATTTATCTGCCAATGGACATTTGGGCTCTTTCCATACTTCGGCTATTGTCGATAGTGCTGCTATAAATATTGGGGTGCATGTGCCCCTTCGAATCAGCATTTTTGTATCCTTTAGATAAATACCTAGTAGTGTAATTGCTGGGTTGTGGGGTAGTTTTTTGTTTTTTTTTTTTTTAATTTCTTGGGAGAGCTTTCATACTGTTTTCCAGAGTGGCTACAACAGTTTGCATTCCCACCAGCAGTGCAAGAGATCCTCTTTCTCCGCATCCTCGCTAACATCTGTTGCTTGTTGCCTGCTTTCCAGGGTAATTCTACCAAATATTTAAAGAAGCATTAACACCTATCCTTTTGAAGCTGTTCCAAAAATAGAAATGGAAGGAAAACTTCCAAACTCATTCTATGAAGCCAGAATTACCTTGATTCCAAAACTAGACAAAGACCCCACTAAAAAGGAGAACTACAGACCAATTTCCCTGATGAACATGGATGCAAAAATCCTCAACAGGATACTAGCCAACCGGATCCAACAATACATTAAAAGAATTATTCACCATGACCAAGCGGAATTTATAGCTGGGCTGCAGGGCTGGGCTGCAGGACTGATTCAATATCCGCAAAACAATCAATGTGATTCATCACATCAGTAAAAGAAAGGACAAGAACCACATGATCCTCTCAATACATGCAGGAAAAGCATTTGACAAAATACAGTATCTTTTCTTGATAAAAACCGTCAAGAAAGTAGGGATAGAAGGATCATACCTCAAGATCATAAAAGCCATATATGAAAGACCCACTGCTAATATCATCCTCAATGGGGAAAAACTGAGAGCTTTCCCCCCTAAGGTCAGGAACAAGACAGAGATGTCCACTCTCGCCACTGTTATTCAACATAGTATTGGAAGTCTTAGCCTCTATAGTCAGACAACACAAAGAAATAAGAGGCATCCAAATCAGCCAGAAGGAAGTCAAACTTTCACTCTTCACAGATGACATGATACTCTATATGGAAAACCCAAAAGATTCCACCAAAAAACTGCTAGAACTGATTCATGAATTCAGCAAAGTTGCAGGGTATAAAATCAATGCACAGAAATCGGTTGCATTCCTATACACCAATAATGAAGCAACAGAAAGAGAAATCAAGGAATCGATCCCATTTCCAATTGCACCAAAATCCATAAAATACCTAGGAATAAACACAACCAAAGAGGTGAAAAATCTATACACTGAAAACTATAGAAAGCTTATGAAAGAAATTGAAGAAGACACCAAAAAATGGGAAAAGATTCCATGCTCATGGACTGGAAGAACAAACATTGTTAAAAAGTCGACACTACCCAAAGCAATCCTCATATTCAATGCAATCCCTACCAAAATAACACCAGCATTCTTCACAGAGCTAGAACAAACAATCCTAAAATTTGTATGGAACCAGAAAAGACCCCAAATAGCCAAAGCGATCTTGAAAAAGAAAACCAAAGCTGGAGGCATCACAATCCCAGACTTCAAGCTGTATTACAAAGCTGTAATCATCAAGACAGTATGGTACTGGCACAAGAACAGACACTCAGATCAATGGAACAGAATGGAGAACCCAGAAATGGACCCACAAACGTATGGCCAACTCATCTTTGACAAAGCAGGAAAGAATAGCCAATGGAATAAAGACAGTCTGTTCAGCAAGTGGTGCTGGGAAAACTGGACAGTGATATGTAGAAGAATGAACCTGGACCACTTTCTTACACCATCCACAAAAATAAACTCAAAGTGTGTGGAAGACCTAAACGTAAGACAGGAAGCCATCAAAATCCTTGAGGAGAAAGCAGGCAAAAACCTCTTTGACCTTGGCTGCATCAACTTCTTACTCAACACATCCCCAGAGGCAAGGGAAACAAAAGCAAAAGTGAACTATTGGGACCTCATCACAATAAAAAGCTTCTGCACAGTGAAGGAAACCATCAGCAAAGCTAAAAGGCAACCGACAGAATGGGAGAAGATATTTGCAAATGACATATTAAAGGGTCAGTATCCAAAATCTATAAAGAATTTATCAAACTCAACACCCAGAAAACAAATAATCCAATGAAGAAATGGGCAAAAGACATGAATAGACACTTCTCCAAAGAAGACATCCAGATGGCTAACAGACACACACACAGAATTTTAATAGAAAAAGGCAAACAGTAATTAATTTTACATACACAAATCGATTTAACAGTTTTAAATTATCTAACCATTTAAATAATTCAGAATAAGGTTTAAACTCTTTTTTTCCCCATCCAATGTGTATATCAGAGGAGAAAGAACAAGTGAACACCAGATAGCAGGAACATGTACATCTTTCTTTTGAAACGTTTCACTTTCTTTTTATTTTTAAGTTATCTCTGCACCCAATGTGGGCCTCAAACCTACGACCCCAAGACCAAGAATCGCACACTCCACTGACAGGCAGGCACCCCAGGAACACATCTTTGAAAGCCAGAAAATCTGGGCTGGGGTCCTGGCTTCTACATGGCTCCAGGCAAATAAGAATCTCTCTGCACCACACCAGTTGGAAAATGGAAGTTATACCTGCCATTATAATGAGTACAAGAAGATAATGTGAAACGCTTTGTAAATTATTGAGATAAATACATATAAAAAATTACTTCCTTAGCTACCCTCTCCACATGGCCCTCAGGGAGCTGATTGCCTGATATGGCCTACAAGGAAGATGTGTGGTCTGGATGTGAAAGTGTGATTCTATATTTATAGTTATAAATGGTCTCAGTTTCTTCGGCCTTCGATGTAGCCCACAACATGATATAGACAAAAGTGTAGTTTTCAGATCCAGACCCCTGGGTTGGAATCTGAGCTACTCCTCTCTCTGCCATGTGACTGTGACCACAGGCAGGTCACTTCAGCTTTCTGAGCTTCAAGTTACTTATTAGTATGATAAAAACGATATTACCTACTTCCCAGACTTGTTTGACGATTGCATGACATAATGCGTCTTAATTTCTAGCATCGGTCTTGGCACATAGTAGGCACTCAGGAAAAGGTAGTGATGTTATCAATATTGCTATTTATTACCCTCATTTGGCAATTATGTTTCCTTCTCTAAATGCCAAAATTCAAGTCCTGGGCATTTTTGCCTGAGATGTTTCCATGATGAATACTGCTCAATGCAACTTAAGGTGAATCTGCTCAGAAGAATCTGTTTCGATATCAATATATATCAGAGGATACTGAATACTTCATGCTTTCTACATGTGATGGGAATTTTTCTGCTTCAGATCCTTTCTTCTTAGACTGTCACTTATAATAAGGAATCTTTTCACATCTCAGTGATCAATATTACAAATAGATGTCGCACCAGTGAATAAATATTCACTAGTTAGATATAGATATAATACAGATATAGATAGAAAGATATAGATATAGATATAGATATAGATATAGATATAGATCCATTGAACACTATGTTAAAGGGTGAAGTTTCCAAGCAATCCCTAAATGACGGAGATATTTGAATACAATGTAGTAACATCCTCCACTAATGTGATGAAAACCCTGGCCAGAGATCGGTGATATCCTGTGAACTTGAATCAGCCATAAAGAACACCCAATGTGCAGCAGTGGAAATTTTCATCTTCCGGCTCCTTGTTCTCTAAGCACTTGCTTGCTTCTCCAAACTGGACCGAGAGAGGGAAGAACTTGTTAGATTTGCTCTCTTGGAGAGCAGTGATTCAGAAGCCACTCAGTCTACGGACTGTATTTATTCACTCCTCTGTCTCCATTTACTGCTAACAATGGCTTTATCCCACAGATCATCTCAGATAATTTCTAAGAATTTTTATATCTGGTGCACCAACTGAACAATTATGGGGGGAAAACATACACCTTGAATAGATATTGATGAGTCTAAAAATACCATAAAAATGAAACTAAACGGAGAAAAGGGAGATAGCAGATGTGGGGACGGCTCTATTTCCAGTTGGGCGGTCCAGGAAAGCCCCACTGATCCAGTAACATTTGATGAGAAACTGACCATGGTGAGGGTGCGATCTGGAGGAAGAGGATGCACCAAGGGCCAACATCCTGAGGTACAAATGTGCTTCGAGTGCTTGAGGGACAGACGGAAGAGCAGGATGGTGAAAATAGTGTAGACCAGGGGGTGAGGGAAGGGGCAAATAGGCCTCGTGTGCAGATTTTTCCATGAACGATGGATGTACACGACTTGATGGGAAAACTAGTAAAGCACTCCCAAACACACACGAAAGAAGACGTAAGTAAATGAAAGGATGCCATGTTTCTCGCTAACAGAAGAAAAGAATAGCACATTTTCCCAAACTCATACGGAGTTTCAGTGTAATGCCACTGAAATTTCGACAGGCTTTTATAGGAACTTGGTAGGTGGATTCTAAATTTTATTTAGAGAAACGGCGATACAGGGAGCACCGAGTCACCCAGATATTCCTGTAGAAGGATAAGGTGGGTGGATGTGATCTATAAAACACCAAGATTTTTATAATATTTAAATTTTTTCATGTTTTTTTTTTTATCTTTAAGAGACAGAGCATGAGTGGGGGAGGGCAGAGAGAGAGGGAGACACAGAATCCGAAGGAGGCTCCAGGCTCTGAGCTGCCAGCACAGAGCCCCACGCGGAGCTCAAACTCATGGACCCTGAGATCATGACCTGAGCCGAAGTCGGACGCTTAACCGACTGAGCCACCCAGGCGCCCCTACAATATTTCAGTAATTAAAACAGTGGGGTGTAATAATTGTTCTGGCCCCACCGCAATCTCTCTGAATCGCTCTCCCATCGGTGCGTTCCACCCCCAGCTATACCGGCCTCTTCGCACGGTCACCCCCTTCACGCTTTGGCACTTGCTGTCCCTACCTACCTGGTATTTTGTATCCTCAGATATCTGTGTGACTCACCTGGTCACCTTTTTTAGGTCTCCACTAAGCTCAGTGAGCCTTTCCTAGACTCTCCTCTAAATGGCAGTCCTCAAGCCAACTGACATGCCCTATCCTCTGTCTGCTCTATTTTGCTCCACGGCACGTGTCGACATTTGATACGCTTATACCTTTGAGTTATTTATAACTCGATTGATGCTCTCCTCCACTAGACTAGAAGCGCTAGAAGGCCAGGTACTCTTGTGTTCGTTGATAGAATCCGATGGTCTAGGAAAGTACTTGGCACGTGACGGATTCTTAGTATGGGTTGAAGGAATGAATGGGTAAATGAATGATATGGGTGCAGTGATAAGGTTTAGCTGAAATACAAAAAGCAAAACCCAGTGCCAGGGGCCAGAATGTAGTGCCAGAGCATGCCCTTGTGGTTACCTGGGGCTGCCTGCCTGCGACACAGCGGCACGGGGTGGGGGTGGGGGGCCAAACCTAGGCCCGAACATATATAAAAATTTGATAGATGACAAAGGTGACATTGCAGATCAGTGGGAAAACCACGAAAATAAGTATAATACACTTCGCTGGAACAGCTGTTTATCCACATCCAAGAAATGCAAATGGAGCACTACCTCAAACCACATATAAAAATCCACTTAAGACATATGAAATACCTAAGTATGAAATGTACAACTCTATCTTTGAATTAAATATGTACTTCATTTCATAACTTGGGTAGGGAAATTTTTCTAAAACCAGGCAGAAAACAATATTCACAAAGGTAAGCGTGCTAAATTAAATTACACTAAAATTTAGAATTTATGGGGGGCGCCTGGGTGGCTCAGTCGGTTAAACGTCTGACTTTGGCTCAGGTCATGGTCTCACGGCTGGTGAGTTCGAGCCCCGTGTCAGGCTCTGTGCTGACAGCTTGGAGCCTGGAGCCTGGAGCCTGCTTCGGATTCTGTGTCTCCTTCTCTCTCTGCCCCTCCCCCGTTTGTGCTGTCTCTCTCTCTCTCTCTCTCTCTCTCTCTCTCTTTCTCTCTCAAAAATAAACATTAACATTTTTTTAATTAAAAAAAATTTAGAATTTATGTTTTCAAAAAAGCACACAAAACAACTGAAAAGAACAATCACAATTGGAATAATATAGTTGCTACACATATAACCAGCAAAACGTTAGTGTCAGGAATATTTTCAAAGTTGTGACAATTAATAAAAATGACAACCCAGTTACAAATGAACAAAAACGCAGGGACGCTTTACGTAAGAAAACACTCGAATTGTTTGTGACGTGGTCAGTTATACATTGGTATAACCACACGAAAAGGCAACCTGGAATTATCCTTCAAATCATATTGGCTCATCTCCAACGATCTAGTAATTCAGTTCATGAGGATATAGCCTAGAGAAAGTCTTACGTATGTAAGACAGAGACGTTCATAGGGGCATCATACATTTTTCCCTACCTTCCTCCCCAACAACACAATCAGGAAACTAGAAGCACCCTGAATATCCATTACCAGGAGAAGACATATATAAATTGTGGTAAATATTCAGAATGAAATACCACACAGCAGTGAAAGTGCGTGAGCCACAGTTTCACACATTGGCACAGGTGACTATTAGAAACATGACGTAGCAGTCAGAAGCATGAATAGACACAGACTGACAGCACTTTATTAAGTTTTAAAACAGGAAAAAACTAACAACACACTGCTTACAGATGTATCTAAGAACTTGTTACGGGCGCCTGGGTAGGTCAGTCAGTTGAGCGTCTGGCTCTTGACCTCGGCTCGGGTCATCGGATTGAGCCCCGCGTCAGTCTCCAAGCTGAGCCTGGAGCCTGCTTGAGATTCCCTCCTCTCTCCCTCTGCCCCTCTCCCCCACCTTTGCGTTCTCTCTCTCTCTCAAAAAAAAAATTAATTAATGAAAAAATACTGGTTAAAATTGAGCATGCAAGAGAATACAGAGATTTTTTTTTTTTTTTTAAATAACAGTTACCTGTGGTGGCCCCTGGGTGGCTCAGTCAGTTAAGCGTCTGACTTCGGCTCAGGTCATGATCTCACGGTCCGTGAGTTCGAGCCCCGCGTCGGGTTCTGTGCTGATAGCTCAGAGCCTGGAGCCTGCTTCAAATTCTGTGTCTCCCTCTCTCTCTGCCCCTCCTCTGCTCACACTCTGTCTCTCTGTCTCTCTGTCTCTCTCTCAAAAATAAATAAACATAAGAAAAAGCAAGCAGTTACCCCTGGTAAGGGGTTGCTGCGGGGCAGAATTGGTGCGGAGGATAAAGATAGTTTAAACATTATTGGTAATTTCCTGTTCTTAAACTGGGTGGTGGGTTCATGGGTGCTCCTTTGATCATCACATTTCACGATTTACAAAAGCATAACAAATTATTTTGTGTGTTTTGAACATCGTCTAGTGATGCGTTTGTTTGATAAAAGGGCTCAAAACGGGGACTTCTGTTCAGCAAAAGATGCACAAAGTTAACAAGTGGGTAACCGGTTGGGAGATGAAACGTTCACTGTCAGAATCCGATCAAGGATTAATATCTAGACTGTGCAAGATATTCCAATTAACAGCAAAGCAAAATCTGAGACCCCAATAGGAAAATCGGACAGACATACGAATAACCAATCTATAGAAACGCGAAACTGAATATACAACACCACTAACCAAAGAGATGCAAATTAAACAATGACCTATCACTTTGACCTCCATACTATCGTAAACAATGTGAAACTCCGATATGAGGCGTTGGCAGGTACCACGCCCTCGCGTGTGCATCCAAGCGTACTCTCATGGGGCCATTCTGGGGAGCAAAATCTGGCAGTACTTAGCGGAATTAAGTATATACGCTCTGCATGACCCGCCAAACCCCACTCCTGGAATATCACTCTAAAGAAACTCACGTTGCAGGACCATAAGAGGGTATGTAGATGGGGCGCCTGAGTGGCTCAATCAGTTGAGCGTCCACCTCTTGATTTCCAGTCAGGTTGTGATCCCAGGGTCATAGGGTTGAGCCCCACATTGGGCTCCATGCTGAGTGTGGAGCCTGCTTAAGATTCTTTCTCTCTCTCTCTCTCTCTCCCTCTGCTCCTGCCCTCCACTCGCTTGCTCTCACTCTGAAATAAATAAAATGAAAGACATTTTAATTGAAAAAAATGAAAGGTTATGTACAAGGATATTCACCACAGAGTTGTTTGTGGTACTGAAAGGTGGAGGCAACCAAGGTGTTTATCACCAAGAGAGTGGATTAAAAGAAATGCGGATACGTGCTATGGAATAAATACAGCAGTAAAAGCAGTAAATTAGATTTTTTGGAGCCATTTGGGTAGATCTTAGAAACAGCTCCGAGTGAAAACATCCAAAGCCATAATACTCATAACACCTTTTATATAATTTTTTAATACAAAAATACTGTAGTCTTTTTTTTTTGTAATGTTTACTTATTTATTTGAGTGGGGAGGGGCAGAGAAGAGAGGGAGAGAGAGAATCCCAAGCCGACTCCCAGCTGTCAGCACAGAGTTGGACGCGGGGCTCGATCCCACCAACAGAGCCCGATGTGGGGCTCAATCCTATGACCCTGGGATCATGACCTGAGCCGAAACCAGGAGTCTGACACTTAAGTGACTGAGCCACCAAGGCACCCCCCAAAAATACTGTATTCTTGACAAAAACACAAGGTCTTGAAAATGTAAAACAATGACATCTTGCACATTCTTTCTCTTTCTCAACAACGCTTGTTGAATCTATGTGTTTTGGCTTTGAGCCCACAGGTAACCTACCTGTGAAAACCACCTCTTTGCAAGAAACGGACTGATTCAGGACAGTGGCTTAGTCAATAGAGGGGGAGAATGTGTTAGTTACTCAACTGTTGGCACCTGGCATAGGAAGAAGGGAGAAGAGGGCTGATGTAGGTTTGTCTTCAGTGGTCGCTGTTCTCAGAAAAGGGAAGGAACAGAAAATTTCTGGCATTTCCCATAAATAGACTTTGTAGCAATTTTGTTAAAAAGGAAAGGAGAAAACATCTTTGAAGCTGTAAACAAACAGTTCATAAAATATGTTATAGACCAATAACGCATTGTATTTATAGTACAGTATTTTCTCACGTAACCTCCCCAACGACCCTGCGAGATGGCCGGGGCCGGATGCAGATCTATGTGGCTCCCGTTGGATTTAGTGAGGCTTAAAAAAATGAGACGCTTTATATGAAAGTGATCTGTTAATTTCACTTCTTGGCCAATGTATCAATCACGATTGTATTATAAATTCAAAGCTCTGCTGCACTTTGTTTTATAAGTATTGTATATTCATCTGCATTGATTGTGAGGCCCTAAAACAATGCTCTAAGTTAGGCAGCCATTATTAGTCCTAGTTTACAGAATTAAAAACTGTGTCCCAGAAAAGCTGTCATCTAGCTAGTAAATTACAGAAGAGGTACTAAAAACATCTATCTTCTGACCAGGTCAGGGAAAAATTCTAGAAAGTACTGAATCAGAGAGCAGGTATGTGTTCATTTCATGAAGCACTTTTAAGACAGAGCAAGTGAGCGCAGAATCCCTTTCATGCTGAATTCTCAATTTGCTGCAATGTATTAGAGTATTTGAGGGACTGACTTAACTTCCTAGGAACTCAGTAAAGTTACCAAGTAGTGAAGGTAATTAGTAATAAATGATGTGCTGCTTTAATAGTACCATCACACATCCTGAGTGGGTTCTGAAATATTAAATTAAGAATGATGATATTCTTCAAGCAGATATGCAAACGAGAAAAAAAATGTTCTATTTTGTGTGGTAAAATTTCCCCTTGGTTCATGTTTTATTAATGAAGATTAGCTAACGATGGCGCTCATGTATTTCTAAAAATATTATTCTAGAAAGACTTGGCACACGGATGCTGCACATGCTCAGTAAGTGACTATTTACCACCGATGACAAGATAGGACTTACACTTTCTTCAGTAGTGCTAGCATAATTAGCTTTGAGAGGGGTTATATATTTATCGGAACGATTCCTACATGTAATTCAAATGTCCCCGCTTTGAAATTTTCTGTCACAAATAAACCCAGGTGGCTTTTTGAAATATGTATTCAAAGTTCTGAATTTACACGTAAATTCGTTTTGACATTTCTTGGTCAAGACTGGCTACCCACACGCCTAGGTAAATACACGTTTTCTCAGAGGCCACCACAACAAAAAATGTTTCCTTTAAACTGGAAGACAGTTCCAAGTCGTATTATAAGTCATACATGAACTGAGGGATTCGATAGGAATCACCGTGCCACAGATGGTAATTTTTATTTTGTTCATTTCCGTTGGCAGAAAGCGGCCTGCCTTGTGACTTCATAATATTGCTCTGATTGTCATTTATAAGATCAATCTCTGTACCACTACACGGAGGCCGCTTAATTTCTGTGTCAGACTGACTTGCTTCTTGAGATATACCCTCGATTCATTTGAATTTTATTAACTTGCAATCCCGAGTGCTTTGTCCGACCAATTACTTAGTTATGGTATGAATCGGAAGGAAGAGCGCATAGGGTTCATAGCTAGGGAATCCCATTCAATGCCACTTTCCAACTCTAGCTGACGGTAGTGTCTTTAATGCGGCTAAATCAAGAGGTGAAAATACAAGTGATCGCATCCCGATCACTTGATTTACGTGGGCAGAGGGTAAGGACTCCACATGGACCCTAAAATATCACGATGAGCTGCCTTCTTAATTTTGCCCTGCGATAAAGCGCCGAGGAATAAGGGGCCAGGGAGCCTAATTGTCATTTATTGACATTCTAAACCTCGGGCGGCTTGGATTTCATTCAAGCTATAAATGTGACTATGTCAGGCTGAATGTTTATTACATAATTTTAAATACACTTCTCCCAAGATATTCCTCTTCGGAGATGAATTTGACATAAAATATTCATGATTATAGTGCATGCCCAAAAGAAGGTAAGGTCTAGGTAGCAACAAGGGAGTAGAGAAAAATCCAATTACCTAGTGAGAATAGGCTACCTTCAGGGCTGCATAATTCAAAGGGATGTCATTACCATAGATTATGATATGAATGATGCTCCCTGTGTTTGCACGGTAAATAAAAATATACAGGCAGGAATATAAATGGGCTGATTGATAATAAAATGGTAGCTTGCCTCTGTAACTCCATTTTCTCCAGGCTTCAACAGACTGTCAGGGCAAGCTGGGTGGGATTAACCATACCAACCCAAATTTCTCATCCTCTTACCCTATCCACTCCGGAAGGACCTCAGCCTCCGGTTCAGATCCCCACACTTTCAAGGATTTCCGGGAATTCCCAAAGGGCCATCTCACATTTTTCTCATGAACCAGTCCAGGCCGCTATGTATACCACCGGCATTTGCTCTCAACTCTTGCCAAGTTCACTGAGCATTGCCGCCTCTGACAGGTCCTGCCACTCTATCCCGATGGACCTGGAGGGCTCTCACTAGAGCCCTCAGCCTCGTGCCGGGCACCGGTCCCTCTCGAACGCTCCCACCACCTCCTGCTGGGCTCTGCCACCGGCATACTAGAACCCTTACGTGATCAAAATTGTCTGCGGTGAACGGGAGAGAATGTTCAAGTTCGCCGTATTATATTCTGTTAGAGAGGACACACATCTGAGTAGTGAAGCAGCCCTTTGCATGTAAGTCTACAGTAATCTCTCTGCCCGGAACTCTGACATCCACCCAAAGGCAACCGGACCAGAGAAATACTGAGTAACAGCTTCCAAACTGACCTTAGAACCACTCCTCCCCTCCAACAACTAAGGCTAAGGCAGTGCCTCAAGTTTGCTATACCTGTTTCTCTCCTCCATCTCCACGTGTTTTTGCTCCGGGGACCCCCAGGCAACCGTGCAGTCTTCCAACAGGTCGTTGCCACAGTTCATCATTCAAGTCCAGAGAACTACTCGAACCCCTGCTGGCCACTGCCTTAGGGTACCCAGGCTGCGAGTCCAAATGCAGGTGTATGCCATACATCAGAGGTTACAAAATATTTTCACACACACTCGGTCCTTTAGTCCCCACAACAACACTGTGAGGTAGACCAGGTTTTGGTATGAAGGAAACAAAAGTTCGAATAGGAAATGTCATTTGATCGATGCCACCTGAAGAGCTCGATAACATTAGGCAACTAGAATCTTCCCTCTGCAAGACTCATTAGTTTGTTGATTCGGCTCTGGAATCATCTGGAATCATTTCATTTGGAAGACTTCCTGCGGAACTAGGGCACCAAAGTCAGAGATGCGAAAAATTGCAATGTTCTGACCCTGTCAATCTAGCCACCAATATCATCTACAGAGGCGAGTCATAAGAGCAGTCATGATCACATCACCGGATGCAACAGACCCTGTTAAGGCAGGTAAACTTGGACCAACCAGGTTACCAGGCTGCCAACCTTACAGAGAGTAGTTTCGGTAGACCGGTGAGAAAAGAAACCAGCCTGCAAAGATCTGAAGAGAAAAGAAGGACAAAAGCTCATAAAACAGGACTAGATAATTTAGAGAAGCTGGAGCCATTCATTTCAAGAAGCTTAGACTGTTGGAAGAATAAAGGACAGAGACGAGGGTGCATGTAGGGCAAAAAGTCGTTCCTATTTAGGAAAGGACATGTTTGCACTTGATGACGAAGAAGTAGCCGGGGGAGAAGACAGAATGTACAAAAGAGAAAGGAGACCTTCTTAATTGAGTCAGGCCCAAAGATGTCAGGCCCAAAGAAGGCAGAAGAGGATAGACAGGATGTGCATTGTCACGGGTTTAGCCTAGGGGTAAAGGTACCATAGAACAGAGAGAAAGGAGAAAGGGAAAGGCAAAAGGGAATTTCAACTTCAATAGTTGCTGGCGTTTTCAATAGTTTGCTAAATCTGTTTACTTTAATAACTTCATGAATATTCATAAGTAAAAATGTAAAGTGGGCAGCCCCCCATCTTAAGAGTCATTATGGAAAAGTAGAAATAGCCACAAGAGTGGATTTGGAGTTCAAGTCCAAATTTTGATGCATGTCTTGACCCCTACAACATGATGCTACCGGCCTAAAAGACAATTGTGAGGTCCAAATGAGATAATGAGCGTGTATATGTTTTGTAAACTACAAGGGTAAATATTCACTATTTTTATTCACCACACTTTTTTCTGAAGCTTTTTTATACTTTGTAAAAGCCTTTAAGCAGAAGGAAGTCATATAAGGATAAGGAAAGACAGATTAAAAGATACATATTGAGAGGCGCCTGGGTGGCTCAGTCAGTTGAGCGTCAGACTCTTGATTTCAGCTCAGCTTATGATCACACAGTTGGGAGATCGAGCCCCACGTCGGGCTCCACGATAGGCATGGAGCCTGCTTAAGATTCTCTCTCCCTCTCCCTCTGCTCTTCCTCTGCTTGCATGCTCTCTCTCGCTCTCTCTCTCTCTCAAGAAAAAATGAAAGAAATTGAGATGGAATGAAATACAAAGAGAGTCTGAGACTGAGAAAACCAGCCAAGACTCCCAACTTTAATGTCAAGCAGAGAGGACTCCAGCTGCCATAAATTATCAGAGAAATGGACACTTCCTCTCTAAATTCACACACAAAATACTAGACAGCATTCCTCCCAAAATTCAGCAATGCCATAAAGGAACACGTGTCATTCAACTCTCAGTACTCAAGACACATGCAAGTTTCTTCAGTTAGTTCAGAGTACGGTGTCCAAATCACCAAAGTGTAACTTTTGAATATAGTTCACATCTGTTTCTGGTAGGCTGTATGGTTGTTCACCACTACATCCAGCTCAGTAACTAGCACAGAATAGGCACTAATAGAATCTTTGTTTAGAGAAGGAATTAGTTGCCTACAGCAGCCTTACCACCACTCAGAGCAAAACCGTTTGGAGAAAATCTGAGAAATGGCAAAAGAAAGAACTAGAAATATTTACAATGGGAGTCCATTTTGCACCGCATTCATTACCCTGTGTGTCTGTCACTGGCCCTAGTCTGAGACAAAGATAAACCCAGACGATGGTTATTTCCTGTTACTTCCCTCCTCACCTCCCAACCCGCACTCCAGTCCCTAACATTGTGCTTAAGCCATAGCAGATGCACCATAAAAGCATGTCATATTGAATTGAGGGAACTTCCCTTTGACTGGGTTCAAATAGTTTATCTTCTAATGCTTTAGTGACTGTTTACGACACATAATAAATGTAACAAAGCAGACCAGGGTACTGCTGGCACATTTCTGCATCTCCCGGAATAATCTATGCTAACAATAACAGCGGCAACAGCGATAATATCATATGCCGTTCATTGATGGCCAAACACCGTATAGATATCATCACTGATCCCCACAATTCTACAAGATGGGTATCCTCAGCCCTGTATTACAGATGACGAAATGAGATGCGGACAGGTTGAGTGCCCTTCCCCTGCGCCCAAAGATAACCACTGCGATGGATTTAACATGTATCCTCTTTATCCGTATATCCTGTAAACTGTCTTTTTGTGTACACATATTTTTTAAATTTACGTCAGTGGTTTTGGGTTCTAGATTTCATCCTTGCTATCTTCACTCAGCATGTTGCTATATGTGGATTTAGTCCGTTCTATCTGCCGCACCCACGACATTTACCTAAGCCCTCCCCTAGTAATGGACGCGATTGTGTCCAAATCCCTCCCACAGTAAAAAAGCAAAACACAAACTGCAATAGATATCTTTGCATATCTTTGCATATCTAGACACCCACGCCTGCACCTCTGTGTAACTCTCTTTGGGATACTCAGCAAAATGACTGGGTCCCCAAAGAGTGTGGCTCTCTATTGTACTTGGACGAAATGCCAGCAGGTTTCTTTCCAGAAAATGAGTCACCAGTGCGGACATCACCAGTGGGGCATGAGGATTCCCTTCTCCCCACATTCCCGTAAACATCCGGTATGATCAAGCTTTGTGTGTTTCTTCAGTCTCATGGATTGAAAACATGTCAATTTTTTTAAGTTTATTTATTTATTTTGGGAAAGAGAGCATGTGAGTGGGGGAGGAGCAGAGAGAAAGGGAGAGAGAGAATCCCAAGCAGGCTCCATGCAGAAAATATAGAGCCCGATGAGGGCTCGAACTCACGAACCGTGAGATCACGACCTGAGCCCAGATCAAGAGTTGGATGCTTAACTGGCACCCCAGAAATATGTCACTGTTTTGTTTTGGTTTTTTTTTTGATTTTCATTTTTTGGATTCATAGTCTTGTTAGCCTTTTGGGTTTCTACTTCTGTAGAATGGCAGTTCATATCCTTTGCCAATCTTTCATTTGAGGTTACTGTTTTACATTCTTATTGATTTGGAAGAGTTCTTTGAATAATCTATATATTCCCCTCTGTTTTAGACATTGCAAATATCTTCTCTCATTCTATCACATTTCTGTTAATATTGCCCATCGTATCTTTTTTAAAAGAGAAATCCTTAATTTTAGTAAGTCTGCTTAAGTTCATCAGACTTTTGCCTCGTATTTGGCACTTTTGGAGTTGTGTTTAAGAACTGTCTTGGGGCACCTGGGTGGCTCAGTTGGTCAAGCGTCCAACTCTTGATTTTGAATCAGGTCATGATCTCACAGTTGTGAGACTGAGCCCTGCACTGGGCTCTCCCCCCCCTTATAATGAGCTTATTTTCTTAACATCATTTACTAAACAATCTTCCTTGTGCTCGTTTCGGCAGCATTTCGTGAGGCATTCCACATTGAAAACAAAAACAAAAACAAGGGGTGCCTGCATGGCTCAGTCAGTTAAGCATCTGACTCCTGGTTTTGGCTCAGGTCATGATCTCACGGTTCGTGGAATCGAGCCTCACGTCAGGCTCTGTGCTGGTAGCGTGGAGCCTGGTTGGGATTCTCTCTCCCTCCCCCTCTCTCTCTGCCTCTCCCCCACTCACTCTTTGTCCTTCTCTCAAAAACAAATAAGTGAACTTAAAAAGAAAAACAACAAAAAACAAAAACAATCTTATTTTCCTCATAATTCATTGTGTTCCCTTTACTGCACACTGAGCTCCCAAATAAATGGTATTTAGAGTCCGTTGAATTCCATTTAAAAGCATGATAACAGTTTTATTATAAATATTCACGATATAGTAAGAGTTGTGGGAAACTCCCACAACTGTTTCCCACAACTGTGTAAACTCATAGATACATTTAAACCATCAACTTAAAACACTTGAGAGGGTAGATCATCTTTCAAAATTCTGTGAGTGGGTATGGGAGGGGAAAAAAGTTCGTCAACCATGGTGGAAATACCTATTTCCCCTCCATGAATTCTCAGAGGTGCATTTTATAGGAGTGAGCCGGAAGCCTGTGCTCGTTCCTTATCTTGTCGTTTCTTAGATTTTATAAGTACATTTTTACCCTCCTGACAACTCAGTTCCTAGGGAGCCGAGCAGTAAGTTGTTCATAATATGCCCAAGGAAGTCTCACCAAATCAAATGAAAGGATATTAAAGAAAAAAAAAAGAACTAGAAAGAGCCTCACGTCACATGCTTCCGCATACCCAGCGCCTGAAAACAAGAAGGCTGCCCCCTGCATCTATGGTGCCCTAATCCACATGTCAAGTCTGTCCACAAGGGGACTGCTCAAAACCACTTGACTGCCTTTGTTTACATCTCTCTATCATGGTTTTGATGAGGCAAAACCTTTTTAAAGTGTCCACAAAGGAGAATTTCACACGATTATGTTAATGATTCCATGTACCTTTAGGCTACGCTTCTACAAGCCACCATTAATAACGTCCTTCATTTACTGTGGCTTCGATGGTCGATATAATAGGTGTTTGAAGGATACGTCCGAAGGAGAAATTGAGTGTGAGCTCTAAGAGATTTTTCCATCAATCTGGAGGAGGCATGACAGAGTTGTCATTTTGCATTCCATTTTGGACACCGCCCATAGTTTATATGGCTGCTGGGAGAAGTGTTTCTGGTAGCCCACTCGTACTCCAATACCGTCAGACCGTGAAATCACTTACGTGGTATCTGATATGAGAAGCATTGAGTTATAGCTCCTTGTTAGTGTAGTAGCCGATATACTATCTATAAGCCAAGAGTCGGGGGGGAGTTTGACTACTAGGGAGTGTTTCTTATTCCGTAAGGATGCAATTTCTTAAAAGTTGTGCCTACTATCTCATAACCAGTGCCTCAAATCCTGAGTGAATATTATTAAGTGACTTATTTTTCATTTACGGTAACTAATGGAAAATCCTCCATAAAAAAGCGGGATCATTCTACAAGCTCCCTTCCAAAGGCATGAGGGTTTTTGCACAACGAAGTCTCAAGCAAGACAGATTCAGACTAGAAGATAGCAGATTCTGGAAAGATAGTCTGATCTGATTCCAAACCCAGATCTTGGTGTTCCCCAGTATATGAGATGGAAATGCAGTAAAATTAAGTTTCAAAAGATCTGATGTTTTTAACTCACATGTCTTAATATGTCCCCCAAAGCCTAACTGAAAAGAATGTCTATTCCCTTTATTTAACTCTTTCTCCCTTGTCAATACCTATATTTTGCTCAAACACTGAAATAATCCTAATTGTTAGGAGAAATATTTAGATGTTGAAGAAAAAATGAAAAGTAAATTACTAAAGACTAGAAGGATGATTTAAAAGTGCAGGGGGGATAAAAAGCTCAGAGAAATCTCATCCATTGCACTCATTGTATATAGTACTTAGCCCAATACCACACGAGGGCACTTACTATTTTTTAGTAGAGAGGAGAGATAAAGTGTGCCCCCCCAAATGAGGTAGATGAGTATGTACAAATACATATATTTACATTCATATACTTTTGATTAAATAAAGCCACACGCTGCACATACATACAGTTGACCCTTAAACAATGTGGGGGGTAAGGGTGCCAACCCCTCACACACACAGTCCAAAATCCAGGTATAACTTTCGGCTCCTGCAAAACTTAACCACTACTGGTAGGCTACTGTTGACCAGAAACCCTACCGATAACATAAACAGTCAATCAACACATATTTTGTATGCTATATGTATTATATGCTGTATTCTTACAAGAAGGTAAGCTACAGGGGTGGTTCAGTCGGCTGAGTGTCCGACTCTTGATTTGAGCTCAGGTAATGAGCTCAGTTCATGAGATAGAACCCCACGATGGGGGGCGCCTGGGTGGCGCAGTCGGTTAAGCATCCGACTTCAGCCAGGTCACGATCTCGCGGTCCGTGAGTTCGAGCCCCGCGTCGGGCTCTGGGCCGATGGCTCGGAGCCTGGAGTCTGTTTCCGATTCTGTGTCTCCCTCTCTCTCTGCCCCTCCCCCGTTCATGCTCTGTCTCTCTCTGTCCCAAAAATAAATAAAAAACGTTGAAAAAAAAAATTTTAAAAAAAGAACCCCACGATGGGCTCTGTGCTGACGGCGCAGGGCCTGGTTGGGATTCTCTCTCTCTCCCTCTCTCTCTCTCTCTTTCCCTCCTCCACTCATGCTCTCTCTCTCTCTCTCTCTCTCTCTCTGTCTAAATAAATAAATAAACAAACAGACAAACATATTTAAAAAAATAAGGTAAGCTAGGGGAAAGAAAATCTTATCAGGGAAATCATAAGGAAGAGAAAATACATTTACAATACTATATTTATCAAAAAATATCTGCCTATGTCAACTTGCACAGTTCACGCCCACGTTGTTCAAGGCTCAACTATATTTCTAAGGAGAGGAAGAATGGGTTGTAATAACAGGATTACCTTTGTGGCCTCAGTCTCTCCGTCTGTGAAATTAAGGCATTGCAAAGTATGATTTTCAAGGATCTTTGGTTACGTTTAAGTTTCCAAAAAAGCAAACTACAATCTTTACCTGATTCAAATAAAAAGGTGCTTGAAGATTAAACGCTAGCTGCTAGGACATTTTTCAGCATTTTTAGAGTTAGGTTATAAACTCTGTAAGAAAAATCAGAGAACACTGATAATTAATAAGCTGCAGTGGAAAGCTGTGTGAGAGCCTGTACTGTATGAACTATTATTAGATTTTAAAGACATTGGGGAAATCCACCTGCCAATTTGGACAGATGCCCTTGAATTCATGCGCTTAACATTAATTTTTATTCCTAAGTAGCTAGGTATAGTGCTGTATAGCAGGGGTCATTGAAAAGGCTCACCATCTTGTGCCATAGTCTTTAGGGATGAAAACGCTCCTCACCTAATACCATTGGATGCATGGGAACCAAGAAAACAAATGTCTTACAGGCTACTATGCCAAACGTCAAAACCATTTCACTCCCTTACAGTCAGTCCACTTTATCCTGAGGAATTGCAAAATTCTCACAAATGTACCAATCCCCGAGCTCCCACTACCTGCCGAAATACACTTCGGATTTCACAAACAAAGCAGTCTACCGGTTTGGACTGTCTGAGTTTCTCAGTAGAGTTAATAGGGTACCCAAGACCCATGACAAGACGTAGTCCATCAGGAGCTACCCATGAGTAAAAGCATACGTTGAGTTTGTTGATCTTGGAAGCACGCAGAGATGCCATCGGCCCGATGTGTGAGTTAGTTATCTGGTTGTGAAGGTCTGGGGCGAAGCACACAAAAGCAGTGTAGGCCTTAGTATGTCTATACTCTAAACCAAGAAAGGCCAGGGCTAATGTGAGGTGCGTGGGGCGCTCACCTTAAATGTAAAATGAAGGGAGGGAGACGCCACCAAACTCGGTAAGCAGGGTAATAATGTTTCAATACGATATTTGAACTATCAAAAGTATTTCTAGAACATGAGAAAAATGCCGACTTTTAAATATGGATACCAGTCAATCTGGCACCATCTTAAATTTTGCATCTCAGTTGAGTGTCTCACTCACCTCCGCCAGGTTCCAGCCCTGAGATCATGCCTGCAAAGTGAATCTCTAATGCTGCCTGAAGTTTGAGGCAATTGCTGACGACTTTCCTCCTCGTCTGACACTAACCTATGTAGATACGGCACTGCATCATAGACTCATTCAAAATCCCTCTTGGTAAATGAGTCTACATACTCTACAAGAACTAGTTTCATCACAATTTCATTCAAATGGCTATAGAGTCAGTTTGCAACACTGTTTTTTTTTTCCCCCCAAATAAACAACACTTGCAGAGATTCTGAGAAACCAGTGACTCCTAAGGAACAGTGTTTTGATCGGTCAGGTGAAAATGAATCGGGAATACTCTACAGGTATCTGGAATCTTTGTGTTTCGGAGAATAACTATGAGACTGAGGAGCAGTGACAAGGGTGGGATGGTCAATGAAAGCAGCGCTTGATCCTAGGTCCGGTGGCTTCTTCATGGCCAGGCAGAAGGAAGCGATGCGGGATCAGCATCAGATGGACAAGGCTCAACGCACCTACATGTTGGCATCTCGCTCACGGATTTGATTACACTTTCACAAAGGACCTCAATTGTGCTATCGTTGCATGCCCGGAAAGATACCATGCTTTCAGGTTTAATACATTGTTCTTTATTGTCAGAGCTGGACTTGAAGGAAAACACAAAGTGACATTTGCATGAACTGAATTCCAGTACTCAATAACACTTACATCTTAGGGGTCAGGATGGAATGAACAAAATGCTACGGGAGCACCAAGGGTGGGTGGAAATTTCTTCTACGCTGGGGAAAAGGAAGTCGAGAAAGACACTGGAGGCATAATAAATGCAAGAGGCCTTAAAAGACGTACAGGCCTTCTTCAGATGAAAGAGAAGGATTCCAGGCAAAGGCAACCACGTAAAAAATGGAGTTTACAATGATGAGTGATATTCGATCCTTTCTCCTCTCAGTGAGTTCAGCTGAGGGACACTGATACACAACACAAGGTAGAAAATTCAAGGAACTCTAAGACAGACGTAGACAAAATACCGTGAAGAGGGTCAGGGAAAGAGAAAAGACAGCCAGCACGAATTGTGCAAGGTGGGTCAGGAAAAGTATCCCAGAAGAGCACAATACCTGAGCTAAGCCCTAAGGGATGACAGAAGGCACATGGGCACAGATGACAAGGACACGAGGGACAACCATGGTCAGAAACACACAGGATGGTAAGGGAAGCAAACAGTTGCTTAATTTGGATGTCGTATTTAGTATATGCAAAGGAATAAGAGGAGATAACGTGAGAACCTTAGCTTGGAACCAGAGAGCCGAGGACAGAAAAACCTAGATTTGTATTTTTAGACAGTGGTTAAATGGGGATGTGAGTCAATGGTGGTTTTGTAACAAGGGCATGATCACAGTCGTGCTTTGATAGATAAATCAGATCACGGCGTGTAAAGTGGACTAAAGGGAAGAAAGACCAAAGGCAAGGAGATAAGTAAAGAGACTTTAAAAAGTCCTGCTAAGGGAACTTCACCTTAATTCAGGACATGATCCTTTAAGACAAATAGAATCTGTCTTCAGGCAACTCTGAAGTACAGAAGCTCCTAGCAGATAACTTACCCAAAAGAAATCCTGGCCCTTGAATCTAACCTCAACTCACTGCCTTAAGTCAGAGCCATTGCTCTAACCCTGAGTTTATATGATGGCTTGATGTGTATTTTTATAATTTCCCTTCTGAACTATGCTGATTCTTCAGCAAGCTTTGTTAAATGCCTGGCATTATTTACATATGGAATTCAAAATGGTTTCCTTCCATGTGTATTCCTCCAGCTATCGGTCCGCCTGACCCTAATGTCAATATTACTTTCAAAGGTTCTCCATTGGCTTGCCAGTTCAAGTCCAAGCTTCTTGGCCATACATACAAAAGGCTCTGGGACCTGGCCCTTGGTGAACTCCACACTCAATTTGCACCAGGCTCTGTCCCAGAGTTTCCGTAGCAGCAACGCCAAAGCCTGCGTGGTTCTCTCCTTACAACAAGCTATTCCTCACCTGGCCTGTTGTCCTTATTGTTGTTTCTGCCTGAAAGATCACACTGCACAACAGCCAATTCTTCCTCCACCGGACTCACCGTGGCTCCTCTTGGAGTACTTCCTCAGGGAAGTCCAATCCACAGATGATTTCGGATTCATATGGATGTGCACCATCGATGCAAAGTCATCTATGGTCTGATAGAAGAGAACTGGTCATAACGCCATGAAGAGAACAGACTATGGGCTTGGCTCCTCCTTAGATTAGTAGGAAAGGGAAATTGAATAATAGCCTCTGAGTCAATCCTACCTCATCGCACCTACCACCTCAGCGGACAGTCTTAACCTTCTAACTAAGGCTTCAACAAAGGATCCGAGCAAGTTTTTTTGTTTGTTTGTTTGTTTGTTTGTTTGCAGGAAGCTGGGTTGATGAAACCATTCCAGCCTCTCCACCCTACACTCCATCACTGTGGCATCACGTGAAGACTAAAAAGCATATTTTGCCCAGTGTTAACCTTTTTTGCTCTCATTCATCTTTTCTCCCTCGGATTCCACTTCAATGTCTATAGCCCCATTATTTACATATGGGCCAGGAGTCTGTTTTAATTTAACATAAACATTTTAATCGTAGAAAATTTGGTAAACGCAATACTATGCGATCAAAGTTTGGATGTCTTCTGAGTATTTCTGTTGCATAAGTGTCCAAATATTTACATGGGATTACATGTGTATAAATCCACTCTTATAGCAAAATATTATGTACTTTATTTTAAATTTGTCATTTGGGGGCACCTGGGTGGCTCATGTGAATTTTTATGAACACTTACTTCAGTCTTACAAATACTTACAATGTACCAGTCCATGCGTACTGCTCCTCAATCTTCAATCCCCTAGCGTTGTGGGAACATAGGCTTAAGGAAATTTCGAATGGCGAGAGGCTCCTAGAAATCTAGTCCAAACTTTGCGTTTTAGATACAGCTATCCACTGCTTTTTGAAGGTTTGCGTTATGCCACTTAGCTTTTATGAAAGACCTACGTTAGTATCCGTTTTCACTAACTGAAAGAAATCCAAAGAGGACTTTCACTTTTATGAAAAAAGGCAAAAAGTGAAAGAGCATTCAGTACACACAGCTCTCAGCATCAAGCCACCAGAGCTTTGAACTGGGTCTGTGAGCATCTGTGCTTTATCTCGATTTATTTTGTGCATCTGTTTGTAAGGTATGTCCTAAGGTGTCCGAAAAGCCCCAGAGAGGTTATTTTTTGGGTCTGGGAATGCTTATAAATTTTTCCATATAAATTGGTGGTAATTGCTTCATTGCTTCCTACCATTTTGGCTTAAGGAAGGCTTCCTAGGAACACTCTAAATTTCAGATGGCAGGAGAGACCTGTATCTGGAAATCGAGGCACAGATCTAAGAAGTGACTTGCCTAATGTCACACAGTGGCACAGCAATGACAAAACGTGTATCTCCTGATTCAGTCCAGTAGCCTCTCCATTGGGCCCCACTCACCACTGCCACCAGTTAAGCCCCGTACAACCCAAATGGGACTGAAACCACAAATCATTTTCCTCAAAGGGCTAGTTCCCCCAGCCTATAAGATTGGTTGGCAAATCCCATCGCTTGTATGCACTAATTCTCTAAGACCTGACGCCTAGATCATCTGTCCTCTTAAATGACTTCTCAGGACCCCACAGGGAGAGTCAGTCATGTTTAACAACATATTATAATTTTCTCTTTGTGACTTAGTCTACCCCTCATCTTTGAATATTCATAGGCAGAGACCGTGTTTCATGCATGCCACAACAACCATATATTAGATTCCTCTGGATACTGTAATATATTACCAAGAACCTAGTGGCTTAAAACAACAGAACTGCATTCCCTCGCACGTTGGAGATCTAAAGTCTGAACTCATTTTCACTGGGCCATGGTCAAGGTGTTGGCCAGGCCCTACTCCCTCCAAGGCTCCAGCAGAGAATTCGTTCCCTGCCTCCTCCAGCTTCTTATGGCTGCCAGCATCCCTTGGCTTGGGTTCACATTGGTCCAGACTCTGCCTCTGTGGTCACCTTGTATTCTCCTGTTCATGTTTGAATTCTCTCCACCTCTTGCTTACAGGAGCACGTGTGATTGCATTCAAGACCCCATCTCAACATACTCAACTTAATCACATCTACCAAGTCGTTTGTTTTTCCATATAAAGTGACACTCACAGGCTCCAGGGATTAGGACATGGAAAATATCTTTGGGGGAGGGGGGTCATTATTCAGCCTACTGCAACATCCACTTCATCAAACAGGATCCGACTGATAGCACAAAGAGTCTGTAGTCATATAGTTCTTTGACTCCTTTGCATATTTTTAAACCACAGTCTGCAAGGTCAAGCTTCTCCATTGGTCTAGGGAAACTGTTAGCACTCAAGGTAAGAAGCAGTCAGAGATGCAGATCTCCACTACCTAGGTGATGAATTGATTTCAGAGCTCAAACACAGTTAACTGAGTATATCCTGAGAATAAGAATAAGGGGAATCAGTGAACAAAACCTCCTATAATAGCAAATACTGTCCGGCTATGACAATTGTTTGGAATAAAGAATTCTTATTTTCTACTGATTATAAAAGCATTGCTTGCATATGGTAGGATAAAGGGGAAAAAGAAGAGAAAAATATAAACCAAAAAACGCAAATCATCTGTAATTCTTTCATCTATAATCACTGTTGGCCTCATGTTTATTTCTAGCACTACACTCACACACTCACACACACAAGTGCACTTAAATAAATACATTTAACATTTGGTCTATGTGCTCCAAATATTATAAATTATACTATTTTATATACATCATATTTTCTTAGATGGTTTAAGTCCTATTTCTTGCAACATTTCTGTAGCCTATTTTTATTCACCAGGCATTCTATCATTAGCATTTTCCTATGTCATTAAAAACTCTTTGTAAACATCATTTAATAGCTAGATAATGGTCCATCATGTGGATGTACCATAATTTACTTTACCATTCCCTTGATGTTATGCGATTGGGCTATTTGCAAATGACTTTTTACGGCACTGACTTAGAATACAATGAAAGGCACCTGTCAAGGTCAATGCAATAGTGGTGGAAGTTGATGAACCTATTTTCAAAGACTAGGAGATGTATTTTTCCATATATCCTTGCTGAACAGAGTATTGAAGTATTGACGTTTAGACTAAATAGCTCAGTTACGTATGGGCCGGTGCTGTGCATGGGGAGGTTGCCGCTGAGTGGTTAAGTTACCTCCAGCAGACAGGGACATGCAGGGATTCTGAGAGTTGGAGGAAGAGCAGAAAGAATGATTGGGATCAAGATCGTTATACTAGGGCACCTGGATGGCTCAGTTGATTGAGCGTCCAACTCTTGATTTCGGCTCAGGTCACGGTCCCAGGGTCGTGGGATTGAGCTCGGCATTGGGCTCTGTGCTAAGCATGGAGCCTGCTTGAGATTCTCTCTCTCTCTCTCTCTCTCTCTCTCTCTCTCTCTCTCTCTTTCTGTCCTTCTCTCCTGCTCATGCTCTCTCTCTCTCTCAAAAAAAAAGTAGATACATATACCTTAAGAGCCAGAGTAATTCCGCGAGGCAGGTAGATATAGTTTGTGCTTTCTTTTATCCCCATCGATTTTCTAACCCCTGTGCCCTTTCCCAAGTGTTAGACTGACTATCACCTTTCAGAATTGAGTACTTAAGAGCTCCTAGTGAGTCACTTTTGTCACAGTCACTCAGCAGCGGTCATTTGCTTTCAATCTCCTCGGTACTTACTTAGGATCTTTAAATACACAGAACTGTCACAGTGAGTGTTATTGCTAGCAGAACTCAGTAATTATTGGAAAGGAAAATGAAATTTAAGATAAATAAAATTGGAGATAAAGGTGTCTTTACATAGGATAACCTGAAGGACTGGGAAGGAATTCTGAATTTCAGAACATTAACAAACACATTTGCTCATATAAGCCAGGAAAGGTGTTTCGCCTTACAGCGTAAATGATTTCTACCTTCCCCACAACCACTGGCCACCCACTCATTACATTATGTTTAATACCAATTATAATGACATTGATTGTTCATTTCATTGAATTATAAATTCCACCGAGGAGGAGGAAATTGAATCAATTTCCTTTGGTCACGAAGCAGTTTTGCCTAGCCATTTCCAAACGTAGCTAAATTTTTATATTTTCTTTGCGCTTGAACTTTTTCCCCCCAGAATTCATACTTTTTATACACGTGATTTCAGTTCTGTTGTCTATGATGGTCCATTATAGTTTAACAAAGACTGTCTTTTATTTTTGCGTGGTCAAAATTGGAGAGCCACTAAACACTAGGGCCAGCACGACACTTTTTTCTGCCTCGCTGACCCATTCATGTTCTCTGAGTGTAGTGCTGGGATTGCAACATATCAGATTTTTAAAAGGGTTTAAATGTTCATTCAGTGCAAATAGCCCGTTAATACTAGGAATGCTTTCTGACTGTACCACAAAATGGTTCACAAACATTCTCTTGGACATTTCCACTGACAGAAAACTCATCAAGTCTTGAAGTGGTCTATTCCATCTTTGGAAACTTATGAACAGTTCGTAAAGGCCTTCTTTTCCTTATTTTGACCAAATTCCTCTCCCCAAGGCTTCTTTTAATTAGTCCCAGTTTTATCAGATGAGGCCACAGAAAAAAGGCTAGTTGTTCTTCCACAGGTCTTAAAACACTGTAGTTGTAATTCTACGGCACTCTGGTACTGATACAGAGTAGTTAATAATGATAACTAATCATTACATAGTGCTTCAAGTATGCCAGCGACTGTTAGATTCTATTCATCCTCATTTTTACAGAGAGGAAATTGACACAGAGAGAGTAAGTAACTTGCCAAAGGTCATGTAGTTAGTGACGGGTGGAGTTGAGATTCAAACTCACGCTCTGTCTAAGACCACTGGACTATATACATATACTGATTATGTTACATTACGTTACATTAGGCTATTTTACATTATGTATGTTATGCTGTAATATCCTATCGTGCATTCTAAATGGATTAAGGAGCTACCTTTAAAGCACCAAATCATTAAAGAACATACGAAAACAGGTATATATAGATTTCTTTTCTTTAATTCATTTTTTTTCTTTTTAAATTTTTAAAAGAGAGAGAAAGCATAAGCAGGCGAGAGGAGCAGAGGGAGAGAGAGAGAATCTTAAGCAGGTTCCACCCGCAGCACGGAGCCCGACGCAGGGCTCGATCCCACAACCCTGGGGTCATGACCTGAGCCAAAATCAGGAGACGGGCACTGAATCGACTGAGCCACCCAGGCACCCCAGTAAATATACATTTCTGATCTCCCTTCACCAGAACAATTCTCAGAATCTAGGCCAGATCCCAAGGGGGTAGATTAGAATATCCGTTTCCGGATAAATGACTTATAAGTTCTGGCATGTGGGCACCTGAAGTCCACAGGTCAGCGGTGCAATGCACTTGCTCAGAATTTCCAAATGTACTTTTACTGTCTCACTCTGAAACATGCAAACATCCAAGGGACAACAGACATTCGAGAAAATTCTCCAAAGGAAAGATAGAGACCTTTACACACAAGCATACGAAAAATACTAAGAAACAAATAACTTAAGGAGCAAAACATATTATTAAGAATCTTATTAATAATCATTAACTATCTCAGATAAAGTATATATTAAATCCATAAAACAGGAAAAGAGGATATTGAAAAAGAAACATCCCCCAAACAAGGAAATCGTCTTCGAAAATAAAAATATATATCCCCATTTTAAAAAATCTCAGTAGAAACCGGGCAATAGACACCAGCATATCATGCAAAAAGTGGAATTTAAAACAAAAATCAGAAACACAGTAGAAAAAAAAACATAAACAAATTAGAGAATCAATTTAAGATATCCGAATTATAATGCGTTATATAGAGAGAGAATAAGAGAGAGGGAGAGGGAGACGGGGAGGGAGGAAGGGAAGGAAGGGGAAGGAGGGAAAAAGAAAGAACAGAGCAGACATGTATTTAAACCACAAGCACAATCTGTAGAATTGAAGAACAAGAGGTTATAATTTGTAAAGTCCTGTCTTTTCCCCAGCACACTGCGGGCTAAAGGCACCATACTGAGGCGTATCATGACTTTTCAGAACTCTGGGGATAAAGAGAGAAGTCTAAAAGTTTACAGAGAGGTTAGAACAATAGGTTACACACAAAGAATCTGGAATTACGGTGCCCTCGAACTTCTTGACAGCATTACTGGAAGCTAATTTGATAATGAAGCAATGCCTGCAGAATGAGAGAAAATGACATTCAACTTAGAATTCTATATCAAGGAAAAAATATCAATCAACAGTACAAGGAAAATGTATTTTCAGATAAGCAGTGCCAACAAATTAATCTCCTTTGCACTTTTAAAAATAAAGCTATGGAGAATTTGGAAGACCAAAATAAGGAAGGAAACCCACAAACAGAAAAAGAGGGACTTGAGCAAACAAGAGAGCCAACAGAGGAAAATTCCAGCATGATGGCACCTCGTAGGTCGGTCAAGGCAATTGCCTTAAATATAAATCAAGTCGCTTTTCTCCCCTGATTAACACACTGTGATGTCTTCCTATCACACTTACACGATGAAGGCCCTCTCTTTTTTGTTTTTGTTTTTTGTGTTTTATTTTGGCCTGTTTCTCCAACTTTAGCATGATTTACCCTCCTTCTTTCTGCCAATGCTGCAGCCATATTGACAGAAACTAGTCAGAAAAAAGGAACTTTTGCTAGTTCCTTGAATACATCAAATGGCTGCCTTTTGCAATCTATCTCCACTTACCTGAAATGCTTTTCCCCTCTTAACCTTCACATAACTGGATCCTTTTTTCATCTAGCTCCAATCCCAAATACCATGGTCTTAGACTTCCTACCTGTTTGTTTATAATTGTATCTCCATCACTCTATCAGCCTTACTTGGCTACATTTTTCTGTACAGTATTTAGTATTTGACATTATTTTATGGATTGATTTATTTTATTTAATACTTTATTGATTTTCCCTCCTTCTAAAATGTAAGCTTCATGAACGCCTGGGCTCTGCCTGTTTTATTCCTTGATATATACCTCTGTTGCCCAATCAGTCCCTGGCACAAGGCAGATGTTCCATTGAATATTTGTGGCATGAATCAAATTTACCAAGAGGTTAATGACGTTGTTTTGGAGCAGAAGGTTATAGATGATTTTTAAAATACCTTTATATACCTGTTAGCATTTTCTAAAATTTCTATAAGCATTTAACGCTTTCATAATTTTAAAAAATAACAATATACTAACGTTCTAGACTAGAAAATATCCAGTGGAAATTGTCCTCAGAAACCGAACTTATGGGGTTGTAGCAGTTTCTGCCCACCTAAATGTCATGGAAATTAAACATCTTTCTAAAATGAAAATTCTACGAGGATTTGTGATGATAATTTAATACCTTCCACTCCCTACTGGATTTTCAGTGAAATGACCTACGGGATATAAAAACAGGGCGGGGGAATTTATATCGGAGTTAGAAACTGCTCTATTCCTTCCCCAGGTTTCCAAATTTCAATGATTGGCGTCACCCCCTTGCTTAAGCCCTCAAGTCCCTTCCTCTCGCTTCCCATCCTTTTAGCCCAGTGTAAGTATGTAGTTCCTAGCCCAGAATAAGTTTCCTGATTAATCTCCTTTCCTCAAGTATTTTCAGAACAAAAGCCCAGCTGATCCAATTCCAAACCATAAATCAGAAGCATATGAACCATATAGGCACAAATATGTGAAAGCTACTGTGAAAAGTAAATTAAAAACCTCTTCTATTAAGATATAATTGGCATACAGTACTGTGTAGGTTTAAGGCATACAGTGTGCTGGTTGGGTACATTTATATATTGTAATATGATTACACCATAGTGTTGGCTCACATCTCTACCTCATCACACAATTTTGCTTTTGCGGTGAAGGCAATGAAGACCTAGTCTCTTAACAGCTTTGAGGTTTACAATACAGTATTATTGAATCGAATCGCCAGGCTATGCATTAGATCTCCAGAACTTTATTTACCTACTGGTTATAACTTTGCACCGTAAGCAACATCTCCCGAACTCCCCCACTCCCCAACCCCTGGTAACTATCATGTTACTCTTAGTTTCTCTGAGTTTGTTTTTAGATGGTTTAGATTCCACATATACATGATATCAGCATTTGTCTTTCTCTGTGTGGCTCATCTTTCTTGGCATAATGCCCTTAAGGGCCATCCATGTGGTCGCAGAGGGCAGGATTTCCTTCTTCCTCAGGGCAGATCCATATTCCGCCTCCTTTATTCCTTCATGCGTCGATGGACACTTAGGTTGCTTCTATATCTTGGCTATTGCGAATAGTGCTGCAGTGAACAGATATCACTTTGAGACACTGATGAAATATATGCTCTTACAATCCTTTACACCCGCCTCCATTAAAGCGGCATGGTTGCTTATAAGTCAGTGCCACCACACGATGGGTCCCTTTCTTCCTGATAGGCAAGGACTCTTCTGTATAAGCAGTAGAAAGTACCATGACCATAGACAGCTCGCAACTCTTTTGCTCTTTTCCTATGAGACTGGTCCTCTAATACACAGGAAATTAAGCTTTCTCATCTAAAGAAAAATCAGGAGATTCGTATAATATAATGTAAATCATATTATACATATGTAAATATGTAAGGCATAGATATAGATGTAAACATTCATAAAAATAAAATGTCTGTCCCTTCTGGCCATTGTAGAGAAACGAGGGCAAGCTCTGTTCAGTGACTCTAGTGGGCAGGTGGCCAAGGTAAGACCTGGTCCAGTTGGGGGCCTGGTTTTCTGAAGTCTCTCCTCAGAGGGAGAAGGCTGTACAGCCTTATGAACCTTAAGACCTCTGCGATGAGAGAAATGTCCTATAGCCATGCTACACAATACAGCCCTTTGTCACATGCTGCTATTGACCCCTTGAACTGTGTCTACTGTGACCAAGGAGCTGAATTTTTAAATTTTAATTCAATCTAGTGACATGAACACAAAACAAAAGCAAAACTAGGAAAGTAATCTCTCTACTTGAAAAGAGGGAGTAGGCAGGCTCCGTCTCATAATCTCCAAATGATCTGGGTGCTAAAAACAGCAGGCGCTCCCCAAGAGAGGTCATGGTGGCACTGAGGAAAGAACCCCAGACAAGCAGTCAATAGACTCAGGTCCCAGCTCAGTCCCGACAGCGGCAAACCTGCCCGAGTTGGGCAATCCCTTTCCTCTTTGGACCCTGTTTCCTCTCATGCACGGTAGTGGGATTGAACTATTTATTTTTCCAGGGTGAATTCAGAAAAGATTAAGTGCAGTCACCATCATAAAACAGGTGTATCGATCCATTCTTTGGATCATTCTTTGGAGAAAACAGTCTCAGGGCAGCTAGGGAAAGATCGTGTAGCAGAGACACTCGAGAGACATCATGTAACATCGCAAACAGTGCCATTTCAGTTAGAGCTGCCACGTTGAAAGCTACTGTGAGTTAATCTTTTTCCTAGGGGTTGGATGTACTTTGATCTGATCTAATCCTCACAATTCTATGAGCTGAATTATTATCATTGTCTCCATCTTGCCGAAAAGACAGCTGAGGCTCAGACAGATCGGGTTACCCGCCTAAGGCCCTACAGTTAGGAAATGGTGAAACTGGGAAAACCTGTCTTTCTACGATAATATGCTATCCTTACCGGCTGCTAGTTTATGAAGCTTATTATATACCAGCTAATAGAGTAGCCTATTTCCATAAACTATCTTGTTTACAAGAGCCTCATCAACAACTCTGTGGAAACTAGTCTGAGCACGCCTCCACTCCAGGCTTTGATTGCCCGTGACCTATAGGAATTACCCTTGCTAAGATTGGTCTTCATTTTACGGAGTAGGGGGAGTTTCCCTGCACTTTCCAAACTTTCTCTCTCTTTTCACTTTAATCTCAGTTCTGATCTGAATTCACTCTTCCATGTGGTGTATATGTGTATATATAATGGAATATTACTCAGCCATCAAAAAGAAAAAAAAGAATGAAATCTTGCCATTTGTAATGACGTGGATGGAGCTAGAGAATATTATGCCAAGAGAAATAAGTCAGTCAGAGAAAGACAAATACCATATGATTTCACTTGTATGTGGAATTTAAGAAACAAAACAGACGAACATATGGGAAGGGGTAACAAGAGAGAGGGAAACAAACTATGAGAGATTCTTAATGATAGAGAACAAACTGAGGGTTGATGGAGGGACGGGGGCGGGGGATAGGCTATGTGGGTGAGGGGTATTAAGGAGGGCACTTGTTATGATGAGCACTGGGTGATATATGTAAGTGATGAATCCCTAAATTCTACTCCCGAAACCGATGGTACAGCCGTCACTTAGCTGACACAAAGTGATTATATCTATAATTTAGAGGGCATACCAAGCCCCCTCTGAGGGAGACAGTACCATTTCCACACTACTTTGCTTCTTAATATTCATCTGAAACAGAGCACTAGGGTATATCAACCTGATTTTCCTGAAATTACTCTGCGAGGGTGCCCCCTAAATCCTGATTCCAGAGGAGAGACATCAATGCAAAGCTAGAATTCTTAGTAAGGTATGGGAAAGGTCGTGAGGAGACAGTAGAGACTGTCATCCTCCCTTCCTCTGTGTTTTAATTTTAAGTTCTATGCCCAACCTAGGGCTAGAACGCACGACCCCGAGATCGAGAGTTGTGTGCTTCACCAACTAAGCCAGCGAGGCAACCTACTGTCGTCTTTCGTTCTAAAAGTCAACCTACATGAGGAGTCTTAAGCTATGGTGGCAAAGGAACACCAAGACTGAATGCTTTGTACATAAAGCCCATCCACTTGATTTCACTTATGGTGGGGACAGGGAAATTTGAAATAGTACGTTCTCATTCTCTCTCCCACCCCCCATTTCTTCCTTTGTGTCCCCTCCCCCTCGATGTAGAATATGCTATCGAGAGAAAGGCTATATTTCCTCTCCCCACCAACATCACTACCAAGTGTTTCCATGCTAAAAGTGGATTCTGAACCAGTTCTCCCAACCTACGGGTGAGGCACAAACAATAGACCTGCCTGGTCAAAAATTGACATTAAATTTGCCGTGGTCTTTACAACTCTTTTTCAGCTTGTTTCCATAAATATGCTTTACTGAAGAGTTTCAGGTTCACCTTTAAATTCACACCATTGACATCCCATAGTGATTTACATTATTCAGATCCCTACTTACATCCCACAGACATTTTATTGAGCACCCATCATGTGCAAAGGACAGCCTTAGTGGACTTGAGGGATATCAAGAGGAAAAGCCCCACATTCTGGTCTAAAATAATACAGAGTTTATGAAAATGCCAGCATCCATCATTATGATTCTTTCTGAGAGAATGAGCATCTTTTATGCCCAGCTACCACCACTGCAACCACAGCCACCACTATTTCCAATTCTGTGTAGGTTGGGATGGGAAGTGGAGAGGGGACCTCAGATATAACTGCACACCAGAGGACTACGAAGCAAAAGAACATGCCCAACTACAGAAAAAATGTGAATATCTCCCACCTCCATTGCCCTGCTCCCTAGAGACAAGGAAAGGTCATTGACAGGTCTAGTGATGCTGTGATGTTTATTCCAAAGGGAATATTTCTGTGACTTGGTAATCAAAGGTCCTATGATTGTGCTTTTTAGTTAAATTGAGCCATAGAATAATTATGGAAGATGACTTTCTAAGAATTTTTATAAAACCCTATTTTAGGGGAAAGCATCCCTCATACTCGTCATTCTAATGAATGGAAGCAAAACACATAGGAGTAATTCTATGTTCACATGGTCTGTGGTCACAAATACCTGAAAAGTTTGGGTGAGCTACAGTTATTTATTCCGCAAAAGCAGCTGAACCAAAACTCATGAGAACAATGTTATGAGTTAATGTGCATTACACAGGGAAAGGGAGAGAAAAAATGATAAACACAAGGTAAGCTCAGATCTTGGTATCCCAACCTCAGATTTTGATATTGCTTGCCAATGAGAAATTATTGTATGAAATTATTTTTGTATGAAATTATTGTACAAAATTTTGTATGAAATTGTTTTTTGTATGAAATTATTCTGTGGCTTCTGAAAATATACCAGACATGCCAATATACCACACATTGCCCACCAGTACCATTCTGCCAGAAGTTCTTTCCCTAAGAAACTGTAATGTTTGGTATTTCTAAGTATACTCGAGAGCTGTGCTACTTCTTCTGGCCAAACATACAAGTCAGTAAAACCAAAGAGCAAAGGCTTAGTATCCTAAGTATATATAGAGATTATCAAATCAGTAAAGACCCAAGTAGGTAAGTGGACACAGGAAAGTAAACAATCTCAGAAAAACAAAAAAAAACAAATACCAAACATACATCATGACCCAACGATGAGACAGAAGTCACGATCCATTCGTTTAAATGGGATTCCCCCACTCCTGGTAAGAGCTTTGAGCAGGGTAGAGGGCAGAGAAGTGAATACTCTTTTACATTACTTTTGGAAAGCAATTTGGAAATACGTCCAAAGAATCGCAAAACTCTTCATCGCTTTTGAGCTAGTTGTCCCATTTCTGGAAATCTATCTTGAGGAAATAAAAGAATACGAACATGAAGATAATTTACAACCTCTCAAAATTGCAGGGATCTAAGTGTGCAACAGCAGACGATCGTCACTGAAATATTATGCAACCACTGAAAATCAATTTGGAAAAGCCTAGCAACATGAGGGAATCCTTGTGATACAGCACAACTAAGAATTCCTGTGCGGTTGGTAAGAGACAAAGGAAGGTCAGGGTGTGTGTGTGTGTGTGTGTGTGTGTGTGTTGGGGCAGGAGAAAAGCTGGTGAAGCATCTTAGGAATAGTGGAAAGGGTCTTGAATGCAATAGGACGCAAAATGAAAACAACGCAATGGTACATTTGAAGCTGAAGGGCAAGTCTGATAGGTCTTCCAGATGGCCTACGTAGGGATGCCGGTGAGGAGAGAATATTGTTGGCCCTGTGTCTTTAATTTTTTTAATGTTTCTTTATTTGATGGAGACAAAGAGAGAACAAGTGGGGGAGGGGCAGAGAGAGAGGGAGACAGAGAATCCCAAGCAGGCTCCACACCGTCAGCACAGAGCCTGACGCGGGGCCTGAGCTCACGAACCACGACACGAGATCATGACCTGAGCTGAAATCAAGAGTTGGACCCTTAACTGACTGAGCCCCCCAGGGGGCCCCAGAAGAGTGATTTTTAATGAGCAATTGGATGTGGGGGAGACGGTCGAGAAGCAACAGTCAAACACAGCTTCAAGAATGTCATTTTCCAGCTTGAAAGCATTCAACTGCCTTTCCCCGCTTGTAGCAATAAGTTCAAAGGGCTCAGCCTGGCACTCCAGACCTGCGAAGACAGAGCCTCAACCCACTGGTCTTCTCTTGCTTCTGACTTACCACGTTACCAGCCACGAGTCCCGGCCATTCTGCAAGTATTGCCGCCATTGTTCGCGCCATTTCACGGGCTGGGGATCCCTCTCATGTGTCTACTTTGCCCAGCTTCAAAATCTGCTGTGAAGATTCCCTAATCATCCCCGAGCGGTGAGCTCTCATTTCTTTGAGTGCCCACAGCGCTCTGTCTGTATCCCTTTTGTGTCACGTATCTTAGGCTCTTCTCGCCAGGGAAACCAGTTACCCTAAAAACCCGTAAGTCAGGTCAGGCCACTCCATGCACAAAACTCCGCTGCGGCTGCCATCCCACTCGGGTGAATGCCAAAGTCCCAACAATCCCCATTTCGACGTTTCTCAACCAATGCCAGCTACACATTAGATTCACGTCAGAAGCTATTCTTCAAAAATCCGTGCCCGAGCCTCACTCCAGACCAAGTGAATGGAATCCTTGGAGGTGCTAGTTTTTAAACCTGCCCAGGTGATTCCAAAGTGATGCCAGGGCTGATTGCGAACCACGGAGCTAAAAACCTGAGCCAAAGCTGCAAGAGGGGCCGATTAACTGCTGCTACTTCACTTTGTGAACAACAGGCCCATTCTGGACTGAGGGTTGCCTCTTACCATTAGCATCTTCCTCCGGTCCTTGCCTCAACATCTAGCTTCTTCGGACAAGTAAATCAATACAGAAGAGCTTACCTAGAACACGGTCCCCCTCAGAAGCTGTCAGTTTCAGTGGTTTAGAAACGTAAGTTTTCTTCTGAGGAACATTATGAGCATAGCTTTATCTGCAGAAAAACAAAGCCTATTTATTTATTTATTGAGAAGTTTATGTATGTATTTTGCGAGGGAGAGAGGGGGTGGGGAGGGGCAGAGAGACGGAGAGAAAGAATCTTAACCTGCACTGTCAGCCCAGAGCCCAACACGGGGCTTGATCTCACGAACCCTGAGATCATGACCTGAGCTGAAACCAAGAGATGACATTGAACTGACTGAGCCACGCAGGTGTCCAAAGCAAAGCTTTTTTTTTTTTTTTTTTCTTAAGTTTATGTATTTATTTTGAGAGAGAAAGAGACAGAGGGGGAGAGGGAGAGAGGGAAAGAGACAGAGCAGGGGAGGGGCAGACACAGAGAGAGAGAAAATCCCAAGCAGGCTCTGCATCATCAGTGCGGAGCCCGATGCGGGGCTCGAACCCACAAACTGTGAGATCATGACCCGAGCCAAAACCAAGAGTCAGATGCTCAACCAACTGAGCCACCCAGGCATCCCCGAAACGGAACCTTTTCAAAACAAAAATTTGATTCAAGTTTATCAAAATTACAGTACCCCGTGGAAGAGAACCAGCACCCTCTGCAAGGGGCTGAGGCAGCCCGCGGGGAGGGGCAGCCTAGGCTGGTCAGGCAGCGTGCAACTGGTCTCTTACCCTGTGTCCTGGCCTCTGTGGGGCAGCGGGGCACCTCGGCCCCACTCCCGAGTTCTAGGACTCTCTCGTTGTGGTCTTGTCTTTGGAGAGCTGTTAGCCGTTCTTGTGAGGGGGACTGAGGTCAGGAACTACCTATATCACCCTCTTGGTGACATAACTCTGAGAATAAAAATGCGAGAAACATTGGCCAAAATGAGGCAGTGAAATGAATCTGATGAAATGCAGAATAATTCGGCAAACGTAAGCCAAATATTTGAGTACTAGGGACAGGAGGTTTGGCGTAGAAGCAGCATATAGAAGGGATATTTAGGGGGTTGAGTGTCAGTTAAGAATACAACAGTTTTCAAACTGGAGCATGCATTTACAGTCAGCAGGAGGGCTTGTTAAAGCAGTTGGCTGGGGCTCCACCCCCTAAAGTTTCTAATTCAACGGGTCTGGGGGCCAATCTGAGAATTCGCATTTCTAACACATTCCCAAGTGAAGCTGATCCTGATGCTGCCCGTCCAGGGACCAGGGCTTGAGAACCACTAGTGTAGTATGAGCGTTAAAAAAAAAGTTACTGCAAATGTAGGCAGCAGAAGCAAAATTTGTGCAATGAAATAGGGAAGTATTCTCCATTAGTTCTAATAGGCATCCACGGAATGAGCGTCATACCCAGGAGTATGACCAGCGGATGAGAACGAGTAATGGCGAAGGGACTTGTGACCGCGTCATACAAGGAACTTGGGGAGGAACAGGACCGTGTAATTTGGAAAGGGTAAGATTTAGGTAACACACAAGAACATTGTTCTTTTTCAAATCTCAAAAGGGCTATTACTTGGACAAAGGGCATTTATTCTGGGTAGTCTCAAGGAGTAGAGCTAGAATCCATGGCCAGACATCTAAGGAGACAGACTTCAGTCTGAAGTAAGACAGATACTTCCAGCAGGTCAAGCTACCCTGTGTTACACTGAGCTGCTTTCCAAAATGTTGAGCTCCTATCAGTTGAGATATTTAAATAGGGACCATATTCAAGTACCGTATATGGAGTTAGGAACAAATGGCCTCCCTGGCTTCTTCAGACCTGAGAAATTCTATGAGTACGTAAATATAGTTCCCTTCAGTTATATAGTCTGGCTAATATGAGACTACTGCGTTCAGAAAAATAAGGTCAAACTAAAAGACGGCATCCAAAACATGGTAGCGCTCAATCATGGTTGAAAATAAGAGACTAGAATTCTTTTTTAAAAAGTCTATACTCAATGCCTTTTGAAGCTAAAGGGAGGAAGTTGATTCGATTCGAGGTGTCGAGGCAAAACCCAGCCAGACCGCGAGGCAAGAAGGGAAAGTGAAGAGACAAGTGAATATGACACAGTGACTATGACACTTCTACATATAGAAGTTGGACTAAATGCAGGCAA
Source organism: Panthera onca (assembly GCF_046562875.1). Classification (NCBI taxonomy): domain Eukaryota; kingdom Metazoa; phylum Chordata; class Mammalia; order Carnivora; family Felidae; genus Panthera; species Panthera onca. Next base: position 9,478,053 of record NC_138357.1, on the reverse strand, counting down.
GGAAGCAAGGCAGGTAAAAATTTACTCATTCCGTGGAAATTTACCAGCCACAGCAAATATTTCATCTCTCTTCTGACATGTAATATTAACTGCAGTTATGTATGAGCTCAAATTTGATGTCAACGATCTGGGAATTGATTAGAGTTAAGAGAACTCACGAGGATTGCAGGTCAGACAAATGTGTGTGTCATCGGTGCGGAAGTAGTAAATCAGTCTGAGGGGGAAAAAGAATAAAAATAATAAAGAGCATGAGATCGAAGGTTGTCACTGGAAAAATACTACTTGACTAATCTGGGGACCCAGCCCTCAGAGGATGACAAGGATTTGGGGATACCAGGTCCATAATGATGCCTTGGGCAAAACGGTGAGGTCTGATCCCACAGCCTTTCCCAATTCAAAGGTAAGCTCTTTGCCTTCTTCCCAATCTTGGCCTTTTAGTCCTCTGTGTCTTCCTGTTCTTCCCTGATAATCTATGTTGAGAAAAGAATTGTAATACCGGCCCTTACACTCCATTTTGAATGAGGGAATATGAATGTGTTATGACACACGTGATAAATACAAGTATTTCCCTTATTTCTAATTCAATTTAGAAATTTTAGATCATTATTAATAGATTTTAAGGCATCAGGAGCAAATGTGTGAACAATTTGGGGCAGACAGAAGTCTTTCCTCAGAGTCACCAAAAAACAACCTTCTCTCCACTTTCCCAATCAGCCTTAGAGCAACAAGGACCACATCAACAGCACTGGGGAAATCTTACTGGAGTCAGTTCCAACATAAATCACTTGAATTTGGAAAACAGCACCAAAAAATAGCACCAGTGGGTGCTAGGTCTTCTAAAATAAAAAAATTGTAATGTCTATTTTTGAGAGAGACAGAGAGAGAGGGAGAGAGCAGAAGCAGGGGAGGGGCCAAGAGAGAGGAGACACAGAACCTGAAGCAGGCTCTAGGCTCTGAGCTGTTAGCTCAGAGCCCGACACAGGGATCGAACCCATGAACCTTGAGATCATGACCTGAGACAAAGTTGGACGCTTCGCTGACTGAGCCACCCGGGCACCCCTGAAATAAAATTTTAAAAGAAATGTAGGTGTCATTTCCCAGTGACAACTGACGTTGTTCCAATTATTAATTGAAGTGTTTGCATTCAGTTGGCTAGCTAGCTCAGTCGTTGTTCAGAAGGTCACTGTGGTAGATCAGTACAATGGGTTCAATTCCCACGCATGGCAATAAGAACCGCACACTGTCAGAGCTGGAAAGGCCATTGGGAACCAGCTGGTTCAAACCCTTATTCTCTAGATGTTGAAAACACGGGGACGCCTGAGTGGCTCGATCGGTTGAGCGCCTGATGCTTGATTTCGGCCCAGGTCATGATCTCACAGTCTTGAGATCGAGCTCCACGCTGGAGCCTGCTTGGGATCCTCTCCCTCCTTCTCCCTCAGCCCCTCCCCGACCTGTGCTTTCTCTCTCTCTCTCAAAAAAATCGATACTATTAAAAATTAAAAACAAAATAGAGGCCTCGGGGTGGGGAGGGAATTACCAACTTCGCAGGATGAGTGAGTAAAAGAGACAGACTACGAACACCACACTGGGCTCACATGGTTGCATTTTGCATTCGCACATGGAACCCATGCCCCTGAACAGAGGGTGGCTGACCGTCCAGATCTGCTTGCCGCTTTCTCAGTCTCAGCATTGAAAATCCCCTGTCTTGGGAAAAGCCTCAGTCCCAGGGAAACCGGAATGGTTGGCCAGCTATAGCAACCTGACCAGCTCTACCAAAAATACATGCCAGAAGATCAGAGAGGATTGGCCCAGATTGTACAGGCGTACCCGACAAAATTCACTATTGGTGCCAACTTCTAGCGGGTCAGGGGCTCTTAAGGTCATCCTCCTGGTCTTCCTCCTCTTCTCCCTCCTGCCTAAAATCTACATATTTAACCACTGAAAAGTTTTTAAAGGCATAAGAGCTCATAGGGTGTGCTCGGCGTTAGACTAAACGTCGAGAATTCAGCAGTGAACAAAACAGATAATCTCTGACCTCGTGGGGCTTACATTCTGGTTAAAGAGACAGGCGAAACCCCCCATAACTTTGCAAAACAGAGAATATATCAGCTGGTGGTAAGTGATACGGAGAAAAAGGAAGCAGGTAAGTGGTGGGGAAAGCGTCGTCTGGGAGAGCACTGCCAGTTCAGAGAGTCGTCAGCAAAGGCCTCTCTGAGGCGCTGTAGTCTAATAATTGACCGACTCTTCTCCTACATTATTTCAACTATCCAGGCATTTTCAAAGAGCCCTACGATCAGATTAAACCTCAGTTTGCAAACTCGTGGCATTGTTTACGCTTCCGGATGTTAGGGGAAAATAAAATTAAGCTCTACTGAATGACAGTACCTGACAAAGCGTCTGGGGACACAGTATACGTTCACTAAATGTTTGTGGAATGAACGAATGGATGTATAGAAATTCAAAATCAAAGCCTTTGCTCTATTCACATGTCACTTGCTCAGTGAGGCCTGGTGTGATTTCCATACTTGCAATTCTTTCTCTCAAAAAGAAACATTAAAAATATAACTGAGAAGGAGGTTAGTACAGGAGAGACAAAGTGTGAATGGGGGAGGGGCAGAGAGAGAGGAAGACGCAGGATCCGAAGCAGGCTCCGGGCTCCGAGCTGTCAGCACAGAGCCCGACGAGGGGCTCGAACCCATGAGCCATAAGATGGTGACCTGAGCCGAAGTGGGACACTTAACTGACTGAGCCACCCAGGCACCCCCAGTTGTTTTTTAAAAAAAAAATCAATGTGTAAAAGAATCCCGGACTTTCTCTCAAACCCACCTCCTCTTCTCTAAATCAGCTGCCAGCACTTCGGCCATCTTTCATGTGGACTATTATGATGGCCTCCTAATGGATCCCTCGCCCATGTCTCAAATGGAGGTCCTGCATGACATTCAAAATAATCCTTCTGAAGGGAAGGCTTTATCATGTTATTTTGTGACATCCATATTTTTAGGGTAATGTCCAAGCGCCTTCTCCTAATCTCTAAGACCCGACTTAAGATACTTGCTACCTCTCTCTTCGGCTCCATGTCCCTTCCCTTACTTACGCAAACTTTAAACCCCATTTCTCATGGCCTAAGCCAGCCCCCTTAAGCTTAACCCAAGCAAGTGTACAGGACTTGCCCAAACTAAAGGCAAATCCATTCTTCAATTTTCTTAAGCTATCCATAAGCCTTGGAAGCAGCCTTTTGCACACCCCACACCTAATCCATCCATGAATCATGTTGCCTCTGCTTTCGACATAGGCCAGATATAAGCACGTCTCAATGCCTCCACCCCCATCTCTGATCTGCTTCGACTCCTCTTGCCCTTCTACGGTCTGTTATCCACAGAGCAGCCAAGGTAACCTTTCAGAATACAACTCGGGGACAAGCTCTTCTCTTGCTCTTAACTCTCTGACAGCAACCATCTCATTTGGAATAAAATCCCAGTCCTTACCATGGTCTACAAGGCTCTCCATGGCCTGATTCCTATCCAGATCTCCCACATCACTGCCTGCCACTCTTTCCCTTCCTAACTGAGCTCCGCTCACCCTGGCATCCATATTTTCTTAGCTCTTAGTGCCAGTCCCGCCTTAGGACTTTAAACGTGTTGGCTGTTCCCTCTACACCACTCAAATCCCTACTCAAATGCCATCGCCTCAGAAACTGCATTTGAAAAGCCTGCTCCAGGAGCACCTGGGTGGTTCAGTTGGTTAAGCATCTGACTCTTTTTTTTTTTAAGTTTATTTCTTTATTTTGAGAGAGCGAGAAAGAGAAGGAGAGCAGGGGAGGAACAGAGAGAGGGAGAAAAGAGAGAATCCCAAGCAGGCTCTGCGCTGTCAGCCCAGAGCCGGATATGGGGTTCGAACTCACAAACCGTGAGATCACGACCTGAGCCGAAATCAAGAGTCTGGCGCTCACTGGACTGAGCCACCCAGACGCCCTGACTCTTGATTTCAGCTCAGGCTTTTGATTTCGAGCCTCTCATCCAGCCCCGAGCTGACAGAGCAAAGCCTGCTTGGGATTCTCTGTCTCTGCCCCTCCACCACTTGACTCTGTGTGTGTGTGTGTGTGTGTGTGTGTGTGTGCGCTTTTTCTCTCTCTCTCTCAAAAATAATAAAACAAAATAAACTTAAAAAAAAATAAAAGCCCTCTCTCCATTCTCTAACCTCTTATGTTGCTTTATTTTTTCTTCATGGTACTTACTACCGTCTGACATTGTAAGTTTATTTATTTATTTGTTTATTGTCCAGACCTCTGGCTAAAATGCGAGCTCTCCCAGGGAAGGGACCTTGCTTTGTTCACTGCTCTGTCCCTGAAAACACTGCTCTAACCTGAAACACAGCAATGCGCCTAGAACACAGCAAACGATACATATTTGTTCTCAGTGAATGAATGCTTTCCTTCCTTTGCATATGTTGTTTTCTCACACTAAAATGCCTTTCTTCACCTTTTGCGAAATCAGCAAAGCTTTTTTCAAAACCAAAGTCAATTGTTTCTTCTGTGTAAGGTACCTCAGTGACCTCTCTCCGACTTATTCCATCCCAGGCTGGGAGCCCCTAAAGGGGACAGAGAATATGTAGATTTTTCTGTAGTCCCCTATTTCTTCTGCAGGACTGGCCACATACTTTGCAAGCCCTCGTGAAAAATGAAAATGTCAAAACGTGGGGCACCTGAAGAAATTCAAGATGAAAACAGCAGAACATAACCCAAGCATGGCTTCCTTCTGTGCATGGGGCTGCGTGTGACTCAGCAGGTGACACGCCCAGAGCTGCTCCTGCTCCTCGGGTCATCAAAGGAGCTCTTTCCTTCGGCTTCCTATTCGCAAGTCTGGGCTCCTCGGAAGCTCTCCTTACCCTCCTCCCAAACGCTACAGGCAGAGGTAGCTGAGCCTTCCTCAGTAATTTCACAATCCTCAATGCTTACCTTTATGCACACTTATTGTACAACATTGTAATTTTCTCTCTCATTTTTTGGTACTTTTCTGTTTATTTGTCACCGTAGCCTACTTTGAGTTCTACCAAAGAGTAACGTTGACTGATTGGCCACAGAGCCTGACACGTAGCGACCCAGTAAATGCCTGTTCATCAAAAAAGGGTCTGCGGAAAAACCTAGCCCTCCACTGTAAGCCATACGAAAAGAAGTTTTGTGGATATATATGCAAACAGCTCAAAACAACTCTCCTAATATTGCTGAGCGAGCCCGGGGTGCTTGACACAAAGGACTACATTTTCAGAAGACAATTTTTTTTGCTCTCTCCATCCCAGCATTCTGAAGATAATAATACCAAGCCTTTGAACTTTGTGAATTCCAGATGAACTGGGTTTGTGCCACGTGTATGTGTACTTTGATGAATTTTAAAATGGCACCAGCTAAAATACTGACACACAACATTTGGGATGGGAACTGAAAAGTAATTTAGCAGGAAAACAAGTCAAGTCCGCTCCCCACTGATATTTAATGCTGTTTTGACTCCCTTGGCAGCCTCCAACACATTAACTTCCATCTTCTTTCGCTCCCCCTTTAGTATATGGTCTTATCCTTATTTTCTGCGAACCACGAGAGAGAATTTTCTAGTCTCCTATAGTTTTATTGTCTGGTAAAATAACTGCTCTGAACATAATTGCATGGTTTTCTTAAAGGTAAACAGTTGTTAAAATTCAGAACCTAATTGGATAATTAAAATTTCAAGAAAGCATGACAGCAATTTCCTTTGTATAAACTGTCTTTAAAATGATGCTCCCTAATCTTATGTTTACTGTCCATGGCATTTAGTTTTAGGCAGAGACACTATTATGAGTTGTTAGTTTACGTAGAAATGTAGCGAAAGGCCTGGTCACCAGAGGACATTATTAATTCATAATGCAGCCTCACTGAGCAACTCCAAGTGCATTCTCGCACTGAAACACCCCACAGGCCCCTTCTGCTGCCTCCACTAACCGAATCTCCTTGCACAGGTCTAAGAATTTTCTTACCCTGATTTTGTGATATTGAAGCTCTGGCCTTTAGCTCGCTCTTACAGTAGCTAGATTAATAATTGAGAAATTATCTAAGCAGTTCACCACGGTTCATAAAAAAACCCTGAAAAACAACCTCTTAAGGGCGGACTATTCCAATCTTGTGCCAAGAGGGGGGGGGGGCGGTATTCTAGAGCATCCATACAGATAGAAAAGAACAGACCTGGTCTGAAAAAAGGTGATCTATTAAAAATCTACACTAAACATCATTATTAATGATGCCACATGTGAAGCATCGTCCTTACAATCTGGAGGGAGACGAGGAGATTCACCATCTCCGCTTCTAGTCTAATTTGTACTGTGAGTGCTAGCCGGTGCGGTTAGACAACAGGAAAAATAATCGAAGGTGTAAGAATTGGAAAGGAAGAAACAAAACTGTCATTATGTACAGCTGGTTTGGCTGACGGTCTACAAAGAAAAGCAAAACTTACCTCAAATTATGAGAAACAATGAAAATTTAGCATGGAGACTCTATATAGAATCAATATATGATATTCACAAGAAAAAAACATGCATTTACATAGCATTTTTTCTGAGTCAGGTGCTATCGTGAGCACTTTAATGATCTTAACTTCAATAATCACAACAGCCCAACAATGTGTTATCCCCTTGTGCACTTGAAGAAACTGAGGCACAGAACATTTTAGTAATTTAAAGCAATTTACACAAAAATAGTTGCAGAGCCAGGATTCAAACCCAGGGAGGCTGCATTCAAGCTCATAGTCACCGTGCTATAGTCCACTGTACTGTTATATCCTTGAAGCAGAACTTAAAAAAAATTTTTTTTTACATGTGTTCTATAATATCAACAAAAAGAAACCTCCTCAGAATAAATCTAATACCATATGATTTCACTCGTATGTGAAAATTAAGGAACAAAACAAACAAGGAAAGGGGAAAAAAGAGTGAGAGTGGCAAATCAAGAAACAGACTTTTAACTGTAGAGAAACTGATGGTTACTGGAGGGGAGGTGGGCGGGGGAAAGGGTGAAATAGGTGATGGGGATTAAGGAGTGCACTTGGGACGAGAACCAAGTGTTGTCTGGAAACTAATACTACACGTTATGTCAACTAACTGGTATTTATTCATTTAATTTTTTAAAATGTTTCAATGTTGTTATTTATTTTTGAGACAGAGAGAGAGTGCGTGAGCGGGATGGGGGCAGAGAGAGGGGGAGACAGAGGATCCGAATCGGGCTCTGTGCTGAGAGGGGAGAGCCTACTGTGGGGCTCAAACTCACGAACTGTGAAATCATGTCCTGAGCAGAAGTCAGCCGCTGAACCAACTGAGCCACCCAGGTGCCCCGAGTAACTGGAATTTAAATAAAAAACTTTAAAGAAAAGATGGCCAAGGGGTACCTGGGTGGCTCAGTCGGTTGAGGATCCATCTCTCGATTTCGGCTCAGTTCATGGTCCCAGAGTCCTGGGATCGAGCCCCGCGTTGGGCTCCGTGCTGAGCATGGAGCCTGCTTAAGATTTTCTATTTCTCTCTCTCTCTCTGCTTCTGCCCCTTCCCCCCACTCTCTCTCTCTCTCTCTCAAAAAAAAAAAAAAAAAAAAGATGGCCAAGACTCTATAGAGAAAATTGTAAAATGGCATTGAAATACATTAGTAAGAAGAGCTAAATAATTAGAGACATGTACAATGTTCATGGAAAAAAATGATTCAATATATAGAGATATTTCTCCCAAAATTGATCTATGGATTCTTTTTTTTTTTTAATTTTTTTTTTTAACATTTATTTATTTTTGAGACAGAGAGAGAGCATGAACGGGGGAGGGTCAGAGAGAGAGGGAGACACAGAATCTGAAACAGGCTCCAGGCTCTGAGCTGTCAGCACAGAGCCCGACGCAGGGCTCGAACTCAAGGACTGTGAGATCATGACCTGAGCCGAAGTCGGACGCTCAACCGACTGAGCCACCCAGGCGCCCCTGATCTATGGATTCTATTAAATACCAATTACAATTCCAACCAGGTTTTTCAGACAAATTGGCTATCTGGTTCCAAAATTTGTATGAAAGAACAAAGGACAAAAATATCCAAGGTCCTAGTGAAGACGTAAATTAAGGTGGGCGTACGCACTTTGCTACTAAGCTATAGGTATTAAGGCCGTGTGGTGTTGGGAGACAGAGATGGAAAGAGACAGACTGACCCATGGAACAAAAAGCGAAAGCCCAGAAGGAGCCCCAGCACCCACCTCGCCTTGAGGCTTTTGCACAGACCTTTCCCTCTGCCTGGGATGCTCTCTTCACTTTGACATCTTATTCTCTCATCATCTTTGAGTCTTTACTCACGTGTTACTTTTCAGGGAGGCCTTTCCCAGCTACTCTATATAAACCTCACCTTTCCTCATTACCTCTCTTCTCCCTTCTCTGCTTCATTTTGTCCACTGCACTTATCACAATCTGCTAACTATGTGCTTTACTAATTTGTTTTGTTTATTTGCTTTCACCCTCAAAAATGATCCATGAAGGCAGGGATCTGGATGTCTCTTACTCCCTGCTGTGTTGTCAGGTGCCTAGAACAATGCTTGGTACAAAGTAGCAACTATCGATTGAGGTAATGGATGAAGTGTTGAGTGAATCTCTGACTAGTGTATAAAACTTCCGGTCTGTCTCAAACAACAGTCCCCCAATCTTGTTCTTGGATATAATACTGAGCGTTCTTCAAAGCAACTGTGCCTAGATGGCTTATTAGGATATTGCTTTTGTGTTTCGTTTTTATTGCTGAAGTACTTTTGGAAGAGTGGGGTATAGGGGCAAAACATTTCTCCCTTCTTCCCTTCTACGTTCTTTGACCGGTCCAATCATCAAATTGGCATAAGACAGATTCGCAAGAGAAAAACAAATTTTATGACACACATATGGGAGCCCCACAAAGATGTGAAGACTCAAAGGCAGTCAGGCGATTGAGGCTTATATGCAGTCCTGAACCAAGGAGAAGGGGGGTAGGGGTCTGGGCTTCAAAGAGAGGAAGATAATTTACAGGAAGAAGAGAAGAGCAAATGTTTGGTAAACAAATATTTGCCATGCTACGCACACAAGTCTTTCTGATACAAGCAGTTGTCTCTGGTAATAGCTCTCTTCTTGGTGTAGGCCCCCCATCTAACTAAATTCTTTTGGGCAGCTAAAGAGGAGAGGGAAAGCTTTTCCTGAGTCAGCTGCATCTAATGTAGCCTTCAGCTCAGAACAATCCACAAGCCCAAGTGGCACATTTCGGGGCGGTGCATTCTGTTCCTCCTCGGGGGGCAAATATATACTTTTCTCTCTCAGCTCAAGAAAGCAGGCAAACTCTTCGTATTTGGGGTGTTTGCTTTGAAGGGAAGGGGAATTTGCCACCCCAGAGTATGCCCCTTTGACGTAAGGGTTATTTGGGGCTAGCTGTTTTGAGCAACCGCAGACACAGGAGAAGCTCTGAAAAGCCAGTGGAAGTGACCCATTTGTAAGGGGTGTTTACTCTGCTAAGGGAAATCTCCATTTATAAGGCTGTCCTCCTGTCTGTAATGGAAGAGGACGGTGATTTGAAATCTCTAGAAACACACCAGTGGGGAAGGAAGGCAATTACCTAAAGGTGCCGAACAGCCGTACCCTTGTTCATTGCGCTTTGCCTGGCCACCTCCCATAGCTGACTCCCCAGTCCCTAAATATCTTTCTTTTGTCTTTAATACATGGTGTTTAAGGTGGTAGCTTGGCCCATTTTGGGGAGTTGCTCAGTTTTCCTAGGTCCCTCCCATGGATACAGGAAGTACCTATGTTATTAAACTTCGGTGTGTTTTTCTCCTGTTAATCTGTCTTTTTATTATAGTGAAGAACCTAGAAGGGTAAAAGGAAAATTGGTTTCCCTCCCCTACAGCTTCTTTGTCTAAGGACGTGACAATCTTGTTCCTGTGTCCATCAGATTCAAAATCCAAAATTACAGAGAACCTGGAAGATACATACACAGGATTTCCTTTTGGAGTTTGTGTCCACGGTGACAGACTGGTGTTAAGACCAAAGCCCTTTGACCCGGAAGAGAGAGGGTAAGCTTTTCGGAAAGGACATAAGCGTATCACCCTTTCCATTTCCTCTTGTATGGCATACTCCACAGTGCATTATCGAGGACATTAAATAAGGTACAGTCTGTAAACATGGACGTCTAAATCAACTACAGGTGAAATTATTTCTTTCTAGAAACTTTAGAGCTGTTTTTCAAATAGCTTTTGAACTATGCTGGTCCGTGGTTTCCTATAAAAATTACTTCAGCATGAGGGACACATGCACCCCCATGTTTATAGCAGCACTATCAACAATAGCCAAAGTATGGAAAGAGCCCAAATGTCCATCGATGGATGAATGGATAAAGAAGATGTGGTGTATACACACACACACACACACACACACACACACACACACACAATGGAGTATTACTCGATTACTCGGCAATCAGAAAGAAGGAAATCTTTCCATTTGCAACTACGTGGATGGAACTGGAGGGTATGATGCTAAGTGAAATTAGTCAGTCAGAGAAAGACAAAAATCATATGACTTCACTCATAGGAGGACTTTAAGAGACAAAACAGATGAACGTAAGGGAAGGGAAGCAAAAAAAATATAAAAACAGGGAGGGGGACAAAACAGAAGAGACTCATGAATATGGACAACAAACAGAGGGTTACTGGAGTGGGTGTGGGAGGGGGGATGGGCTAAATGGGTCAGAAACACTAAGGAATCGACTCCTGAAATCATTGTTGCACTGTATGCTAACTAATTTGGATGTAAATTTTAAAAAATAAAAAGTAAAATAAAAAAAAGATGTAAAAGATAAAAAAAATACTTCAGTATGAATTAGCGAGACACGATTTGATGCTGTAAGCGTAATAAAAACCAAGGGTGAAAAAAATCACCCTGAATTCATCCTGAAACAATAACTGAAATAAAGAAGGAAGGAAAAAGTTAGGAAAAAGAGCAAGAATTTCTAAAACACAAGCAATATCAAATTCTTGCCATCCTGGCAAGGGAAAGGGTGCCCAGAGCCAAATTTAATTTGGTGTTAGTTGCAACTAAACTTTGTGCCGTTCCTTGCAACAAGAGATGTGGGGCTCATTAATACTCACGTCACGAGCCGGACCACTGGGTTCCTCTGCTTGAAACACTAACGATTTCCCATTGCCCTCCAGATAAAGCCCCCACCTAGTGCATCCAACATCCCGCTTCACCATCAGGCACCTGTAAGTCCTCGCCCTTCCAGTGCCCCTTATATTAAGCTCCCAGTCAGACCTGCGGTTGCCCACGCGAACCATCTTCGCTTACCTCTCCTCTCTGCCCATGTTGTTCCAATGCCTGGGATAGACCATCCACTTCCTTGTTTTCCACAAGGGGAGCTGGCACATCTTTCCAGGCTCTGCCCCAGCGAGACTTTTCTTACCATCCTATGCCCACGGAAGGCCACGCTAACTCCTCTGCACGCGCCCAGCCCCCTGTGCCTGCCTGTCACAATGCTCATCACGCTTGTGTAACTGACTCTTCCTCCCTCTGTCATCCTGGAGCTGTGAGCTCCAGAAGGGCAAACGTTGTCAGTCTTACCTTTTTATCCACAGTGCCTGGCAAGTAGTAGATGCTTTATGTATTCCTCTCAGCCTCAGAACGGCAGCGGGCATCTTTCATCACTGAAATGAAGTCATCCACTCCTGAAACACAAATGCACTCGTTACTATAATATTAATTTGCACCAAGGTTCAAAGAATTCATTAAGCCTGCTTTGGAATTGGAGAGACTTTTTCAGGAATCACTGAGAAATAAAACACGGAAAGGTCTGAATAGAAAACAGTAGTCCTGTTTGATGAATCTGGCTGCATTTTGGGTTTTCTCTGTGGGGTTTTGGGGAAACTTCTTCAGGCAAAATGTATCACGAATTATGCATGCTCTGTTTCAGAAATTAATGATCAGATCTAGGAATACTGCAATGTTGAGAATTTCAACTCTCCAAGCAATATTTCATCTTTAGTCACAAATATATGCAGAAAACAAGCTGATATTAAATATTTTTTTTTATCTTATGACATTGGGATACTGCTTTATTAGTATTTTTTAAAGAATGAAGAGTCTTCATTTTCATTGAACTTTTTTCCAACATCAGCCATGAAAATAAATCATGAGGGACATATAGTTATACTTGCCGTTGATCATTCTTCCTTTTTCCATTCTCTTTCTCTTTGGCCAAGAAATGAAAGATAAGGCAATAATGGAGGAAATGGAAACATATCTGTCCATCCAGAGGATTTGGATTTTTATAGGCTATAAATCACCCCCATAAAAAATGTAAATTTCAATGTCCTAATTGAAACCTTCATCTCCAACGTAAAACTTTATAATATTAATTTTTATATCCTTCAAAAAATAGCTATAACGTGGTTATTAATTTCTACGGAAAGAGAAAAATGTATGGAACATACAATGGACAACTCATAAAGTGATGTATCGCATGGCAAAAATGTTACAGTTACTGAATGTTAAAACTATATTTGTTGTGCCTTTCCAGAATCTAGTAGAACTGTGCTGGATGAAGGGGGGTGAAGGGGAGCAGAATCTTTCACCCCAAAATATGCATCTTTGCATATTACGTAGGGGCCAAGGGCAGCCCCCCCCCCCTCCATACACCATTTTGTAATAAGGACGATTGTGATGAATGCCAACAGGCTCCTTCAGTGACCCGCCTCGAAACAGCCATAGGCCCTAACCAAATACAACCAGGCACAGTTCCTAGGATTACAAAAAAAGGGAGAGCTCCATCCAACCCCACACTCCCTCGCTCCACCCTATGACTGTGGCCCCTCGCCACCTTCTCTTGGCAGGCGGACAGTCTCTCCTTTGCTATCCATCCTGCCCAAACTCTCTTGCGGTGTATACAGTAAACTTTTATCTCTTTTGTTCTGCCGTGGGTGAATTCTTTCCCCACCCGTGCTGCCGGCCGCCACCCAGAGAGCTCCACAGAAAAGCTCTTTAACCTTCCTGACAACTGCTTAAAGGCATTTAGATAGAGGACCTGCCTCAGGAAGACAGCTATCACTGCAGATAACTACATTATTTTAAAAATATATTTATTGGGGCGCCTGGGTGGCTCAGTCGGTTAAGCGTCCCACTTCAACTCAGGTCACGATCTCGCGGTCCGTGAGTTCGAGCCCCGCGTCGGGCTCTGGGCTGATGGCTCAGAGCCTGGAGCCTGCTTCGGATTCTGTGTCTCCCTCTCTCTCCTCCCCTCCCCGTCCATGCTCTGTTTCTCTCTGTCTCAAAAATAAATAAACGTTAAAAAAATTAAAAATATATATATATTTATTTATTTTGAGAGAGAGAGAGAGAGCGCGCGCGAGCCCCAAGCAGGGTAGGGGCAGAGAGAGAGAGAGAGAGAGAGAGAGAGAATCCCAAGCAGGCCCCACACTGTCAGTGCATAGCCTGACCCTTGGCTCGAACCCACAAACTCCGAGATCATGACCTGAGCTGAAATCGAGAGTCAGATGCCAAACTAACTGAGCCACCCAGGCGCCCCGATAACTACATTATGATATGCACTTAGGTAGGGCAGATGAAGAGGAGCCTAGCAAAGCTTGTTTGATCAAAGTCCTCTATGTCCCATTGTTTCTGGGTGGCCCAGCAAATAAATATTCCTTTACCAGGATTTACTTTTTATCATCTGCCCGTGAATCGCAATCCTTCCCTTTGAAGTCCCAGACCCCTACCAACTTCTCCTTAGTTCAGGATGACATATGTACCTCATTTTGCCTGACTATCCTTGGAATTTCCATGTCTGTGTGGATCCCACATACATATAAAATTAAATTTCATTTTCTTCTGTTAATCCATCTCGTGTCAATTTGATTCTTCCTCTGGCTAGAAGGACCCTGAAGGGAAGAGGACATTCTTACTCCCAGACAATTATTTTGAGTTGGTTATTTTTAAGAGACAGCAGACCTAGGAAATGGCTAGTAAAAGTTACCCTCGTGTAAGGGCTTTTAAGGGGAAATCTCTACTTGTGTGTCTCCCTCTTTGTATCAGAAATACAAGGATGACTCTAAGTCAGTCTTAATATTGTTTGCCATGCTTTTTCTCTCCCCACCACCACTATCTTTCTTTTACCTTGAGCTGGAGATGCTGTTTAAGGTCAGTAGCTTGGGCATTTCAGCCAGTTGCTCCGTTTTCCTGGGTGTCTCCCGTGCATGTTATTGTACGTGTTTATTTTCCTCCTGTTTGCCTGTTTTTTAATTTTTAAATTTTTATTTATCTGCTTGTTTATTTGTTTATTTATTTGAGAGAGGGAGCGAGAGCGTGAGCAAGGGAGAGGGGCAGAGGGACAGAGAGAGAATTTTAAGCAAACTCCACGCTCAGCATGGAGCCCAGCCCGGGGCTCGGGCCCACGACCCTGAGATCACGACCTGAGCTGAAATCAAGAGTCAGGCACTCAACCGAATGAGCCCCCCCCCCCCAGGCACCCCAATCTGGTTTCTTATTACAGGAACGTCTCAGTCAAGAACCTGGAAGGCTAGAGGGGAAAGTTTCAAAGGTGTAAAATGGGGATCATGGTAGTACCTCCCTAAATAGTTGTTTTAGGTTTTAAGTGAGAAAATGAAGCATTTAGCTTAATGTCTTAGCTTACGATGAGTGCTTCGTCACTGCTAACTGGGTGAAGAAATGAATGCATGTGTGAGAACTACGGAATGCTGAGAGGGGTGAGACGGTACTTTTGAGAAGTGACGTCTAGTTTGAGAGACAGAAAGGCACACGTGGCAAATAAGCTCAACGTGTGACATATTCCGTACCAAGTGCTTATAGGTGGTAAAAACTGCAAAATGAGGACTAACCAACATAGATGGTACAACATGATAATCTATGCAGACAGCCGACCTTGTAAATATCAGCAGCATAACACGGAGGCGGAGCACCAGGGACAAACAAAAGGTCTCGTCTAAACGAGGCATTTATTGGGCCAAGTGAAGGATTCCTCAGGGTTGTACAGAGGAAGAAACACAAATGTCCCTCTACTCTTCTAGACACCCACCCCCCCCCCCCATTATAGAAGAGAGATGAATAGGAGAATAACAAATTTAATTTAATTTTATACATACAGAGACCCCAAAGATATGAGACCCAGTCGGTCAGGCAACTGAGGCTTATATGCAGTCCTGAACTGTGGAGAAGAGGGTAGTGGTTTGGGACATCCAATGGGATGAAGACAATTCACGGGCAGAGAGGCAGAGAAAATGTCCTATGTAAAAAAAAAAACAAAAAACAAATGTTACTTTTGGTAATAGCTCTCTTTCTGGTACAGGTTCCCCATCTAAAAATTTTTAGGCAGTTAAGGGGGAGGTAAAGCTCTTCTTGAGTCTGGGGCCTTTATTGTCTTCAGCTCTAAACAATCCACATGCCAAAGTGGCACGTTTTGGGGTAAACTGCCCCAAACCCCATCAGTTCTCTCCTCTGAAACTTCCCTGAGAGCTTCACATATTAAAAGCTGAGCTGATGGCTGTGGCGAGCAGAATCGGGTTAGTAGCTAAGCAGTAGATTGCTCTATATCTCTGAGAACAGTTGTGACTCATTTCAGAAGGCATTAGTGCAATTGAGCTCCCAAAGTTAGGCCTATATTGCACAAGCAATCAGGTATTTAGAAAGAGGCATTTCTATGGCAACGAAAGCAATGGTTAATGATCGGAGCAGACTACCATCTCAGTTTCTGAGTTTCGAAGGCAGCCAGTGGAGAAGAGTTGTCGATGTCCAGCTCAAAGCGTCTTCGGATGGAGCGAGGGCTGGCGGTGGCAATTTGACAGATTTTCCCCGTTTGAATGTCTCTGGTGATCTTTCTGAGTGGCCCATACAGCAACATGCATGGAGATTGTCTATACCTGAGCTCTTGCGATTTCTCTGATGTTGATATCACGTTGTCAAACTAGCTTGCATGGCTTTGGAGAAAGTGTAGTTTTAGTTCCCGATAATTTCAACTTAGAAAGGGTGGGAGAAAACTTGGACATGTTGGTTTGGAGAGTCATAGCCAAACACCAGAGGAAACTAAAAGAATTCAGGATCTAGTCCAGTCTGCAGGTAGAAAACAAAATCTCGGGGCGCCTGGGTGGCTCAGTCGGTTTAGCGTCCGACTTCGGCTCAGGTCACGATCTCGCGGTCCGTGGGTTCGAGCCCCGCATCGGGCTCTGGGCTGATGGCTCAGAGCCTGGAGCCTGCTTCCGATTCTGTGTGTCTCCCTCTCTCTCTGACCCTCCCCCGTTCATGCTCTGTTTCTCTCTGTCTCAAAAATAAATAAACTTAAAAAAAAAAAAAAAAATCTCAAAGACAATGAACAAAACTAGAATCTAAGATCCACAAGTACATGTTTTACTTTCTAATGAAATACAATCTTTCTCTCTACAATCATCCACATTTCTTATCAGTGATAAGCATAGTAAGACTAATTTGTTTGCAAATTAAGTCTGGTTTTCTGAACTTGGCTCGATTATTTACATAATTGCAGCAAAATAGCAATTGACATAGAATCTTTTAATCTACTTTGCTGGAACTTTTCATAAGGAATTTCAGGTTGGACTTTTTTTTTTTTTAAATTCTATTTTAAAGAGAGAGGGAAAGCAGGGGAGAGGGGCAGAGGGAAAGAGAGAGAATCTTAAGCAGGCTCTATGCTCGGCGCAGAGCCTGACATGGGGCTCGATCCCACAATCCCGGGATCATGACCTGAGCCCAAATCAAGAGTCGGACCCTCAACCGACTGACCCACCCAGGTGCCCCTCAGGTTGGACTTTTAAAAGCCTCTTGAGGCTAAGAAGCCAAGCCAAGGACTTGCCATTAGACTTGCCTGTAATATCTATAGATGTGGGAAAATGCCTCTCTCCTTGAAGTCCCCCAAACATCCTGAGGTTCCTGGGCCGGCCAGAAAGCGGCCTTCCTTAATCACTTGGTAAGGCTGCTGGGAACCCTGTAAGCAAGGTACTGGGCCAATATTTCCAAGGAGCTTTATTGGTTCCATAAAATCAACTCTAGTTCCTTAAAGCTGTGTGGCGTACCTGAATGTGTGCATGCCTCTCTCAAATATGACATTCCAGTCGAAGTCTTCATAATATAACCAAAGTTTCCAGGCGTGTCCTATTACAAGAAGAAGAGATTCTTACTGAATTTATGAAATAACTGTACTGCCATGAATATATAAAAATACTCATTGAGAGTTTGTAAATTCTGGAGGGATCAGATAGGGAGAAAAAGATAAATGTTTTATTCTTACTCTAAGTTACAAGTAGCTTAAGAGAAAAGAGAAAAAGTTTTCCTTAAATCTGGAAAGCAAACCATTAAAAAGCCCAGCAATGTTGGGGGCACCTCAGTTGGTCAAGTCTCTGACTTGGGATTTTGGCTTAGGTCATGATCCCACGGCTCATGAGTTTGAGCCCCGAGTTGGGCTCAGCACTGACAGTGTAGAGCCTGCTTGGGATCATCTCTCTCTCCCTTGTTCTCTGCCCCTCCCCCCCCCACACTCATGCATGCGTGTGTGAGTGTGTGTGTGTGTGTGTGTGTGTACTCTCTCTGTCTCTCTTTCTCAAAATAAATAAATAAACCTTAGGGGTGCCTGGGTGACTCAGTCAGTTAAGCATCTGACTTCAGCTAGTATGATCTAAAAGTTATCAGAAACTTGTATTCTACCTTGCCTGTTATATTCCTTTCCATGGATTTCTCTGTAAATGAAACACATTTGCAGGAAGCTTTTATAAAAGCATCTCAGCTAAACAATATCTATAAATGACAAAAGACTTGAAATGGCTGTGATTAAAGATTTGGTAAGAGCTCATTACAACGTAACTGATAAGGAAATTTGGCTATTTCTGTGACACACAATATTTTAAGATAATAATTAGCATTATGACTAATAACAATATACCAGGACATGTCAGAATTTTATGAATCTTATACAATGTTTAGAACAGTATTAATAACATTCACCCATACCATATAACCTAGGAAGCTTTATCACCACTTACTAACACCACTTCCCATGTAATTTAATATATCACGTAAGTCTAATTAGGGTAACATCTCTCTTTTTATAAGGACAGAGAAGAATCCTTTGAGACGTCCCAGACACCCTCTGATATTTCCCAAAGTTAGTTTGAGGTCAAAGACTTTAAAATTTGATTTTGCGGAAGTTTGTCAAAAACATCAAAAAGTGTTTAAAACATTTGGCTAAATAAGATCGAAACAATACTTCGTTATCTATTTAACCAAAGCGACAAAGACTTCACAGGCAAATATAGAAGACTACATAATTCTAAGCAAAACTTAGCTCTTTTAATATTAAGAGGACTAGGTTTACTTTAGTAATCAAAGACCTGATAAACACAGGAAATTATTTTGGCAAAATACAGAATCCTTGTTTTCTAGGCAGATTAGTATAAAAGGTAAAGGAAAACCTTTCATAATCTCTTATCAGAGGCAGACCAATAGTCCAAACAACTTTGTCCTTTTAGCGGATGAAAGAAAATTAAGTTCCAGTTTTACGCGAGTACCTTATTGATATTAAGGCTTATTTTTAAAACCCTTACAACAAATTCATTCAATTTCATCCAGCTTAATCACACGTAAAATTTCTTTCCCAAGATTCCTTTCTCGAAAACCTTCTATAAGTTCCTGTGCCTATTCTAGTTTGTGCCTTGTTTTATTTCCTATTCAGAAATAATCAGCTTTACTTTAGAACAAAATTACTTTTTTTTTCCCTCAACAAAAATGCAGCCTCAGTCCTCACCCATCTTTCTTACCAAAAACATACATCCCACTTACCTTGTATACAGAGTTGTTTCTCTTATTATTTCTAGTAGCTTGAATTAAATATATTAATTAGAATTTTTAACCCTTAGAGGGGTACCTGGCTGGCTCAGTTGGTGGAGCATGCAATTCTTGATCTCGGGGTTGTGAGTTTGAGCTCCACACTGAGCGTAGAGATTCCTTAAAATAAAATCTTTAAAGAAAAAGAACGTTTATCCCTTAGAAACTTTAATTTGTGGTCTGTTATTCCAGTATTCTTTAGATTGGCAAATTTATGAATACATTTCATAATTTCTAGAAACATTCATTTCCTCATAGTTCATTTTTAAAAATGTGGGCCAAAAAAGTGGACATTTTTACCAATAAAGCCAAATATCTTTAGTTCTTTTGTAAAAAGAGGTCAAAGGTAGGTAAACTTACACTTCCTTAGCCTTAATTTTTCAGTGTATTATCGTATTTGGAAATGATCTAGACATTAATGCAATTCTATCATTTGGTTTAAGTTAATAAAACTCAACAGTGGAAGTCACGGGGGAGATTTGGGTAACTATTTTGAAGTAGACATAACATAAAATATCACTGCTAAAAAAAATCACCTAAAAACTCTTATGTCATTTACATCTTTTGTTCTTTTCTTCTTTTGAAATTTTTATTGAAATTCTAATTAACATACAATGCAATATTGGTTTCAGGAATAGAATTCAGTGATTCATCACTTACACACAACACCCGGTGCTCATCCCAGCAAGCGCCCTCCTTAGTGCCCGTCACCCATCTAGCTCATCCCCCATCCACACCGCTCCATCAACCCTCAGTTTGTTCTCTGTCTTGAAGAGTCTCTTGTGGTTTGTTTACCTCTCTCTTTTTCCCCTTCTTCCCATTTGTTCATCTGTTTTGTTTCTTAAATTCCACATATGAGTGAAATCACAGGAGGTTTGTCTTTCTCTGCCTAACTTATTTCACTTAGCATAATACACTCGAGTTCCATCCACGTTGTGGCAAATGGCAAAATTTCATTCTTTTTGATGCCTGAGCAATGTTCCATTGTACATATATGCCACATCTTCTTTATTCATCCGTCAGTCAATGGACATTTGGGTTCTCTCCATAGTTTGGCTATTGTTGATAGTGCTGCTACAAACATCGGGGTGCATGCACCTCTTCAATTCTGTATTTTTGTATTTTTGGGTAAATACCTAGTACCGCAATTGCTGGATCATAGGGTAGTTGTATTTTTAGTTTTTTGAGGAACCTCCATACTATTCTCCAGAGTGGCTGCACCAGTTTGCATTCCCACCTATAGTACAAGAGGGTTTCCCTTTCTCTGCATCCTCACCAACACCTGTTGTTTCTTGCGTTGTTAAGTCTAGCCATTCTGACGGGTGTGAGTTGATATCTCATTGTGGTTTTGGTTTGTATTTCCCTGATGATGAGCGATATAGAGCATCTTTTCATGTGTCCGTTAGCCATCTGGATGTCTTCTTTGGAAACTGTCTATTCCTGTCTTCTGCCCATTTCTTCACTGGATTATTTGCTTATTGGGTGTTGAGTTTGCTAAGTTCTTTATAGATTTTGGATACTAACCCTCTATCTGATATGTCATTTGCAAATATCTTTTCCCATTCCATAGGTTGCCTTTTAGTTTTGTGGACTGTTTCCTTTGCAGTGCAGAAGGTTTTTATCTTGATGAGGTCCCAATAGTTCATTTTTGCTTTTGTTTCTGTTGCCTCTGGCAACATGTCTAGTAAGAAGTTGCTATAGCAGAGGTCAAAGAGGTTGCTGCCTGTGTTCCCCTCTAGGATTCTGATGGATTCCTGTCCCACATTTAGGTCTTTCATCCATTTTAATTCATGTGTTCTCAACAACCATGTTTAGATAAGTTACAAAAAACTTTGTTAGATATTAGACAGTGCCAGTCATCACCACAAGTTATTTTTCTGGTTGACAAATATTTAACAGAGATTTCATAAACTTGTTTGATTAGTAAACCCATGTGGAATAAAAGTTTTCTATTTAATGCTGATAACCCTAAAGACATGCTTGCTGTAATCAAACCAACAATCTTCAACTTTTATTTGCCAAAAATTATTCTAGATTATATGAACTTGAAAAACATTTGGTTTAGTTCCTATTTCTGAGACTTAGAAATACTTAATTTGCAAGTGCTTATCCTTAAGTCAACTGAATGGAGCTCTTTTACAAATTAATATTGCCAATACCTATCTATAGCATATATACACAGACATATATACAGACAAACTCATCTTATACCTTCCGTTTTAAAATAACATAAAACTCACTAGTTAATAAGTAACAGCTAGAATAAGTTAAGTTTATCTGTTCAGATGGCTAAAGCTTTTTACTATTTGTGCAGAAGACTTTTAAGATTTGCATTTGTCCCTGGAAGTAATGTTAAAAGTTTGTGGTCTAGGGGCGCCTGGGTGGCTCACTCGGTTGGGCGTCCGTCTTCGGCTCAGGTCTTGATCTCACAGTTCGTGGGTTTGAGCCCCGCGTCGGGCTCTGGGCTGACAGGTCAGAGCCTGGACCCTGCTTGGGATCCTGTGTCTCCTTCCCTCTCTGCTCCTACCCCACTCACGCTGTCTCTCTCTGTCTCTCAAAAATGAATAAACATTTAAAAAAAAAAGGTTCTGGTCTAGAGTATGGGCAAGGGGGCCCTTTTAGCAGTTTGTATTTTTTTTGAAAGGCCTCTTTATCTTATTTTTCCCTTCATTCTCAGAAGATTGTGGGCTATGTTTGTATTTCAAAGACATGATGATTTACAAGTTCAAGAACAGAAAAAGAATGCAAGTTTTTCCTCAGACTTTTGGGGTACGTTTGTCTATTATCAGAAGTTTAGAAAAAAAAGTTTAGGGTAAGTATTATTTAAAGTTTTCTTTCTTTTTCTTAAGTGCAAGACAATTTTGTTTCCAGTATCCTGATGTTTTACAAGATCTTGCAAATATGTGAAAGCAAATAGGAAAGGGTCTGAGTGGGTTTTGTGTTGCTTTCAGAGTTAGGCTTTTGTTTTTCTAGAGTCAAGTTGTAAATTAAGAATTGTTGAATTTGATATAACTATGTTAGCTGTACTGGAATTAAAACAAAACAAAAGAATTGTTGATTTTAAGTCTTTTTCATGTGCATTCCTGCCTCCCTTCTGTAAAGAATTAGGTAGCCTTTTTCATTATTATGCTTAGAGATCAATTTGCGCATTCAAGCACACTACTTTGAATTTGCCTTTCTATATCAGGGAGAAAGACCCTAAGATGGAAATGGAAAGATTTCTACGTTCTGCCGTCCAGGCACATGAATTCTTTAGCTGGAGGTCTAGGATCTGCCAAGGACGCCGCCCAGGAAGACCTGAAGCTGGCAAAGTCTGACCACAGAGCCCAGCAAAATGAGACTTACCGTCCATCCCAGGTGCTTCTGCTAAATTTACTTCCTGGCTTTTAGCATTTACACAAGTAATCTGTATACCCCAGGCCTGGAGATTAGAGGGGAGTGCTCTCTGTAAATCTTGTCGTTAAAGGCAAGTTAAACTAGGCAGCTGGGTGTTTCAGGGATTTTCTGGGGAAGGTGGAGGAATTTGGGGAGTTAAGGGAATTTGCTGAAGAGTAGGGGCCAGATTTTAAGAAAGGGAATTTATGTTGGACATAGACTTTACTTTTGTTCTATGTTTAATTCCTGTTCTTGCATTTATTTTGTTTTTTGTATCCACCTTTTAATTGTCAATAAAACAATTGTTAATTGTTTAATTGTCAATAAGACAATCGTTTAGGATGACAGTGGTCTTTCTTTTTCTTTTTTTTTTTTTTTTTGACAGTTAAAGAATAATTTTATTCCTATTACATTATCTTGCATCATTATAAATTATTATAAAGATAAACTAAAATAGTGATCAGTTACTTTCTTTTTCTTTAAATACAGAAGTTTTGGGGCACCTGGTGGCTCAGATGGTTAAGCATCCAGACTCGATTTCGGCTCAGGTCACGGTCATGAGTTCAAGCCCCGCGGTGGGCTCTGTGCTGACAGGGCAGAGCCTGCTTGGGATTCTCTCTCTTTACCTCTCTTCCTCCCCCTTATCCTCAATCTCTCTTTAAAAATTAAATATAAGTAAACTTTAAGAAATATATTTAGTTTTTCCAATTCAAAGGAGCCATCGTCTGGCCAGCAATGAGTAGGATCCATTAATCTCAATAGCCGCTCAAGTCAATAAGCCTTTTTCTGGCTTAACCAAGGACACAAGAGGCATCGCACAAAGAGTGCAAAAAATGCAGCCATCACAAGATCCAGAAAGTTTACTCCCACAGTTAGTCTCAAAAAGCAAAGGCCTTCGTTGTCACAGGGGGTAAGAATTGTGTAGTGAAAATGATGTCTCCCATTTCTCACGGGAACATGAGACACTTCCAATCATGGACCCGCCAATCTGTGACATGGGGCAGCCACTCCTAGAATGGGACCTTTCCAGTACTAACAAGACAACAGAGATTGAGATGACGAAGTCCCTTCATGCACCGGGTCCCCTTATGACAAACTCCCCTGAGAGCTGGCACAGCCAGACAAAAAGAACACTGGCTTGTGACATCGTGTCTCAAAATTCTAGTTGACCGGCCACCAGATGCTCTCACATATATGCACCTTTCAGACAGTAGAGGCTACAGAGAATATTCTTACTGCTCACAATGCCAAGCTCTCGGAACATTGAACAAGACAAAAGGAAAACCTCATGGTTTTCCTTCTTAGGACAAACACAAAAGACAGGCCAATATCTATATATCTATATGAAAGTTGCTATACCCAAAGAACTAATTCCACAAATCCTTTCTCCTGCTCATCTAAATGTAGAAAAAGAAGAGACAAAAACTTTTTACCTTTCTCTCTCCTGGGCATAGAGAGAGATCCAGGAGAGCAGACTTCGGTAAGAATGCTTACCTTCTGCTGGCTTCTGTCAGTTTTCTAGAATCTTGTCTGCAGGCTGCACAGTGAGTACGGTGTTTTGGTATTTCCCGGCTGGCTCACAGAACTGTAGGGTAAACAGATAAATTTCCTTCGAAGTTCTTGGCTAGACGTCCCCTGTAATAAAAGAGAGATTAACAAGAAAAAACATATTTAATGAATTTTCATATGCTCCAAAGATATGAGACCCACTGACAGTCTGGCATTTGAGGCTTCTATGCAGTATTGAGCTAAGAAGAAGGTAGAGAGAATGTTCGGTAAATAAATCTCTGCCAGGCTCCAAGGGGAGGCCTTTCTTTATCTTTCTTTTTAAAACATATTTATGTATTTATTTTTAATTTTTGTTTGATCTTTATTTTTGAGAGAGAGAGAGAGAGAGAGACAGAGCATGAGTGGGGGGAGGGGCAGAGAGCGTAGGAGACCCAGAACCCGAAGTGGGCTCCAGGCTCGGAGCTGTCAGCACAGAGCAGATGGGGGGGCTCAAACTCATGAACCCCGTGAGATCGTGACATGGGCTGAAGTCCAATGCTTCACTGACTGAGCCACCCGGGTGCCCCCAGAGAGGTCTTTCTGACGTAAAACAAAATTATCTGTGGTGATGGCTCTCTTCTCAGAACAGGCCCCCCATCTAAATAACCTGTTATTATGGAAAGCCATCATTTGGAATGTCCAAGAGAGTACCTTGATTCAAACTATCCTGTAGCGAGCACAAGTTTTGTACCTCATTCATCCAAATATTCTACTTTTGACCCTCATTCTTTGGTTTCAAGTCAAGTGAGGAGAGTGGTTGATAATGGATGGAACTGTCCCCCAACCTTTCCGTTCACAAGGACACAACCACGGTGACAGTAGAAAGTTCTCCACGTGCCCGGGCCTTTCAAAATTTCTAGATTACTTTCACTGATTTTCTCTAAATTTTCACCACAGCCCCCCACAATTAAAACATTTCCCCCACTGTAGATCCACAGGAACTGAGATACAAAGAAGGGGAGTGAGATCCAGAAAATGGCACATAGAGAACCCACCCCTCTGGCCTCCAAGGATGAATTGGGAACTATTTCTCTCTTATACCTGAGCAGCCCATGGAAACCTCTGGACTTTGCTGTCTTCTCTACTCGATTAGGAATTTCTTACAATGGAGAAGCTTGTCTTATCCATTTCTATGTTCCCAGTGTGGGCCTGCCACAGAATGGATACTCAAAAAATATTTAATGAATGCATTAAATGTCTAATAAATAAACAAAAGGGTGAACAAATGAACAAATGAACGAATAAATGAATGACTGAACAGACAAACTAACCTGGATCTCCCAACGCTTTTGATAAACTGTGTCTCAATGAATGACAATCAAACATAAAAATTATCTGTGCACTCTTCTCTTGCTCTTTCGTTTTCTCTCTCCCCCCTACTCACACACACACACACACACACACACACACACACACACACGAGTGACTTCTAATTTGAAAGAACTTAAGAAAAAAGAAGACTGATTGTACAGAAACTTTCACACTGGGAACCGAAACTTGATGGAGACCCAAATCGGAGAATAGCAGATTCTACTTTTAGCTGTGACAGAACAGAGATCAGGGCCTGTGATAATAAATTTGTATTTTCAGAAGATATATTTTATAGACAGGCACTAAAATTTACTCCTTAAAAATCATCCATATATCAATCACTTTAGGAGTAGTAAAATAAATGCATATCCGTCCAGGAAACGGGGCATTTCACTTGCATGGATATTATAGGTATAAGATACAGTTAGCCAAACATCTCTTTCTTCAAGTTCCAATTGTATGTTTGGATGTGCTTTGGGTGATGGATGGCCCTTCTGTGCAATAAACAAGAAACAGGCTTTAGTAACTTTGTGCACTGTCTAGCGGACCAGGGAGAGCTGTGCTAACGGTTGCCAGTTTGGGAACAGGCCCATATCCTCTAGGATATAAGTACAACGGCTGTGAGATATTCAGGTGCCTGTTTCCTGCAGTTAAAAATGGACAAGGAGGGGCGCCTGGGTGGCTCGGTCGGTGAAGCGTCCGACTTCGGCTCAGGTCACGATCTCGCGGTCCGTGAGGTCGAGCCCCGCGTGGGGCTCTGGGCTGACGGCTCAGAGCCCGGCGCCTGCTTCCAATTCTGTGTCTCCCTCCCTCTCTGCCCCTCCCCCGTTCATGCTCTGTCTCTCTCTGTCTCAAAAATAAATGAAAAACGTTAAAAAAAAAATGGACAAGGAAAGCAGATGAATGTCAACAAACACAAAACCACAACGAAACAAAAATAAAAACGTAAACTTGGTTCACTTTTCTAAGCGACAGGGGCATGTGTGATGGAAGGCCATGTTTGTGACATTCTAGCCCCTGGTTTTAACTCTCTAGTCCTGTCCTTTCCTTATCCAGTGTTGTCTCCCTTACCCTTCAGCAGAGTGTTATGCAACTTAGTTGCTTTTTTTTCCCTTCAAAATAACACTGAATTTTGATTTATAATTCCGGAATGTCATGATGCTGAATATTATAAAACAACCAGTGGCTTTCACAACAAAGCCCACATTTTTAACCAGGCAGCGGCTGCTGGAGTAATGAGTCCCATAACTTGCCATACATTTACAATAGTTAGCAACATTTTTGCCACATTGGATTTATCTAGACACGCACACGTGTGAGTGGATATTTGTGTATACGTGTGCTTTTTTCTTTGAACCGTGTGGAATTAAGTCCCAAGAGTCATGACTCTTCATCCCTAAAATTTCAGCATGCCTCTTCTAAAATTAAAAACATTTTCCATTATCACCCCAAGAAAATCGATAATTTCTGCATCTCTTCTAACATAGAATTCCTTTAGGAAATTTCACTACTGGACCCTAGTTTTTATGTGTTCTTCCAAAGCAGAATCCAATCAAGCTTTACTCATTGCATTTGGTTGTTATGTACCTTTTGTCTCACTTAGTCCACAATATTGACTTTTTTATGACATTGACTTTTCAAGAAATCAGACCATTTACTTTGTATAATCTCCCACATTTGGAATTTACGCGCTTGTTTCCTCTTGGTAGCATAGAAATTGTTCCTGTATTCTAAACTGGAAGGTAAATCTTTGTGGCCAATTAGATTCAGGTAAAAAACTTGGGCAAATTCAGGTAAAAAATAAATCATAGGTGATGCTCTGCACTACGTGTGGTTTCACACGTCTTTTCTCTCCTTTCCTCCGTCAAAGCTTGTCTGGAGTATTGCTCTAGCCCTCGGTAGTTTAATCGAACTAGGAGCCAGGTATTGGGAACAGAGAATAGGTCACTTTCAGGTTAAATTTCTTTTTCTTAAAGTTTTTCTATGTAACCTCTGTACCTAACATGGGGCTCGGACTCATGATGCCCAAGATCAAGAGTCACGTGCTCCACCAACTGAGCCAGCCAGGCACCCCCCAGCCTAAATTTCTCTTTCTCATCCACAAGACCTTATTGAAGGCCACAATAAGAAAATAACACAGGACAAGACACTGGATATGTCCTAATATGTTCTCTAATAGTATAACCTTAGTGGGATATGACTTCTATACACTTTGGTTTTGTTTTTGAATTCTATGTTCAACCTATTAGTGTCATTTTGTTTTAGGTCTATCTCTTGTGTAGAGCACATAATTGATTTTTAAAAAAGTCATTGCATTTCTACTTATGTCTCATTGTCCAGGAGAGAGAGCTCCTGGACAATGAGCTCAGAGAGAGCTCAGAGAGAGCTCCATGCATTTTCTAGCTCCATATGGCAGACGAATTGTGTTTGCAAGAAACAAAAGAAAATGATGTTAGGCAAGTCAACAACAGTGTCTGAAACGGAATTTTATTTTATTTTTTTCTTTTTCTTTTATTTCTTTTTAATTTTTAACGTTTATTTATTTTTGAGACAGAGAGAGACAGAGCATGAACGGGGGAGGGGCAGAGAGAGAGGGAGACACAGAATCGGAAGCAGGCTCCAGACTCTGAGCCATCAGCCCAGAGCCTGACGCGGGGCTCGAACTCACGGACCGCGAGATCGTGACCTGAGCTGAAGTCGGACACTCAACCGACTGAGCCACCCAGGCGCCCCTGAAACGGAATTTTAAACCATTTATTTTTGTTGTCATGTCAAACAGATTTGGTCTCCTTTTGCTTATTTATTTTACTTTACTTTTGTTGTTATTGTGTTTCCTCTGTGTGTTCTATCTCGTGTGTGTGTGTGTGTGTGTGTGTGTGTGTGTGTGTGTGTATTTCTCCTCCTTCATTTCTTTTTTTTTCAATGTTTATTTATAGTTGAGAGGGGGAAGGGGCAGAGATAGAGGGAGACAGAGCATCCATAGCAGGCTCTGGTGTGGGGTTCAAACCCCCAAACAGTGAGATCATGGCATGAGCCGAAGTCTGATGCTTAGCTGAGCCACCCAGGTGCCCTTCACCCTTCATTTCTGATTTTCTTTATTTGAGTCTTTCTCTCTCTCTCTCTCTCTGTCTCTCTCTCTCTCTCTCTCTGAGTCTTGTTAAAAGTTTATCAATTTTGTTGATCTTTTCAAAGAACCAACTCCTGGTTTCATTGATTTGTTCAATTGCTTTTTTTATTTTCTATTTTATTTCTGCTCTAATCTTTATTATTTCCTTCTACTACAGGTTTTGGGTTTCGTTCATTTTTCTTTTTCTAGCTCCTTTAGGTGTAAGGATAGGTTGTTTACTCGAGATTTTTCTTGCTTCTTGAGATAGACCTGTATTGCTGTAAACTTCCCTCTTAGAACCTCTTTTGCTGCATCCCAAAGGTTTTGTACCATTCTGTTTTCATTTTCGTTTGTCTCCGTGGATTTTTTGATTTCTTCTTTGATTTCTTGGTTGGTCCACTCATTGTTTAGTAGCCTGTTGTTTTACCTTCACGCACTTGTGTTCTTTCCAGATGTTTTCTTATGGTTGATCTCTTCTTTTTTTTAAATATATATATTTTTTACATTTACTTATTTATTTAGAGAGCTAGTGTGTGGGGTAGGGGCAGAGAGAGAGTGAGAGAGAAAGAATCCCAAGCAGGCTCTGCAATGTCAGCACAGAGCCCGATGCGGGCCTCACTCACGAACTGTGAGATCATGACCTGAGCTGAAGTCAGACTCTTAACCGACTGAGCCACCCAGGTGCCCCTCTTATGGTTGATTTCTAGTTTCATAGTGTTGCAGTTTAAAAAAATGCACAGTATGACTTCAATCTTTTTGAATTTGTTGAGAGTTTTTTTGTGGCCTAATATGTGACCTATTGTGGAGAATGTTTCATGTGCACTTGAGAAGAATGTATAGTCTGCTGTTTTTGGATGGAACATTCTGAATATACCTGTTAGAGCCATCTGTGCAATAAGTCATTTGTAGTCACTGTTTCCTTGTTGCTTTTCTGTTTGGATGATCTAGCCATTGATGGAAGTGAGGTTTTAAGGTCCCTTACCATTACTGTATTACTATCTTTTCCTTTATGTTTGTTATTAGCTGCTTTATGTATTTGGGTGCTTTCATGTTGGGTGCATATTTAAGAAATGTTGGAAAATTTAGCACCCAAACTTCTACAGGCCCAGATTCGTGCATGATGCTCAATCATCCTATCCCTGCCCCTTGGCCCTCTCTTACATAACGTGGCAAGAAACTTCTCAATGTTAGCTTGCCCCCAAAAGGCCAACCTTGCATTTTTCACTTAACCCTACAAGCCAGATCAAGATGTACTCTCAAGGGTAGCAAACTCCATATCTGTTATAGTTTGCTAAGTGCCTTAAAATGTAAGATAATGAACTGTTGTTTCCTTAAACTTAGTACTACAGAGGAAAAGTCTGAGGGCAGTCTGACACTTGTAGGCAAAGTGATTGTATAGATGTGTATCTGATTTTGTAAATGTTTACCTTTTTGAATAAACTTTTAACATGATGTGTCTTAACTAGGCTATTTTTTATTATTTTGTCTCATTGACTGGTCCTTTCCATGAATTCCATAGGTCCTGTAGTTGGTGCTGTTATGAGTTAATTTTTTCCAAGGTCTGCATGGATTTACTGGTGGAAATGCATTTAACTGTGCAATACTTCTTTTTTATATAGGTACTCAGAAACCATGTGTTAAAAAACCCATTATTAACATAATCTAATATTTCAAATGTTAAGTAACTGAAATAGCTCTTTGATAATCTATATTTTTGAATTATGTTAATGCACAGAATTCTGACTCCCCTAACACAAAAACTTTTATACTTAAAATATGAAATCAACATAACTTTTTAATTAAAAAATCTAAAAAACAGTATAATAAATAATTGCATCAGGAGGGTACTTGAGGTATAGATCTTTGATTGTATACTCTTGCAAGGAGGATTTTAACAAGGAAGATGTTGTTCATTATGTCAAGCTGAAAATATTAATATTACCTTTGTGTTCCTGACTATTTTCATGAGTTCCTGAAAATGTCACCCAATTAGAACTAATTCTCTAAAATATAAAAATCTTAAACTTTTTGAGTATTTTGTCATATATACACGTTGAAAAGCAACACTGATCCCTTCACTTAGACATGTTTGTAACTGACAAATACCTAAGTAGACCAGCCTTTCCTCATCATTAAGAAAAGCGAAAAGACTGGGAAAAAGTATTTACAATACATATATCTAATAAAGATTGTTATCCAGAATATACAAAACTACATCTATAACTGAATAATGAAAAGGTAAATAACTCAATTAAAAACCACACAAAAATTGGGGCACCTGGGTAGCTCAGTCGGTCGAGAATCTGAGTTTGCTCAGGTCATGATCTCACGGTTTGTGAGTTCAAGCCCTGCATCGGGGTCTCTGCTGTCAGCACAGAGCCTGCTTCAGATCCTCTGTCCCCCCCCTCTCTGCCCCTCCCCTGCTCGCGTGCTCTCTCTCAGAAACAAGTAAACACTAAAATAAATCAATAAGTAAATAAATAAATAAAAGCCACACAAAAATTTGCACAATCTTCACAAAGAAGATCTGTAGGTGGCCAAAGAGAACACGAAACAATATTCAACAGCATTGTCAAAAAGGAATGCCAATTAAAACCATAAAGACATCAGTACATTTATACTAGAATGGCTAAAATTAACAAGAATGATAATACCAAGTATTGGTGAAAATATGGAATAAATTGGAATTCTTGTGACTTCTGGTGAAACCGTAAAATGGTACATATACTTTGGAAGACAATTTGGCAGTTTCTTACAAAGTTAAACATACACTTACCATATGACTCAATAATTGCACTCATAAGCATGTACCCAAGAGAAATTAAAACACATTTACACAAAAACCTGTGCATGAATGTTCATAGTGGCATTATTCACAATAGGCAAAATCTGGAAAGATCCCCAATGTCCTTCAACTGGCCAAAGAATAAACAAACTTTGGTCCATCCATGCAGTGGAATAGTACTCAGCAATAAAAGGAAATGAACTATCAATTCACATGCAACATGGATAAATCTCAAAGGTGAACAAAAGAAATCAGATACAAGTAACCCATACTGTCTGATTTCATTTATATGACATTTTGGAAGTTAAATCTAATCTACAGTGACAAAAAGAAGACTGTAGGTCTCAAACACTGTTGGGAAGGAATAACTGATTTCAAAGGGGCTGGCTAAAACTTTCTGGGGTCAGGGAAATATTTTATACCTTGATTACGATGATGGTTACATGGCCATATATTTGCCAAGACTTGTTAAGCTGCACCTTTGAAATGGGTACATTTTATTCTATACAGATTACAATCCAATAAACTTGATATAAAGATTAAACTGAGAAAATGACAACTTAAAAATAAGAAAGAATGTAAGACTATAACCATAGTTAGAATCTGTTTCTACTGTCACCTCAATGTGTACCTCTAAGTCATGCTCCCAAATTGCCAAACAACCTGCATACACTCAGATCAACATGAGGTCAGTGCTCGACAATCCTTGTCCCTACTCTAGATCCCTGGCCTGGCACCCAGCATACACTCCTCAAACAGCCCAGAGTTCCTTACTTGCCAACGAAGTCGAAGGAATTACGAAGAATCGTGAACAATTTGAGCTCAGGAGTTGCAGACATGTGTTTCACAACCCAATTACTAAACTGAAGTAGGAGAAAACAGAATGACTCAAATAGCTATAGAGTCCAATGGTTTTCACTTCGGTTTGGTTTGTTTCACACTTTCACAAATTTCTGTTTTGACTCCACATGCTGGGTCCTTTTTGAGTAAAATGGAATCACAAAAAGTCCTTGAGTCTCCTCACTGCATTTTCTTTCAAGGTGGAGCAACAATGCAAATTGCAGGCTGCTTCCTGTACAACGAGCAGAGATCATTTTCACGGGCATCAGTTGGAGTGGGAGTAAACTCTGACCTTTGCTATATTGTAGGGTAGCAGCCTGGAGCTTCGGAAAAATTATTTTGTTTCCGTAGAGAATAATGGGCGAGGTCACCATTGAAAATGTCCCCGGGCTACACTGAAAAAAAGGAGTTTGAGATTCTAACTGCCAGGCTTCCTAATCAGCACTTCGGCTCCCGTTCGGTGAGTGAGCTCTTAAACGGCACTGATTCATATGTGAGCCCCATCTCATTCTGTGATTTGCCTGATTCTTAGGAATTTCACTGCCAGAGGCAAGCTTCAAGATCCAGAGGTAAATCTAGGCAAGTCTTGCTGTACACAGGGGATAAGATTTCCTCATGAAGGGGAAACACAAGAAACACACACACAACAGCCACCACTACCGATATTCCAGTGACCGCTGAAGTTATGAAATATTTGACCCACATTCTAGGCTTAAAAGTCCAGAATCTCATGCTTTTCTGTTGTGACAAGGCAACATTTGTTGCTTTATCCGGGGGTGTTTTCTAACACTTTCTGTGTTAGAAGGATGTGGCAAAGAACAATGTAAGTGTACAAATCGTATTAGTATTGGATGGGTTTTTACAACGGGAAAGGAATTCTTCGCTTCAAAATTGGGTTCATTCCTTGACCTTCCTTGAAATAGCGAATTCCCTCACCATGTTTAAAAAAGGTATTCTATGAGCTTCAAAACTTAGATTTGCAGATCTAAAAACACAGAGAACAAGCTGATGGTTGCCAGAGGGAAGGGGGTGTGGAAGGATGGGCAAAATGGGGTAAGGCAAGAGGAGGGTGCAGCTTCCGGTTATGGAATAAATAAGGGGGTAGGAGGTACAGTAGGGAATGTAGCCAACGGCATCATAATAACATTGTATGTCCACAGATGGTAACTACATTTGTGGTGAGCACAGCATAACATAGAAAGAAGTTGAATCGCTACGTTCTATACCTGAAACTAATGTAATATTTTATGTCAACTATACTAGAATTAAAACAAATTTTTTAAACCTTAGATTTGCGTGAGCTTTTCAGGAACACATCAGGAAACGCATTGTTTTACATTACTATTGCTGTTGTAACAAATTATCACAAACTTAGTGGCTTAAGACACACAAGTGTATTCCCTTACAGTTCCGGAAGTCAGAAAGTCTGAAATGGGTCTCGCTGGGCTAAAATCCACTTGTTGCATTCGTTCTGGAAACTCCAGGGAAGAATTCATTTCCTTGCTTTGTTCACCTTCTAGAACTCATCTACATTCCTTTTCTCGTGGCCCCTTTTTCCTTCTTCAAAGCTGGCCGCATAGCATCTTCAAAACTCTCCTCTGACCTACGTTTGTATTCTTACATCTCCTTCTGAGACCTTCTTGCCTTCCTTTTGTAAGGACGTTTTTGTATATTCGTCTTACCCCAATCATCCAGGATGCTTAGCTTAATCACACCTGCCAAGTCCCTCGTGTCATGTGAGATAACATAGGTCCGGGTTTCTTGGATTAGGATGTGGACATCTTTCTAAGGCCATTATTCTGCCTAGCACATGCAGTGGCATGCTATTTTCTAGCTAATTTTTTAAAAGCATGCCGATAAACGGATTCATAAAGTTCTCTCTCCCTGGGTATGGAGCTGTAGTGTGGGAACAGTTGATACTACTTGTCTATGAGCTAGATTTAGAATAAGCCAATGAGGATAGAAAGCCAAAAACATTAAGTCACAGGGCACCTGGGTGGCTCAGTCGGCTGAGCATCTGACTTGGGCTCAGGTCATGATCTCACAGAATGTTAGATCATTCTTTTACATGTTTGAGTTACCCAAATCCGTCCCCCTGCTGAAAGAACAGGCTGCATTATTTATTCTTTAATAGCAGAGAATCTCAACGTATCTTTTAGTTTTCTGGAGGTCACTTGGACTTTAAGAAACTGTTCTGTCGTTACTGAGCCATAAAACCTAGCAACCCATGCCTGCTGCCTGAGTCGAACACCAGAGGCTAAACAGGATAAAACAGTGCGTTAACTACGGTCTAGGATCACCAGCACTTGGTTAGGGGAAATGTGGCTGGCTGTATGGAACCTTCAAAATACACCGAAAGATAAAACACTCTCATAACAGTAACAGCAAAAACATTTTTAAAATAAAAATTCCTGATCCCAGTTCCCGTGTGTACACACTTCTTGCTTTGACATACTTGGAATCGTAACACAGATACGTATTTGCACTCGGCTTTTGACACCTTACCTAATATCTTTATTTCTTTTCAGGTAACTATGTAATAGTCGTAATTTTCATTGTAATGGCTACAGTGTATTCCACAGCACAGGTGTAACGTTACCTTTCTGATTCTGTAACTGGACACTTGTGTTGGTCCCCCTTTTTAAGCATTTATAAACACGGTCGCAATGAGCATTTTTGTGGATGTTTTTCTTCGGGAGTGGGGGGATTATCTTTTTTGGGATAATTTTTGAATGTCAGTATTATGGAGTTTCAAAACGCATACTGGGGAGGCTTTGGTCCACATTCATACTTAGAGAAAATCCCACTAGAGACAGGGAAATTATTTTTAAAAAGTGCTAATAATATTTTCATTCCAACATTCATACCAGGCCTGACATCATTTTCCTGAGGACAGAGATAAGATTGAAGAATATGCCAAACGCGTACAGAGGTTAAATTATACACAGATTACTGTTGGTCACATAGAAAAGATTATATAAGTAAGGGGGAGAAGTTTTCCCTTCTTCCCTTCTAGGCTCTTTGGCTGGTCTAATAAGTTAATTGACGTAACACGGATTAACAGGAGAAAAAATTGAATTTCATACTCACAGGAGCTTCGTGTAAACGTGAGAGGTTCAATGACAGGCAACTGAGGCTTATATGCCATTCTGAGCTAAGCCAACAAGGGTGGGGCTGCGGGGCTTCAAAGGGAAGGAAGACAATTCACAGGAAGATGGTTTGGCACGTCTCGCCATGCAGACAATGGGACACAGTGAGGAATCTGATCCACACCTAGCCCTGACTCTGTACTTACCTCTGGTGGTAGCTCTCTTCTTGAAGACTTGTGGAGGATTACAAGAATTTGAAGACTGAATTTAAAGAGACTGTAGCGATGGAGCAAATTATGAAATTATGTGCGCAACTCGCGTAAAATGGTTTATCTTAAATTACAGGCAAAATATTTAATTTAACAATTATTACTCCTCTTGCGAGCATTAGTTCTTAACGAATAGGGCACTGAATTCCATATATGTTGTTATAAGCTACAAAACTGGAGTGGTAGCAATGAGAAAGAGTGAAATCTGGCCATTTGCAGCAACGTGGATGGCACCGGAAGGTATTATGCTGAGTGAAATAAGTCAGGCAGAGAAAGACAGATACCATGGTTTCATTCATATGTAGAACTTGAGAAACTGAACAGAAGACCATGGAGGAAGGGAAGGGGAATAAAATACTTACAAACAGAGAGGGAGGGAAGCAAAGCACAAGAGACTCTTAAATACAGAGAACAAACTGAGGGTGGTGGGGTGGGGGGAGGTGGCCACGGGAGAGGGGAAAGTGGGTGATGGGCACTGAGGAGGGCACTTGTTGGGATGAGCACTGGATGTTGTATGTAAGCCAATTTGACAATAAATTATATTCATGAAAAAACAAAATTGGAGTGATAATAGAGACATGTTAGAATTCTTAATATCTATGTCTATATCTATATCTATATCTGTATCTATATTAGTGTAATAGAGTGTAAGGCAAGAAACAGATTTGATTTTATCAGATTATGGAATGGAAGCAATTTCTAATACATTCTTCATGCTGCTTGTCATTTTACTCTTAATTTAAATGTACAAGGAGGAAAGACATTTTGTTAGAATTGGCAGGATGATACTTAAACAAAAGAAGTGAGCCATGTGTTAAAGGTTCCGAGAAGTGGGGGAAACACTGCAATACTTTGAGACCTTTTCCAGTTTGAATTTCTTTTCATTATGTACCTGCACGTTGTTGACCTAATGAATTCACAGTCACATGTAATTCGACTTTTAAGTAGGAAATATGACCAATATATACCAAGCATTAACAGGCGGACTGCCTGGTCCATAATGTGAGAGACGTAAGAATTCACACTAAGGAGAAAGATGATTGGCTACTGTTACGTAAGAGAATTCCTGATGCAGCCACCTTTGCTTAATCAAAGAGAATACTGATGTATTCAAAATTTAAACTGCACTGGCTGAAGATCCCGTTATATAGCACTGAGAATAAAAGTCGCAAACCCAAATTTTTGCTACGGGCTATTGAAATGATAGTAATGATGGACTTCCTGAAAGGAGAATCTTTAGGATATGAGGAGCTACTACTAATTTGTAAACCGTAGAGAATTTACATCAAGTGGCAAGATTAATCGTGGTGAATGACAGTAAGCTTTCCTCGAGAAACTGCTTTGTTGTTAAGATATTCATTTCTATGTGACTTGTCATTTCATTCATATTTTAAACATATAACTTTTCATTCATTCATTCATTCATTCATTCATTCATTCATTCATTCATTCTCTCGTTTATTCATTCAAAGTATTAAGTGCCAGATACCGTGGATATATCAGTGATCAGGATAGATACAAAATCTTTGCTCTGTGAAGCTTACTTCTAACAGATATCTTTTTATGACACAGATTTTTTTCCTAATACAAAACATCAAAAGGGCTCTTCACTAATAGCAATTAGTGAAAGTGGAAAAAAAACAACATAGTGGTATAAGGGTCAAATGAAGTTGCAGGGACTTATTCTAGAACTACATGGAAGAATAGAACAAACAGCAGTATGTTTCAATAAATATTAGAGAGGAAAGAAATAATGCATGCTCCGAGGAGTGTTAGAATTTACACCAAGTTTGTGTCTTAAGGTGTCGGAAAGAGGTCTGATTGCAATTCACCTTTCTGCTTTGGGGGGGGGGGGGCTCAACCCCAAGAAAAAGGTTTGGCATGGCTTCCTTTGCCACCAGGTCCTTTTCAATCTGTGGACCCTCATCGCAGTAGCACTGGTGGCCAGACAGAGAGAGGCATCAGCCAACAGGTAATTTTACTCACATCAATTTTACTTTCATATCCCCTAGATTCCCACGCTACCCCTGGCTATGTCACGGAGGAACGGAGAACGAATGGAGGGCCACACTACCGCCCGTGTCTCGGGTCAGGTTTCCTCTCCAAAGACTATTTTGGAGAATCCTGGGATCGCAGAAACGTACAACTGACCTCCAACCAGCTGAGCTGACATCCCTGGGAGCACGTTCTTCAGAGACCGAAACACCTCGGCAGAGGCAGCTGGCCTCATTTTGGGGGCATTTAAAACAACGAAAGCTGTTGGAAAAGGAGCAGAGTATATCACCCCGGGTGTGCCACGTTGGCACATTGATTATTTTGAATTAAAGTTACTCGAGAGACACACAGTGCAAGAAGGACACTCTGACCCTCCTCTTCTCCCCTGAAAGCAGGAAATAAATCTCCCATGTGAAGGTATTCTCCGTGTATCAGGAGGGTACAAGGCATCCTTATCACCAGAGACGGGGAGTTGAGGCTTGAGGAGGCTACATAAAGAACCATGCTACCTTTTCACTAATTTACTACCCCAAGCCTGAACCCCTTTGTCTCGTCAATTCTTCACAAATTTACTGTTTCCTTAATCAAAAAGACATACAAGCTGCCTGCTGTGGTCACGTATTTCAGCCTCGTATCTTTGGGGCTCCCGCACATGAGAAATTAAACTGTTTTCCTCGTGTTAATCCGTTTTATGTCAATTTAATTATCGGAGCAGCCAAAGAACCCGGATGGGAAGAAAGAAAAAGTTTTCCTCCCCTACACTTTGCCTACAGGCTACAAAGGAAGGCAACCACTTTTCATACACAGCAAACCTTGATTTGCGAGCATAATTCGTGCTGGAAACATGCTTGTAACGCAGACACTTGCACATCAAAGCAGATTTCAAGAACCATTGGCTCAGTTGTGATCACGTGACTCCGGCATCGCGTACGACTCGTATTGCAAGACATCGCTCGTTTATGAAGTTAAAATTTCTTAGAAATGCTTGCTCGTCTTGTGGAACCCTCGCAGAACAAGTTACTCACAATCCAAGGTTTGACTGTGTTGGAAATGTACTTTCTCATAGCCAATGCAACTAGCTTCAACACTAAGTTAAAATATTCAGTTTCGATACCCTCGTCTGCCCAGGCTTCAAAGGGTCAATGCCACAATAGCCATTATTGCATCATCTTGAAAGAGATACTTTGTAATAATTAAGCTCATTACATTTGAATATTTAATTTCTGCCAACACACAACGAAATAACTATTCAAAATACTGTAGTCCAGCCTACCAAGACTATTAAAAATCTACCAAAGTATCACCCAGAAAAACATTATACAGCTTCCAGCCAGGAACATGACAGCCTTCAGGGGATTTTCCAGTATTACCTTGGACACCTTCCCAGTGTGGTAGAAAATAAGCACACAATTTATCAATAGCCAAGTCAAGCTCCATTTGCCTTTTGTCATTTGAAGTTGAAAACTCACCTATCAACATGAACTTTTCTTAACTCACACAGATAGCCGTTGAAAATATTATGTATTGGCAGAACGCTCATCACTTATAAAATGAGGTTTTGAGGGGCGCCTGGGTGGCGCAGTTGGTTAAGCGTCCGACTTCAGCCAGGTCACGATCTCCCGGTCTGTGAGTTCGAGCCCCGCGTCGGGCTCTGGGCTGATGGCTCGGAGCCTGGAGCCTGTTTCCGATTCTGTGTCTCCCTCTCTCTCTGCCCCTCCCCCGTTCATGCTCTGTCTCTCTCTGTCCCAAAAATAAATAAAAAACGTTGAAAAAAAAAAAAATTTAAAATGAGGTTTTGAATCTTAGCCATTAAACTTGCAAGTTACTTATTTTTTGTTTGTTTTTGCTTTTGGAAAATAAATGCAAACGTCAAATTACATTTGTTTGGCCGAGGAAATGATGTCTGATATTTTTGGCCTAAATGCCCAAGGCAGGTTGTCCTGCAAAGCTTTTTCTAGATCTCTTTAGTCAATGAATAATAGCTATTATATTGGCTGGGTTCCTTTATATGACACGTGACCCATATCATGCTTTTTGGTCCCTGGAGACTTAAAACCAATGAGTACATAGCTTCTTTTCAGATAGATTATCTGAGAACAGAAATCACAGACCTCCTGAAGAGACTAAAAAACTTTATTTAACTTGCAAACTGGGGTAAAAAATAAACCCTTCGGTTGACATATCTGTATGTTATTTAAAGCAGGATATGTTTGTTTCCTCTGCTGCAACTCCTTGATTCCTTTATCACAAACGAACCAGAGCTTGGTTTTTCCCTCTTACTAAGTTCCAAAACACAACATGAACAATGTTAGCTATTTATAAATCAACCGACTTCAGCCTCTCCATTTTCACTAGTACTTATTTCCTCAGAGTCTTCTGGCCTTGGAAATTCTGAACACTTGCAAGTCCTTGACGCAGGAGAAGTTTTTATTTGGCCAGCCATTAGAGGGTACCCATTCTACCTTCTGCACTAAAATCAAATCCAAGCAACGACAGCCCAAATACCTCCTCCAAAAAGCATTACCCTGGTTCTTAAAGGAACACTTTAATGTTCTCTGACATTTTTAAAGCATAATTTAAGTTTAAAAATAAATATATACAGAAAGATCCCTCGTAGTGTATTAAGAAAATTTTTTTTTTCTTCCCAAACCCAACAGAGAAAACACAGTTTGGGGTCACGTCACCATTATGAGGACCGGAGGTCTGCATTTTTCTTAGTCCGCGGTCAGTATCTCTAATGGCCCAGCAGGAGACATCTACCTGAACATGTCACCTCTCAATCCAGATCAAGTGTGTCCAAACGTCTCTTCCTCCCCTTCCCAGGAAATCTGTTCGCTTTCACCACGTTCCTATGTTCATCAGTGCCATCTTTGAACTTTCGTTAGTTCTACTCCCAAACCTTAGAACCCTCTCTGGATCTTTTTTCTCCCTCGTCCTCCTCAACCCTCTGGTCCCTTGGCAGTCCTTCCAACGCATGCCTTTTACATCTGTTCACTGCTACCACCCTGGTCTGAAACCTTGTCACCTCGCACTTGGACGAATACAACTGATGCTTTCGGGCTTTAGAAGCTCTCAAGTTCCTTATGCTCCAATTCATCAGAATAACTTCCCTGAAACGTAAGTCACACTAAAACACCTTTCCAGTCAAAACATCCAGCGGTTCTTTAATGACCTATCTGATATAGCTAAAATGCTATGACCTGTGGAATTGCTCAGCCCCCTCAGACTGATGGCCAAGGTTTTGCATGTACTGGTCTGACCTTGCCTATGTATTCTCATTTCACTATTTCACAGCAGGGGTCGAGCTCTCCAGTCAAGGTACCTCTTTACTGCCCACCAACACCATAATCATTCCCAACTACAAGCTTTTCTTTAGGTTTTATCTGGCTGTGGCCCCTACTAGGCGGTGTTCTTTAAAGTGTCATCCAAAGGTCGCTTATATCAGAACCATCCGTGATGCTCGTCAATCATGCAGATTCCTGAGTCCACGACTCAGACCTGCTGTCGTTGGAGACTTGGAATCTGTATGTTTACAAGCTTTCCAGGTTATTCTGGTATCGGCATTGGCATACTGCCTGGCACACATTAGGAGGTGAATATATTTTTTCGAATGGGTGAACTGACTTCAATACAGAGTGTCCTAAATAGAAGAGCCTCTCCAAATGCCAGATTTCTGTCATGGGGATGAATCTGTCTGTCCTTCCTTTGGTCTCCAATAGTGTCCTAGCTTTGGTGAAGATCAGGTACGGCCCCTGAAGTCTAGTTTCCACCCGGACAACTCGGAAGACTTCACAGCAGGCACCAGATTGACTCCCATGCAGGCAGGGTATCTGTCCAGCAAGCACGGAGATATAGCTCCTGTGGCAAACCCTCTCAAGTCATCATTAAGAAAAAAGGAAGTGAAGGCTAGTGGCGGGCTCACAACGAAAGAAATACGCTCTTCTGACCGACAACAAAATGAAGCCCAGGAAGTTGTCCAGTTCACAGGCAGAGACGTAATGGAAAACTTGATAGGCTGGTGAAGAATCATGGCATCTCTCGTCTCTGGTCAAAAAGAATAAACCACTACTGAACAAAACGAAGCGTTTTCCTCCGACAGCTGCTCACTCAACAATGGAAACGCTCTGGATAATTTCAAGACCTGCGTGAAGCACCACATAAGGTGAAAAGGAAAACAAGGAAGGGAAATAATATAACTATATGGAGAGTCCCTCAACAGATAACACAGAAGGTTACGATCCTTGTGAAAAAGGCACTAGTTTTTAAAAAAGCGATACAGGCACACGATTAAAATAAATCAAATCATAATAAGGTTATATGGTTATATGACTCTCCCTCCCATGCCCCTTTCATTTTGTATGAAGTCTCAGGTTCTTAAATGATCCATTCCTACACATTTATTACACGTGTTGACCCTACAGTACTACTACTCATATAGAACATATATTGAGCTCTCACTGTATACTGGACAGAATATTAATGTAACTTAATTCTCACAGCAATCTAACGTTTTACAGAAAGAATTTGGGATTCAGACATTTGTCAACTTCCCAACATTTTCATGGCAATCTTGGAAATGAATATGTGTGTAGCACAGGAAGGTAAACAAATAAGACTGTTCGTGGCCAAAGGCTTCAGGATCAGAGGCTCCAGCTGCCTTAAGTTTGAGGAGAGCAGGGGCGCCTGGGTGGCTCAGTCAGCTAAGCTCCCGACTTCAGCTCAAGTCATGATCTTGCAGTTAGTGAGTTTGAGCCCCACATGGGGCTCTGCGCTGACAGCTCGGAGCCTGGAGCCTGCGTCAGATTCTGTGGCTCCCTCTCTCTCTGCCCCTCCCCTGCTTGTGCTCTGTCTCTCTCTCTCTCTCTCTCAAAGATAAATAAAAATTAAAAAAAAAAAAAAAGACCTAGGAGAGCAGTATCTTGGCCCCCCAGTAACACCTGTGCGTGCTAACGATATGGGCTGAGAAGCTCTGCAACTTGTCCAAAGGGCCATGGTTGGTAGAGTGGCCATGGATCTGAAACTAGGTTTGTCTGACATTAAATCTCTTAACTACATTATCCTGACTTCCATCCCTGAACCTGTAGTTGTAGACCTTGTGTTCCAACTGAGGACTAGTTTAAATGCCATGAAACAACAGAACAAAGTAAAAACATGCAGGCGTATCCTTTTGGTTCTTGAAAATGTAATGCTATAAATAATCATTTATATCTCTCTGTACCACTCGGCTTTATAATACAGATTTTGTTACTTCTCTACCAAAATAACGTACCTCAGGCAAGAAGAAATGCTATAAAATGGAATTTATACAAGCGAATTCTAATACTTTCATGAAAGATTTGGAGGTGAAAGTTATTGTCTTGAGTCTTTTCAAACTTGTTGGAAATACAAGCTGGAAAAAAAATGATTCCTCTTCCCATATACCTTCCTTGTTCATGACTACAAATTACTAAATTAATGTCATTTCTTAAGGCCAAAACTGTTCAGATAAGTATTTCCCTATTGCAAATATTTGCCTTTGGTTTACCAAATAAAGCCACTAACTTGAACTTTGAAATAAACACAAGTGGAACAGTCATTCAGAATCCTGAGTTCACTGTTTTTAATTCAGAAAGCAAAATTGGTACTAACACCTGTATCTTATATTTAACTAATTTTAAAATGTTACCGGAAAGGTAAAGGGTCACTTTTCCGCTTTTCTTTATATGATATCTAATTCTAAGGATAGTTATCATTTTTATTTTTTGGGAGAGAGAGGGCACAAATGAGCGAGGGGCAGAGAGAGAGAGAGAGGGAGAGAGAGAATCCCATGAGGGGCAGAGAGAGAGGGGGAGAGATAAAGATGGGGAGCTCACCCAAAGCAGGGCTCGAGCTCACCTGACACAGGACTCGAACACACAAACCATGAGACCATGACCTGAGCCCAAGTCAGATACTTAACTGACTGAGCCACCCAGGTGCCCTCATTTTTATTTTTAAAATATTTTTTCAACTGTATCCAGCACCCTTCACCAAATGATTCCCCATTTGTCACTGATGAAAAATCAAATGAGAAAGTTGTCCAAATGATTGAATGAAGAACACTGATCATCTTACAAGCTGATGAATAATACAAACAAAACTCAAAAAGCACAATTTCTGTAATGCAGCAGCCAAAACTCAGTGTCGCGCAAAAAAATACCTTAAAGTAAATGTAGTTAGTAATTTTAAAATCACGTGAGTAAAATCATAGATTTCGAGCAGCTATAAAGAAATCTTAACTTACAAAATTTAAGTTAAACATAATACACTGAAAATTCACTAACGTAGCAATGACACAATTATGGCATTTGCATACATTTCAATATATTGCATATATTTCAGGTTTTTTTCTGAAATGTTTCTCCTCCTGCCAGGTCATCATTAAAAAGACAATTTTTGATGTTCCGTTCCTCAAGATATCCATAAAGTATATATTTTTAAGGTGAGAGCAAGCTTTATGTGGAAACTGCAGAGGGATAAATTCCTCTACCAACCTGCTTCAGTCTATATCAGGGTCTGAGTTCTCAGCATTGGTACTACTGATATTTGAGGTAAATGGAGCAGCATTTGCCACCCCAAAATATTTCTCTTTGCCATAAGGATTATTTTAGGTTGATTTTTTTAAAGTTTATTTATTTTTGAGAAAGAGAGAGAAAAAGAGTATATGTGCATACACACACATGAGTGGGGGAGGGGCAGAGAGGGCGAGAGAGAGAGAGAGAGAGAGAGAGAGAGAGAATCCACTGACGGTGCAGAGCCTGATGCAGGGCTCAAACTCATGAACCAGAGATCACGACCTGAGCAGAAATCAGGAATTGAATGCTTAACTGACTGAGCCACCCAGGCACCCCTAGGCTGATGATTTTTAAGAAAAAGCCGACATAGAAAAAGCTCTGAAAACTGAGAATTTACCTTTTTGAAAGAGACATTTACATTTATAAGGTGAAGCTCTATTTGTAAGGGTGTCTCCCTTTCTGTACCAGGAAGAGGAGGATGACTAAATCTCTAGAAACTCTTTCCAATGAAGAAGGCAACAATCTAAATCTGCATAACAACCTTCCCCCTGTTGACTGTGCTTTTTCTGAGCGTCTCCCATAACTGGCTCACCTGCCCCCACCGTCTGTCTTTCTTTCTTTCTTTCTTTCTTTCTTTCTTTCTTTCTTTCTTTCTTTCCT
This sequence comes from Panthera onca, assembly GCF_046562875.1. NCBI lineage: Eukaryota > Metazoa > Chordata > Mammalia > Carnivora > Felidae > Panthera > Panthera onca. Next base: position 9,433,663 of record NC_138357.1, on the reverse strand, counting down.
TCTTTCTTTCTTTCCTTCTTTCTTTCCTTCTTTCTTTCTTTCTTTCTTTCTTTCTTTCTTTCTTTCTTTCTTTCTTTCTTTGTTTCATCTGGGTATAGTGGACACACAATGTTACGTTAGTTTCAGGCATATAATAGAGTGATCCCACCATCTTCTTTTTCTTTAGCTGGAGATAGTATTTAAGGTGGTGGCTTGGGCCATTTCAGGGACTTACTCAGTTTTCCTAGGTATCTCTCCTGTATACAAGAGATACGCATGTCCCTAAATTTCAGTTTGTTTTTCTCCGGTTAATCTGTCTTTTTTTATAGGGGTGGATTACATGGGGGTGAGGGGTGGGGCTCTCAGCCAAGAACCTAGAAGGGTAGAGGGAATTTTTTTCCTCCTCCACAGAGATCAGATGATTTCTTACTGTCGGGACTTGCCCTGTTGGCTGTTTAGCAGAATCTGCGGTATCTACCTAGCACCTACTCACTAGTACTAACTTTCTCCAGGTTGTGACAACCAGAAATATCCCCAGACATTGCCAAATGTCCCTTAGGGGACAAAACTGCTCCTGGTTGAGAACTCTACATTTAAGATGAGACCTATCATTCTATATCTTTAACTAGTGGGGAAGGAAAATTAAGTTTCAAATTTTACACAGACTGACCTTAGACCACCAAAAATCAGGGCTTAAATTGGGAAGGAATGATGAGTACAATGCAAACGGTAGATTTTTTTTTTTGTGGCTCGGTCTAAGAACAGTAAACAAAAACAGAAGCTTTTCAGAACTAAGCAGATTTTAAGAATTATTTTTCTGTGAGGACTTCAAAATACAATTGATCATAGCCCAATAAATCATTTGCAGAAGGCATGTACACATATCTTGGTGACTGTGCCATTGTATGTGCTGTGCAGTGGGTATCCAGAGGGTAAGGTGACTAGGAGAAAAACGGAAGTAAGAAATCAGACTGCAAATAAAACATAAGTCAGGACAGCAGTGAAGTGGCAAGTCAGAAAAGCAAACAGAAACCAAGTGTAACAAATTGTTTGCAGACACACAGTCATCATACAGGACATCCCCGGACACAGAAAATGAAGCAAGGCAGAGGGCAAATTATATGCATGACCCCAACAACAAGAAAGGGCACCCATACTGACACAGGCTGGGATTGCGCTCCTCATCTCAACTTGCTTATTTCTCCTCCCTCGGAAAGAGTCATTATTAGTAAACCTGGCCTAGAAACCTGCATGCGGTGATCACTGACAACAGCTTTCTGGGTCAGTAGCATAGGATCAGACTCACTTGTCTGGCAAGGGCATTTCTGTGATGCTCTGTCTAGCGACAAGTAACAAGTTGATAGACTGTGTCTGCCCTGACACCACGGGTTTCCGTCTCGTTGTTGAAACAATGGCTGCTGTTTTTCAATAGGGACTGTGGGCATACATTCAGACTGGAAATGTGACTGATTGTGTTTGTATCTGCTCTCTCATCTTCCAAGTGAATTTCAAAAACTTACACAAGAAACCCCAGAGCACCTCGTGAATGTGCTAGAAGGCCCTGATGAATACATTTAACTAGTGTCAGAAGTCACACTTTTTCCACTTAGGGATTTCTCGTCCGTTTTATTGTCTTGATGGCACTTATTACCATCTGAGTTTATTTGTCCTTGTTTATTGGGTCTCCTGCACAAAAATAGAAGTTCCGTGAGTGCTGGGACCTTGTTGGCTTGTTCACTGCTATGTCCCTAGCACCCAGGCAGAGCGTGGCATGTAGTAGGCATTCAATAAATGAGGAGTTCTTGATGACCACAGATGAGGCAATCACTCTGATCTCCTCGATCTTGACACCAGCCGTTCAAGATTGCATACCAGCCTGAGAACCAGAAGTAACATCAGTGATCTTGGGTTAAAAGACAGACCATGGAGCAAAGGAAGTAACGAGGACTTGTGTTTTCCCCTGCCCTCCGTACAATTAAATCTTGACCTCCAGCTGTATCTACATATGAAATAGAAACATTTGAATTCAGATGTGGCCATGGAGTCTCACTGATGCCAGATACGATGCATGGGATAAACACCTCTTACAGAACAAATCATTGCACTCACTAGATCCCAGGAACCAATACCTACAACAATAAACAGAGAATACAGGATGAGCTACCCTATGTGTGACTAGCTCAGTGAATGAATAAACACCAGCAGTTCAGTATCCAGCCCCAGTCCGGACTCTGCACAGCAAACAGTCTAAGTCTGAGAATCTGTGGTACGCCACCCAGTTAAAGCCTGGTAAAAGCAAAGTGAATGGGTTGTATAAGGGAAAAATGGCATCCAAAATACTGGTATTTTGAAGGAGTAATTCACAGCTGGGCAAGGCAAGCTGTGAAAATTTTGCTTTGTTGAAAGAAAGAGGGCTAGTGCAGCCTTTGGAATGGCTTCTCATGACCAAGGAGCTCAAGGACGCAAAAGATTCAACATAGTTTGTTTTTTTTTTTAATTAATGCCATTTGAGGGGCATGCTGGTCTAGTTTGCTCAGTTTTGCTGTTACGCATAGGTTTTACTTTAATGAATCCAAACAACAGTTATTTTCTTTAATGGAGGACCATTTTTGGAAAGTTCTTTGAATTGCTAGAATCACCATCAAAGTTTAGACTATTTCTGAATTCAAAGAACTGTATTTAAAGTATAATGGATGATTGGGCTACAGGAATTCAAGATCTCTTTGCAATTTAAGAAGCATTAAGTAAAACCAGAATGGAGAGGATCAATAAAAAATATAATCATTCTCATTCTTGGAAAGAACAATGATTTTAACACACCTGCTAATATAAAGAGAATGAAGCAAAGAGGAAGAGAGTTTCAAAGAGAAGATCTGCATACAGGGGCGCCTGGGTGGCGCAGTCGGTTAAGCGTCCGACTTCAGCCAGGTCACGATCTCACGGTCCGTGAGTTCGAGCCCCGCGTCGGGCTCTGGGCTGATGGCTCAGAGCCTGGAGCCTGTTTCCGATTCTGTGTCTCCCTCTCTCTCTGCCCCTCCCCTATTCATGCTCTGTCTCTCTCTGTCCCAAAAATAAATAAAAAACGTTGAGAGAAGATCTGCATACAAATGTCACTGTCATTTATTCAGAGCTCAACAGGTACTCTGTTTCTTGTAGGGAGATGATGCAAAGTGGTCTGGGCATCCTTTCTGGACTAACAAAAATGGATACGGCTACATACGAGTAGGCTTTGAAACCAGCCCCACTATTCTCTATCTTACAAGTTAAGTGAGATTCCAACATTCCAAGTTAAGATTCCAAGTTGAGTGGGATTCGTCATTAATACCTTAGCAGTTTGGTACCAATCTGTGCATCAGCACATTAAAATCTCCAAAAAAGTGGCGTGATGCCTTAGTCGTAAATAGTAAAGTAAAAGAGGTAAAGTGACCTTTTTCCAAGGAAAAGGAACAACTTAAGTACTGCAACACTGTGCTCAATTGCTTCGGAATAAGTTACACCTAAACCATAGATTCTTTTATTTGTAAGGAGTCACCTCTCATTTAGACATCATAAGAACGAGCAGTGGCAAAAGGGGAGATTGGATTATAAAGCCATGACTCAACAAAGGAACTCACAAACTACAGACTCAGCTATCTACTCTCCATTTCTTTTTCACTCATGTTTAAATGTATTAAGGTCATCAGTTAATTCAAGGGCAGAGAAATGTCAGGTTATTACCACAAGTGTCAAGTGCTCACGAATGTGGAAATCATTATGTTTTACTATGAGAGTGAGATTTTTTTTTTTTAATTTCAGAGGTAGGTGGACAAATCCAAATGGTCTGAAATAAGCCTGGTGTGGAAAAAAATACTCTGGAGGGAGTCATGACCATAGCATTGCTCTTCCTATCCTTTGGGCATTTTCTCCTTGAATTTTCTTCTCACCTTTCTCAAGTTCCTTCAGTGATAGTAGGAAAAACTGCTAGTTGCTAACCCAATATCGTGCTTTTTTTTCCCCTTCCTTAAATAAAAGAACCTCAGGCTTGTTTAGTTTGTCAATATCCTTCACCACACAACTGCATTTCTGAACCTCTCTTGCAGTGAAAACAAGTGCAAAGGCTAAGTTTTGGGCAATGTAATGTAAGTGAAAGTGTTGTGTGCGACATTCAGGAAGGCTCCTTAAAGATAAGTCACTCCATTTTCTAATCTCTCTTCTTCCTTCTAATGCATGGGACACATATGCAGTGCCTACAGCTTCAACGTCTATCTTAGACCACATTCGAAGGTAAGACAGATAAATGAAAGGAATATCAATCCCTGGAGGGTTTCAAATTGTACGTCTAGCCCTGGATGTCCAGTCCTGGAATTATTTTAGATGAGAGAAAAATAAACTTCCCTATTGCTTAAGCCAGTAGTAATTTGGATTTTTTGTGTTAGGCAGCTGAGTTAAATTCTAATTGATACAAAACACAAATAAGAATTCCACAAAGCTAAAACAAGGAAGGAAACAGGGGAATGCAGACACAAGGGCATGAAAGAGTAAACGGGAGAATTTGTTACTCAAAAATATACCTTTTTGGCACAAGGATTATTTTATGCTGATCTTTTTTTTAAAAAACAGCGGGCATGAGAGGAGTTCTGAAAACCAAGTAAAAGATACCTTTTTGTGAGAGCAATTTACATTTATAAGGGTGTTGGGGACAAAAAAATTCCCTTTGCCCTTCAAGATTCTTCTAGCTGGTCTAGAATTAATTGACAGGACACAGATTAACAGGGAAAAAAAAAAACCCAAAAAACAAAAAACAAAGTTGAATTACATGCACACAGAGGCCCAATAGTAAAACTGAGACCTAAAGAAATGACCAAAGCAGGCAGTTTTTATACTCTTTAGACGAAAAGACATAAATCTGTGAGGAACTGACAGGACAAAGAAAACCTGTGTTTGGGAGCTTCAATCAGCAGGGAATTCTAAACAGAATTTTGACCAGGGTAGTAAATGAGTAAAAGTAACAAGGTCTGTTTATACAGCCTTCTCAGTTCAGAATTCCCTATCTGTGGTGATAAAGACGTCTCTTTAGCTCCTGGCATCGGGAAGGTATCTTTCACATGGGAGATTTATTTCCTGCTTTCTGGAGACAATGCGGCTGGGGGCTGGGGGGGGCGGGGGGGTGGTTGTCAAAGTGTTCTAACTGCACTGGCTGTTTTTTTAAGTAACTTTAATTCAAAAGAATAAATGTGCCAAAGTAACACTTTTGGGGGGCAGCATGCCTTTGGTCCCACAAGTGAAATCTCCATTTGTATGTGTGTCTCCCTCTCTGTACCAGGAAGAGGAGGATGAGTAAATATGGAGAAACTTATCCATGGAGAAGGCATGGACTTAAAATCTGAATAACAACTTTACCCTTGTTTACGGTGCTTTGCCCGAAAGCCTACCCCGCCCGACATCTTCCTTTTTCATTTGGGGCAAATGGTATTTAAGGAAGCGGCTTGGGCCATTTCAGGGAGTCACTCAGTTTTCCTGGGTCTCTCCCATATATACAGGAGATATACATGTTACTAAACCTCTGTTTTTTTCCTGTTAATCTATCTTTTATGACAGGGGGTCTCAGCCAAGAAGAAAGGTAGAAGAAAAATCACTCTCATCCACAGAAGCAGATAAAACACATGTAATGAGTACTCCTATGTCAGAGAGCTGGCATATGTCTACAATGACAAGTTTCTCTTATTACATGACTAAAGAAAAGGAAAACAATTAGTACACATTTGTTCACGCAGCTTTCAACCAGTTTTGGCGCAAATCTGTGTAATCCAAAATATTAAAGATGGAGCCATCTTTTACTTATAGTAGTATTATGTACTTTCACGTCATCAACTAATGCTCCCTCCAGCATTAAGAGTGAACTAAATTTAACGGAGCTTCTACTATGGGTTAGGAGCTGTAGGCCATTCCATAGTGTCCTTCAAAAATTCACGTTCAGCCAAAACCTCAGGATGCGGTCTTGTTTAAAAGTAAGGTCTCTACAGATAGAACGATTTGAGGATCTCAAGGCGAGATCTTCCTGGATCTGGGGTGGGCCCTAAATCCAGTGACTGGTTTCTTGACGAGGAGGTTTGGACACACACGCACAGAAACAGAGCTAGAGACCCAGAGAGGAGGCCGTGTGAAGACAGAGATCGGAGTTACACCGCCACAAACCACCATGATTGCAGACTTTTGGCCTCCTGAATTACGAGAAGATCAACTTCTGTCATTTTAAGCCACCGCGTTTGTGGTAATGTGTTACGGAAGCCCCGGGAAACTAACACGGGAACCTAGCATACGTTTGCTTATTTAGCCTTCACGGCAACACTGCCGGACAGAAATCGTGCTGTGTACTTTATAGGTACAGATGATGAATCTGAAAGAAAAGGTAGCATCTTCCTTTTCTGACGTGTATGCAGTGCCTATTCCGGGCTAGACTCTGTTTCCATATCGGGAGGCACAAACATAAATAACAGTGCCAAGAGGCACAAGTTACAAATGATCGAGTCACACTCCAAAGTGCCCGACTCCAAAGGCACGGTGTCCTGATCACGCTGGTAGGCAGCAATCCTACAACTGCCCTCAACCCCGTGGTGCTAACGCAATTCCAGCGTCGTCTACAACATCTTCGGGTGCAGGAATTACTCTTCACCGATGGTCCCATCTGTGTCTCAGTGCCTCCCCCCTGCCCCCAGTTAGACCAAGCAGAGCCCCATACTCTGCCTTCTGCAAACAAGATGCTGTGGGTGAAATTTCTCCCTTCAGATGAGGAGCTGAGATCATGGACTTTCCTCCGTTGAAAGGGAAAATGTTGTTTTTGCAGATGCTGCCCTTACTCCGCTGCAGACAGGGATTTGCTCCATCTGCTCATCACATCTGGGTCAAGGGCAGCATGTGTCAAGATGAGTGTCTGGTTTCATCGAAAACAAAACAAAACAGAAGTTCGTTGGTTCCCAATGGTGAAACCCTATGGGGCCAAACTTGATTTAAGAGCTTCGTGCGCAAGTATGAGCAGTACGGTCCTTTGATCTCCTCCCCCAGTAGAACGAGGGTTGTCCTGCCGCAGGCGAGAGGAGGCAAAGGGGGCGGTGAATGGAGTCAAGGCCTGACTATGTTGCAGTGAAGAAGCTGGTGGAATCATCACACGAGAGAATGAGAAATCTATTCATTTTCACCTCTCTCCTCGTTTTCAGATGATGCCATTGAAACCGACAATGGGTTAGGGCTAATAAAGTTATTGTGATCATCCAACCGCAGAATCTGCATGAGAGACCTTGGGCCAAACCCTTCCTGCCTCGGGGCCTCAAGTTCAACTACTTTCGAATAAGCACGTTGCACAAGTTGATGGGTCAGTTACAATACCTGTTTTGTCCATGTGCTTTGTCAGCGTAAAGTGGCACATAAACGTATTCTATCTCCGTATTTCCAGCTCCTGAACTGAACAATTTGTCTCTTCTTGATTCAGTTTATTTTAGCAACAGTGAACAAAATGTTTGAGGTCAGAGAGAAACAAAACTGTCATCTCTATCCCAAGGGCACTGCCATATTACACATTCCATTAGAGAATATAATTAAGTGAACACATGCAAAAAAGTTCTGCTTCATGATCAAAAACAAAGCCTTTGCCATAATCAAAACGCAGTGCTCCTTTTACTCATGGTTTCGTGCCATTTTTTCATACTTCTAATTTTGGTTGAAAAAACACTCGGTTCTATTTCAAATCCTATTTCTCAGGAAATTTAATTACAAAAATGATTCATTTGTTCTCTAAGTGATAGTTGATTAAACACTCTATTTGTGAGGGTTAGAAAATACAATAGGAATAGAGATTCACATAACTGCAGCTGTGACCTACCTAGGTGCGGGGTTTTGTTGGTGTGGGGAAACATGGGGAGGGGAAAGTAGGAGAGGTCTTTTTCCAGTGGACATGTCTCGTGTTTCTTTTCCAATATTACAAAAGGGTGAGGTGGGAGTTATTTTGAGGTTCAGATTGAGGGGCAACTCAGAATTGTAACTAAGACCTCTGATGAGGGCTTTTAATAGTTTTCAGAAAGGCAATCAAGAGGTATGTAGAGAATGTTTTATCTGCCATGTTCTGAAAGGCAGAATCCTGATCTATCTAATATTAACCATCCATCCATCCACCCAGCTGTCCAGCCTTTCAACAAGTAATCTAGAGTACATATCAGGCATCGTCGTAGGCTAGAGAACAGATAAACATTCCCGTCCTCATGGAATTTACTTTTGTGTGTGTGTCGGGGCAGGGGAGGAGCCAGGCAATAAACAGATAAACAAGAAGAGTATAAAGCATGTTAACTGGTGAGAGCCCATGGAAAATTATGAAGGAAAAGAGATAAGGAAGGCTGGCGGTAGGGGTAAGGGTTGCAACTTCTGCAGAGACCTGTGGAGACGAAGGAGTTATCCCTGAAGACATCCAGGCGAAGAGCATCTGGGCAGAGGGATCAGCAATTGCAAAGGCCCTGAGGCAGGGGCATGCCTGGGGTGTTCAAGGAAGCCGGATGACTGGAGTGAGGTGGATGAAGAACAGTAGGGGAAGAGACCACAGAGGTAAGGGGGTGGGGGAGATTTTTGCGGGGCACGTAGGCTCCCAGATAAATGCCGGCTTCGACTCAGGATGAAATGGCAAGCCACCACAGTTTGTGGAGCAGAGAAGAATACGGTTGGATAAATGCTTTAATGGGACCAAGGTGACTGTTCTGCTGAGAACAAACTGAAGCGGAACAAGGATGGAAACAGGAAAATCAGTTAGCAGGTGGCAGAGGTCATCCAGGCGAGGAGTGATGGCCACTCTGATCAGGCTAGTAGGCTAGTAGCGGTGATGGTGATGAGAGGTGGTCAGGTCGTGGCTGCACTTTGAAGGTTGAACAAATCCAAATGGGACAGTTTTTCAGGCAGACAGTGTAAAACACTAACACCGCGAGCACCTCTCACACTCAGACTACAGGAATTGCAAACTTTAGAGTGCCATCTCATATTTTCTAGAGGTGGGAAGAGCAAAGCTGATAGCCTGGCTTTTATCCAAAGGGGTCTACTCACTCTTAAATCTTAGAAAAGGGGGGCACCTGGGTGGCTCAGTCGGTTAGGCGGCCGACTTGGGCTCAGGTCACGATCTCGCGATCCGTGAGTTCAAGCCCCGCATCGGGCTCTGTGCTGACAGCTCGGAGCCTGGAGCCTGTTTCGGATTCTGTGTCTCCCTCTCTCTGACCCTCCCCTGTTCATGCTCTATCTCTCCCTGTCTCAAAAATAAATAAAATGTTTAAAAAAAAAATCTTAGAAAAGGAATTTGAGGAAACATCTATTCTACAAATATCTTTAAAAACTTTGTTAAATCTTTATTTATTTTTGAGTGAGTGTGAGCAGGGGAGGGGCAGAGAGAGAGATAGGGACAGAGGATCCACAGTGCGCCCTGTGTTGACAGCAGAGAGCCCGGTGTGGGGCTCGAACTCACAAACGGTGAGATCAAAACCTGAGCTGAAGTCGGACGCTGAGCCGTCTGAGCCTCCCAGGTGCCCTCATTCTACAAATATCTTAATGTACCCAAATAGTTTCTAGGAAGAGTTATACTCCCGGTATTTGTTTTCCTTTTATAGTATTAGTTCAAGTCGGTGTTTTCATTGGCCAGATATTAAAATATGTACCTTGGGACCACACAAGGTAACTGAAGGGAAAACAACGGCAAGGGGCTTAAAAAACAAAGATTGCAAGAACATAATGCAAATGAGAAAGCACACGCAGCGACACCAATACGCTGATGTGTTTTTTCCGGCAGATATCAGATGCGTTGCCAAAAAGTCGCAGGTGTACGTGGCGTGTGAAAAGGAGAGAGTACAAGGTGAGCAGATTTACATCCAGGACACTTCCATTCAACTGAGAGGTGGGCACCATTTAAATATAGTTTGGGAAATACCGGATGGTTTAAGAAAGGGAATATCAATAACTTCCAAATCTAAACAGAGGAGTAGAGAAATGATGGATTAACACGGTTGACAAAACACTGGAAAGCTTCTGCTAACCAGGTTTTTCAAGTATTCCCTTATGAGGTTGGACCATGTTATATGTGACTGGGTTTGAATTATGTATTTAGCGAGACTGCAATGAAATGTGAATAAAAATGGCCATTGATTCATCCGCATCATCGTTAACATGAGTGCCGAATTTATATATACAAATGACTACTTCTCCACCTTGTGGTTCTAGATCAGGCTTCTCAAACTTCAGGGAGCATAGAGAGCTCCGGGGCAGTTGCTGCTAACTCCAGCTCCCGGGCCTAGTCACCAACCTTTGGAGCTGACATCTCCGTTGAATGGGGACCCGAATTTGCCACTGAAACAACATCTCAGCAGGTTCGGATGCTGATGGTCTATGAACAACAGTCTGAGAAACCCTGTTCTTAAAATTTGAATTTAACTTAATTAAATTTAAGCTTCATTCCAGTATAGTTAACATACAGTGTTCTATCAGTTTCAATATATAGATGCAACAATCCTGTACATCATCCGGTGCTCATCATGACAAGTGCACTCCTTAAGCCCCATTGCCTATCTGACCCACCCCCCACCCACTTCCCCTCCGGTAACAATCCAGTTGTTCTGTATAGTTAAGAGTCTGTTTCTGGCTTTGTCTCTCTTTTTCCCCTTTTGCTCCTTTGTTCTGTTTCTTAAATTCCACATATGAGTGAAACCATATGGTATTGGTCGTTCTCTGACTTACTCTTTAGCTCTGTCCGTGTCATTATAAATGGCAACATTTCATTCTTTTTCATGTCTGAATAATATTCCATTGCATATATATACACACAATATCTTCTTTTTCGGAGATTGTGTATCTCATACATAGCATTTCTCAATTCGTCGTGACGATTTCTTAGGTCTCTGATCTCTGCAGCAATAGATTCTCTGCTGCCTCCTATGCTTTTTTCAAGCCCAGTTATTAGTCTTTTGACTGTTACTCTAAATTCTTGTTCAGATAAATTGTTTACATCTGTTTTGAGAAATTCTCTGGCTGCCATTTCTTCCTGGATTTTCTTTCGAGGGGAATTTTTCCATTTCATCATTTTGGCTAGGTTTCTGTATTTTACGTGTTTTGATAGCTTGCGATGTGTTTTCCCAGTGTGTGGCGTGCACCCTGTCGTTACATATTTGGCTGCTCTGTCCCACCGGTCAGTCCCCTGCGGAGCTCCTCCTCGCTCGTAGTGGTGGAGTGTTCGGACCTTCAACCAGGTGTGCTTTGATCTGTTTGTTGAAGTAACCCCGGCAGAAAGGAAAGCGGGGAGGAATCCTGATCCCATACAAAGAGAAAAATGAAAGGGGAGAAAAGAAGACAGAGCAGAGAATCCAGAAAGCTATAAGGCTTAATCCCGAGAGAGAGAGAGAGAGGAAAATAAGGAAGAAGGCGATATAGAAAAGGTGTAAAAAGAATAGAGTAAAAAAAAAAAAAAAAAAAAAAAAAAAAGCCTGATTAAACAAAGAAAGAAAACAGAAAAAAAAAAAAAAATATATATATATATATATAATAAGAATTGACCAAAAACCGAATCAGACACTATGAGCCTGATTCCAAAAGCCAAAAAGAAGAGGGTAGAAAGAAAAAGAAAAGAACGAAAAGAGAGGAAAAGAAAAGAAGAGAAAAGAGAAGAAAAGGAAAAGACAAAGAGACTAAGAGACTAACATACAAAACGGCAGGACAGTTGTCTGCCGGTGCCTGGGACCGGTGGCTGTGCCGGGCTGGAGGAGAGGCCGTCTGGCTCGGTCAGTGTCCTCAGTGTCCCGCTCTGGTAGATAAGCTGTTACCAGGCACCGAGGGGCGGGGTTTATTGTAGGCGGGTCCCGCCTCCACTGAGGGCCACTGTCCTGTTCCCGGGAGCCCCACCGTGTTGGTCATGGGGAGAACAGTGGCGACACCTCCATCTCTCCTTCCAGGACCGGGTGTCCCACACCACACTGTTCAGGCAGCCGGCACAGAGCAGCGCAGGCGACCAGCTCGTCCCGCTCCACAGTCTCCCGCCTCCTAGGACTCCGCTGGGATTCAAACCCCGATGTCTTAAAGGTTCCGGCTCCCCACGACTGGTTCCGGAATAGCACCACTCCTCCCAGCTGACAGAGGGCCTCCGACTGGTGCTTGCAGGGTCTTTTGTCCTTGGGAAGGCAATAAACCCCCTTCCCACAGTACTCGAGGGAGGAGACCGCTTTCTCCCAGTGGGCCCCTTAGATCGCTACCTTGACCCCGAGGCCTGCTCCCCTCCCCCCCAGGCACACCCACAGGCGGTGGCACCAGTCTGGAGAAAGTGGCGCACCTCTGAAAACCCCAATCTTCAGCTCCTAAGGCTGTTTGCAAAGTAGAAACTGGCTATCTCCATATCTTTTTCCCCTGTCCATGGTCCGGAGAGGTTTTCCTCTTGGACTAACTCAACACCGCGATTCCACTGCCTCCCCTCCGTGCCTATGCCATTTTACCTCGCCCAATTCACATACACGCACCTCCATCCCGCCAAGCCGTGTCCCTCCCCCCGGGGACATCCTTCTGCCGCTCTGCAGATTGATTTCCTGGGTGTTCCAAGTGATCTGACCTCAATACAGCTGTGTTTGAGGAAGGAGGGAAATCCCCGTCCCCTCCTTTTCCACCATTTTAACTCCTCCCCCCTCTTTTTAAAAAATTTTATTTTTAAGGAATCTCTACACCTAACGTGGGGCCTGAACCTACAACCCCGAGATCAAGAGTCACATGCTTTACCGACTGAGGCAGCCAGGCACCCCTATACCTTCTCTTCTTTATCCATTCATCAGCCAATGGACACTTGGGCTGCTTCCATAATTTGGCGATTGTAAATAGTGCTGCAATAAACGGAGGGGTGCATGCAGCCCTTTCAGTTAGTGTTTTTGTATCTTTCGGGTAAATACCAGTAGCGTGATGACTCAATCATAGGGTAGTTGTACTTTTAACTTTTGGAGGAACCTCCATACTGTTTTCCACAGTGGCCGCACCAGTTTGCATTCCCAACAACAGGGCAAGAGGGTTTCCCTTTCTCCACATCCTCGCCAACACCTGTTGTTCCTTGTGTTGTTGATTTTAGCCATTCTGGTGATGGTGATGTGTCATTGTAGTTTTGATTGGCATTTCCCTGAAGATGAGTGATGTTCAGCATCTTCTGATATGTCTATTGGCCATCCGGATGCCTTCTTTGGAAAAATGCCTGTTCATGTCTTCTGCCCATTTTTAATCGGTTTATTTATTTTTGGGGTGTTGAGTTGTATAAGGTCTTTATATATTATGGATACTAACCGTTATGAGGTATGTCATTTGCAAATATCTGCTTGCATTCAGTAGGTTGCCTTTTAATTTCATTGATGGTTTCCTTTGCTGTGCAGATGCTCTTTATTTCAATGTAGTACCAATAGCTTATTTTTGCTTTTGTTTCCCTTGCCTCAGGAGACATATTTAGAAAAATGTTGCTAGATTTGATGTCAGAGAATTTACTGCCTGTGCTCTCTTCCTGGATTTTTTGTGGTTTCAGGTCTCAAATTTAGGTCTTTCATCCAATTTGAATTTATTTTTGTGTATGGTGTAGGAAAGTGGTCCAGTGTCACTCTTTTGCATGTTTTCCAAACACCATTTGTTGAAGAGACTGTCTTCTTCCCATTGGAATTTCTTTCTTGCTTTGGCAAAGATTAATTGATCATAGAGAAATACTCTTATGATTGCATTTGATCAGTGAGAAAATATTTCAACTATCTCAAAGCACGAATGAATTAGTTTTTTAACTTAAATTCAAGTCAGTTAACATACCGGGTGATATTAGTTTCAGGAGTAGAATTTAGTGATTCATCACTTACATACAACACCCAGGGCTCATCCCAACAAGTGCCCTCCAAAACATGAATGAATTCTAATCCTCGTTTTGCTATTACACGTACAACTTTTATCCAATTTGTAGAATGAGGCATATTTGATGTGCCTAAGTCACAGGGTTATCATAAAACCAGACAAGCGGCCCTCTTGGTGCAGCGGGCAGCGCATCAGTCTCATAAAACCAGACAAGAAAATATGTATCTGTGGTTCCTGACTCAGGTTTTGCCTCAGAATCACCTAGCACTTATTAGAAATACAATGAAACGGGCCCCACTCCCAATTCACTGGATCAGAATTCTTGAGAATGGGTCTTGGTATTCCTTTTACCTCTCTCCCATGGTTAGAGCCTCTGTTTTCTGGATATTCTGTCTCTTATTTTCTTGTTTTACACCCTTGTTTTAGTGGGACACCTCATTCAGCAGCTTCCTGAGGAAGGGTGCATGAGGAGAACTTAAAAAATCTGCACATTTAACCCTTATAATTATTTAACCCTTATAATCAATTCTTGATTGGGCAAAAGATATAATATGATGCAGGAAATTACCTCCCGTCAGAAATCTTGAGCCATAGTTCTCTCACCTCCCCCTCCCCCCTCCTTTTTTTTTTTTTTTTTTTTTTTTTGTATGTGGTCTAGGGTTTTTCCCCCTAATACTTCTGTTTCAAAGCGCTTTTGTATTTACCCACTAATTTACTATTTCTGGTGTTCTCCATTGCTTCCTGTCAATCTGAGCTTCCATTCAGCATCATTTTCATTGTCTAAAGAAATCATTTAGCATTTCTTTGAGTGTATATCTGTTAGTGACAGAGTCTCTTAGTTTTTGTTTATGTAAAACGTCTTTCACTCTTTTGTGAGGGATATCGTCATCTCATATAGAATTTTGGGTTGACTCTTTTTCTTTACCTCTCTCAAGTTATTAACTGTGTAGTTCCATTCTCTATATAATTATATAGCTCTATTTTCTCCCCCCCCTTTTGGTACTATTAATGATAGCTATTACCAGATCCGCACGTGCTAGAAACCTAAGAATGTATTGTTTTAATTATTACTTTATACAATTTTATGTACTAGAAAGAAGCTGAGAGAAGATAAAGAGCGTATATTTATAGAGTATATTATATTGATCTTATTGACCATTTGTGGCTCTCTTATCTTTTCCTGTGGATTTGAGGTCTCGTCTGGTGTACAGTTCCTCACTCAAGTGCAATTTTGCATCTGCTACCTCGTTTGGGCTGTTATTGTCAAATAGATTACTTTTCTTTACATGTTCTAGGTCCAACGATGCACTTATAAACGTATTATTTTATAACATTAAAAAACCCCAGAAAATCACTTAACAGGTGAGGAAACATGCATTCGTTTCCTTGACAATTATGCGGTTCCCTTCGCCAGCGCTCTCCGATATTTTGTGTGAATGTGAATTTCCGTCTGGCATCACGTGCTTTCAGCCTGAAGAACTTCCTTTAGTATTTTTTATAAGCCAGATATGCCGGCAGGAAATTCTCTTCGTTTTTATTTATTTGGACCTATCCCCCCCCAATTTTGACAGGTCGTTTCTCTGGTTGTAAGACAGTTGGTGGAAAGTCTGTCTGGACGTCTGTCTGCTGAACCACCAGCCCCCCGGAGCAGCGGCAGAAACCGGTCCCTTAGGAAGCTTCCAGAAAATCTGAAATGTTGGACGCATGCTCTACTCTCCTGTGTCTCCCCGAAGGAGAGGCTGCCAAGCGATGTCAGCTCCTGTCAGCTGTATCACGGGTCTTCTGGGGCAGCCAGCACACTGCCCAGCTCTGTTTTGCTCCCGTTGGCCTCCAGGCATCTAGAGGATGCCACGGCCCTTCAGCGCTCCGAGACCGGCCAGACAGAAGGCCGTCCGTCAGGCAGATCCCCCCGAAGAGTCCCAATGTTGGACTATTGTCCAGTCTTCTCTTTTTCTCCACAGAGAGCATCTGGGAGCTGGGATTTTCTGCCCAAATGTATGACACCGTTGCAGGGGAGGGGCTATGGAGAGAGAGTGTCAGGAATTTTCCTACTGGCTTTGGTGTGGCTGGCTTTGCCCTGCCTCCAGTGCAAGAGGCTTTCGAAAGGTTTCTGGATTTCTCATAAAGGGAATTAGTCCATGTACTGTTAAATGGATGTCTCTGGGCGAAGACAGGGTCCGGGGTTTCCTATCCTGCTATCTTGCTGTTGCCCTACCAGGGTTTCTCTGGATTCTGTGTTGCAAATAGTCGAGGCAGGGAAGACGCAGTTAGGTTAGGAGGCTAATATAATAATTCAAGTGTGAGATGGTGATGATCTAGACCAACCGACATGGTGGCACTGGGGTTGTGAGGGAAATGGGGGCCTAGGTATATTTTGCGGATAGAATATACAGGGCTTGCCGGTGGACTGGAAACAGGATTGTGAAGATCTGACCATGACAACCGAAGGATTTGGCCCAAACAACTGAACGGAGGGAATTAAAAAAAAATTTTTTTTTAGATATGCTAATGTTTATTTATTTTTGAAAGAGAGACAGAGAGACAGAGAATCCGAAGCAGGCTCTGTGCCGTCAGTGCAAAGCCCGACCTGGGGCTTGAACCCATGAACCGTGAGAGTGTGGCCTGAGCCAAAGTCTGAGGCTTAGCCGACCGAGCCACCCAGGGGCCCCCTGGATGGAGTTTATTTTAATTGAAGTATGTGTGTGTGTGGGGGGGGGGTGGATTTCAGATGAAACAGATTGGGTGAGGAGGGGAAAGATCAGGAGCTTGTTTTGGAGAAGTTCATTTCGAGCTGCCTATAAGGTAATCAATAAGAGATGTCAAGCAGGCAGCTTATTTTTTTCGTCCAGATTTTTATTTAAATTCCAATCAGTGAACATATAGTGTACTATTGGTCTCTGGTGTAGAATTTAGTGATTTGTCACTTAGATGCAACACCCAGTGCTCACCACAGGCACCCTCCTTCATCCCCATCACCCATGTAACACATTCTTGTGCCCACCTGCCCTCCAGTAACCATCAGCTTGTTCTCCATCGTTAAGGGTCTGTTTTTTGGTCTGCATCTCTCTTTTTCCCCCTATGTTCATTTGTTTTATTCCTAAGGAGGCAGTTTAGATACATGAGTCAGGAGCTCAGGGGATGGGGATTGTTCAGGTTTATAATTAAAAACAAAAACAAAAACAAAAACCTCCACGAGAGTGGAAGCATTATGATGGTGAGTATTTTTGCCTGTTTGTTTAATTCTGTTTTGTTCACCTCCTAGAACAATCCGTGGCTTATATAAGAACGGTAAATATTTATTAAGTAGAATTTGCCTAGTTTCTGCATGGTAGTATAGATTTAAAAACGTGTTCAATCCAACACATTGAATCAGAAGTTCATAGTGACAAACCTCTATTGTTCAACTGCGCATTTGGCTTCCTAAGGCTCAACTACATATTTGAGTTACATACGGTGAAAAGGGGTGACGATCTTGTTTTAGGTTCAACTTGCTACGAGGTTATAAAGTCAGATGAGTAATTTTATTATCATTGCTTGAAACCTGGCTCGGAAGAACCTCCGGAAATGTCACTTCCAATATGTTTAAGGAAATGATGTTATCCTTAGTTACAGTTACAAAGCATCAAATGGTTACCAGTTTTATTTCTTTTAAAAATTTTTTTATTTTTATTTATTTTGAGAAAGATAGAGAGCAAGCAGGGGAGGGGCAGAGTGAGAGGGGGACAGAATCCCAAGCAGGCTCTGCGCAGTCAGCACAGAGCCCGATGTGAGGCTTGAACTCATGAACTACAAGATCATGACCCGAGCCAAAATCAAGAGTTAGATACGTAACTGACTGAGTCCCCCCAGGCGTTCCACCAGTTTTACAAAGCATACAGAATAAGCCAGTATTAGTAAAATACTTTTGAATAAGACTCTGCTCACTTAAAAATTATTCATTAAATTGCTTATAATTATTTTAAATCCTCAGAACAGAAGAAAGTGTGGAGATATAGGTATATGTATATATCTATATCTATATCTATATCTAAAGAGAGATTGGTATATATGCTTGTGTGTGTATAATTAGTGAATCAATTAATTATCTCATTCATTCAGCTAATGGGTTAATTTTCATCTAATTAGTTAAATTAGTTAACAATTGAAGTTGTGAAACCTATCCAGGGATAGTGTCTTATTTTGAGGACACTAAGACAGAAGTCCCATGTCACAAAAGTCCCATGTCACTGCTCCTCCACAATGCCTCAATCTTTTTCATATCAGATCTATAACAGAGCGTGTGCTAAATCAGCGTAACAAATTTTAAACGTGAGTTTTCATCAGCGAATGAATAAATAACATTCCAGATACATGAACTGCCTGCCAGTACTGTGCAAGCCTCGCTGCCTTGGCATAAACGGGGTGAAAGGAAAAAGTTGCCCCCGTGGTTTATGTTCTTTGCAGTGGCTCGCTCAAAGGCTGCCTCCTATCTTTATGGCCTTCTGTCGCCCGACACTACGGGGACACTAGTTAAATTCCACGCGAGATTTTTGCCACACCTGGTTTGAAGCCACTTTACGCGTCTGTGTGGTCTGAATGACCCTCTCTCACAAGACGCTTGTGGAGCGAGTGTCCAAAGGGACAGACAACTGGGATCGCATTCAGCCGGCAGAACAGGTTGACTGACCGAGGAGCTGACTGCTAAAAGTTGTGTATGTGGCAACACGTGGCCTCGGTTTTGCTGGCATGTAACATACACCTCGGTAGTCAGGTTCTGCGGGAGGAGACCCAGGACCCTTACTCCGCTAAAGAACACACTAGTGTGAAAAACCAATTCAGTTTACGTCTGTTTGTAATCGTGTGTCTTCTGTTCTTTTTATGGCACTTACTTCCCACTTTATGTTACAAGTTGTTGAAGTTGAATTGCCTTATCTGCGCTGGACTGTGGGCCCTTGGGGGGCAGCAACAGCGTTTTATTTGTTCCCTTCGACGCTCCTCTGGGCTCAGCCTCATGCATTGCACATAGTAAGCGCTCAGTGAAGACTGAGCACGTCGTACCTGTGGGATTATTACCAAAGCTAAAATGAATTTGACCCCATACTTTGAAGCTAAAAAAGGTAAATGCATGCGGGCGCCCGGGTGGCTCAGTCAAGTTAAGCGTCGGACTCTTGATGTCGGCACAGGTCGTGATCTCATGGTTTGTGGCTTTGAGCTCTGTGTCGGGCTCCGTGCTGACAGCACTGAGCCTGCTTGGGATTCTTTCTCTTTCCCTCCCTGTTTGTCTCTCCCCTGCTTGGGCTCTCTCTCTCTCTCTCAAAATAATAAATAAACTTTAAAAAAAAAAAAAAAAAAAAAGAGGGGCGCCTGGGTGGCTCAGTCGGTTGGGCGTCCGACTTCGGCTCAGGTCACGATCTCGCGGTCCGTGAGTTCGAGCCCCGCGTCAGGCTCTGGGCTGATGGCTCAGAGTCTGGAGCCTGCTTCCGATTCTGTGTCTCCCTCTCTCTCTGACCCTCCCCCGTTCATGCTCTGTCTCTCTCTGTCTCAAAAATAAATAAACGTAAAAAAAAAAATTAAAAAAAAAAAGAAAAGTAAATGCATAATCATGATTGAAAGCTGTTTGTAGAATCTATTCCAAAAAAAAAAAAAAAATCACCTTCTTCTTGAAAAGGTCTTTTCTTTTTAAGATCTTTGTCGCTTAATGAAAAACAAAACCTCAATTTTAACTTGTACCAATTTGCATCTAAATAATTAATACAGAACCCCAAGGAAAAAGTAACTTAAGATTTAATTGGCATTATGTGTATTTTAAAGTCTTATGAGATAATTTACTTCAAAGTAACACATAATTCATAACTTTCCACAGTTTTAAAACTAATCTCCTACATTTTCTTTTTTTAAGCCCATTTTTTAAAATGGTTATTTATTTTGAGAGAGAGATGGCGGGTGGGGCAAAGCAAAGGAAGAAAGTGAGAATCCTAAGAGGACTCTGCACTGTCAGCACAGAGCTCGATGAGGGGCTCGAACTCACCAACTGTGAGATCGTGACCTGAGCAGCAATCAAGAGTCAGATGCCTAACCCACCGAGCCGCCCAGGCGCCCCTCCTCCCACATTTTCTATTAGCTTCACAAACCCAGTGTTATTTCTTTCTGAATGCTTAGATTGTGTTTAGTACCATGCATGTGTTAAACCATGCCCACTATCTCATGTATTCTAGCACATAATCTTATGTATACATTTCTCTTTTCTTTTTTGAGAGAGCGAGAGAGAAAGAGAGAGCGAGAGAGTAGGAGGAGGGAGGCCCAGAGAGAGAGAATCTTAGGCAGGGACCACACCCAGCACAGAGCCTGACATGAGATCATGACCTGAGCCGAAATCAAAAGTCAGATGCTTAACTGACTGAGCCATCTAGATGCCCCCTATATGTTCTTTTTAAAAGTTTGTTTTTTTAAATAATCTCTACACCAAATGTGGGGCTCAAGCTTATGACCCCAAGATCAGGAGTTGTACACTCCTCTGAGCCAGCCAGGCGCCCCTATATATGATTTTTTTTGGAGATACAAATTTATTTTTTAGAAATGTAAACAAAAAGAAAATTTTCCACTGCAAAGTACAAACTAACCTTCTAAACAGTAAAACTAAAAGGATATAGGTATAACAGAGAGCTGGGGAACTCTCTTTTTGGTAACAGAAATCTCCAATTGATACTAGATGAACCTATATTTACGGGAGGCTTTTTCGTTTGCACTTACACATGCATTTTAGATTAAAATTTTTTACTTATATCGCTCCCCAGGAAAGCAAACAATACGACACAGCACTTTAACAGACCCTTTTCTGTTCAAAATTGAAAATCAAGATCTCCAAATTTGACAGGCTATATGGCTTATTTTAAGAAATATTCTCATTCCTCCTAAAGAAAACATATACAGGAAATGTTTTTCTACATTTATCTTTTATAATGTACGCACAACAAACACAATTGGGCTGGTTTAAGAAAGCCATAAAATGAATCTTATCCGCAAGTTTCTTTTGGTATATTCTTGCCAGCCCGGGGATGTGGAATGACCTTACACAGGAAGAACCAGGTCCAGAACCAGTCTAAAGCCTCTATACCGCCCAGTTATGCCATGGTTGACAGTGAAAAAGGTCAGCCAGGTAATCCTATGTCATTTTTGTAGGATGCTTACTGAGAAGAAAAGAAGAGTTCTGAAATCCAAAAGGACTTTTAAGTGGGAAGTTTCAGCAGTATTTTCCTACAGCTTAAGCCAAGCACAGATCAAAAGACACAATGGAGCCACTAGAGAGAGTCCATAGCTATCCAGAAAAGAATGGGCTCAATTCAAACAGGAAATAGAGTAAATTAGGCTGGAGACATTTCATCTTGTTTTTCAAGCATTCATGAATTCATTCCAAAATTAGTGTTCATCTCCTCACAACCATGAGGATGGCTACTCTCAAAAACAAAAACAAAAAAGAAAAGAACAAGTGTTAGCGAGGATGTGGAGAAATTGGAACCCTTGTGCACTGTTGGTGGGGATGTAAAGTAGTGTAGCTCCTGTGCAAATCCGTATTGTGGTACCTCAAAAAATAGAAAATATAATTACCAAATAATCCAGCAATCCGCTTCTGGGCATACACCCAAAGGAATTGAAAACAGGTTCTTCAAGTGCTATCTGTACATGCGTGTTCATGGCGGCATCATATTCACAACACCTAAAGGGCAGAAGCAACCCAAGTGTCTATTCGTGGATGAATGAATAAACAAAATATGGTATACATGGACAATGGGATATTATACAGCCTTTCAAAGGAAGGTATTTAAAATAGTCAAGAGAGAGGATAGTGGTTGCCAAGAGCTTGGGAGGGCTGGGGGAAATGGGGTACTGTCGTCGATTTTCAGTTATGCGAGATGGGTAAGTTCTGGAGAGCTACTGTACAAATCATGCACAGAGTTAACAATACTGTGTTACACACTTAAAAGTTTGTTAAGAGGGTAGATATGTAAATATTCTTTAAAAAAAGGAAATCGTGGGGTGCCTGGGTGGCTCAGTCGGTTGGGCGGCCGACCGGCTCAGGTCGTGATCTCGCGGTCCGTGAGTTCGAGCCCCGCGTCGGGCTCTGGGCTGACAGCTCAGAGCCTGGAGCCTGTTTCGGATTCTGTGTCTCCCTCTCTCTGTGACCCTCCCCCGTTCATGCTTTGTCTCTCTCTGTCTCAAAAATAAATAAACGTTAAAAAAAAAATTTTTTTTAAATAAATAAAGGAAATCGTTTTTTTAAAAAAAAGTTTGTTTATTTTGAGAGAGAGAGAGAGAGCACAAGTCGAGGAGGGGCAGAGAGAGAGAGAGAGAGAGAGAGAGAGAATGCCAAGCAGGCCCCACTCTCAGCGTGGAGCCCAAAAGGGGTTTGATCTTACAACCGTGAGATGAGGACCTGAGCCAAAACAGACAGTCAGATGCTTAGCTGACTGAGCCACCCAGACACCCCAGAAGGAAACCTTGACACAGATGGATGAACCTTGAGGACTTTATGCTAAGTGGAATAAGTCACTTCTAAAAAGAAATACCATATGATTCCACTTATATAAGGTACCTAGAGTGGTCAAATTCGTAGAGACAAAAAGTAGCATGGTCGTTGCCAAGGGCTGAGGTAAGAGCAAATGAGTATGGGATTAATGAGTATGGGATTTTTCTGGAAAGTAATGTGAATATATTTACCACTACTGAGCTGTATAGTTAAACATAATTAAAATGGTAAATTTTACATTATGTGTATTTTGCCACAATAAAAAGTTAAAAATAACTGAAAAAAATTATTGTTGTCCACTATGGGCTGAAAAACACATTAAATGTTCAAGGTAAGATGAAAAGATATCATCCAGTAATTTCACTACTGGGTATGTGCCCCCCAAATACAAAAACACTAATTCAAAAGGATACATGCGCACGTATGTTTATTACAGCGTTATTTACAATAGCCAAATTATGGAAGGAGTCCAAGTGTCCATCAACAGATGAACGGATAACGAAGATGTGGTGTATACACAATGGAATAGTATTCAGTCATTAAAAAGAAGGAAATCTTGTCATGTGCAACCATGAACGGAGCTAGAGAGTATAATGCTAAGTGAAAGCAGTCAGTCAGAGAAAGACAACTACCATCCGATGTCACTCACAGGTGGAATTTAAGAAACAAACAACCCAAAATGAGCAAAGGAAAAGAAAAGAGAGAGGGTGACAAACCAAGAAACAGACTGTAGAGAACAAACTGTAGAGAACAAACTGATGATTACCAGACCGGGGGGGGGGGGGGCAGGGGGATGGGTGGAACAGGTGATGGGGATGGGGGAGGGCACCGGGTGATATATGGAAGTGTGAATCATTATAGTGTACACCTGAAACTAATATTATACCGCATGTTAACTATACTGGAATTAAAAAGAAAAAGATACGATTGCTTTCCTCAGGAGGTTCAGAGAGTAGACAGGCGAGAAAACAATAAAATTCGTGTATGTATGTGCAAAGTTCACAGAAGATAGAGCACCTAAATCCATGTGAGGTGGTTACCGAGTCTTTGCAATGAAGAAATACTGTAACATTTGCGATTTCTTTCCATACGAGCTGTCTGACCGTAAGCAAATTTTTTAATCTCTCGAGATCTCAATGTCCCCCACCAGTAAACATGGGAATGACCTATGTCAGGGTTTAATTGTAAGAATGACATGAGATAATATATGTAAAGTTCCTAGCACAGTTTCTAGTACATAGTATTGCACAGTAATTTGTATCTATTACTTTTAGTACTGTTGTTTCACTAGATTTACTCTTGCCGTTTTACTCTGGCATAAACTTTCTGTCTTGAATTGTTACATTTTGCTGCTTTCAGACTTGCTTTTACTCTGGTGTCTCTCATCGTTTCTTACCTGGGCAATTTAAAAAAGAATTCTCACTTTTCTTATTGTTTTTTTCCCCCAAACCATCCTTTATTTTTATATATTTTCTTATTTTACAGAGAGAGACAGAGAGCTCATGAATGGGGGAGAGGGGCAGAGGGGGAGGGGGAGAGGGAGAGGGAGGGAGGGAGGGAGGGAGGGAGGGAGGGAGGGAGAGAGAGAGAGAGAGAGAGAATCTTAAGCAAAATCTATGCTCAAGAGAGGAGCAGGGTGAGAGAGAAAATCTTAAGCAGGCTCCATGCTCAGCATGGAGCCTAACGTGGGGCTCGATCCCATGACCCTGAGATCATGACCTGAGCTGAAATCAAGAGTTGGACGCTCAACCCACTGAGCCAACCAGGCACCCTCCAAACTACCCTTTAAATTGCAACAAAGGTTGTTCGGATTTTGAGTTTCCGAAAGAACAGTTCAGATCATGTGACTCTCTAAGATTCTTTAAATTTTCCTTCAGTCACAAAATAACATCAGAATTCCTTGGCATGCTGGTTTGAGCTCTCCTAAGAGAAAGAAAGAAAGAGAAAGAAAGAAAGAAAGAAAGAAAGAAAGAAAGAAAGAAAGAAAGAAAGGAAGGAAGGATAGATGGGGATTAACTTAGGAGAGCTCAACTTAAAGGAGCTTAACTTTCTTTCTTTCTTTCTTTCTCTTTCTTTCTTTCTCTTTCTCTTTCTTTCTTTCTTTCTTTCTTTCTTTCTTTCTTTCTTTCTTTCTCGGTCACTACAGTGTATGATGCTCTTCTTTATCTGCCTATAATGGACTACTCTCCATTTCCCAAATATGTAGTGTATTTTTGCCATTTTATGCTTTTATACACAGCATTTCCTTTGGTTAAAATACCATTCTTCACCTTTTCAAATTATTTTTTTCCTTCTTATCCCAGTTTAAATACCACCTCCTGAGTTCATTGTTGAGTAGCAATTTATATATCCTTGTATTCCCTTTAGTAATAACTTATTCCCCTTAGTAATAACTTCCCTATTAACTTCCCTCTGCCCAAAAAAATGTGATCTACACTCCCGAACTTGGCCTTCTGAACCGCCCATGATATGATTCCTTCTAAGTCCACCTCTAAATTTCCCTGATAAATATCACTGGCTCCAACCAGCTGCTAGGTCTCTTCAATTCTTCTCTTATACAAAGCCGTTTAAATATTCAAGCCCTACCATGAGCCCTCACGGAGACTTTCCCCAAAACCTCACCCTCAGAGATCGCTCCTGATGTGAAATTCTGTAATACCCTCTGTCAGTACCCTCACTTTTCTTTCCACTCGGTGTTCTGTATATTAGCATTTGACTTGTGTGAACCTTCCAATTAAATTCCTTCTCAAGAACAGAAAGAATCTGAAGATTCTTTGTATTCCCAGCATCTCACACTGTCTCCCAGATAATAGATGCTTGTAGAGATGGCTGTTTTAGAGAAAAAGGGCTGAAAGAGATTTTAGGGTGCAATTCATCGTGTGTCCTCATTTTACAGAGGAGAAAATTAGAACATAGGACAGGGGAAGGTGTTTGTCTAAGAAGGTCCAGCCAGTTAGTGGCAGAATGCAAAAAGGAACTTCCGGTCAAGATTCTTTGGTTGATAAATTTCTATCTGGGGCTATTTTCAATTTTATAAGATAGATTCCGGAATATTTATTGAGAGTATTTTTTCAAAATATTTTCTTGCTTTGTATGGAAGCCAATTTCATTTTTTTTTAAAGTTTATATATTTTTGAGACAGAGAGAGACAGAGTACAAGCAGGGGAAGGTCAGAAAGAGGGAGACACAGAATCCGAAGCAGGCTCTGGGCTCCGAGCTGTCAGCACAGAGCCTGACGTGGGGCTCGAACTCACGAGCTGTGAGATCATGACCCGAGCTGAAGGCGGATGCTTAACCGACTGAGCCACCCAGGTGCCCCTCATTTGCATTTTTTTTTTTTTTAACGTTTATTTATTTTTGAGACAGAGAGAGACAGAGCATGAACGGGGGAGGGTCAGAGAGAGAGGGAGACACAGAATCGGAAGCAGGCTCCAGGCTCTGAGCCATCAGCCCAGAGCCCGACGCGGGGCTCGAACTCACTGACCCGTGAGATCGTGACCTGAGCTGAAGTCGGAGGCTTAACCGACTGAGCCACCCAGGCGCCCCTGCATTTTTAATAATAGTTAAAGACCCCAAAGATTCTAAGGAGTTTTCGTGTAAAGAGTTTATGTCAATTGGTATTTACCATATTAGAAATTAAGCTGAAAAAATATAAAACAATTATCTATTAATTCACCTAAATATAACAATAGACCCATTGTATGTTAACATAAATCATGCATGTAAGTTAAAAAAATATTTTTCAAAATGCAATATAATGTACCACTGTAAGTATCACTGTTTTCCATTTTTGCAAAACTCTTTAATGTCTAATATAATAGAAGACAGCAGGATTTTCATATTTGCTTTTGCATTTAATCTGTAGTGACATGCTGTTTTGGTTGGAGCATATGAAGAAAATTCAGTCTCAAACAAATATCTCATTGGAAAACGAAGTAGCTTAATTGCCTTCCCAAATAATTGTGAATATTCTTTGATATTTCAACAAAACTCAACAAGAATTTCTTAAAGATAATTGTAATTATTGTAAGGTGAATTCTGAAACCATATCGATAAACATTTTGCATGTTGAATGAATTTTCACATGGATGACTTTGTAATGTCTTCGTGGGCATTTGAAAAATACTATTTCACATTTGTTAATATCACTGCCATCTCATCAGAAAAGGCTTTGTAAAGTTTTTTTGTTTGTTTGTTTTTTGGTTTTTGGTTTTAGAAAGAGAGAGAGAGAGTGAGAGAGAGAAAGTGAGCAGAGAAGAGGAGCAGGGAGAGGAGGAGAGAGAGAATCCCAAGCAGGCTCCACACTGTCAGCACAGAGCCCTACACGGGGCTCGAACTCATGAAATGTGAGATCATGACCTGACCCGAAATCAATCAAGAGTCAGATGCTTAACTGACTGAGCCACCCAGGCGCCCCAGAAAAGGCTTTAAGTACTGGGAAGCTATGAAATTCATGGTGGTGGATACAAAAATTCCAAAAGTCTAATTTTGATTTCAAATATCAAATATTAACATTGGGAGCAATTACTGTCATTTGTTTTCCTCAAAGTGGCAGGTTCATTTCATTTACTTTTGGGGAAATGTCTGTAAAATAACTACATCTGAATGACCACAGTTTTTTTTTTTCTCTCATTCATTCTTTCAGGTTAAAAGTGGTGTTCCTTGAAATATAGTAGGTAGTTTAGTTTATAACTCAAAATATTTCACAAATGGTTCTCCTCAAGATCACGATCTGACTTCAGTGTTTTCCGAAGTGCTTCATGTGTACTTCCCATTCTGTCACATAGCATAGTGAAAACATATGTTCAAGGGTAGAGAATTAATTAAATGAATAACCTTTACTGTCTAATGAGTAACTTTTTTTTATTAATGTTTTTATTTGAAGAGAGAGAGAGAGAGTGTGTGTGTGTGGGGGGGGGGTGAGAGTGGGGGAGGGCCAGAGAGAGAGGGAGAGAATCCCAAGCAGGCTCCGTGCTGTCACTGTGGAGCCCAATGTGGGGCTCAAACCCACGAACCATTTGCCCGAGCCGAAATCAAGAGTCAGAAGCTCACCTGACTGAGCCACCCGGGTGCCCCAAGAACTTTCTTAGATGAAACTTGGTTTTCAAGAAACCTGAGAGTGCATGGAAGTGAAATGTACAATGACTACCTGTACAAGTTGATGCTACTTCCTTGATCTGTGCTAAGGCACCAGCAGCTAATCCACCATTGATTTTATACTATCAGTACAAATTTCAGCACAGTAAAAAAAAATAGTTTTTACCTTGGACTGCCTGGAAGTTTCATGGGCAACCCTAGGAGTCTCTGGGTCACCCTTGGAGTGTGACTGCTGTATGTGTCAAAATATGAGAAGATAGTCTTTGTCTTCTTACTTCTACCGCCATTGTTCAACAGCTGTCCCTAAGGTCATTCATCTTCCTGTATTTATAGTCATCCCCGTGGCATCTGGGCGTGCTGAGAACCGAATCCCAAGACACGATTAGGTACACAGAAGGTTTACTTAGGGAGGAAGCAGGAGGTGAGGAGAGCCTTCAGACTGTGAGCCAGGTCTGATACCTCTAGAAGGAGAAAGAAACAAGGTGCCTTGAAAGAGGGTAGAAAGGGTAGAAAAAGGCTTGGATTACATAGAAAGTCCAAGGGTGATTTGGCCAGGTGAATGGAGAAACATCAAGCCAAAGTTTCCCATTGTAGGAGTTCCATGTCCTTCCACAACGGACCTCCCTTAGTACCTCCAACACGCTCCATCATCGGCTGGGTGAAGCCCATGGGGTAGTAAGACCCTGGTGGCCATGCAGTGGGGGGTCCAGAAGGACAATGGCTTGAAGCCATCAGTGTATCATGCTCTCTAAAGTATAAGATCTGAGAGGCACGTTTTCAGGACCCCCTCCCCCTACAGTCCACCCCATGCACCAAACAGATCCATTTCTCCAAGCATGTTTTAGGAGCATTTTCCATGATTCCCATGGTTCTGTCTTCCTTAGGGGAAACTGAGAAATGAGATGTTAGTGAACAAATTACAATCATTGTCACTGTAGTAGATCTTGGGGCTGCAACTGGTACTCATTTTCTCCTTCTCTTCTCTACTCTTTATTCTAGATTCCTCTCATCCTCAGCTATCACTACGGCACAAAAGTAGAGAGATTCGGCAGCTACAAAGAATTCCTAGGTGAGGCAATATGGAGATATGGATCAGCACACCAAAATCATCTACAGCCTTGTTTACTACATCCATCATCCATCATGTTAGGTACAATTTTATGTACCTGTTTATGTACATGTTAGGTAGAATTTTATAATCCTACATGTTAGGTTTACAATTTTATAATGTATATTATAATATGTATATATATGTATGTACGTATTTGTATGTGTATTGTGAGAGACAAATAATAATTCTCCTTCTACCTTTCTAAGGTTCTGGGACTGAGACACCCCATGTAAATGACAGATTCATAGGAGAAAAAGAAACAGAAGTTTAATAACATTTATATAGCCTACATATCTCCATGAAAACTTAGTAACCACCTGCACCACCCCCCCCACCCCCCCCACCCCCCCCACCCCCCCCCCACCCCCCCGCCAATGGCCCAAGCCACCACCTTAAATACTGTCTCTCACTAAAGATAAAATATGATGTTGAGGGGTAGGGGGCAGTCAGTTATAGGAGGCTGTCAGGAAAAGCACAGTAAATAGGTGTAAGGTGTAGATTTAAGTCCTTGCCTTCTCCACTGATAAGAGTCTCTTTTTTCCTCCATTGTTATGAGTTTCTAGAGATTAAGTCTTCCTTCTTTTCCTGGTATAGAAAGGGAGACACCCTTACAAATAGAAATTTCCCATATAAATGTAAATATCCCTCACAAAAGGGTAACTTTCGTTCAGTTTTCAGAGCTTCTCCTGTGTCTGCTGTTTCTTAAAAATAGCCTAAAATAATCCTTATGCCAAAGAGACATATTTTGGGATGGTAAATTCTGTTCCTTTTCAGTGTGTGATTGTGTGTATTTCATATATATATATATATATATATATATATATATATATATATATATCAACCATTCTCACAAGTGTGGTAGGTTAATATTATCCTCATTTTATAAATAAGGATATTAAAACTCAATGAGGTAAATTTTCTTGTTTAGGTTTAGACAGCTGAGCAACACTAGTTTAGAAAAGGAAGACCTTTGGACAACCTGGTACTTGCCTACTCTACGAGGCCTCTGCATGGAAATAATGGAGAAGAAGCAAGAGGCATTGACACAGAAAAGTTAAAGCTTCTGGAAGTGGTTCTTGTTCTCCTGGTATCATAATATTGTGAGGCATTTCTTCACACTTTGATAGTATTAGAGCTGATATCTTCCACTAGGTAATTCCACAGGCATAATATCTTATTAATCCTTAACCTTTCCTTTATAAAGAAATATGAAAACTTACAGTGAAAGCCTTATTAATAACAGTTGTTAGCTGGCATTTTGTATA
The DNA here is from genome assembly GCF_046562875.1 of Panthera onca. Lineage (NCBI taxonomy): Eukaryota > Metazoa > Chordata > Mammalia > Carnivora > Felidae > Panthera > Panthera onca. The sequence goes on along the minus strand of NC_138357.1, from coordinate 9,403,866 downwards.
CGCTGCATGGTTCCCGCTGTTTCCTGAGAAGTAAATACAATCCTACAGCATCTACTTTTCTTCTGAACTTGTCATTAGGCTTCACCTACACATCTTCAAGGACGCTTAGGTCTTAACTACTTCCTTTGGTTTTCTTTTCGGTATCTTTAGTTTATAAAACAATCGTTGCTTCCTTTAAAAATTTGTTCCTCGAAAGTAACAGCACCAACCTAGCTCCCAAGGAAAAGCACAACTGAATCCGATTTTTAACAAGTGACAATATCACCTAATCTACTCCCTCCTTTGCCTTTTCTTTTTGTTTTTTTAAAGATGAGGAAATCCAGACCAAGCAAGGAAAATACGAGAATTTCAAGGTAATAAAGGAATTTAATGGCAGAGTTGGTAGTAGATAGGTTTACCCTCCAAGAAGTCCCCAGGTAGACAAGAGAAACGCACAATTTGGGACACAAGTTGTGTTATCTGGCAAGGTGAGAGCCAAAAGAGACAGTGGGGCAGTAGCAGATGAGGACAGCATTTGTAAAATCAGTTAAACAACAACAACGACAACAACAACAAACAGTTGGAAAAAAAAGAGTGGAAATGTTGTTTGTGCCAGATGTGTAAAAAAATGTTAATTATTTCAATTTCCTCTTAGGGTCTGCCAACTGATCTGTTAGAGCAGAGCTTAGGCAAATCAATATGGTCACGCCCATCAAGGTAGACTAGGTTATGCTGCGGTGACAAACAACCCCCAAGTCCCAGTGACTTAAGCCAAGTTTATTTCACACTCAGATGAGGTAACCCTCACTGTTCCACAGCGGGGGCTCTGTTACTGCACTTACTCAGTCTCCCAAGTTGTCAAGAACAGCTGTCTTGTAACACTGCTTGTCACTGTGCCAGAGGGAAGGGTGGGGGTGACACAGTCACCTCTGTCCACACTCATCAGACAGAGCTGGTCACACAGCCCACCCAATCATGATCCTACCATGCGCTCAGAAGAAAAACCCGACGTATTTGGTGGACAGAATTAATGGCTATCTCAATGGCACAAAAAGGTTTCTTTTGTTCTTTATCTAATGACTCTCAGGAAAAACTAAAGCATAAACATCTTAGATTCTCAGAGTTGTATATGTGATGCCTGTGATCATCTTCACCTAACTTTCCGTTCAAAATGACAAGGTCCTCTGAACGATCCCGGCAGTAAGGCTGCTGCCCTCTGCCTGGTCTCTTTCAATGGCGGTGATCTCCCTATCTAACCAGGCAGGATGGCCTATATTTATACACCTGTCACTGATATTCAAGAATACTCATGTTCATACTTGGCTGATATTTGATTTGTTCTAACATTATTGGTTCAGGTTCTGCCCTCTAGAACAATAAGGGTATATTAAAAATAGTAGAAATAATAATATGCATGTATAAACATATGCATTTAATTACCAAAAGAACTCTTTGCGTTAGGCAGTGTTGTTATCATTCCCATTCAAACAATGTGATTTTTTACTCTTTCACATACCAGCCTTTCAAATATATAAAAATTAGTATTAGTGACTCATCCCCTCTTTCTCCAACTGTGTCTCATGAAATGGTTTCTAGCTACTTTATCACTTACTTGTCCTATTCTGAATGCACTATAGTTTGCTGATATCCTTCTAATGTTGTAGTTCTTAGAAATAACCATAGAAGCCTACACAGTTGGAACAGCACATAGTTCAACAGGATTAGACTTATTTTCAGTTGGTATATTATATTCCTGGTGGTATCCACTAAGCACAAATGGCATGTTTTATTTGTTTGCCTCTTCGTGTTGGGAGTCAGTAAATCATCCATCGTGTTCCAAATTTAATTGGCTTCTATAACCTCAGCCCAGGATTTGAACTATATAGTCAACTCTTAATAATCAATGACAGGTTAAACCCAAGATGGATGTTACTTAATCTGAGTATAATATTTTGTATCTTGGTCTATGGCGAGAAGAAAATATTTTATGCTAATTGTATTCACTTTGAGAAGATGGCATCCTCATATTCAGAAAGTAAAATACCATCAGATGGGCGGGCTCGATATTAAGCATACATATGCACACACATCCTCCCTTACTTCTCTCTTACTGTTAAAATAAAGTAGCTGTTTCTCTCAACTAAAGCTAATCCCTCTGCCAATACTTGGATGCAATCTGTCTTTCCTGAGAGCTTAGCATCAATTTCCCTTTTACATTTTAGGTATTTATCTTTCCCCTCTCAACTCAATATTTCCATCTCTGGCACCAAAATACAAGCCCAAGCTACCACCATCTCTAATGCAGACTGTAGCGTCCTCATCCACCCTGGCCTTGCCCTATGCCAGTAAATTTCTCCATACAGGAGCAAAAGTTATGTTTTTATAGTATGTTAAAGTCATATATCCAATAATATGGCTTTCGTGCTTAAAATTCTCCGATAGTTTCACATCATACTTAACATCTAAACTCTTGACTGTGCTTTCCTTTCTGGCTTCTTTGCATTAGTTTCCTGTAGCTGCTGCAACAAATTACCACAAACTTGGCGACTTAAAATGACACGCATGTATTTTCTTACAGTTCTCAAGGTCAGAAGTCTAAAACAGGTTAGCAAGGGGGCACCTGGGTGATTTCAGCTTGGGTTGTGATCCCAGGGTTGTTGGATGGAGCCCCACATTGGGCTCTGCACTGAGCGTGGAGCCTGCTTGGGGTTCTCTCTCTCTCTCTCTCTCTCTCTCTCCCTCTCTTCAAATTAAAAAAAAAAATAAAATAGGTTAGCAGGGCCCCATTCCGTCTGGAGGCTTGAGGAGAGAATCTATTCCTTGCCTTTTTCCTAGTTTCTAGAGTTCATCTGCATTCCTTGGCTCATGGCCCCACATCACTCTGACCTCTTTCCATCCTCACATCTCCTTCTTCCTACTCTGACTCTCTTATTTCCCTTCTATAAGGACTAATGTGATTACTTTGCACCACCAGAATAATCCATGATAGTCTTCTTATCTCAAGATTCTTAATCATATGGGAATAGTCCTTTTTGTCAGGTAAGGTAACACATTTGCAGGTTCTGAGAATTAGGACGTGTACATCTTTCTGAGGCCATTATTTTGCCAACCACAATCTCCTGAAACTAATCCCCATTCCCATTATGCTTCAGTAATACCAGCTATATAATTTAGGGCTCTAAATTAGAAGCAACAGAGGCTTATGTTGAATACTTAATAATAAAAGGACCTTATTAAAATGAATTTTAAAAACACTAGTGGTGGGAGGAAGGTTGGAGAAACAGGCTCCAGGCTATGTTTCCAGAAACAACAATCTAAATCATCTTCAGAAATGATCTCACAAAGAAATTTCCATTATGACTGCCAAAGAGAAAAAGATTCCCTTCCCCTCCCTCTTGTGACACTACTTCCTGAGTCAAAATTTCAAACAATTGTGCCTGATTGGTGAAGAACGCTTTGCAAGAAAGGCCAGAAAGGTAAATACTTAGTATTTAATCTCTTGAAGAAAGAGGCACACTTTGTGTCCCACTAAAATTCATAAAGAGAACACTTCTCAAAAGAAAAAGGGGGGGTGGTGTTTAAGACACTGTGTTGCCAAAACAAATTGCAAATGTCTACAACCCCTTAGTTCTCTTTCTAGATTATCCTGTTTGTTCCTGTGTCAAAGCTTTTGTACTTGCAATTACTTCCTCTTCCTGGAACATCCCTCCTCATGCTCTTCAGATAGTTAACTTGTTCTTATTTTTCAAGTGTCAGCTCAAATCTCCTCAGAGAGGTATATCGGGACCCGTTAGCTAATGTTCTTCTCCGGTTACTCTCTAGTATTAACTTATTCTATTTTCTTCATATCACATATCATTATCTAAATTTACCATGCATTTTTCTTGTTGACTAGTTATTGCTGTGCGTTTCCATAAGACTATAACTTCCACTAGAGTAGTGACCATATCATTTTTATGTATCACTACATCTGTCATCACTAGCATACCTGGAGCATAGTAGGTTGTCAGTGAATAATTGCTGAACTAAAAAAGAAATGCAGTGTACTAGAAAATGTACATGCTTTAGAACCATGTACATTTGGAACCATGTACCAAAACTACCCGAGTTTCAAGCCCTTGTTCTACCAATTAAAGCTATATCACCCTATGAAGACTCCACTAAAAAAGAAAATTACTGGCCAATATCCCTGATGAACATGGATGCAAAAATTCTCAAGAAAATACTAGCAAGCTGAATCCAACAGTACATTAAAAGAATCATTCACTATGATCAAGAGCGATTTATTCCTGGGCTGCAAGCGTGGTTTCAATATTCACAAATCAATCAACATGATACATCACATTAATAAAAGAAAGGATAAGAACCATATGATCGTTTCAATCAATGCAGAAAAAGCATTTGACAAAGTATAATATCCATTCATGATAAAAAAAAACCCTCAACAAAGTAGGTTTACAGGGAACATACCTCAATATAATAAAGGCCATATATGAAAAACTCACAGCTAATATCATCCTCAAAGGGGAAAAACTGAGAGCTTTTCCTCTACAGTCATAAACAAATTAGTGATGTCCATTCTCATAATATAAAGTACTGGAAGTCTTAGCCTTAGCAATCAGACAACAAAAAGAAAGAAAAGGCATCCATTCAGCAAAGAAAAAGTGAAACTTTCACTATTTGCAGATGACAGGATACTCTATACAGAAAACCCAAAACAGTCCACCAAAAACCTGCTAGAACTGATACACAAATTCAGTGAAGTCACAGGATATAAAAATCAATGTATAGAAATATGTTGCATTTCTATACATGAATAATGAAGCAGCAGAAATAGAAATTAAAGAATCAACCCATTTACAACTGCACCAAAAACAATAAGATACCAAGGAATAAACCTAAACAAAGAGGTGAAAGACCTGTGCTCTGAAAATTATAAAACGCTGATGAAAGACATGGAAGACAACACAAAGAAATGGAAAGACACTCCATGCTCATGAATCAGAAGAACAAATATTGTAAAAATGTTTATACTACCCAAAGCAATCTACACAAAATGCCAACAGCATTTTTCACAGAGCTAGAACAAACAATCCTAAAATTTGTATGGAACCACAAAAGACCCTGAATAGCCAAAGCAATCTCGAAAAAGAAAAGCAAAGCTAGAGGCATCACACTTCCGGACTTCAAGTTATATTACAAAGCTGTAGTGATCAAAACAGTATGGTACTCGCACAAAAAAACAGACACATAGTTCAATGGAACAGAATAGAAAACCAAGAAATGAACCCATAACTATATAGTCAGTTAATCTTCAACAAAGCAGGAAAGAATATCCGACAAATGGTGCTGGGAAAACTGGACAGCAACATGCAGAAGAATGAAATCAGATGACTTTCTTATGCCATACACAAAAGTAAATCCAAAACCTAAATGTGAGACATGAAACCATTAAAATCCTAGAGAACACGGGCAGTAACCTCTTTGACATTGGCTGCAGCAACTTCTTACAAGATATGTCTCCTGAGGCAAGGGAAACAAAAGCAACACTAAACTATTGGGACCTCATCAAAATAAAAAGCTTCCACACAGCAAAGGAAACAATCAACAAAACTAAAAGGCAACCTACGGAACGGGAGAAGATATTTGCAAATGACATATCTGATAAAGGGTTAGTATCCAAAATATAAAACTATGCCACCCTATTAAGTGATTTTACCTCTCCGAGTATCAAGTTTTTCATTCTTAAGTGATAATGATGCCGCCACGTAGAGATGTTATGAGGACTAAAGTAGCAAACAAATTGAGAATGTGCGACACACAGCTGTTGTTCCTCTTAGCTGCATGCCATCTGAATATATGATAAGTCAGTCTTTTATGACTTGATCAGTGTTCTGAATATCATGATAAAAAGGAAATATGTTAAGATTAAGTCCTAGAGCATGTCACTGGTGAAGTTCCTAAAAGTCATCACTGATTCAACAATTAATACTAAAAAGAGTACATGAAAGTAACATACGTTTTAATGTTAAGAAGAATGGAGATGAGAAGGAGGACAAAGAAGAGGGAACTAAAAAGTGGTGGTAGAACAAAATACCCAGCATTGGGTATGGTGCATGGATCTTGGCATTTTCACGTAACAACACACGGCCATGATAAGTGAGATAACCACTGTGGAAAGTGATTTGTCAATGTCTACCCAAAGTCAAAAATGTGTATAGTATTTAGACTAGCAATTCTTCTTCTAGGAATTTATCCTAGGGAAATAAGAGAGGACGTATGCAAGTTTCTAACTACTGCAATGCTCAGTGAAACACTCGTTATAATATTGAAAAAATCAAAACTTAAAATATTCAACAACAGGAAAGTAGTTAAATAAATGCTATATATTTATATAACGGAGACACGAAGAAGCCATTAAGTTATGTTTTAAAAGAGATCTGATGATATGAAAAGATGTCTATATATGTTATTTTTACCAGCTTTATTAAAATATAACTTACATACCATATGATTTACCCATTTAAAGCCTACAGTTCAATGGTTTTTAGTATATTTACAGTTGTGCAATGATCACCATGATCAATTTTAGAACATGTTTATCATCCCCCCAAAGAGACCCTGTACCCATTAGCAGTCATTTTCCATTCCCACCTCCTTCCACACTCCAGCAACCATTAATCTGCTTTTTCTCACTGTGGATGTGCCTATTACGGAAATTTCATATAAATGGATACTATATGGATAGATGTGAACTTTTTGGGTCTGACTTCTTTCACTTAGCATTGTGTTTCCAAAGTTTGTCCATGTTCTATCATTCCTTCATTGTTATTCCTTTTTATTGCCAAATAATATTCCATTATATAGATATGCCACTTTTTGTTTACCATGCATCAGTTCATAAACATTTGAGTTGTTTCCATTTTTTTTTTTTTGATACATGAATAATGTTACTCTGAACATTCTTGTTTAAGTTTTTGCTTGAACACAGGTTTTCAATTCCTTGGGCATATACCTTGGAGTGGAATTGTTGATTCATACACTGATATGAATCAGTGTATACACTGATACACATATTTAACTTACAGAGGAATAACCAAATTGTTTTCCATCACAGTTTCACCATATCGCATCCCCACAACCAGTGTATGTGAGTTCCCATTTGTCCACAAGCTTGACAATACTTGTTATTATCTGTCTGTTTGCATATCTCCATCTTAGGAGATGTGAAGTGCTATCTCATTGTGGCTTTGATTTGCATTTCCCTAATGACTAGTAATGTTGCACATCTTTTCATTTATTACACATTTCTAGATCTCCTTTGGAGAAATAGCTGTTTAGAGCCTTTTCTAATTTTTAAAAGCAGTGTATTTGTCTTTTTCTTTTTGAGTTGGAACAGTTGGTCATATATTCTGGATAAAAATCCCTTATCAATAAGATTTAGAATTTGCAACTATTTTCTACAATTCTGAGAGTGGTCTTTTCATTTTACTGGTGATGATGTCCTTTGAAGCAAAAAGTTTTTAGTTCTGCTGAAATCTAATTTATGTTTTCTTTTCATTTAGGTCTTGTCCTTCTAATGTGTTACCTAAGAAATATTTGTCTAACTAACCCAAGGTGATGAAAATGTACACCTATGTTTTCTTTTAACAGGTTTATAGTTTTAGCTTTCATATGTAGGTCTTCTATTCGTTCTGAATTGATTTTTGTATACAGTGTAAACGTAGATATCTAATTGTCCCAGCATCATTTGTTGAAAAGACACATTTCCTTACTGAAAGGTCTTGACACTCTATTGAAAAGCATTTGACTGTAAATGTGACGGTTTATTTCTGTACTCTCAATTCCATCCAATTGATCTATATGTCTACTGTGATTCCAGTACCACACTGTTTTTATTACTGCAGGTTTCTGGAAGTTTTTGAAAGTGAAAACTGTGAGTCCTTCAACTATGTTATTCTTTTTCAAGATTATTTTGGCTATTCAGGGTCCCATCAATTTCCATATAAATTTTAGGATTCGTTCGTCAATTTCTGCAAAAAAGGGTGCTCGAATTTTAGTAGAGATTGCATTGCATCTGTAGATCAATTTGAGCGTTGCCACTCTGTCAACATTAAGTGTTTGCCTCCATGGATACAAGATGTCTGTTCATTCATTTAGATCTTATTCAATTTCTTTCCACAACATTTTGTAATTTTCAGTGTACAAGTGTTGTACTTCTTTGGATTCTTTTTGATGTCTTTCAAAATGTACTTCTTTCCTTAATTTCTTCTTCTGATCATTCATTGAAAGTGTGTAGAAGTAACACTGATTTTTGTATTTTTCTGTTATATCTGCAACCTTGTTGAACTTGCTTATTAGCTCTAAGACTCTCTCTCTCTCTCTCTCTGTGTGTGTGTGTGTGTTACTTAGGGTTTTCTATGTATGAGATCATCTTATCTTCAAACAGAGATAGTTTTCTTATTTCTTCCTTTGCAAACTAGATAGCTTTATTTCATTTTATGGCTGAATGTCCCTGGCTAAAGTCTCCAGTACAATGTAGAGTTGGAGAAAAGTAGACATCCTTGTCTTATTTCCTGAGGGAAAATTTTTAGTCTTTCACCAATAAGTATGTTAGCTCTGGGATTTATGATAAAAATACTAAACAAACTAGAAAATTTCCTCAACCTGGTTTCTTTTCAGTATCAATTATATTGCTGTTATTTTTCATCTGTTATTGATGTTATGAATTATATGATTGGTTTTTCCAAATACTGAACAATTTCTACAATCTGAATAAATAATCCAAGGACAATATATAATATTTTCAGTATACTGCTAAATCCAGTTGCCAGTATTTTATATTGTATTCATGCATCTCTATTTTGTGTGAGCATAAATAAGATCCAGCTATAATTTAAACGATCTTTTCTATGTTTCTTAAAATTTTTATCAGGGTTGGGGTGCCTGGGTGGCTCAATCGGCTAAGCATCTGATTTCAGCTCAGGTCATGATCTTATGGTTCATGGGTTTGAGCCCCGCGTCGGGCTCTGGGCTGAGAGCTCAGAACCTGGGGCCTGCTTCGGATTCTGTGTCTCCCTCTCTCTCTGCCCCTCCCCTGTTCATGCTCTATCTCTCTCTGTCTCAAAAATAAATAAATATAAAAAATTTAAAAAATTTTTTAAAAACAGGGTTATACTAGTTCTATAGGATTTATTGGGTTAATCTCCTTCTTTCCTTATGCTCTGAAACACATTAATAACATAGGAAAATATTCTTTGAAGAAATGAAATGACTCATAGGCAAATCTTTCTTAGCTCAGTCTTTTAGGAACTAATTTATTTTTACACTTAAAAAATGTCTTTCTTGTTTTTGGTCTTTTCAGATTTTCTATCTTTACATAATCAATTTGGTAATTGATAGTTCCTAGAAAATAATCATTTTCATGGATACTTTCTAAGCTTTCATTCACCTACAATTTTTATTTCCCAGACTTTTGGGAGATCTAGTTTTTTCTCCATTTTCTTTTTGTGTTTGTATTTGGTTATTGGATTTATTTATGATAGATTTATTTACCTTTATTTTCATGGTCTTCAATCCATCAGTCTATATATCACAATTGTTTTCTTTGAAATAAAAGCAACTTTGATTCTATTTAAGATTCTGAATTTTTAGTGGAATAATATTCTAGTCCCTTCTTTTGTTAACTAGGTCAGCATAAAAGAAACCTGATGTTTCAGTACTTGAAGTCTTAACTAAAGGACAAGTGTGTGAGAACAATGTATCCTAATTTCAGACAAGGTATCCCAAAGCAAATAACCAGTTTTTTGTTTGTTCAGTGTCTAGTTCTGAGGAGTACAATGAAAATTTCTATCAATATTATGCTTTCCAATATTGAAAATAACTAGCTGTGTTACTTAATGTTCTCGTTGTTAAGAGATTTTTTAATAAGTTGACTGCAAATACATACAGCTTAACTTATTAATTTCCATGCATATGAATATAATTGCTCCTCAGCAGAAATGATTTCTTCTAAATATCTATTGAGCATAATATGGAATATATATTTTATTCCATTTCCATTCAATAACATTGGGGCCATGCTATTTTCAAAAGGCATCGAAGTAATACCCCCCCCCCCCGACACATCTTAGAAATGAACTTTGCTCATATATAAATAAAATTGACATGAGTTCAACTGGACAGGCACTTGAGTACAAGGATCTTTCTAACTGAGTTTATTCTCAACTAAATTATTACTCTAAAATAGCTGTTGTTGAAGACCTTGTCTCTGTGTATTTGATGATTTTTAGATTTCCTGAAATCTCAGCAAGAAACAGATTACTTAAGCTTGAAAAAATCCATGTGTGATTAGACCTTCTGTGAACGGCATTTAGTCTCCTTACTTTAAGTAATGTTGGTAGCATAGCAAAGAGGCTAATATTCAAACATGAATTACTATAGACCGTCTGGATTTGATTTCCCCAACATGTGTTTATGACAGCCCTTTCTTTGTGACTTATTTGTGAACTGCAGACCCATATTAGTCATTTAGAAGAGTTGAAACTTACTTGGTTTTGGAACTCCTAGTAGAAGGTGGGGTTTAATTTTGTATGCAATATTTGAAATGACAGAATGGTGTTTAAATGCAATAAAGTTTATTTAGATGCCACAAAACCTAAAACAATAGATAAGAAAAATGGATGTATGTGATAAAAGTACGGAGACATTAAATTCCTTTAAAAATTCATTTTCTGTTTTTTGTTAAGATCTATTTTTTTTGAGAGAGAGAGAGAGAGTGAGAGAGAGAGCAAGCTAGCACATGACCGGGGGAGAGGGGCAGAGGGAGAAAGAGAAAGAAAGAGAATCTTAAGCAGGCTCTATGCTTAGCACAGAGCCAGACCTGGGGCTCGATTGCACGACCCTGGGACCATGACCTGAGCCCAAATCAAGAGATGGACACTCAACCAACTGAGCCACACACACGCCCCTCAAACTTCATTTTTTAAACCAATGTTTCCCAAATAGTTGGGCAGAAAACCTCAGCATCAGAGTGACTTGGGTGTTTGCTAAAAATGCAGATTCCTGGGACTTATCTTAGATTTGAGGAATTCGAAATATGTAGGGGTGAGGTTAGGCAATCTGCATTTTAACGAGTTTACCAGTTGATTTTTATCAATAATAAGGTCTGAGAATCACTGATTCCAATTTCATCTTGAATCATCTTTTACCCTTGTCTAGCATTTCCCTCAGCTTATAACCTCTAACCAGTTGTCAACTCCTGATGGTATTATTCAAGAAACAAAATTATATTGTGCCAGTCACAGCATTAGGCCTTTGGAATAAAAGATAATTAAGACATAAGCCCTATCCTTAAGGAGTATAGCCTTGTTATGGAGCTATTCATGAAAACAGACAATTTTAATAAAAGAAAAATTGTATTATGATAAGGTGTGCTCCAGGGACTATGAGAGGGTCAGGGAGGGCTACAGAAACCATTCTGGAAAAGAGATGCACTGTAGTTACCCAGAGGACATTATTATACCTTATTCCTAAAAGAAGGGGAGTAAACTACACTGAAAGTTAAGGCAATGACATTTTAAGTAGAGGAAATATATACAAAAGCATAATGGCAAAAAAGTCCTGTGCTGGAAAAAATATAAAAGCCACTTTTGTTCAAGTGTGCACTGAGAGATAGGTAAGCAATAAGTTAATCTGGGAATATAGTTAAGGGTAAGACCACAGGAACCGTTTCAAACACAGTGAGGGATTTGGACTTTATCCAGAGGGACATAAATATCCACTGAAAGGGTTTAAGCAAAGGATAAGACGATCATATATGCAATTTAGAAACATAATACTGGCTATTGGGTGGAAAATGGATTTTATAGGAGCAAGCTTGGAGCCAGTACATCCAGTTAGATGACAGTTGCGATCATTCCGATGAGAGAAGAAAGTAGGGAAGACTTATTTAGAAGGGATGTGCAAAGTGTGCAAATCTAGGAAATACTTAAGACTTTAAATCAGCGGGATACGAGTTTAAATGTGGAACATGAAAAAAAAAAACTAGGTTTCTAGAATGGGTGACTGAGGAGAATGTGTCCCAATCTGAGACAAAGTATATAGGACAAGGAGCTGACCTGGGAAGCGGAGATGATAAGTTCCATAAATGCCACGCTTAGCTATAGGTGCTTATTGGAAGTTTGTGTAGAAACGCTAGGTAGGAAGTTGGCAAGAGGAGCATGGAATTCAGACGAAGCATCTACACTGGAAATACAGGTTTCGGAGTCAGCCATACGTAGATTAGCGTTAAATCCGGGAGGGTAGATGAGATCACGAAGAAAAGAGCGTGTAGAGTAAGAACATTTGAACTGAAAACAGAACCCTGGAAAACACTATTATTTTCCCAAAGCCACTCATGTGTTTTAGGTGTGTGTTACAGCATCGCCGCACTTCCGGTTACCAAATCCTGTATTAGTTACTTATTGCTGTGTAACAAATTACCCCTAAATTAGCAGATGATCATGTCATGAAGTTTCTGAGTGTCAATAATCTGGGAGCAGCTTAGCTGGGAGGTTCTGGCTCAGGTCTCTCAGGAGGTTGCAGACAAGAAGCCCACCAGGGCGACAATCATCTGAAGACTTGAGTGAGCTTGGCGAATTCACTTCTAAGTCCACAGACCTGGATTTGGGGAAGATTCTTTGGTTCCTCAAGAGACAGACCTTCTCATACAGTTGTTTACTTTATGGCATAGGACTTCCCCCAGAGTAAGTACTGTGAGAGAGAAAGAGAAACAGAGAGAGAGAGAAAGAGAGAGAGAGCTACAATGTCTTTCATAACGTCATTTCAGAAGTGACATGCCATTAGTTCTACCATATTTTATTGGCTGCACAAGCCAATCTTATGAGATACACAAGGGTGTTGCCTGGCTATCACAAGTGCAAATCTCAATATCATCTTTTTTTTAAAAAAATCTATATATGTTTATTTATGTTTGAGAGAGACAGAGAGAGAGAGAGAGAGAGAGAGAGTGAAAGAGCAACTGAGGGAGAGGCAGAAAGACAGGGAGACAGAGGATCCAAAGTGGGCTCCATGCTGACAGCAGAGAGCTTGAGGTGGGGCTTGAACTCACAAACTGTGAGATCATGACCTGGGCCGAAGCCAGATGCTTAACCAACTGAGCCACCCAGGCGTCCCTCAATATCATCCTTTTTATTCAGAGTTTCCCACCATTAGAAGAGGGATGGTTTCCAATTTCTCTTACAACATGATTGGTATTATTATTATTGATATTACTATCACAATTATTATAAATTATAAATCAAGTCACTTCACAAGTGCTTGCCATATTTTTTACCTTATTTACCATTATACCCTTCATGCAATGTAACCGAGTATTAGTGTGATGTATGGAAATGAGGTTAGATTCTGCAAATAAACAATCCTATTTAAAAATATGGTTTCAGTGTTGTATGAAAGGAGAGAAGGTTAGCACTCCCTTAGACAAGAATGGAGGAGGCCCTCAGGCTAGACAACATGCATACGGTTAAGCCATTTCCATCTACTTCAGTGGCATCTAACCATCATTTTTTACAATGGGTTCAAACTTAAGTGACCATCTACTTAATATAGACTGCTATATGCATAAGATGTTATATATGAGCCTAATGGTAACCACAAATCAAAAACTTGTAATAGAGGGGCACCTGGGTGGCTCAGTCAGTTGGGCGTCTGACTTCGGCTCAGGTCATGATCTCGCGGTCTGCAGGTTCGAGCCCCGGGTCGGGCTCTGTGCTGACAGCTCGGAGCCTGGAGCCTGCTTCTGATTCTGTCTTCCTATCTCTCTGCTCCTCCCCTCTTCACGCTCTGTCTCTCCCTCTCTCTCAAAAATAAATAAACATTAAAAAAAAACTTGTAATAGATACGCAAAAAATAGAGAAAGGAATCCAAGCATATCACCAAGAAGGCCATCAAACCACAAGGGAAGAAAGCAAGAGAAGAAAGGAATAAAGAACTACTAAAACAACTGAAAAACAAGTAACAAAATGGCAATAAATATATATCTGTCAATAACTACTTTGAATGTAAATGGACTAAATGCTCTAATCAAAAGAGATAGGGTGATTGAAGGGATAAAAAAGCAAGATGTGTCTATATGGTGCCTACAGGAGACGCACTTCAGACCTAAAGACACATGTACATTGAAAATAAAGGGATGGGAAAACATTTACCATGCAAATGGAAGTGGGAAAAAAAAAGCTGAGGTAGCAATGCTTATATTGGACAAAAGAGACCTTAAAACAGAGATTGTAACAAGAGGCAAAGAAGAGGGCACCTGAGTGGCTCAGTCAATGAAGCATCCAACTCTTGATCTTGGCTCAGGTCAGGATTTCACAGTTTGTGGGATCAAGCCCCGTGATGGGCTCTGCACTGACAGTGCAGAGCCTGCTTGGGATTCTCTCTCTCCCTCTCTCTCTCCTCTTCTCCTGCTTATGTGCACGTGCTCTCTCAAAATAAATAACTTTAAAGAAACAGAAAGAGACAAAGAAGGATACTATATAATGATGAAGGGAACAACTCAACAAGAGGATATAACAATTACAAATATTTATGCAGCCAACATGGGAGAACCTAAATACATAATTATTAACAGACATAAAGGAGGAAATTGATAGTAATACCATAATAGTAGGGCACGTTAACACCCCACTTATGTCGATGGACAGATCATCCAGACAGAAAATCAGTTGGTGCAGCCATTGTAGAAAACAGTAAGGTCCCTCAAAAATTAGAAATAGAATTACCATATGACACAGTAATTCTACTGCTGAGAATTTACCCAAAGAAAATTAAAACACTAACTCAAAAATATGTATGGACCCCTAGGTTTACTGCAGTATTACATACAATAGCCGAGATACAGAAGCAACCTAAATGTCTATCCACAGATGAATGGATAAGGAAGAGGGACTATTACTCGGCCATTGAAAAAGAATGAAATCTTGCCATTTGTAACAACATAGATGAACCTAGAGGGTATAATCCTCAGTGAAAAAAAGTCAGAGAAAGACAAATACCATATGATTTCACTTATACATGGAACTGAAAAAAACAAAACAAACAAGCAAAGAAAAAAAGACTAACAACCCATGCTCTTTTTTTTTTTTTTAACATTTATTTATTTTAGAGAGTGACAGAGACAGAGTGTGAGCTCGGGACGGGGGGAGAGAGAGACACACACACAGAATCCGAAACAGGCTCCAGGCTGTGAGCTGTCAGCACAGAGCCCAATGTGGGACTCGAACTCACAAACCGCAAGATCATGACCTGAGCTGAAGTCGGATGCTTAATTGACTGAGCCACCCAGGTGCCCCTACGCTCTTAAATATAGAAACAAATTAGTGGTTGCCAGAGTGGAGGTGGCTGGGGGATGGGTGAAATAGACAAAGGGGATTAAGAGAACACTTATCTTGATGAACATTGAGAAATGTTTTTGAATTGTTAAATCATTATATTGTATACCTGAAACTGATATAACATTGCCTGTTATTTATACTTGAATAAAAAAGAAATTCATAAAAAATGATACAACATAAATAAAATAAAACTATTCTGTTCCCTGAAAAATAAAATAAAATAAAAACAATTAGGTGCTTTTCAATATTTTAATTTTCTCATGTTCAAATTCTATTTACATGACTTGCTAAAAGTGGAATTTAAAGAATTATAAATGATTTCAGTGAGTGAAGTAAGGTGATTAAATAGAATATAGACATATGTGATGCTTATAACATGTAATGTAAACACTTAAAAGTAGTATAAAACATTTAACATTAAAAATATCTAGTTTCAGTATAAATTAGCTTAGTATAAGCATGTTATTTAAGTTTTCCCAGCTTCACTGAGGTATAACTGAAATACAAAAATTGTATATATTTAAGGTATACAATGTGATGATTTAACATACATATACATTGTGAAATAATTACCACAATAAAGTTAATTAACAAATCCATCACCTCACAGAGTTACAATGTTTTTGTGTGTAGTGAAATCATTGAAGATCTACTCTCTTGTCACCAAGAGATTGTCACCATGCTATTAGATCCTCAGAAGTTATTGATCCTATAACTGAAAGGTTGTACCCTTTGACCAACATCTCCCCATTTTTGCCACACCCTTAGCCCCTGGTAATCACCAATCTGTTCTCTGGTTCTGTGGGTTTGACTTTTTAAAATTTCACATATAAATGAGATCATTATTTGTCTTTCTGTGCCTGGCTTATTTCACTTAGCATAATATCCTCGGGGTTCATCCACGTTGTACTGAATGGCAGGATCTCCTTTTTTTCGAAGCTGAATAATATTCCATTGTAAATACACAGACTGTATTTTCTTTATTCATCCACTGATGGGCACTGACATTGTTGCCATATCTTGGCTACTATGAATAATGCTGAAATGAACATGGCAGTGCAGATTTGCCTTTGAGATACTAATTTCATTTCCTTTGAATATGTAAATTTCAGACTACTGATTATATCTGGAAGTGAGATTACTAGGACATATGGAGGTTCTATTTTAAGTTTTTTATGGAACTTCGGTACTGTGTTCCATAATGGCTGGAATAATTTACATTCCTACCAATAGTACACAAAGATTCCTTCTATCCACTTCCTCACTAATACTTGTTATCTGTGGTCTTTTTCTTTTAAATGTTTATTTATTTATTTTGAGAGAGAGAGAGAGAAAGAGAGAAAGTGGGAGAGGGGCAGAGAGAGAATCTCAAGCAGGTTCTGCACTGTCAGTGCAGAGCCCAACACAGGGCTTGATCTCACAAACTGTGAGATCATGACGTGAGTGGAAATCAAGAGTCAGACGCTTAACTGAACTGAGCCACCCAGCACCCCATCTCTTGTCTTTTTGATAATAGCCATTCTAACTAGTGTGAGGTGATATTGCATTGTGGTTTTGATCTGCATTTCCCTGATGATTCGTGTTGTTGAGCACCTTTTCATATGCCTGTTGGTCATTTGCCTGTCTTCCACGAGGAAATGTCTATTCACGCTTTTGCCCATTTTTAAATTGGATTACTTATTTTTTGCTATTAAGTTGTAGGAGTTCCTTACATATTTTGGATATTAACATCTTACTGGATATGTGGTTTTAAAATATTTTCTCCCATTCCATTGCTTTGCTTTTCATTTTGTTGATTGTTTCCTTTTCTGTACAGAAGCTTTTGGGTTCTATATATCCCACTTGTTTAATTTTGCTTTATTGCCCATGCCTGTGGTGTTGTTTCCAAAAAAAAAATCATTGCCAAGACAGATTTTCCAGAAGATTTTCCCTTATGTTTTCTTCTAGGAGTTTTACAATTTCAGGTATCACATTTAAGCCTTTAATTCATTTTGAGTTAATTTGATGTAAGATAAGGATCCAATTTCATTCTTTTACATGTGGATACCAGTTTTCCCAACACCATTGATTGAAGAGACTACCCTTTCCACATTGTGTACTCTGGGCATCTTTGTCAAAGATTAGTTGACCATATCATGTGTAGGTTTATTTCTGGACCCTTTATTCCATTGTTGTTTATGTCTGTTTTTATAGCAGTACCACACTGTTTGGATTACTATAGCTTTATAATATAGTTTCAAATCAGAAGTGTGATGGCTCTAGCTTTGTTCTTTTTTTTTCTCAAGAATGCTTTTGGTCATTCAGGTTCCACTTAAATTCCATATAAGTGTTAGGACTGTTTTCTATTTCCATGAAGAATGCCATTGGAATTTTGATAGGGAATGAATTGAATCTATAGATTGCTAAAATAGTATAAATATTTTAGCAATATGAATTATTTTAATCCATGAACACAGAATATCTTTTTTTGTTTTCTTTAATTTCTTTCATCAGTGTTTTCTAGTTCTCAGAGTACATAGATCTTTCACTTTCTTAGTCAAATTTATTGCTAAGTATTTTATTATTTTTGATCATAATGTAAGTAGGGTGGTTTTCTTAATTTCTTTTTCAGATAGTTCATTGTCAGTGTCTAGAAACATAACTGATTTTGGTATGTTGTTCTGTATCCTGCAAATTTACTGAATTCATTTATTAGCTCCAACAATTTTTTCATGGAATCTTTAGTGTTTTCTTTATATAAAACCATATCATCTGCAATTTCACTTATATGAGAAATCTTTCTTTCCTATTTGGATGTCCTTTATTTCTTTTTCTTGACTAATTGCTCTGGCTAGGGTTCCCAGTCCTATGTTGGATAGAACGGGTGAAAGTGGGCACTGTTTTCCTGATCTTGGAGGAAAAGCTTTCAATCTTTCCCCATTAAGTACGATGTTAGCTGTGGGACTGGCATATATGTCTTTCGTTACGTTGAGGTACATTCCTTCTGTACCTATTTTGTCGAGGATTTTTATCATGAAAGGATATTGAATTTTGTCAAATACTTCTTCTGCATCTATTGAGATGATCATGTGATTTTTATGTTTCATTCTATTAATGTGATGTGTCACATTTATTCATTTGCCTATTGTTGAACCAACCTTGTATCCCAGGAATAGATCCTACTTAATCAGTGTATAAGATCCTTTTAATGTGTTGATAAATTCAATTTGCTAGTATTTTCTGGAGGATTTGGCATCTATCTTCATCAGGAATAATGGCCTGTAGGTTTCTTTTCTTGTATCTGGCTTTGGCTTTGGTATCAGGGTAATGCTGGCCTTGTAACATGAGCTTAGAAGTGTTCTCTTCCTTCAGATTCTTAGAAGAGTTTGAGAAGGACTGGCATTAATTCTTTTTGTTTTAAGTTTATTTATTTATTTTTGAGAGAGAAAGAAAGTGTGAGTGAAGGAGGGGCAAAGAGGGAGAGAGAGAATCCCAAGCAGGCTCCACACTGTCAGCATGGAGCCCAATGTGGGGCTTGAATCCACAAGCCCCAAGATCATGGTCTGAGCTGAAGTCAGATACTTAACTGACTGAACCACCCAGGTGCCCCTAATTCTTCTTTAAATATTTGGTAAAATTAATCATGCAGCCATCTGGTCCTGGAATCTTTTTTGGGGGGATGTTTTTGATTACTGATTCAATCTCCTTACTTGTTATTGGTCTAATCGGAATTTCTTTCTTTTTTTTTTTTTTTTCAACGTTTTTGTTTTTTTTTTTTTTTTCTTTTCTTTTTTTTTTTTTTAAATGTTTTATTGTATTTTTGAGAGAGAGAGAGAGAGAGAGAGAGAGAGAGCGTGAGCAGCGAGGGGCAGAGATAGAGAGGGAGACACAGAATCTGAAATAGGATCCAAGCTCCAAGCTGTGAGCACAGAGCACGATATGGGGCTTGAACTCATGAACCACGAGATCATGACCTGAGCTGAAGTCAGACGCTTAACCACTCAGGGGACTCTGAACTTCTGTCTTTCTTTGTTTTTTTTTTTTGTTTGTTTGTTTTGTTTTTAATGTTTGTTGATTTTTGAGAGAGAGACAGAGCACAAGCAGGGGAGGGGCATAAAGAGAGGGAGACCCAGAATCTGAAGCAGTCTCCAGGCTCTGAGCTGTCAGCACATAGTCTGATGCAAGGCTTGAACTCACAAACGTGAGATCATGACCTGAGCCGAAGTCAGATGCTTAACCAACTGAGCCACCTAGGCGCCCCTGAATTCTGTTTTTCTAACCATTGTAGTTTGTATCTCCAGCACTGCATAAACAGATTTTTCTTGGGTTATTTTAATAAGATTCCAATGCCTTTCTACCATCGTGTAGCACCTTTTCTGTACATATTTAGGTATAGTCAATTCTCAGGTAAAGGCTGGTCAATCATTTTGACACCTGCATTTTCTGCTTTATTTCTTGCTTTGTAAAATCTTCTCTTGATAGTTAACAGGTCTTATTTTAATTGCCTGCTTTGTTGACAACTTATACTTTTATTCTTTGTGTACATGCAATGGAGAAGTGCTTTAAAAGGAAAACAACGCTCTATCCAAAGAAAGGTTTAAGAAGGTGCAGGAGAGCTTAGGGTGATGCTAAAATAGATTTTTACCAACATGGAACAAAGACAAAATGCAAAGAGGTGAAATTTGGAGAAACTAGACAACCTTCGAGGATTTCAGGATTTTCTTTGGGGTCATTCCTTTAATTAATTTAAATTCCAAGATATGCAATAATGGAAGAATTAGTAATGTGACTGTTTTGCAACAAGAAATAATTTGGAAGATGGGAAGGGGAAAGAGTAATTTTATTTATTAAGGCACGACATTTGTGGAGTTTCAATTAAGCAAGTCTAAAACAATGTTTTCTGTTCCTGGATGCTCCTAGAATTTTCAAGTGCACATGTACTGATGAAGATATGCTGCAAGTAGATGCATAGTTGAAAGAAGGGGGATGATATTCTCTAGCGCCTACAAACTAATGAATACCACTTCCAAAAACCACGTATTTGTTTCATTGACTGTTAGAACGGCAAAGGACCTTACAAGTCATTCAGAACAACCACTTAACTTTACATTTAGGAAAACCAAGTACCATAGAGAAGTAACTGTCCAGTAAACAACCAGTCACTGATAGAGCTAGGGCACAAAACTCTTTCCTGTCTATAAAACTGTGCCTAGTGCTCTATGTACCTCTTTAACTGCTTTCTACTGGATTAAACTGTTTTTTTTTTAATTTCTTTTTATTCTCCCATGGGTTGGAAGTTATATGTTTTGTTTATATCCATAGCATGTATCCTTAAATTTTTAGTATGTCTAATTCATCTAAAGTCTAAAGTTAGCCAACACCTCTCTCCTCCTCTGGAAGACTATAAGGACCTTAGAATACTTAGGCAGGCTATTTTGGTTGCCTAAACTACAGGGATGCATTCTTTCCTCTTCTTTCTTTCTAAAAGAGCCAGGGTTTTATTCAAATATTGAGCAAAATAAGTTCAAGGATGGCGAGTCTATCACAAGGTGATAATCATGATTAGTCTAAGTGAGACAGGAAAATAACATTCTCTTTGCCAATGATTGGTTGTGGCCAATGGGCTATAAATAAAAGTCTGCTCTCAAGCTACTGGAAAGGATGTCCTGACCTGATAAAAAGACAGAAACATAAGAGAAGATAGTGTTCACTGCTTTCTTTCTTTCTGCGTGAGAATGTGCTTGTGTGAGAACATCGTACTTGAGATATTCGCACCATGGGGGAAAAGAGCAGACATGTACGATAGAAGAAACAGCACAATGAGGAAGACAGCTTATGTCCTCAATTGCATAATTGGGCTGCTGTTACAACTCATGGACTATCCATCTCTGGACTTCATGATATACAAAATAATAATGATTTCCAATTGTTTAAGGCTCTTTTAATAAAGTAATTGGTTATTTCCAACCCAAACCAACTTAAATCAATTGAATCTTTAAGTCACCCTTACATCTGACATATTATTTTTATGTAATGTGTTGGTAATTTTCACTATTAATGCTTTTGTTAAGTCAATGCTTCTTTAGATTAACAAAAACGATAAACAATTTCTTTTTGACCATGACTTCTACTGTCTCAGGGCTTTCAAGCTTCAGTTTTCTCTTTCATGAAGTTCATCTCTTACTATTGTAATAGTAGTCTGGTAATGAAAAATTCTCAGTCATTATCTGCAAAAGTATTTAATTTGGCCCACTCTTGAATGATTATGTATGTATAAAACTCTAGATCAACAGTTTTCTCCTAATTTTATTTCCGTGTGTCTAGGTGTGGATTTATTTTTATTTAATACTGCATGGAACTTGATGTATTTCTTGAAACTGAGAATCAATGTTTTTCAACTGTAGAAGTTTTCAAATATGATATCCTCAAATAGTCACAGTATTTGAAACCCTACGAAACATGTCAAACATTCTTCTTCTTTTGAATATTTTTTTTAACGTTTATTTATTTTTGAGACAGAGAGACAGAGCATGAACGGGGGAGGGGCAGAGAGAGAGGGAGACACAGAATCAGAAGCAGGCTCCAGGCTCCGAGCCATAAGTCCAGAGCCCGACACGGGGCTCGAACTCCCGGACCGCAAGATCGTGACCTGAGCCGAAGTCGGACGCTTAACCGACTGAGCCACCCAGGCGCCCCTTTTGAATATTTAAATCTCCACTCCATAACCATAATCTCTTTAACCTTCGGTACTTTATTCTAGATAATTTCTTCACAACTATCTTCCATTATAAAAACAGTACCTCTTTAAAAAGTCTATTGAGTTACAAGATCTTCTATACATATCACAGTAAAATTATTTTTAAAAGTGCTATTGGCATTTTTTCCTGTCAAAATGAAAACGGGTTTCTTTTCCTCATATGCATGGTTTTGAAATGTGCTGATAACTTCTTTCATGTATGTCATTTTCAACATGCATACTTCTGATAAATGGATTACTTGAGGTTATTAGGAGTCTAATTTTTCTTTTTGTTGTGACTTCTGACTCTTCCTCTTTTCAGCAGCTACATCCTGCAAGTCCTGGTGTGAATGTGTATCCCTCCAGGGAAGTTTTGCATTTGCTTCTGCCTGGAAGCATCACTGGACTTGTATGAGTTTTTCATGTCAATTTGTCAGCTTGGCAGTTCCCAGATAAAATGGATATTAAACATTCAAATTCAAAGTTAATATGTGGGCAGGTCCATGATTACAAATTTACAGGGGAAGCTTTTTCTATCGTTAGCCCAGGCTGAGATATACAAGGGTCCTTTCCATCTCCCTTGGAATATAAATAAGTTTTGTTATTTTTTGACAATTTCGCTGAGCTTGTACATTCCCACCTCATGCCACATTCTCACAGATTCTCTTCCTTCCTCATAAAATTCACTGCTACCATTTTCTTATACTTGGGGGACCCTTGCAATACAAAATTTGAAAAGGAGGAAATGTAAGAAAGACCTCATTCAAAATGCTAGGGATGTCTCCGTTGAAGAACATTGGCCTAGGCCAATCACAATTCATCCTCTGAGGCTGGGGGTGTGGCACCTGACTAAAGTTGGGGTTCTGTTAGTAAGGAAGAAGAAGGCCGCTGATGAACAGATAAATACCAGTGACTACATTAGGAAGGACCAAATATGGAACAACTAAAACATGTCAAGTGCTCTGCTAAGCAATCTATATACATTAAGTCATCTTTTTCTCACAGCAAAGTTGCAAGGAAGTTTATGATTATCCCCATTTCATAGGTGAGAAGACCGAGCTTCAGTCTGAGAGAGGCAAATCATTTCCCTAAGCTCATAAAGCTAACAAGTGGCATCACCCGGTTTCAAACTCAGCGTTCATAGAAACTTGACGTATCCATCAGGAAAAAAACCCACAATACTTGATTTCTATGCTCATGAAGCATACACAGTGCAACAACTATCTCTGAATTTCCTTCTTCGAGTTGATAAGGGGCCAACATAGAAAAATCCTTAATGTCCCATGGCATTTAGTTCTTCATTGATTCTTTCGTGATGAGTGGTGATTATTAAATTGCCAGGACCATCCCTGAACCAGTTATAACTGGCTTTAGCATGAATTCTGACACCCAGCTCTGCTTTAAATAACCCACATTTTCAATATCTAGCGTAAACAGGGTATTTTTACCACTGATATTTGAAAAACACTTTAAAAAGCCTCAGAATATGAAATATGCTGTAATACTGTATATATCGGTAAATTACATTTCCAGTTTGTCCTCAATTTCAAGAAAATCCTCAGCCAAATAAACTAGCAAGCAAATAAATCACTTTAATTATAATGAATGGCAGTTTCTCTAAATATATTTCTGGCAGCAAATAGCTTCTATTATTGACTTTTGCAAGAGTAATTTAAGGGGAAACTATTCTCAGTAAAGTTGGAGATGCCTGCTATTCCTCATCTATGTATATTATAATCCATTTAGATTCCTACACCATGGGAAGACTAATTTCCAATTTTAAGGCACTTAAGCTGATATATTTATTATGAAATTATCCATCTTATAAATTATCTTCTTCATAGTGCCTCATTGGCTAAATTTAAGAATGTGATTTTCTATAGTGTAGATAGAAAAATCATGGCCAGGTCAGAAAAGAAGTATTGTTTTTCTAGAATTACAATAATATATCGTAGTATTAAAATGAGATACACTTTTGTTGTCATTTTTCCATTGGTAAGAAATTTTTTCTCATTAGAAATACTTTATACATAGTGATAATTAAGATTATATATATATATATATATATATATATGATAGATGTCTTGTGGTGAACATTTATAGGCTTGAATTCATTCTTTTTCAAAAGAGATATTCTATTCAATTTACACAATTGTTTGTGAGTTTGCAAAGAACCTAATGCAATATCTGTCACATCATGAATATTCCATAAATGGTAGTCATCAATAATTGAATTTTAATATTATTGTCATATATCATATGCTCATTTAGAGTCTAGAACTGTTTATCTATGTGCCTTGGTGGAATGTATAATCTCAATCAAGGATAATCAGATCCCCACTGGACCTGCTGGTCAAGTAATTTGCCTAATGGCAAAGATCCATGAGGATCAGCAGTTAAGTGGGGACGGTGAAGTGAAGATGAATTTAAAAGCATATGTAGCATCCATAGCATTGAATGATTACTAGAAATGAATGGGTAGGAATAAGTAGTCAGGATTGTATCTGAGTTTCTGGTTTTAGTTATTCAGTAAATAAGAGTATCATTTAACTGGACCACTTTCTCACACCATAAACAAAAATAAACTCAAAATGGATTAAAGACCCAAATGTGAGACCATAAAAATCCAGGAAGAGAGGACAGGCAGTAATTTCTCTGACATCTCCTGTAGCAACATTTTTCTAGACAAGTCTCCTGAGGCAAGGTAAATAAAAGCAAACATAAGCTATTGAGACTACATCAAAATAAAAGGCTTCCGCACATCAAGGAAAAAAACCAAAAAAACTAAAAGGCAACCTACCGAACGGGAGAAGATATTTGCAAAGGATATATCCAATAAAGGGTTAGTATCCAAAATATATAAAGAACTTATACTCAACATCCCCAAAACAAATAATCCAACTAAAAAACAGCAAGTTTGAACAAACATTTCTCCAAAGAAGACATCCAGATGGCCAATAGACATATGAAAAGATGCTCAACGTCACTCATCATCAGGGAAATGCAAATCAAAACCACAATGAGATATCACCTCACACCTGTCAGGATGGCTAAAATCAACAACACAAGAAACATCAGGTGTTGTGTTGGTGAGGATGCAGAGAAAAAGGAACCCTCTTGAACTATTGGTGGGAATGCAAACTAGTGAAACCACTGTAGAAAATAGTATAGAGGTTCGTCAAGAAGTTAAAAATTGAACTACCCTATGATGCAACAATCACACTACTGGGTATTAGGGATTTATGCAAAGAACACAAAAACACTAATTCAAAGGGATACGTGCACCCTTATGATTATAGAAGCATTATTTATAATAGCCAAGATATGGAAGCAGCCCAAGTGTCTATCAATAGATGAATGGATAAAGAAGATGTGAGATAGATAGATAGATAGATAGAGGAATATTACTCAGCCATAAAAAAGCAAGAAATCTTGGCATTTCCAATGACACAGATGGAACTAAAGAATATAATGCTAAGTGAAATAAGTCAGTCAGAGAAAGACAAATACCATACGATTTCACTCATATGTGGAATTTAAGAAACAAAACAAATGATCAAAGGAAAAAGAGAGAGAGAGACAGACAAACCGAGAATTGGACTCTTAAGTATAAAGAACAAACAATGGTTACCAGGGGGGAGTGGGCAGGGGGATGGGCGAAATAGGCGATGAGGATTAAGGACTTCACTTGTTGTGATGAGCACTCTATAATGTATGGAATTATTGAATCACTATATTATACACCTGAAACTAATAAAACACTGTATGTCAATGATACTGCAATTAAAACGAAAAACTCAATCCCTAAACAAGCAGTATTATTTGATAAGAAAATGAATTCTCAAGAAGCAACAAATTTGAAGAGAGAGAGAGACCTTTTTGACATTTCAATTTTCGGTTTGAGGTGCCTGGGGGATATCTAAAAAGTGACCTCTCAAAGGCAGTTGACTGAAGGGTCTGGAGTTCAATAGACAGGTTTGAGATAGATTTAGAGAAGTAGATATTATTAGTACAGTTGAAACAACTGGAGTAGTTGAGATCAATCTGGATCTCATGGATCCAGAGGAATGGGAAGGGGACTTCGAAAAGAAAAATGTCTCCAGACATGTATATATCTAACTGCTTATCAAAGGCCACATATCCTCTTGAACTTTATGTTCTAGATATAATGTATCACTTACAGCATTCCAAAAGTGCCAATGTATATGCTATTCCTTCTACCTAATATTCCCTTTCTATCTCCCCCCTACTCCCTCTTGTTATTCTTTAGTTGATTCCTTTTCATTTTCCAGGACTCCATTTATCATTGACCGAATCTGGAAATGTGCATTTTTCTTCTAACAATATGCATTCACATTCCTATCATAGTGCATGTTGTGAGCTGAATTTTGTCCCTGTACATTTCATACGTTGAAATTCCAATCCCCAGTACCTCAGAATGTGACTGTACTTGGATATAGGGCCTTCAAGGAGGTAATTCAGTTAAAATGAGGTCATATAGGTGGGATCTGATCCAATATGACTGATGTGCTTATACGGAGAGAAGATTAGGACACAGACAACACAGAGACCATGGAGTGAACATGTGAGGACTCAGTGAGAAGGTGGCCATCTGCCAGCCAAGGAGAGTGGCTGTAGAAGGAAACGACCCTGTCAGTACCTTGATCTGGACTTCCAGGCTCAAGAACTGTGAGAAAATAAATGTCTCTTGTTGAAGTATCCTAGACTGTGCCACTTCGTTACGGCAGCCCTTGTACACGAATACAGTATTTTAACATATATACTGTAATTGCTTAAATATATGACTGAAGTGAACGCATCATCCCTAGAGAACACCGATATTTAAGGTACAAGGGAAGGAAACGATACCGTGAAGTAAAATTAAAAAGAAGTGGCTAAGAGGCAGGACGAAAATGAAGAGAGCTGTGTCAAGAAAGCAAGGGAGGAAAGAGTTGGCCAGTATGGCTTCACCGATGTAGACAGAAGTCCAACTTATCGGATACATTTGAAATATGTGCAGTTAATTGTATGTCAATTATACCCTAATAAAAGCTTAAAAAAAGATCGACTAACATGACCAAATGACACAAAAATGTCAAGATAAGTATTAAAGAATATTCATTGTATAAAGGCAACTAGGATATGTTTGTGAATATCTGGAGAAAGTGCCCTTTCTGATACATCTGTAAGACAACTCAACACAAAAGATGACTATGGACTATGGATGTTGTGGTTCCCATAGGATAACAGGCAAATATATTCTAGGATATAGCAGATCTTTGAATTCTCAAGGTACATATTTTGGTTACCAATGCTAAAAATTTTGCCCCTGAGCCTCATTCCTTCTCCTACAGCAGAAGCTACTCAGTTATGACCATATACTGTAGAAACTTTTAAAATTTATATTAGGTCTGTGACATCCTATATGTTGATCATGGTATGAAATAGGTCCCTGATCTGACTCACTTCACTAACACCTAGAACCAGCAATGCTGTGCTATGACTTGCACAATGAAATGACCTGCAGAGCTGTAAAGACAGTAATGCCCAGGCCCCCAGAGACCACACAGATGCCAATATCTATTGAGCAGTATCTAGGCATCTAAATTGCATTTTTTAAAGCTTCCCAGATGAGTCCCAGTGTAGAGTGAGGATTGAGAAACATTAGTTCTCAAGCCTTGGACCATGAAGTTATTGGCAGAAACCTTAAAACTTATGAGAATTCTAAGAAATGAGTTTGTAAAATGAATGAATCACATGATCACACACACACACAACTGATAGCACTATGTTTAATGTAGACATAGATATTTTGAGGAAAATATAAATAAATTTAACCATATTACTTGAATAACGGTATCTTTCTGTCAAGTATTTTCTTAATCAACTGGTACTAAAATACAATTAAAAGTATTCAGGGATATAAATAGTAACATTAAAAACATAGCCTGAGACTCTCAATGGTTGGGATCCATTTACTACCCATGGTAGCATTTCCTAGTGTGGTTCCAGATGCATTTGGAAACACTACATATAGCGTATCTTTTTAGAGCCCGTGATAAAAATATTCTTTTAATTTTGTTTCCTCAGCATTCCAAAACTTATCTGAGCACAGAACCTTTCCTCCACTCCCACGAACACATATTAACATCCCAAGAGACACTGTTTTCCCAAGATATCCAATCCCCAACTGGGATCACTGCAGAAGGCAGAGAATAATGAAACCCCAGATGCCCGCATTTACAGTGAGCACAGTGTTGCAAGTGGTACAATCATCTTTACAATGAAGAATTACACACTTTCAAAGGTGGCTTGCAAGGTCAAAATGATTGAGTTTTGCTTTGTAGCTTTAAAAAAAAACCCCTAGATATTGATAATGATAATAATGATGATGATGATAGCTACAGTTGAATAATGTTCCAAGCACTATTCTAAGAACTTTATATCTATCTATCTATCTGTCTATATGTTAATCCACAACCCTAAAAAGTAGTTACTGTTACTATTATTTTTATTTAAAAAATGAGATACTGAGCCAAATAGTGTTTATGAAACTTGTCCAAGGTCATAAGGCCAGTAGGTGACAGAGCTCGGTTTTTAATCCAAGTCTGAAAACCTTAAAACCTAATATCTGAACGACTTACACTCTACATATATGAAGTATATTGAAATGTACTCAAGGTACAGACGTAGACTAGGAAACTGAACCTCAAATTTCGAGCTAATTAAGATCTAGATTTTACAATTCGGGAAGACAAGTTCAAATCTGGTGTAACCTGCAAAGAGCTGAAACTGCTATTTATTAGAAATGCTTGAAGGCCAGATAAAGTGATTTTTCTAGCTTGTAGTGGATCTGTATTAAATGAAAACCTAACGTTGGAGTGTCTGGGTGGCTCAGTTGGTTAAGCATCCAAATCTTGATTTCAGCTCAGGTCATGATCTTGCAGTTCGTAAGATCCAGCCCTGAAGCATTGGACTCTGTGCTGACAGCATGAAGCCTTCTTGGGATTCTCTGTCGCTCCGCCCCTCCACCACTCACATGCTTTCTCTTCCTCTCTCTTAAAATAAACAAACTTAAAACAAAACAAAAAAAAAAAAAACTAATATAATCCTACATCCAGAATTAATTTCTGTAGGAAGAACAAACAAGAGTGATATTTATACTATTAGTAATCAAATTTAAATACTTTAAAAATATGTAATTTGATATATCAGTACTGCCTTCTGCTATTACTTTTAATAGTCTTATTTTTGTACAAGACAAAGTCGGAATTGTCAGCTGCTTTACTGCTTACTAGATATGCTTCTAATGGTTTGGGAAGAGCTTGGGAACAGTCTACTTCTTCTATTGAAACCATCCCCCATTAGGAAGATAGTTGATAATTAGAATAGGTTCAAGTTGAATGAGGCACCAATTTTACAAGCCAGGAAAATTTAGCCATGTTTCTTCTAGATTGTATACTATATGATGTCTCTGATTTCCCTAGAATGAGACCATAGGATGTGATGAATCCTAGTCACAATTATAACTAATCTGGCTTAACATCTAAACTTGTGTGGTCATCTAATATGGCTTCTGTATCAACATGTGATGGGTGTCTTCCTCATTCGCTCAGATTTTCCTAGCATTTTCTGAAGATGTTTTAAATAAACGCATTTTGTGTGTGTGTGGGGGGGGTGTTGATTGGAGACAGTGATTAAATGATTACCTAATAAAACATTAAAATACAGTTATTTCTTGGAGATTCCGGCCAAGATGGAAACTCAGTCATTTACCACACCAATTTCCTCTCAAATCTACATAGAATGGCAAATTTAAATCAGCAGTGGAGGCTTGAAGGCATATGTTTCTGGTGGAAGTATAAATAGGTAATCTTTAGAGGGAAAGCTGGCAACTTACTTTGTTTAAAAGCCCTAAAAACGTTAATACACATATCAATTACACTCCTAAGATTTCATAATAAAAAATAATCCATGGGGCCCCCCCGGGTGGCTAGGTCGGTTAAGTGACTGACTCTTCATTTCGGCTCAGGTCATGATCTCACAGTTTTGTGAATTCAAGCCCCGCACCGGGCTCTGCGCTGACAGCTCAAAGCCTGCTTGGGATTCTCTCTCCCCTCTCTCTCTGCCCTTTCCCCGTTTTTTTCTCCCTCTCTGTTTCTCAAAATAAATAAATAAACTTAAAAAAACAATCCATAATAACAAAATAGAAACCTTTCCATTGCAGCTTTTGTCTTAGCACAAGCGGCATAACAAAAGAGCATAGAGAGGGTGGCTTCAAAAAACAGAACTTTATTGCCTCCATTCTGGAGTCTAGAAGTGTAAGACCCAGGTGTGGGCAGGGATGGTTCCTTGTGAGGATCGCGAGGGAGAATCTGTTCCAGACCTCTTTCTTATAGGTGGTCGTCTACTCCCTACGTCTTCACATATCTTTCCTGGATGTGGGTCTCTGGGTCCAAATTTTCTCTTTTTATAACTGCATCAATCATATTCTATTAGGACCCACCCTCACGACCCTAATTTAACCTAAGTACCTCTGTAAAGACGCTATCTGTA